>NC_138190.1:129235059-130435059 GCF_964194105.1 Spermophilus citellus | reverse complement strand
TGAACCCAAAGGCACTTAACCACTAAGCCACATCCCCAGCCCTATTTTGTGTTTTATTTAGAGACAGGGTCTCATCGAGTTGCTTAAACCCTTGCTAAGTTGCTGAGGCTGGATTTGAACTCATGATCCCCCTGTCTCAGCCTCCTGAGCTGCTGGCCATGCCTAGTCTTTTGAGGAACCTCCATACTGATTTTCATAGTGGTTGCAACCAACAGTGTAAATGTGTTCCTTTTTCTCCACATCCTCTCTAGCATTTATTATTATTTGTATTCTTGATGACTGTCATTCGCACTGATGTGCGATGAAATCTCAGCGTTGTTTGGATTTACAGTTTCCTAATTGCTAATGATATTGAACATTTTTTCATATATTTGTTGGCCATTTGTAGTTCTTTTGAGAAGTATCTGTTCAATTCATTTTCCCATTTATTAATTACATTATTTGGTTTTTTGGTATAAAGTTTTGGGGTTTTTTTTTTTTTTTGGTACTAAGGATTTAATGCAGGGGTGCTTAACCACTGAGCAATATCCCTAGCCCTTTTAATTTTTTTTTTAAATTTAAGACAGGGTCTCACAACGTTGCTGAGGCTGGCTTTGAGCTTGTGATCCTTCTGTCTCAGCTTCCCTAGTCGCTGGGATTATAAATGTCCATTACTGTACCTGGCTGGTGTAAAGTTTTTTGCATTCTTTATGTATTCTAGATATTAATCTTTTATCAGAAGAGTAGCTATCAAAGATTTTCTCCCATTCTGCAGGTTCTTTCTTCACATTCCTGTTTCCTTTGCTGTGCAGAAATTTTTAAATTTGATGCAATCCAATTTATTAGCTCTTGGCAGTATTTCCTGAGCCTCAGGAGTCCCATTGAGAATGTCATTCCCTATGCCTATATGCTGGAGTGTTGACCTTGTTTTCTTCTAAGAGTTACATAGTTTCTGGTTTAATTCCTAGATCTTTGATCCATTTTGAGATGATTTTTGTGCAGGGTGAGAATTAAGGGTCTAGTTTCATTCTATATGGATAACCAGTTTTCCTAGCACCATTTCTTAAAAAGGATGTCTTTTTTTCCAATGTATGTTTTTGGCACCTTTGTTAAGGATCACATGACTAAATAATGTGGGTTTGTCTCTGTGTCTTCTATTCTCTAACACTGGTCTATGAGTCTGCTTTTAATGCCAATACCATGATGTTTTTGTTTTATAATTCTGTAGTATAATTTGAAGTCAGGCATTGTGATGTCTTCAGCACTGCTTTTTTTTTTTTTTTTTTTTTTGGCTTACAACTACTTTGGCTATTCTGAGTCTTTTATTCTTCCAAATGAATTTTAAGTCTGTTTTTTTTTTCTAGTTCTGTGAAGAATGACATTGGAATTTTGATTGGGATTGCACTGAATCTGTACATTGCTTTTGGCAGTATGGTCATTTTAACAATATTAATTCTGCCTACCCATGGATATGAAGGGTCTTTCCATAGAGATGCTTTAAAGTATATGGAAGGATGTGCAAAGGTACCATGCATATACTATGCCATTTTATATAAGGGACTTATGTGGACTTTGTTATTGGAGGTCCTGGATTTAATCCCTATGAATACTGAGGGATAACTGTATTAGGCAAGAAGGTAACCATAATGAAGGGCTTTATTAACACAAAACAAAACTATTTAAAAAGGCTATTTTCTGAGTCTTATTTGGGATTACGTTGCATTTTGAAGAGAAAATGACAGCTGAGAACATTTACCCTGACAAAGAAGTAATCAATTCTCCAAATGAAGAAAAAATACTTATTTCAAAATGTCATACATACCTTGCAACCTTAACCATCTTTGGATTATACTGCTTGACCAAGGACAGCAAAGTTTGCATTGTTTTGCCAGTGTCAATTATATCCTTTTAAAAAAAGAAAAGATATTTAAATGCCAAATAAGACCAGGATAGTTTTAAATTTAAAGTCACTGTTCAAACACCAAATACCAGAACCTTAATGTTCTGGTACTTCCCCATAGCATAATGCCATCTTTTCTTGTTTTAAAATTATTTATTTATATATGACAGAGGAATGCATCACAATTCATATCACATATATAGAGCACAAATTTTTCATATCTCCGGTTGTATACAAAGTATGTTGACACCAATTCATATCTTCATACATGTACTTTGGATAATGGTCCCCATCACATTCCACCATCATTTCTAACCCCATGTCCCTTCCATTCCCCTCCAACCCCTCTACTCTACCTAGAGTTCGTCTATTCCTCCCATGTTCCCCTCTCCCTATCCCACTATGAATCAGCCTCCTTATATCAGAGAAAACATTTTCTTCAGTGCAATAAGTCTCACCAAAATTTACACACTAGGATAATCTAGAAACTATAAATCATATGGCCTTCAGAAAGTAGTGGGAATATCATTCCCCAATATTGGATTCTCTAGGCATGATAAAGAGATCAGTGACAGCAAATATAATATATACACATATGCTTCATTAGAAAGTTATGATGCTGTCATTCTTTATAAAAGATATTTTAGATTTTTCTTCATAAATTCAAGATAGGGATTTTTTTTCCCCAATTTTCTGATACAGTTAGTTCCACTTTGAGAACATTGTATGTACCATCTTTAAAGGTATTCAAATTAATAAGGTTTTACTATACAGAATGACTTTGTGTTAAAGTGAATTTTAGGTATTTATCACAACTAGAAGATTTTTTTGTTTTCTCTGATATTGAGGATGCTAACACACAATAAATGGAGAGGGAAGAATAAAAGTTCATTGGATTAGACAAAGGGGAATGAAGGGAAGAGAAGAAGGATGGGAATAGGAAAGACAGAATGAATTGGACCTATCGTTCCTATGTTCATATATGAATATACCACCACTGACACTCCACATTACGTACAAGCACAATAATGGGATCCTAATTAGACTAAGTTATACTCCATGTGTGTATAATATTTCAAAATATACTATACTGTCATAAATGTCTAAAAAAAAAACAAAAAAAGTAGAACATTTTTGCTGGGAGTAGTGGCATACACCTGTAATACCAGTGACTTGGGAGGCTAAGGCAGGAGGATTGCAAGTTTGAGGCCAGCCTCAGCAAAGTAGCAAGGCCCAAAGCAACTTAGTGAGACCCTATCTCAAAATAAAAATAAAAAGGGCTGGGGATGTAGCTCAGAAAAGAAAATAGTCCCTCAGTTCTACAATTAAAAGAAACTAAATTCTGTCAACAACCTAAATGAACTTGGAAGAGCATGAGCCACAGGTGAGACAGATACCTTGATTCAACCTGATGAGACCCTGAGCAGAGGACCCAGATAATCTGTACTTGGGAAGTATATGAATATATGCACGAGAATATTTATCAACATTTCCAGTTATCATACCTCTGGAAATGAAGGGAAAGTGAAGAAATGGGACTTCAGGTGTATTATGTATAATTTCTTTTATAAATCTTTTGTGGTACATGCATGGGTTTTGAACATACACTTTTCTGAGTTCAAAATATTTCATAATTAAAAGCAAAAGGGCCCAATGCAATGAGGAGGGAAAAAGTGTCAAAGAAGGATTTGTGGAGGTAATTTTTGAGCTGGGTTTTAAGGATTTAAAGATGGCATAAGAAGGAAGAGAATAAATAAAAATTTTAAGGGAAGAAGAAAAATCTGAGGTGTAAGAAATAAGGAACAAACTGTGAAAACAACGTAAATGCCTATCAATGATGAATGGATAAAGAAAATGTAGTACCTCCATGCAACTGAATACTATCCAGCAATGAAAACGAATTGACTACAGACATCCCACAACATGGATGAACCTTGAAAGCACTGAGCTCAGTGAAAGAACCCAGAAACAAAAGGCATATACTGTGAGAGTTCATTTATATTTAAAATACCCAGGATATGCCAATCTTCAAAACAGAAAGTAGTTCATCAAATTGCTAGGGGATGGTTGTGGGGACAATGGGAAATGATAGCTAAGGAGACTGAATTTCTTTGTGGTCAAATAAAAAAATTCATAAACAGTTATTTAAAAATAAAAAACAATCAAGGGCAGAAAAATGGTGGTAAAGGCTCTAGGAAATGGTGCCAAGTCCAGAGAAAATGAAAGGAAGATATTGGAGAATTAGGTTGATTATGTATATTGAGGCTACAAAAAGAATTCAGTCTAAAGACTAAAGAAAGGGTGAACAGGCTCTGAGTATGAGGCATGATTATTTGTAATCAAGTGGTTTGCCACATTAGAAGTTTGTAGAATTCAGTAAGGCAGAAAGATTGAATAGGGAGACCAGAGATGAAAAATAAAGAGGTGTAAATACAAGCTGTTAAACAGTGATAAGTGATCAGGGGGAAAAGTACTGAAGGATAATAAATTGAGGGGGTGGAAACATGAGATTTTTATACATGACGGCCAGGGAAGGCCTTAATGAGAAGGTAAGGTTCTTAAAGCTTAGCATGCAAAACAGAATCACCTGAAGACTTGTTAAAGCATAGCCTGCTGGGCCTCATCACAAAAGTTTTGATTCAGTAGGTTCCTGGCTGATGCTTTTGGTCTAGGGATTATGCTTTGGAAAGTGATGATATGAAATTTCATTTATTACTGGTAACCTTAGGAAACTACTTAAGCTCTCTATGCTTATTTCTTTAGCATACAGAATAGTACCTGGCAATGTAAACAATGGATAAATTTGGCTATTATTACATTCAAATGGAAAATAGAATATAAATTACAAATATTATTTTGTACATTCAAAATGTTGCTTAAGAGGAAATTTAAGCAAGACCCTAAAGTTAATATGTATGGACGTGTATGTGTCTGTATGTATACTTGTAACATGTTTACAAAGAAAAAAATTCACAACAAAAAGAGGAAATATACTATCCAGCAATGAAATGTTTTTTCTATTACCAGTAAAAATTCACTTAGTCTTTACAAAACACAAGCCCACCATTAAAACTAATAAAGAGGAATTTCTTTCCCTGACTTACCTTTAGGATGATACACAATAACTTAGAAAATCAAACACTATATTAAAAATCAATGTAAAAACTTACTTCAACAATCAAGACATTCTAGAAGAAAAAAAGAAAAATCAGTGTAGTGAATCAGTATTTCCAATAGTAAGTGAAATTATATGATAACAAACTCTTAGGAAATTATCCAAATTCTTGTTTTTAATGACTGTATCAAGCCCTTCCTGAAACCATTTGGCCATCTATTGAAATGTGGAAGTCCTTAACACTGAATTTTTATAAATAAAATTTGACCCAAGTGTTCATTTTTATAAAATCCTTTCCTTACTTAATGCAAGGTCTTGGGCAAGACATGAAATTTCTCTAGGTCTGTTTCCCAAATGTAAAATGAGAAACTTGAACTAGTTGACTTCTTATTTGTCTTCTGATACTAATATTCTAGGACCTGTAATTTGTACAAAAACTCCAAAATCGTGTGTTTAACTTACCATATAGAATATAATTCAGAATTCATTTTCCTATTAGACTTATACTAATGTGGATGTATCCATATTTTTGGACTACACTAAAAAAGATATCAATACTTCCTCCCACTATAAACCTTCACCCTACTTTCTACATCTCAGAATTTTATAGCTGGAAGAGTCCTTAAGAGAACATACCATCTAATGATCATTTCCCAAAGCAGAGACACATTCTATCTGTTCTTATAGAAACGAGGAAACATTATACATAATGGTTATAATCATCGCCCCAAGAATATCCACACCATTTTATTTGTCATTGTCATTGTACTCTGTCACACAATTATAGCATCAGAATTTTAATGTTCTATATTCTTTTCTAAACTAGTGATTACCAAAGAAGGGCATACAACATCCACTGTTACATGAAAAATTAGAACTTTTTTTAAACTTTACCTTGATGGGAGATACAAACAAAAGATTAGAGAATCACTGCTCTAGGTATTAAAATTATAACCAAGTAAAGCTTCAACATTTCTATATCTCAAAGAAGTTTACCATTGCAGACAATATCTTTCACAAGCCTGAATAGGTCCAAGCACAGAATGAAGTAAGGCTAGTCTGTAACTTTTGGCAATTCACACTACTTCTCTCACTCTCTGATCCATCCTCAGTGGAACAGCTAGTAGAGACAACTGCAGCCTATTTTCTAGCGTGTTCAACAGGTAGGAAAAATATACTTAAAAGCTATGTTCAAATGAATCCCAGTGTAGTATAAGGAATACAAACATTGGAGTTAGATTTTTCCTGATTCAAACTATGGCTCTGCCACCTAACAGCTGTATGACTTGAGTTTCAACATCCTTCTTTACAGAAAGGGACAATACCTCCTTCACAGGATCGTCATAAGGATTAAATGAAATAATAAATATAGTACTGCAGCAGTAGATGCTTAAGAAGCTAGTTCCCCTCCTTTTCTCTTATCGCAACTAATTTGTCTCTTCAAAGACACTATAATTTAAATCTCTAGGAAAACTGAACATAATCAATGACTGGACCAATAACTTTCACCACTTACTATGTGGTTCTTTCTCAACATTTCTCTACCCTAGATAGCATATTTGAAGGATAACACATTCCCATCAGTAACTATGGCTCACTGTGGCAGTGATTTGCACAGTGGGATAGAATCACGGTTTGAAAAACAGCATGGAATTATAAAACAGAGAAACTGAATTCTAGCCCTTAGTTCTAACACTAAGTCACTTTACAACTTGATTAAGTCATAACCATACTTTCTAAAATGGTTTATACAAGCCAAAGTCCAAAGGGATTAAATATTTGTCCAATATAAAATCTGTAGTAGAGTATGATTCCAATATTTCTCACAAAGAAAAGAATGATAATTGCCACATTAAGAGCTTACTTTATGTCAAAAGCTTCATCCCTACTTAATAAATGAAAATAATGAGGCTAATAATTCAAATGACTTGTTTAAAGTTATAAACATAGGCAAGTGGAAGAGAAGGATTTGAACAAGGTATATTTAGGGCCCAGAGCCCATATCATCAAACATTAACTAGAGAAAAGGGGGAAAATATATACATATGTATCTGTATACTGTATAAATTTTGCCAAAAGAGCTAAAATGAAGCAGAAGTTTTAAATAACCCCATTATCTCACCACCAAGAAATAACTTCACTCAATTTGTATTTCTTGATTTTTCCACAATAAATATGCTTTACTGCAACTATCACAAAAAGTTATTTTAGAAACAGAGACCTATTTAAGATCACAGAGCTACATAGCGGGACAGACCCATTAAGTGGAAAATGCAAGGTCAAACTCAATCACTGAAGGCCTTGAAGGCTAGACCTTTTATAATCAGTGCTAAAACTGATTAGAGAAGTAAGGGTTTCAAATGACTTTTAAATAAGGACAAAGCATGCTAAAAGGGGAGGAAGACAGGTCTGGTAGTTGTATACAGAATGAAAGGAGAGGAAAAGCATCAAGAGATAACAATTTCTCCTCTGAAGTTTTCAAAAGATGCTGAGGACAACAATAGATTGGCATAACCCTGATACAGGACCACAGAATTTCACACAAGTGTGTTATGTTAAAGTTTTCTTACAGATATTCAGTTAAATAAGCAGTGACCATTAAGATCTACAAGACAGGGACTGGGATTGTGGCTCAGTGGTACAGTGCTTGCCTAGCATGCATGAGGCACTGGGTTTGATCCTCAGCACCACATAAATGTAAAATAAAGATATTGTGTCCACCTAAAACTAAAAAATAAATATAATTAAAAAAAATATCTACAAGACAGAGGAAGGGGGGGCTGGGGTTGTGGCTCAGCGGTAGAGAGCTTGCCTAGCACATGTGAGGCCCTGGGTTCGATCCTCAGCACCACATAAAAATAAATAAATAAAGATATTAAAAAAAAGACAGAGGAAGGAAAGAACTTCAAGTGTTTGCATTAAATTTCAAGCTCTAGGGGCTGGGGATGTGGCTCAAGTGGTAGCGCGCTCGCCTGGCATGCGTGTGGCCCGGGTTCGATCCTCAGCACCACATACAAACAAAGATGTTGTGCCCGCCGAAAACTAAAAAATAAAGATTAAAAAATTCTCTCTCTCTCTCTGTCTCTCACTCTCTCTTAAAAAAATAAAATAAAATTCAAGCTCTATCACTTACTGGTTGTGTGACTTTGGAACTATGAGACAGTTTTTCTGTCTCCTAATTCCATACTGCTTGAAACTATGACTCCATCCCTTAATTCCTTATATGTAAAATGGGGATAAAATCTCCTTTACTGGGTTGTTGTGAAACTTTTCCAGGACTGATGTCTTTATATTTGGCACAGGTCTTATAAGCAAACAATAACTGGCAGCTTTTTAAAAAGCAGCATTCCATCACTTTTCATGGATTACTCAAAAAAATTTTCAATGTGTAAAAAGAATTAAAGAAATCAAAGAGGAAATTTAAAAATACCTTGAGGCAAATGACAATTGACAGCAAAATCAATACTGGAAAATATCTGAAAGAATTTTCATGTATTAATAAAACTCTTTGAGCTGTAATCCTCACACACCTCAGCTAGTAGGGAAGCTGAGGCAAAAAGGACTGCAAGTTTGAGGCCAGCCTTGACAGGCAAGACCCTGTCTCAAAGTGAAAAATAAAAAGGGCTTGGGAGAAGCTTAGTGGTAGAACATTTGCCTAGTACACATGAGGCCCTGGGCTTGATCACTAGTACTGCCAATGATTAAAAAAAATAGTTAAAAAAGCTTTTAAATTATGTCTGAATCTATGTAGTGTACTTTTTACTTGAAATTGTTGTAAAAGCTCAATATATATCATTTAATCCTTGATTCACCCCTACCTACCTATCTTTGGAACACAGACAATTTAAATAACCTGTTGTTTCCCCACTTGTGGGTTTTCCCCCCCAGTGATGGGAATTGAAACCAGGGATTTGAGCATGCTAAGCAAGCACTGAGCTAATAACTCCAGCACTCCCATCTATAATTTCTGAAGGATTCCAAATTAGATTCCTACAGAGGAGGGAACAGTACTTGGCAATATAGGGAAAGATAATTAACCTAGATTGCTTCCAAGGGTTAAATAACCCTTGTTTAGTTGTATTATGTAAATTGCCTCTCAATATATGATTGAAAGCACAGTGTTATTAACTGAGTTTTGGAATAAAATACTCTGTTTTTCCTCTTCAAGATACATACCTTTCCAGTTAAAGTTGAGAGATCATCTCCACCAATTACTTTTATGTCCCCTGTTGACTGGTCATTCTAATTTAAAAAAAAACATATATGAATATGTGTATCTTAAGTATACATAGACTTCAAATTATCAAATGGAAGCTAGAAGATTAAGAAGTTAGCTATGTAGCTATGTAATGTCCACAGCATTATGATATTCTAAATGATATGAATTATAAAAATTAAGTTTCCAGAAATGAATGACTAAGTAACTTTAAAGTAGAGATTAGTAAAAATTAAAAAGTCCTAATTGGCCATTACTGATTTGATGTCCTAAGAGTCCTAAAAATAGGATACAACCATTTTTGAGGGGACAGTATTACAGCAGCCACCCATCATCAGTTATGGTCATTTCTGAACCAAAGGGAAATTATTAGCATGACAGGTATCTGGTTCTGGCCCTGTACCATCACATGAGTCAAGCAAGTTGTAAAGGTTGGTCTATTATTACATCTAAACCCAAGGATATGTCCTGAAAAGTCTAGACCAGTCCCAGGTCATCTTCAGCACTGTCTGGGAAACTAAGTCTTAGTCCTTTAAGGCATACTGCTTAGGCTCTCAGGAGTTTCAAAGGGGGGGATATAGTTGGTGGAAATAATCAAATATGGATGTGCTGGATTCAAGACAGAAAACTTGGGTAAAAGAGTACGGGCTTGCCCAATCAGACAGCAAACCATACCAAAAAGCTATGGCAATTAAAATGGTGCAGTACTAGCACAGTAATTGACAAGGAGATCAAAGGACAAAGTAGAGTCCAGAAACAGACCCAGAAATATATGAGGATTTAGTATATGATAAAGATAGTATTTCAAGTCAGTAAGGAAAAGATGAATTATTCAATAAATGGTGTTTGGTCAGCTACTTATCCATTTGAAAAAAATAAAGTATGGTCCCTACCTCACAGCATTCACAAAAATAAATTCCAGATGGATTAAAATCTAAATGTAAAAAACAAAGCCATAAGTGGACTGGAAGTAAATGTAGGAAAACTTCTCAAATTCTTAGAAAAGGTAAAAACCTAGGCATGACATGTATCCAAACTGAAAAAAAAAAAAACTATAACAGATATTGGGCTCCAAAATAAGAACCCACAGGAAGATGAAGAGTGAACACAATTACATACTTTATAAAAAAAACCCAGAGCATAGAAAATACCCGAAAAACAAATACCCAAAGAATGTGATTCAATTACTCATCCATGCACACAAAATTAAGCCTGATGATACGCTGAGGAGAAACAAGCAGTTTTGTCATTTGTGAGAGTATAAAGTTGTGCAACCTCTTTTGAAAAGGATATGGCACTACCTATTAAAATTGTAAACATGCAGGCTGGGATGTGGCTCAGTGGTAGAGTGCTTTCCTAGCATGTGTGAGGTCCTGGGTCAGAACTCCAGCACCACAAAAACAACAACAACAACAAAAACCAGCAATCAACACTTCCAGAAATTGATACAACAAAAAAATTAACAAATATGCAAAGGTACATTCAAGGATGTTCACTGTAACAATTATTCCTTAAAGAGAACCAACAGGCATAGTGGCCCACACCTGTAATCCCAGCAACTCTGGAAGCTGAGGCAGGAGGATCACAAGTTGTAGGCCAGCCTCATCAACTGAGATCTGTCTCAAAATTAAAAAAATAATAATAACAAGGGTTGGGGATGTGGCTAAGTGGTTAATGCCCCAGGATTCAATCCTTGGTTTAAAAAGAAAAAAGAACCAACATGTCTGTTAACAGAAAACACACACACACACACAACAACAACAACAACAAAAGTGACTGAGTAGTAGACCAGTGTGTTGCCTATGAAACCATTTTTGTTTAAAACTACTCCCTGTTGGGCTGGGGGTGTATAGCTCAATGGTAGAGCAGCAAGCACTTGCCTAGCATGTGTGATGGTTCATCCTCAGCACTGAAAATATAAATAAAAAATAAAACACCATATAATGCTAGGTGCAGTGGCACACGCCTATAATCCCAGCAACTCGGGAGGCTTAAGCAGGAGGATGGGTTGCATGTTCAAAGCCAGTCTCAGAAACTTAGGGAGGTCCTAAGCAACTTAGCAAGACCCTGTCTTAAAATAAAAAATTAAAAGTGCTGGGACTTATACAGATCAGTGATTAAATGCCCCTGGGTTCAATCCCTGGTATCAAAAAACAAAACAAAACAAAACAAAACAAAAAACCCACCATATAACTATTCCATGTTGTAAACTAAATGCATGACTTTACAATATCAAAAGACCCTTGCGTTTTACCTCTCATCTTAGGGAAATTACAGATACCCCTTATTCTAACTAACTTAAAAACAGCATTTCAAACATACAGAATTGACTAATAGGAAAAAAGGGAAAAAATTGAAGCTTTAGATGAGAGTCCATAATGTTAAATAATTCCTACTATAAACTTGTTAAATATTGCCATCTTCTGTAGGAATGTGGTATTACAGTCCAACTCCAATTGGTTATTTTTTAAAAAGAAAAGGATGAGAGTAAATATTCAAGAACTATAGTGCAGAGTCCTAGAAAAATACCCATGCTCCAAAGACTGCAATGACAAGGCAAAAGACAACAGAATTCCAAGCATGCAAAACACTGGTGTTCCATAACATCCAAATCTCCACACTTCTGTTGGACCCAAGGTTTTTAACTTATGTTTCTCCTAAGGCTTTTTTCATGAAAATATAGCTACCCTTTAAATAGAGTTTAATAAAAAAGAATTATTTAAGACTAACGATACAGTCCACTTGCTGGAAAATGGGTATAAGTGACCAAATTGCATCCATGAATCAATTATCCCATGTGGCTGGCCGTGGGAACTGCACCAACTTTCCTCCCTGACAAGCTTCCCACTGCCTCCCTTTACTGGGTGCCTCATAAATGCCTCATCTTTATGGTGAAGTCTGAGATGAAAAGACTGGGATGGGTGAGGAGAGAGCCCCTGCCTTTCAAAGTTGCTTTATCTACCCTAAACATCCTTTTTTGTCACTTCTCTCAGCCAAAGTCCAAGTTATCTTTAACTCAGGATGCCACCATCAACTACCTAACCTTCATTCCCAGAGAAGCTCTTTAGGTCTACAAATACCCTTAGTGCCTTTCTTTGCTTTTAAACTTTTTTTTTAGTTGTAGATGGACACAATACCTTTATTTTATTTATTTATTTATTAGTATGTGCTGAGGATTGAATCCAGGGCCTCACACATGCTAGGCAAGCACTCTACTACTAAGGTACAAACCCAGCCCCAGCATCTGTCTTCCTATGTCATTTGGCATCTGAATGAAAAAATGAGGATAATAGGAAAGAACTTTGTTCCTGTTTGTCCATCCCTAGGAATTTTTGAAAACTTCAAGGTAGCAACAAGAACTCCAGTTTTGGGACTGGGGATGTAGCTCAGTGGTATAGCACATTCTTAGCACATGCAAGGTTCAATCACTAGCAGCCCTGCAAAGCTCTTCCTTTAAAGGTGTCATTATTTTTATTCAATTATTTTAGTAAAAAAATACCACAGAAATACCTCAAAGTAGAAGAAACACATCTGCATACTATAGATTGTTTCATTTTTCTAATACCACAGTCGTAGGATCAAAAGAAGCCATCAAGGGCTGGGGCTGTAGCTCAGTGGTAGAGTGCCGGCCTCTCACATGTGAGGCACTGGGTTCAATCCTCAGCGCCACATAACAATAAATAAATAAAGATATTGTGTTCATCTACAACTACAAAAATATTTTTAAAAGGCCATTAAATATATAGCACTATTTTTCATTGTCCTAAGATGCACATTTACATTTTAATACCCCTAAAATCAACATTATTATAATTGATGGCACCATAAGCGTAACTGGAAATGTTTTATATTTTAGAAGCACAAAAAATAGTAGTAAGTCTTAACCAACATCGACTTTAATTTAATCAAATACGGTATCTGGAATCTCAGGGTACTTCTCATCTAGTCCCTAGGCAAATAAAATACTACCTAGCTATTCTAACTACAAGTACATGAACTATAATAATGTGTGTTTATACAGAGAGAAAATTCTTTAAAATATCAGAAAGTGTATGATCTTTAAAATAATATTTTATTAATTAGAAAAATAAAATTTTTATTTCAAAGAAAATACAGATAATGTGTGGACATTTTAATAGATATTTTTATATTCTGGGAATATTTAATAATTCATGAAGCATTTTTTTAGGATTAATACTTATCAGGCAGCCTTTAATTCATTGTTTCAAATTGGTCAAGATCAGCATATAAAATCATACTAACATCAATATTACTAATGCTACAATTTAGCATTTTAATTTTATCGTTTTATCAAATTAAGTCGTCTGGTTTTTTTTTAATGTGTATGTGAACACCTTCCATGACAAGCTGCTGAATTATTAAATAGGTTGGAAATGTTACTTCCAATCAATAGAGTATCTGAATAGCTTTCTTAATTTCTACTGTTTAGTAGAAAATCTTACAGAATTTCACATAAAATATAATGGATTTTTTCTATGCAAAAATTAACATAAAATGTCTTGAGGCTGGGGTTGTGGCTCAGTGGTAGAACGTTCACCTAGCATATGTGAGGCACTGGGTTTGATCCTTAGCGCCACATAAAAAATAAATAAATAAACAAAATAAAAGGTATTGCGTTTGTCTACAACTAAAAAAGAAATTCTTTAAAAAAAAGTCTTACTTTTTTTCCCCTTTCCCCTGAAAAAAAAAGCAAGACTTTTTTTTAAGAATAATTAAAAAAAAGTCTTGCTTATATTTAAGACTTCATGCTTTTTTATCCATTAAGGAGTTCAGTTTAATAATCCTCTAAGATCTAAAACTAAAAGTAGAAAAACATTAAATGTATAAAATAGAATTAGAATTTCAGTGTTTCTACAGCTCCAAATTGCTTTTATAACCATAACATTTTAAAAAATATGAAACTCCCCTAATTTTGCTTGTTTTTGCTTTCCAAAGAAAGAACATTTTGCACAAATCCCCAAATATGAATCATAAAGTAATGATTTATTTTGCATGGTGGGGGGAGGCTAAACAAGTCCAAAAACATAAATCGTATCATGGACTGCAAGTACATGTTTTTGACTCTTAGCAACAATGTTATTAAAGGCTGGTCAGCTATAATGCCAGCAACCATACTGACAGAAATTAAGTCCTAGTGCAAACTATGAACCAATCAATTAGTAATTTCTGTTGAATAAGAATTCACATTTTGTTTAATAAGTCATTAACTCAAGCAAGGCTTTGGAAAGTTAAAAGTTTACAAGTAGGAAGTAATGTCATGATACATGGGTATAAGGGGTTTGATAGAATAGAGAAGAGGTCTATGATAATACTTAAATGGTTGACCAATTACCCACAGAACTGATAAAAATGTGGAAAAACTTGTGCTTGATGTGTGCCCAAGGAAAAGGCTGCTAAGAAGTTTGTCATGTGAAACACAGCAGAGGACACAGCTATAAAAGGTCTCTTGGAGACATTTCTTAAGCTAGTCCCTCAGTGCCTGTTTCCCAAGCTGTATGTGAAGCTACATTACTGCATGAGCCCCACCATTCACAGCTAGGTGACCAGAAACTTATCTTGTGAAGCCCAGAAAAGATCAAAACCCTGCCCCAATGTCTGAACATGCTAGAGCTACCCCATGATCTCCACCAAAGCCCATGTAAGGAGCTGAATCACTGAGGACTGAGGAAAAATTATCTTCTAGGAAAAAAAAGGAGATCATACAAAAAAACTGTGGAAAAGACCAGACTTGAGTCAAATAAATGATTAATGGAGAGAATGAAGGTTGAAATTCAAATGAAGGAAGTGTTCTTACTCTCTATAAAAGTATGAACGAAAGGTGAGTTTCTATAAAGATGGACTACAATACTAATTCATGAATCAGCAAACACTGGAGTTATTCTAATTTTTGAAGAAGTTAGGAGAAATCTCTGTAAAGGAAAAATTTAATTTATAGGAAATACAATCGCAACATGAAACCAGAAGCAAAGTAATAAATAATATAATAATAATAATAATAATAATAATAATAAAGTAATAAATAATAAAATAATAATAAAAATTAAAAATTCACACAATCCAAGAAATTGTGAATTATAAAATTAACACATAAAGATCATACTGATTTTGTTTCATCAGTGTCGATACTGTAATATATTTCAGATTCTGTACACAGGTAGACTAATTACAGGTCAAAATTGGTTTCTGCCACCCAGGAAACAATTGTTAACCTTATTAAGCAAACCTAGCTCCACATGACTTATGACTGCCCCAAACCAATCTAGTTCTGCATAGGATATATATTACAGTAAGCAGTCAAAAAACATTCCTTGGGGCTGGGGTTGTGGCTCAGTGGTAGAGCACTTGCCTAGCATGTGTGAGGCACTGGGTTCAATTCTCAGCACCACATATAAATAAACAAATAAAATAAAGGTTCATCAACAACTAAAAAAAATATTTTTAAAAAATCCCATAAGTCTCAACAGCAATTCATTTTTTTTTTTTTTGGTCCTGAGGATTGAAACTAGGGGGTGCTTTACCACTGAGCTACATCCCCAGCCCTTTTTATTTTTTATTATGAGACTAGGTCTGGCTAAGTTGCCAAGACTGGTCTTCAATTTGTGATCCTCCTGTCTCAGCTTCAAGTTATTCAAAATACAGTTGTGTGCCACTGTGACTGGCTCAACAGCAGTTCTTTTTTCTTCTTCTTCTTTTTTTTTTTTTTTTTTTTTTTTTTTTTTTTTTTGGTGGTGCTGAGGATTAAAGCCAGGGCCTTGTGCATGTGAGGCAAGCACTCTTAACAAATGAGCTATATCCCCAGCCCCTCAATAGCAATTCTTAAAAGGAGTTTAAAAAAAAAAACTGGGCTTAGTGATCTACAACCATATTCTCAGCATTCAGGAGACAGAGGCAGGAGGACTGCTTGAGCGCAGGAGTTGGTCTTGAAAAACAAAACAAACACACAAAAACTATAAAATAAGTACATAGCCTCTTAGGTGACTAGTTTGAAAAAGATAATACTTGCTTTGATGTGAATTACTGATGGGTATATTTGAAAAATACCACTTTAACCAAGTGAAATGAATATATAAGTATAGTCTGCAGAGCTTTAAAGAAAATACAGGCAAACTAGAGCTGTCATTTAAAAAAAAATAATATCAAATATACTTACACAGTAGCTCTTCAGTCTGATAAAATCTACAGTCATAGGAATGGATCTATCACTATTTCTATTCAGTGCTTTAATGTAATCCAACAGGTCAGCAAAAAATTTATAGCCCCCCTTGAGCACACAGAGGGCTACAATGTGATGGCCTCCCATCTCCTTCATCACATCTCGAGCAAGTCTTTCAGTCCTATGGAAATAAAATCAGGGATTTAAAAGAAAGTTCCATGTATTTAAGCTTTGTAACAAACATCTCTTAAGCACTAAACTTCCATAAAACACATCCATTGTCCCATGAAGTATACCCTTACTTTACAAAGCCAAATTAAAATTTGAGAGCTTCAAAAATCAGATACACTGAACATCTATTATAAAATTTAAAAATGCATAAAAAACAAGGTAGAATTTTCACATATTAGATTGGCAAATTCTGATTAAATGATATTTGTCTAATATACAACATTAAAAGAGATTATGGGAAAAGGACACTGTCATATGCCACAATGTGATACAACTTTTGGGAGGATAATCCGCAGTACCAAAATGTTTGATAAGCCAGGCATGGTGGGTGGCACATGCCTGTAATCCCAGTGGCTCTGGAGGCTGAGGCAGGAGGATCAAGAGTTCAAAGCCAGCCTCAGCAACTTAGTGAGGCCCTAAGCAACTCAATGAGACCTCTGTCTGTAAATAAAATACAAAATACAGCTGGGGATGTGACTCGATGGTTATACACCCCTGGGTTCAATCCCCAGCTCCAACAAAAACAAAAACAAAAACAAAAACATCTTCCCCTTGACCCAGAATTTCCACTTGGATAAAGCTAAGCAAGTGCCAAAACATATGTAAAAGAATGTTCCCTCTAGTATAGTCTGTAAGAGCAAAATAACGGAGAGATCTTAAGTATCCATCAATAGTGGACTTGTTAAATGAGTTATGGTACATTCATAAGCAGAATGCTACACAATCTTTAAACTAGGAGATATTAAAAAAATGATAGCTATAAATGTAATAATATTAAAAACCCAATCAATTTTAGTACTGTACATAGTGAATATACATGTGGCAAAATTCATTCATATATAAAAAATACACACACAGCCAGTGTCTAGAGGGAATGCATACAGGTGGCAGAGAAATCTTTACTCTTTCCATTTATAGTCTCCATAGAACATTATATACCATAAATGCATTGATATTATACTTTAAATGTAATTTTTAAAATAAAAAATAGCCACACACAAAACGCAAGTATTTAAATACAAAGAAAGGTTGTTCATTACAATTCATTTGATGGGGGGCTGGGGTTGTGGCTCAGTGGTAAAGCACTTCCTTCACATGTATGAGGTGCCAGGTTTGATCCTCAGCACCACGTAAAAAAAATAAAATAAAATAAGTAAATAAAGGTAGAGTCTACAACTAAAAAAAATTTTTAAAAAACCCAATTCATTTGAGGGGAAATTTTCAAGCTAGATATATATAATAATCAAACACTGATCTTGCCTTTATATGATTCAGTCCCATTACTCTGTTCAGGACTGGGAAATCAGACTCTGACTAAAGTTCATTCTTCCAACCTCACTTCAATGTTGATTTTACTCTACTCCCTACAGATTCCCACTACACCATGACTTATACTGGGTAACTAGTAAGTTCTACTATTTTTTTTGTTTAAAAAGTGTTTATTACTTAACAAGTTGGCTTAGTTTATATCCAAGTATGAACTACTCAACAGTTGCTGACACATGAAGTTAATATAAGAAAAAGTAAATTTCAACTTGAGATCTTACTAACCTGTCCATAATTAGTCCATGAGGAATAAACACCTTTTCCAAATCTTCAGCATAATGATTAGGTATGCAAAACAAATCCAGGTCATACCCTGGTTCATCATCACTAATCTAAAAAAGAAATAAGAGATGTTTTAATTGATAACATTAAAGAACACAAACATCCAATTAAAGATAGATGATAAACCTTAGTTTGCCAGAGAAATTTAGGTATGAGATAATAACAAGAACTGTTAATTTTGTAATATAATACATTGCAGTTTTTTAAAGAATTTAACCTTTATTTTATTTGTTTTTTAATGTGGTGCTGAAGATCAAACCCAGTGTCTCACACATGCTATGCAAGCACTCCACCATTGAGCTACAACCCCAGCCCCATTATAGTTATTTAAGAAAACCATATATCATAAGACATGAATAATGAAGAATGTATTTTTTGTGTATGTGGTGCTGAGGATCAAACCCAGGGCCTTGTGCATGTGAAACAAGCCCTCTACAAACTGAGCTATATCTCCAGTCCAAGAATGTAGAAGTAAAAAACAAAAAACAAACAAAAAAAAAACAACAAAAAAAAACATGATGTGAAATTTCCTTTAGGTCACAAAGTGAAAAAGAAAAATTATAAGGAGGTAAGATAAATGTGGCAAACATTGGTAATATTAAATGAGTGATTCACTACATTATTCTCTTCACTTTTGAGTCTATTTAAAAATTTATTTTAAAAATTTAGTACACTATAGTCTAATAAGTTAATATGCCATACAGAACAAAAACTGCTGTGACCCATCTCAAATACAAATAGCCTCTTTTATCTCAAAGTAGAGGAAAAACAAATACCAAAAAAAGCTAAATGATCCTTTAAAAACTCAAATATGAGATTATAATCAAATCATGAGGTGCCTTTAAGGTAGATACTCCAAAAGTTTGAATAGGAACACATATTGGTTGTCTTGGTATGTCCCAGACCTCACATACAAAATATTAAACCCCAATAATGTGGTACCTGTGGTGACAAAATGTACTTTGATTTTTTACAAATATTGTATATACACCTACCCCCCCAAAATACAACAAAATTATAAAACTTGTTATCTTTGGAAATGAGTTATACTGATTTTATTTAGTTCTTTACACCTCAAAAAGTATAGGACACTTTAAAAAGATACTTTAAATTGTTGGGCACAGTGGCATAACACCTGTAATCCCAGCAACTTGGAAGGCTGAAGCAGGAGGATCACATAGAGGCCAGTCTCAGCAATTTGGCAAGACCCTGTCTTAAAATTAAATGGCTGGGGATATAGTTCAGTAGTAAGGCATCCTTAAATTCAATCCCTAACCCCTCCCAAAGAAGATACATTAAATTAAAGTGAAATATTCAAAAGCTTATTTGGGGAAATAAATCAAGAAGGATTATAACACTATATATCCCATGATATTCAAAACTACCATATTTAAGTTGCTGGTGATATGGCAGCTTTCAAGAAATACTAGCCAAATCATAATGAAATCTCAATCTATCAGTTAATACCTATCAAATACTTCTTCCTGAAGTTAGCACTGTATTAAGTGCTTAAGGACAAGTAGTTTGACTTTTAATAAATCTAAAAATTACATATGAAAGGTTAAAATATTATTCACATAATCCAGTTAGATTCTGAGTTTTCTACTGCTGAAAAATTGAGTTCCATGTTGTCTCTTTTTCAAGCCTAAAAGCTCCATTTTGAGTTCAGACTTTGGTGGGTTTTTATATGTTGTCAGCCTGTAGTACTTCAGCAGTCAATATTTATTTGTTTTTAAACACACATTTTAATTAATAAGCAGAAAATTTTTCTATTTGGGGGAAAAAGGATTATGCCAAAACCTCTAAGATTAAGTGCTAATATATTTGCTAAACATTCATTTCATGTTTACATCAGAACACATTTACTAAAAAATTCAAAATGGGACATTTGTGTCATGCACAAGAGCATTCTAAGAACATTTTACAACATGTACTGAGTTTATAAATTTTATAAACTGAAATTTAGTTCAAGTTTTGAACTAAACTTGATAGAAGACAGACTGATTTTATAAGACAATACAATTAACATTCATGTCAGGCTCATCAGAATATATCTGCATCACCTGACAAGAACAGAAATATACCATTTCATATTGCCTTAAAATCAAGATCCAGAGTACCAAAATAACTCCCTTGAAACTGACTCACCCTTTTTCACCCAATTACTCACTGTCACAAGTCCAAACTAAGACTCATCCAGGATTCTTCAAAGACTACTGTATCTATAAAAATGGGTCAATGCCTGGCTACAGGTTCTACAAGTAGTCTAGGAACTTGGGAATCTGGTTTCAAAAAGTGAATGTGAATTCTGTCTAACATTCATCACAGACATATAGTTGAAGAATACAGACAGATCAGCAGGGATGTACTCCAAAATAGTAATTCTATCTCTGTCAACACAACAAACTGATTTCTTAGTGGTTTTTGTTTTTTGGTGGTGCTGGGGATCAAACCCAGGGCTTTGTGCATGCTAGGCAAGCACTCTTACCAACTGAGCTATTTCCCCAACCCCCAACAAACTGATTTCTAATTCAAAGGTTTTGATCCCAATCAAAATGGACTTACATGTCAAAGAGTAGATTTGTTGTTTTTTACTGAATCCTATATATTTTTAAAGATTTATTTATATTTTTTTGTTTCAAGTATAAAAAATGCTAATAAAACTCTTCCCAAAAGGCAAGAATAAAATGTATAAAACATATATCCCTTGAGGGGCTGGGGTTGTGGCTCGGTGGTAGAGCACTGGCCTAGCATGTGTGAGGCATTGGGTTTGATCCCTGGCACCACATAAAAATAAAAACAAATAAAATAAAGGTATTATGTCCATCTACAACTAAAAAAAAAATGTATCCATTGAAATTCTTTAGTCACAATTTTGTTTTATAAAGTCACAATTTTGTTTTATAAATGGATATTTGTAATAACTAGGCACTACAAGAAAATCTATATATAGGGGTGTATATCCTCTTTTTCTTTTTTTTTTTTTTTTGGTACTGGGGATTGAACCCAAGGGTGCTTAATCACTCAACCACTGAGCCACATCCCCAGCCATTTTATATGTTATTTAGAAACAGGGTGTTGCTGAGTTGCTTAGGTCCTTGCTAAACTGCTGAGGCTGGCTTTCAACTTGCAATCCTCCTGCCTCAGCCTCCTGAGCTGCTGAGATTATAGGCATGCACCACGGCACCTGGTGTATATTTTTCGTGTGTGTGTTTTTTTTGTGGGGGGGGGTAATGGGGACTGAACCCAGAGGCACTCTACTACTGAGCTACATCCCAAGTCTCTTTAAAAAAAAAAACTTATTTTGAGACAGGGTCTCATAAAGTTGCTGAGGCCTTGAACTTGGCAATCCTCCTGCATCAGCCTCCCAAGTTGCTGGTATTACAGGCATGTACCCCAGTCCAGATATATGTATGTATGTATGTATGTATGTATATCCATATCTATCTATCTATCTATCTATCTATCTATCTATCTATCTATCTATCTATCGCTGGGGATTGAACCCAGGGCCTCTTGTATACTAGGCACATGCTCTACCACTGAACTACAACCCTAGCCCTAGAACATGTATTCTTTGTACTTACAGAGTATATACTATATCATACCTATGAGAAGGGATTAAGTTTGACACAGCTAACCTCAATGAGCTTATAGCAGATTAGATGACAAGATATGTATATGAATAACCATAGCCTGCTATTAAAAAAAAGTTACAGGTAGTATTGTGATAGTGTAAGAGAAATCAAACTGACTTGGGAGCCTAACATGCACCTGGACCACTGCTATGAAATAACATATAAGAGATAAAATAGAACAAATGGAACCTCAGTTTTAATCATCCCAAACAGCATAACTTCATGTTTAATAGGTCCAAGAACTTCAATCTCTATAAAAGCTAGACAGAAATATACAAGGTGACCTATAATCTTATTAGCTAATGTGACATTGGCTAATATCTGATATTAATCTCATCTTATATGGAACAGTTAAAATCTAGTGGCTGCTTTGATAGGAAGGGTTAGAACTGGGGATTACAATATAATTACACAAAAATGCATTCCATTCACCTTGATTAGGCACAGTGCAATAGGTTTTATGGAAGATACAAAGATTATTTTATATTTACAGCCCTTCAAGAATTTATTATCTAGAGGGAAAAGCATAATACAACTATACAGTACAATAAAATTATAATCTGTAGCAAAATCTGATAAGCACATAGATGTAGATTATCAAATGTAGTTATATATGCACTAAACATAAACCTAGGACCCAAGGTTACTCAGCACTGACAATTCTCTCCATAACCAATACCAAAGTTTTGTTGTTGTTCTTTTGGTACCGGGGATTGAACTTAGGTGCACTTAACCACTGAACCACATCCCCAGTCCTTTTTTTGTATTTTAGAGACAGAGTCTCACCAAGTTGCTCAGGGCCTCGCTAAATTGCTGAGGCTGGCTTTGAACCCACAATCCTCCTGTCTCAGCCTCTCAAGCTGCTGGGATTACAGGCATGTGCCACTCCGCCTGGCTAGCAATCCCAATCTTAAAGTAGTCTTTATATTCTGTGGCCTTGATTATACATAGTAAAGACCACCACATGGCTAATGTTGAATCAGCATGGCCTTCTAAATAAACTAAGTGATAGTAGTGCCAAACTTTCTATGTGAATACAAATCACATGTTTTATTATGTGTAATGTGGTGTTGCCTGTGGTTATTACCAACACTTTCTAAAAGAACTATTAGTTTGCATAGGCATCATAACAAAATACCATATACTGGGTGGCTTAAACAATAGAAATTTATTTCTTATAGTTCTGAAGACTGAGAAGTCCAAGTTCAAGGTGCCTGCAAGGTAGGAATCATTCTGAAGCCTCTTCATTTGGTTTCTTTCTGGGCCTTCTCACTGTGTGTTCACAAGATCTCCTCTATAGCAAGTTCTCTGGTGCCACTTCTTACAGGTGCACTAATCCCATCAGATCAGGGCCTTATCCTGCTCTAGCCCTAATTACCTTCCCAAGACCCCATCTCCAAATACCACCACATTAGGAGTAAGGGCTTCAATATGTGAATTTTACGGGAGGGGGAAACACACAAATGCTCAGGCCATAACAAGCACCCATCATAAAAATGACTACAGAAGAACACAAAAAGGTCTTGAATGACTTTGAGGGAAGAGCCCAATTCAAAATATTTGGGGAGTACTCTGGAATAGCTGCAGTAGTAAACATGGAAAGGTGGTTTTCCCCCAGATCATTTTCCCACTATGGCCATTTCTGGCTACACTGGAAATAAAAAAAAAAATACAGGTTATGACAGCTCTGAATTGTTTACTGTTATCCACCTAGTTCAGAAATCTAAATGCACCTCCTTGAAGCTCTAGAACATAGCTTTCACATTCTAACCTATTTGTGTTACACTTGTCAGTGATAAAATCTGCACAGATACTTTTCTACCTTTTGTCTAGAATTAAATTAAATATTTTGGTATTATAAATTACTGAAATCATTTTATTTTCCAGTAAAAGTGGCACTACAAATTCTTAATAATTATGTTTGTTACATTGGTAATAATGACCTTCATGTGAAAACTCTTGTGGTTCACACATAAAATTTCTAATTATAAAGATATATTACCTTAAATTATAGTAAGCAAGGAAATTAACCCAAGCTAATATAAACCTTGCAATATTAATTTATCATCTGTGACAAGGACTGCTTAAATCTCTTTGTGGTAAAAAAATGACAATGTTTGTGGTTCTGAACAAGACAAAGCACAAGAGAGGAAGTGAGTCTTAAGTTACATGAATTAAAAGATGTACACTAGATAAAATACATTTGATTTTATTCCTAATAACCAACAATACCTCCAAGCTTCTAAAATGACAGAAACCACCAGGTGGCATATTTTTACCTTTTATAATTCAGATACAGTAAAATTTTCAAAAACTATCAAAATAGATAATATGCCATTCCCTTGGGACACTCTGTATTAACTTAGGTATTATAAACCCAAAATTATGACTTACTGATGCAGATACTCCTAAATATAAAAATAAGCTAGTAGTATGTTGATATTTCAAGTTTATATCATTTTTACAATATATGTGTGTGCACATACACACACACACACACACACACACACACATCTTCCTTGTGTTCCCTCCTAATGCTTAAACCACTATAAGCATTAATTTTTTTATTAGAGCATTATAATTATACATAGCATTTGGGTTCATTCTGACAAAATATTACATACAGGGAATTTGATTTCAATCCCCATTCTTTTCCCCTTTCCCACCCCTCCCCCATTCTTTCTCCTCTCCTCTATTGATCTTCCTTTCACTCATTTATTTTTCATTGGTATTTTCTTTTTTTTAAGAGAGAGAGAGAGGAGAGAGGGAGAGAGAGAGAGAGAGAGAGAGAGAGAGAGAGAGAGAGAGAGAGAGAGAAAGAGAGAGAGAGAGAGAGAATATTTATTTCTTAGTTTTCCGCGGACACAACATCTTTGTATGTGGTGCTGAGGATCAAACCCGGACTGCATACATGCAAGGCAAGCGCGCTACCGCTTGAGCCACATCCCCAGCCCGTCTTTTTTTTTTTTTTAAAGAGAGAGAGAGAGAGAGAGAGAGATTTTTTTAATATTTATTTTTTTTAGTTCTCGGCGGACACAACATCTTTGTTGGTATGTGGTGCTGAGGATCGAACCTGGGCCGCACGCATGCCAGGCGAGCGTGCTACCGCTTGAGCCACATCCCCAGCCCTTTCATTGGTATTTTCTACATATACATAAAAGTGAAATGACTTTCAGTACATTTATATGTATGTAACATGATATAACTGAATCCTTTCCATATTTCTTCCTCTTTCCCTTCCTTCCCCTCTCTCATTCTTCTTCAACTTCACAGATCTTCCCTATATCTTTATGATATCTGATTCCCTCCCTAACCACCTTCTTTCACTTATTTTGCTCTAGCTTCCACATGAGAGAAAACATTAGGCTCTTGATTTTTTTAAGTATGCCTTACTTCACTTAGCATGATAGTTTCCTGTTCTATCCATTTACCATCAAATGCCATTATTTCATACTTCTTTATGGCTGAGTAAAACTTCATAGTGTATACATACCACATTTTCTTGATCTATTCATCTATTGATGGGCATCTGGGTTGATTCCATAATTTTTTTTTCTATTGTGAATTGTGTTGCTATGAACACTGAAGTAGCTATATCACTATGGCATGCTAATTTTAGTTCTTCTGGATAAATATGGAGTGTGTCATATGATGAGTCATTCCTAGTTTTTTAAGGAGTCTCCAAACTGCTTTCTACAGTGGTTGTACTAATGTGCAGTCCTACTTGGTATCAAGATTATGATCATAGTGTCATGTCAAACTAAAAATGTCACCACTATTTTGGCTGTTGAGAATATTTAACTGGGAATGTGATTTTCTTTAGCTATAAAGGGATGTAGTACCAGTTTTTATTGATTCATTAATATGTGGAAGTTCTGAAAAAATTATATACCACATAAAAATGCCAATTACTACCATTAATATCAATATTGACAGTTGTTATTTTTCTGCCAGTGCTACCAAACTAACGTTTAAAATAATGTGCTACAAATTAGAATTCAAACACTTCAAATTGTTATGGAACTATAACTATCTTCAACCTTGTGCCTCTGAAAATTTATATATATATATATATATATATATATATATATATATATATATATATATATACATACACACACACACACATACATACACACACACACACACACACACATATCTCCAAAGTGAACATGTTTATTATTCCACCATGTACATTAATAAAAGATTATGGTATTTAGGTAAATTCATGTTCTTATACATGTAGTAGTTATGGGTTCACTTGCCAACGTGGGTAATAATGTATTCCTGAGTCAAGAATTGATTTCAATTCTTTTCTTGGTAGTACTGAACACAGAGCCATGAACGTGCTAGTTATATACTCCCCAGATCTTTTGTTTTATTTGAGACAGGATCTCACTAAGTTGCCCAGGTTGTCCTTGAACTTGTAATCTTTGTGCCTTCTGAATTGCTGGAATTATTGGCTGTACCACCATGCCCCAGTTTGATTTAATTTATTCTTCTTATTATTATTGCAATAGTGGGTATTGAACCCAGGTGGGCTTTATTGCTGAGCTACATCCCCAGCCTTTTTATTTTTTATTGTCACTAAGGCTGACCTTGAACTTATGATCTTCCTGATGCATCTTCCTGAGTAGCTGGGATTATAGGTATGTGTCATTCTGTCTGGTTAAAAAATAAAATTTAAGGAAAAAAATCTTTAATTAAAAAAAAAAAAAATTCCAAGATACCTCTTTTCTGCTGATCTGGTGGGTCCTTTTCTCACCTTTGCCACTTTGCAGATACAAACAATAGACAGAAAACAGTTAAGATGGAACTGTATGCTAGGCACTGTGGCACACAACCATAATCCCAGTACCTAGGAGGCTGAGTCAGGAGGATCACAGTTCAAGGCCAGCTTTAGCAACTTAGTGAAACCCTGTTTCAAAATAAATAAAAAGGGCTGGGGACATCACTCAGTGGGAAAGCATCCCCAAATTCAATCCCAGTACCCAGCCACTCCCAGTAAGATGGATTTGTAGTGTGCATGGCACAGTACTCAATTCATAGCAAGAAACCCCTAAGTTGGGCTGGCATTGTGGCTCGGAGGTAGTGCGCTTGCCTAGCCTGTGTGGGGCACTGGGTTCGATCCTCAGCACCACATAAAATAAAAAATAAAGATATTCCTATTTAGATTTCAGGGCTATCTTGGGACCTTCAGATAAATGTGACTCCCCTCCCCAACAGCTTCAATTATTGATATTCAAAAGGTTCATGATTTTTAAGTTAAATGTGATATTTTCAGCAGAAAGAATGTTTTTTCCTTTTTAAGTTATGACAAATTCTATTGAATATTTTAAGTCTAGAAAAAAGATGTGGTAGTATAAAAACAAGGGGAAATTGTAGCGAAAGAATTAAAACCACTTGCAAAATAAACATATTCTCATGTGATACTTGAAAAAAAATATATTGTGTCCACCTGTAACTAAAAAATACTTTTTAAAAAAAGAAGAAAAAAAGAAACCCCTAAACTGATTTGCTCCATTTCTTCATGATCTGAAAGTATAATTTTGGCCTACACTTATAGACTAATGTTAGTTTAAACCCTGTTGATAGTAAAGAGACAACTGTGGGTAAAAAAAAAATGCACCATTTTACTCATCCTGTAAAAATCACTAGCAGATGACTGGAGGTATAGCTTAGTGGTAGAGCATGTGCAAAGTCCTAAGTTTAATCCCCAGTATACACAGAAAAAAATCAGTAGCAGGGTAAGATTTACATTCAGTTAGTACAATATTACATTTCTAGCACTACCATCCTGAAGCTTAGAAGATATAGGCATATAAACTATATCTGATGTTTCACATTAATTTACAAAAATTCAGAAACTCCTTCTGAAATGAAAAAAGTAACACAGTTTCTATCAGGCAGGTCCAGGGTCAATTTCATCAAAGTGCTGTAGGGCACTACCATGTGTGTCCAAGGTCATTACTAGTTACTGTTTATCTACCTAATATGTAACTTTAGGGCATTTACATTAGATAAAATCAGCAAAATATTTATTACAATGCTTAAGAGATGCTAAGTATTTAATAAATATCTATTATTGTCACTCCTAACTTATTTTTTAGAGGTTAAGAACAGAATCTGGGGAAAGATAAATAAATTTCTTGATTTTCAAACAAAACCATTAATAGCCAGTTTTAGCAATGATAACTAATTCTCTGTATACTGGTGCAGGCATCATAGCCCTAAGCTAACTTAAATCCATTAAGAATACTCCTCTTTATGTTAAGTCACAATGCCTAATATAAAACAAAGTCTTTTCTTTCTTCGGGTTCAAGTGATTATTTATTCACTTAACAAACCATTACTGAAAACTTCCTACTACTAAGGCACTGTATATGTTGGAGGTATAGTTGTGATTCCTAACTTTATAATGTTTGTTTAGGGGCTGAGGTAGCTCAGTGGTACAGCATTTGCCTAGCATGCCCAAGGCCTTGGGTTCCATACTCAGCATCACAAAAACAAAATAAGTTTAAATGGGAGAGACAATCAACAGGTACCTAGGAAAGAAATTGCTAAATCAACAATGACAATAATCATATTAAAGGAGGCTAAGGCATTTAACTGTCAGGAGGACACAGAGCTTTGGCTATTTTAATAATCATGATCAGAAAGGTTGGGAAGAGGTGACAACAATTTAGCTAGATCAAAAAAAAAAAAAAAAAAAAAGAACCAATGAGGGTGAAGACAAGATACTAGAGGCTAGTTGTGGTAAGAACGTCCTTGAAAGCAAAGACCAGGATTGTATTTTTAATCTACGCAGCATCAAAAGAGCACAGGGTCCGGATTCAAGTATATCTGAAATCAAGGCCTGCTACTTCTGGGCCGTGGGAAAATGACCTGTTTTTTCACTAGCTTCGTGGTGTGTAAAACAGGCTCGAAAAGGGTTACAGGGGCTGTTGGGAGGATCCAATGAGGCAATGCGCATTCCCACAAATATGAATTATAGCATCTGCAAAATGAAATGTAAAGCCCAGTTCCCTCCACGCCCTCCCAATGGGCGTTTTCGGGCTGAGGCTCCCTCACGAGACGCTCAAGGACTTCACCACCGCCCGCGCCCCCAAACTTCCAGGGAAGGGCTTCTCTAGAGAAAGCTCCCACACTCCCACCCCGCCTCATCATTCCAAAATCAGCCCACGGCTTCTCCCCACAGCATGCTCGCAGGCGGCACTTGTCAACCAAAACGCCATTTCCACCTTCTCTGCCCACACGCAGCCCTCTTTTCCAGGGCTCTCCCAAGAAGGGACCCACCCTAAACCCCGCCATTCTGTCCTCCCTGCCGCCCTCAAATGACGTAAAGTCAAACCAGGGAACCTGTGACCGCCTCCGCCCCCCGGGGTTTCCCCCTACACCAAGGCCCCCAACGCGCAGTGCGGGCCTGGCGCCACAAGGCTGGGCCGCCGCAACTCCGCAGCTGGCCAGAGCCGGGCTGGGCCGGGCTGGGCTCGGGAACCAAATTGCTCACCACGACGCTAGGGCTGCGAGTCGCCATCACGGAACCGGCTGACGTGCGGCTGACGGCAGTCTGAGAAGGAGGAAGCCCGCGGAGAGGCAGAAGAGGCGGCGGGGGCGCTGCAGGAGGTGGCACAGCGCCGGAAAGCCAAGAGGTTTGTCCTAACCTCTTCGCCGCCGCTGTCTAGGCAACCGCTCAGACCGAGGAAGAGGCAGGCCCCGCCCCAGCCCCGCCCCCTCCTGCGCCGCCCGCGTGCTCGCCAGCGCGCCTCCTCCGCTGGCTACCGGTTTCCACGCTCACGAGGTGGCCGTGGGAATTTTCTTCCGGAAGAGCCGGCGATTGCTGCTGTGCAGCTTCTGTCTCTCTTTCCCTCAGCCTCCCATTCAGAGGATCCCCAAATTCTCAAACCTACCTCTGCCCGCATTGTTCCTAGTTGTCCTAAACTGAACACCAGCTTTCAGGTTTCCATCAACACAGGCGTCCCCTTGCCAAGACCTTGTACTACATTCTGGCTTCCATTTTCCTGATTCTTGGCCCAATGCTTTCAAAAACCCTTACCTGATTTTAAGAATTGAGACCTAAAGCCCCAGAGGCAGTCAGATCAGGGTACAAATCTGAAACACCTGACAGCTTTGTAACCAACTGCAAAATCAGACTCTGAGCCTCTTTTTGCCTCATAAATAGAATGGGCAAATAACAGTACACCAACAATATTTTTATGAGGATTAAAGGTGAGTGTAGTGTATGTGTTTTAGTACTTAGGAAAGTACACAATGGGAACTATTGCTATTAATGATTTTTATTTTTGCCTCCACAATTTACTACATGGGATTAGAAAAAAATCTGTCCCTCAAGACTCTCAAACAGATAAAATAAGCAATCAACACTGGCTTCTAGTGACACCATTTCTAATGTCCTCACCTGTAAAACTGTAGCACCCACTGAAGGTGTTTCTTCCTTCTTTTGAATGACCTCCTGCACCTTTTGAAAATTAACGGCCTTGCGGGTGGCCTTCTTCAGGCCCGCCAAGAGGCAGGATGTAAAAAGGTCACGAGACTGTAAGCCTCCAGGGGTGTTGTAATCCCACAGGGGATCCTGCTCTGGGACAGCATGAGGGCCCGTGGGGTGGTTGGGATTGGTCCTATGATTTTCATCAGCATGGGCTTGGGCTAGCTCCCAGACCCGGCGCCTTTCCTCGGGGAGAAGTGTATTGGCCAAGAGCATGTAGATGTCATGATGAGTGAGGCTATATGCTTGCAGGACCCACTGGAACTCCTGAATGTAAGTGGTGGGGTCAGTGGTGAATGAGCCTAGCTTCCTCTCTAGCTGACTAATGTCCGACATGGAGAAGGGCACATGTACTCTGATGACACCCTCGGGACCAGCTACCTCATGAAGGGGTGCGATTGTTTTGGGGGTGGGAAGGAGTCCCTTAGACCTGGTAACAGGAGGACTGAAAGAGGCAGGCTGCGGACAGGAAGGAGAGGGAGGGGAAGGGGGTGTCTCTGCGGAGGAGGAGGTGGAGGGCGGAGGGGAGGGGGATGAAACGGAAGGCTGAGGATCCGTGGAATCAGGCAGAGGAAGAGGAGGGTATAGCGGGAGAGATGGGGCGGATGGGGCTGGGGGATAAGGTGGGGGTTCATCTGCCGGGTTGAATGAGGAAGAATCTGCGAAGTAAGGAGTAGAAGCAGGGGAAGAGAGGGGTTTGCAAGCAAGGAGGACTTGAGAAGGAGAGCAGGAGGAGCAGAGAGCAGGGTGCTGTGCGAGAAGGCTAAAACCTTCAACGCAGGGAATTTCCCTCCACTTTTTCAGGCGCCAGCAATAGTTAAAAAGGTCCCGGAGGAGGTTTGAATCTAAGGAGCCTTCTGGAGGCCAATGATTGCCATTATCCAGTGGATATGTAGGCCAATCTCGGGTACAGAATTTGATTAGAAGTTTGGGCTTGATGTCTGCTGTGAGGGAGAGTGTGGCCAGATTTTTTATTAGACATTTGAGAGGTGAGGCTTCAGGTACAGACGAAGAGGTGCCCATAGTCACAGGGAGAGATGGAAGAGAGAAAGAGAGAGAGAATAAGAGTAAGCGAGAGAGACAAAGGGAAAACCCGGGCTGGAACGGTTTCCTGGACGCTCAGGGCGAACGGGGGTCAAGTGGGCGTCCCCAAAATGACCAGCTGTCGCAAGGAAATACAGAGGGCACTACCAGTGAAGTGCGATCTGTGAGACCCAATGGGGTCGGAGCCACGGGCGACCTGACCTCAGGAAAGTTTTTGACTGCAGCGAAAAAAGTCAGCAATGAAAACAGAGCTCCAGCTCCGGCAGAATGCAGCTCCAGGCTGGGAGTTCAGCTCCCTGAGCAGAAAAGCAGCTTCAGCGGGACACAGCAGCCCCGAAGGACACAGCAGCTGTAGCCGGCAGCGGCAGCGGAGGAGGAAAAAAAACAGAGAGCCTCTCGTGTAAACTCAGAAGCCTCACGCCCCAAAGGGAAACGGATCGCCAGAGGGTCCACTGTGACCGGTAAAGGTCTTAGTGGGGTGGGTTCCCTCTTCCCTACCGGGTGTCTGGAGTGTGATCACGGTCACAGTACCAGTGTAAGCCCGAAGGGAGTTGGCGAGCCGGGAAAAGGGAAACTTACCTAGGTCAGATCAGGGTGAGTGCAGGGAGCCAGCGTCTGAAAAGAGCGGACCAGGGCTGAGTGTCTCTGCGGAGCTGGGGACGGGACTCTTGTTAGAAAGAGCTCACCGTATCGGAGCCACGGCACCAGAATGAAAGAATTCCCCACGCAAAGACACTTCGCCGGGAGAATTCCAATTTTATTGCAAAAGGCTGTGTGCTTATATAGAACTAAAGGGGAGATGGCAGGGCTTAGATAAATGGCAGGCCACCCGTTTATTGGCAAGTTCTTCCAGATATCAGCTCCGGAGTCCAGGAATTAGTTCTGACTGGGGCTAAGGTTCCCCGCCAGCGAGATATGAAATTGGCGCCGGCGGGAGAGTTCACACGGGGCGGGAACTTTTCGCGCCACTGCAGAAAAGAGGAAGGTAGGAAGAAGAGGTCCTTAGGCGCCATGTTGGGGTTTTTCTCTGGGGTATGGCTGCCGTTTATACTTTTCCCAACACCCACCACAGTGCGATGGTAGTTTTTGTGAAACTGGGCAAGTCATTGCACTTCTCTGAGCCTCAATCCTTTCCATCTGAAACATAACAATAAAACTAAGCGGGGTGGTACATGCTTATAATCCCAGCTAATTGGGAGGCAGAGGGAGGATCACAAGATTTTAAGGCCAGCCTCAGCGAAATAAAGGACTCAAGTGTAGCTCACTGACAGAGTGCACCTGGGTTCAATCCCCAGTATACCCCCAAAAAATGTCTAATAGAGTACTTGGTTCAATACATTATAATACCAATGTCCAGTGTTTCATAATTTTGCCTTAACAGTTTGTCATGATATTTATCCCCCTATTCTGTGTAAGGTTTCTTATTCATTCTTCTGTTGATAAACATTTAACCAGTTGCTAGGTTTGAACTATTACAAATAGTTCTGCTATGAACATTTTTATGTGTCTTTTGGTGAATATATGAATGCTTTTCTATTTGGCATAGACTTTGAAGTTTGTATTAGCACATTTTCATTATTTAGCTCCTTAACATTTTTCTCTACCTAGAAGTTAATTCTGAGAACTTCCAGTTATATATTTGTCTCCAGATACATGTGGATTCAACTACCATATTTGTTTCTAAATCAGAAACACAACTATTCGGAATCCTTCCAGCTTGCTTTTGGCTTGCCATTCCTTTCTCCAAATCCAGATATTACTGTGTTTTAACAGTAGATTTGAAATAGTGAGAGCCAGGTGATTGCATAGACAAAGAAACAGTATAACCAGTCATTCTATTTGGTAACTTGGAATTTTTATTTGTATTTAAGATGGAAAACAGCCAACAGAGTGCAATCTATGAAGATGTAATACTGTGTTTTTAGTAAGTGAAAATCTGGTTCATATACTAAATACTTTACTGAAATTTGGACATATTTAAAATTGAAAGTTATTCTTTTAAAATTTTTAATTGCTTTAAAACTAAAGATGAAATCAACAAAATAATTTTACTGGGGCTGGGGATGTGGCTCAAGCAGTAGCGCGCTCGCCTGGCATGCGTGCGACCCGGGTTCGATCCTCAGCACCACATACCAACAAAGATGTTGTGTCCGCCGAGAACTAAAAAATAAATATTAAAAATTCTCTCTCTGTCTCTCTCTCCCCTCTCTCACTCTCTCTTTAAAAAAAAATAATTTTACTAACTCTACATGATTTTATTGAAAATCTTTTTGTCATATAGAGTAGGGTCAGGTTGATGGGTACAGTGGCACATGCCTGCAATACTCGAAAATCAGAAGGCTGAGGCAGGAGGATCACAAGTTTGAGACCAGCCTCAGCAGCTTAGTGAGGTCCTAAGCAATTTATTGAGATGCTGTCTCGAAATAAAAAGGACTAGGGATGACTCGTAGTAATTAAGTGCCCCTGGGTTCAATCTCTGGTACCAATAAATAAATAAATAAATAAAATAGAGTCAGGGATATAAAAAAAATCTACTCTGGTCTGGCACCATGGCACACACCTGTAATCCCAGTGGCTTGGGAGGCTTAGACAGGAGGATTGCAAATGCAAGGCCAGTCTCAGCAAATTAGTGAGGCCCTAAGCAATTTAGTGAGACCCTGTGTCAAAATAAAAAACAAAAACCGCTAGCAATGTAGCTCAGTGGTATATTGCCCCTGGGTTAGACCTCACTACCTTCCCCCACACAAAAAAATCTACTCTGACTGAGGATGTAACTCCGTGATAAGAGTACTTGCCTGGCTGAGGCCCGAGTTTGCCACAGCACTGCAAAAAGAAGAAAACAAAAGATTTTCCTTCCTCAATATGCTTTTCCAGAAATAATTTTGTAATATACTTGTTTGAACATAATATCAATTATTTCTGCTCCACAGGTTTCTTGATTAAGACCATGACTTTATCATGGTGCTGTGCTCCTCCAAAGTTTATATTTCTATTAAAAAAGTTATTAACATAAAAATACTTATTGTATGTTGAATTCTTAAACTGAATTGACAGTAGCTTTCTCAATAATGTCAGAGGTTTCACCTTCATCAGAATCGATCTCCATAGCTTTGAAAAATTGAACTATTATTGGAATTAACTGTGATGATTGTGTGTGTCAACTTGGCTGACCACTAGTGCCTAGATATTTGGTGAAACATTATTCTGGATATTTCTGTGAAGATATTTTTTTTGGATGAGGTTAACATTTAAATCAGTGGACTCTGAGTAAAGCAGATTACCCTCCATAATTTGTGTGGGCCTTATCAGTGCATGGCCTTAACACTACAAGGACTGACCTCCCCTGAGTGAGAAGGAATTCTGCCAGCAAACTGGCTGTGGATTGAAACTTCAACTCCCTGTGTCTCCAGCCTGCTGCCTACCCCATCAAATTTAGGACTTACCAAGCCTCCACAACAAGGTGAGTCCATTTTTAAAAATCTCTCTCAGTATAGAAATAGATATATCTAAATATGTATGCATATCCATCCTGTTCTGTTGCTATGGAAAACCTCAACTAATAGAACTGATTTTCTAATTGAAGAATATATAATGGCATCAATATATAACTGGCACTGCTTGTAAAGTTATTCTGCAAATAGAGCTACTCATTGAAAGTATTGCTTCACTTTTTGTCACAGGCAAGCCAACTTGAAATGGAATATGAGGAAATGAATTTTGAAGAAAAGTTACTGATCTAAACAAAAATGATTCACAGAGCCATAAAGAAATGTCCTCTCCATAGCAGCACCTCTTGAAATCCTCATCTTTCGCTGGGCATGGTGGTGGATTCCTGTAATCCAAGCTACTTGGGAGGCTTTGGTAGGAGGATCACAAGTTCAAGGCCAATCTCAGAAACTTAACGAGACCCTGTCTCAAAAATGAAACATAAAAAGGGATGGAGATGTGGCTCAGTGGTTAAGCATCCATGGGTTCAATACCTGGTACTAAAAAAAAAAAATCATCATCTTTAGGCATGGGTTTCTTAAAACAACTACAGACCTTGAGATAGATACTGATACTTTCCCTTCTCTTGGAAGACTTGTTTTCTGGTTTTCATGTGGTTGGTGACATCATTGTGCCCCAAGAGTGCATGATGAATGCTGACAAATGTTTTGTGTACATTACTCAGCCATCACCAACTTTATTGAGAAACAGATTTGGTGGTTATTTTTTTATTAATTATGCACTTTAGTATTTGAACTCATATGCTGAAAGACTTGACTGCAAAATTTAAAAAATAAATACCAAACAATTAAATAATGGAATGTAGATTTGTGCCATATAAATAATGACAAAATCATTGAACTAAGAGCATTCAGACTCCCAGCTATATGTTCTATGGCCCAACTCCTCTGTCTATATTTCCTGAAAATATTTTATGTACATGTAAAAAATATAATTTCCTGCATCCGCTGGCCTACTGTCTGGTAGCCTGGTAGCTTCCTTTATCTTGCAGGCTTTGGCATGTGTACAATTGGCTGGTACAGCAGCTATCAGCAAGGGGCACAATGGGCAATAGTCCCTCACTCCCTTCTGGGAATGGAATGAATTACTTGTCCTTAACCCCTAGAGTCTTGAGTATCCTTGTTCTGTTATCAGTGAACACCCTACTGCTGTTCTTGGGCAGGAGTCATTACATTATATCTGGAGATTAGGAAAAGGGAGAAGAGTTATCACTATTGTCTTTGTTTAAGCCTGTTGTGAGAACTCTGGTTCTCTGTATATGCATCTCCCAAGCCAGCAGAAACTGGAATTAAAACATTGTGATCCACCAGACCCAGCCTGCCTTATTTCAATGTAACCATTATATTAATACTTTAATTCTTTAGAAATTAAAAAATCTGGGAAAAATGAAAAATTGGACAAAAGCCTGGAAAAACCGATATAAACTGGGACTGTCCTAGGAAAACTGGGATGCATAATCCTCCTACAGTGGTATAAGGGTGGGATGGGGAATGCTTTCCAAAGCTGCTCATGGCTGCTCTTAAACTGCAGGATTCTAATCTGATTGCAATTTAGTTCCTCTCCATTTCTCACTGGCCTCACTAATTGTGCTTTAGACTGTTGGAGACCTCCGGTTCTATGGGCTACCACCCTGTTCCCAGTTTCCTTTACTTTAGAATTGTGTTTGGATCCCTTCTGAACCACTGTCTCCTCAACTCCTGGAGGTCCTTTGTACTCCTCTTAGTCTGCTTTGCCAAGATGGCTAAACCACACCCTGGCTTAACTTCACAGCCTGTTTTGTCAACTAAGCTACTGAGCAATATTGGAGAAAATCCCACAAGTGTGGCGATTGGTAGGTAATCTCTACACATTCATAGTCTTCAATCTTAGCTGGGTCCTCAACACCCCTCCACAGTTCTTTCCAAATCCTTGGTCAGCTTCCTTTTGACTCCCCTCAGTGATGCTCTGAATATTCTTCCTCATTTAACCCCACTCTCAGCAATCTAAAAAGATCAGTTCAAACCATTAATTTACAAAGAGATTGAAGAACTTGGGAATGAACCCCATCCATTCGCATCTATACTGCTTCTTCCCCTGTTTCCTCCAGGCTCAGAGGTAAAGTGTTCATAAAGCTTACTGGTCACTTTTGAGTTGGTTGGAGTTAGTCTGGTTGGTAAAACAGGAGATGGCATTTGGGGACCACTGCCAAGTTATGTCAATTTTGTTTGTTTTTCTCCTGGTGCTAGGGCTCAAAACCAGGCCCCCATATGCGCTAGACAAGCACTCTACCACTGAACTATTATAGCTGCAGCCCTCTGAGAAGCTACTTTTGATCACAGCTGAGTTTATGCTAATAAATGACTTAGAGTGGTGCCCCTAGATAACCTCAGGATGGGGCTAGTGATTGAGTGTTAGCTGGTTGGAACTTTCACACACACCCCCAACCAACCTCTGGCAAGCAGGGAGATTGAGCTCTAAAAAAACTCTTTTTTTTTTTTTTTTGGTTTTGCTGGGGGTTGGACTCAGAGACTCACACATGCCAGGCAAGCACTTTATCACTGAGCCACATCCCCAGCCCCTAGAAAAAACTCTTGAACAATAAGATTTGGTGAGCTTCTGGGTTGCTAAACACGGAGGTACTGGGAGGGTGGTGTGCCCAGAAGGCATGAAAGTTCCATGCTCCCTCCCCTATCTTGCCTTGTACATCTCTTCCATCTGGCTGTCTGCATTCTTAGTAATATCCTTCATAATAAACTAGTAACTTAAATGTTTCCTTGAATTTCATGAGATATCCTAGTAAATTAATTGAACCTTTGGAGGGAATAAGGGAAACTCCCCATTTATAGTTTGTTGTTGGAAGTACAGGTTATAACCTGGGGCTTATAATTGGCATCTGAAGTGGGAAAAACAAGCTTGTGGGAACCAATCCCTTAATCTGTGGGTCTTGATGCTATCTCAATTTATAGGCCATCCAGCTGGTATCTGCTGAAGAATCTCTTGATATATGTGAGAAAACCTGTATATATCTGGCACCAAAATTGCTCTGTGCTATGTTGAGTGAGAGGGATAGTTTTTTTTTTCCCCTAGTACAGTACAGTACCTTACACCTAAACCATCTTTAGAGTTCTCCTAAATGGGTGTGGAGTACCAAAGACTTGCTCCCTCCCCTTATAGGATTATAGGATCACAAGCCAAAAAGGGGGAATGGGCCGGGTGCAGTGGCACATGCCTGTAATCCTAGTGGATCAGCTTTGGAGGCTGAGGCAGGAGATTATGAGTTCAAAGCTAGCCCCAACACAAGTGGCACTAAGCAACTCAGTGAGACCCTGTCTCTAAATAAAATACAAAATAGGGCTGGGGATGTGGCTCAGTTTCTGAGTGTCTCTGAGTTCAATCCCCAGTACCAATAAAAAAAGGTGGGGGGATGGGGCATGCCTTAGAAATAATTAAGTATGGCGTGGTGATGTAGCTCAATGGTAGAGCATTTGTCTGGCATGTGTAAGACCCTGGGTTCTACCCCAGCACTGCAATTAAAAAAAAGAAGAATTAACTATGGTTAACTATGCACCATATATTCTTAATGAACAATAGACTTTACCTATATAAAACTAACCTATAGTTTTAAAACTACAGTTTATTAACTATAATCTATTAAGTGTTATTTTAAAACTATAGGTTAGTTTTTTTGTGGGGGGGGTTACTTGGGATTCAACTCAGGGGCAATTTACTACTAAGCTAGGATCCCCACCCCTTTTTATTTTTTCCTTATAACTTTTTTCCACATTTTTAAAATTTTGTTTTAGTTGTAGTTGGACACAACACCTTTATTTTATTTTTATGGGGTTCTGAGGATCAAACCTAGTGCCCTGCATGTGCTAAGTGAGTTCTCTATGCCTGAGCCACAACTCCAGCCCTTTTTTCCACATTTTTGATGAGTGTATTATAGTTGTACATAATGATGGGATTTGTTGTTACATATTCAGACATGCACACAGTATGACAATAAAATTTGGCCAATATCCCTCGTCAGCACTTTCCCTCTCGCTCCCCTCTTCCACCCTCTGGTCCCTTTCCTCTACTGATCTTCCTTTGATTTTCATGAGATCCCTGCCCCACTACCTTTCTTTTCCTTTTTCCTCTCTAGCTTCCACATATGAGAGAAAACAGAACCCTTGACCTTTTGAGTTTGGCTTACTTCATTTCACATAATGGTCTCAAGTTCCATCCATTTTCCTGCAAATAACATAATTTCATTCTTCTCTGTGGCTGAATAAAACTACATTGCGTATATAGGCCCCATTTTCTTTACCCATTCATCTGTCAATGGACACCTAGTCTGGATAGTTAGGCTATTGTGAATTGTGCCTCAGGCCCTTTTTAAGTTTTTATTTTGAGCAAGGTCTTATTAAGTTGCTTAAGGCCTCAATAAGTTGCTGAGGCTGACCTTGAATTTCTAATCCTCCTCTCTTAGCCTCCTGAGCCACTGGGATTACAAGTGTGCCACATTAGTGCCTGGCTACAGGTTAGTTTTATACAGGTAAACTGTTATTGTAATGAATTATATCTTTTCAAGCAGGGCAGTAACAAATTCATGTTCATGTGTAAGGGTTAACAAAGTAACAGTTAACAAAATGATTTGTAAGGAAGATTTTATTAATATGTTTACAATACCTCTATTGTTTGACAGGCACTTATAGCATACACTTTACATGATAGATTTTAACACCCAGGAGATTTATGATGTCTTCACTGTTGATAATATGTTCTAGCCCTCAGGGTTATCACACACTAAATAGTTACAGGCAGGTCCATTAACTCATGTACTATTCCCTAATAGGGTATTCTTCTTTCTTCCATTCTGATACTTTTGGTTATTAAAATAAATGAACCAGAACCATTTGGTGTTTCTATAGGTGACCTCTGCTCTCTATTTACAATTGCCTGAAGGTGCCTGTTACAAATTAGATAGTGCTGTCCAAGATAGTGGCCACTAACCACACAGGTGGCTATATAAACTAAGTTTAAATTAATTAAAGAAAATTTAAAGTTTGGTTCCTCAGTTCTACTAGGCACATTTCAAACATTCAATAGCCACTTGTAGTTAGTATGAGACCGTGGCAAATAGAATATTTCCATCGTTGCATAAAGTTCTGTACAGTTCTGGGCTAGAAAATGAGTCTTTGGGAAGGGATGACAAAGAACAATCTCAGAGCCTCAATAGGAAAGGCTATGCTAGAATCAGGCTTCTCAGTGTAAGCCAATCCTGTTGCCAGGTGCATAAAACTGACAGACTGTTTCAGACTGTTTCTTAGTGCACCTAAGACTAGAGATTTCCAGGACTGTTTTAGCCTAGAGGCAGATGGCTTTGTGAAGATAGACTGCTATTACACAAGGAAAACAAAACCAGGACTGAGAAAAATTGATAGGAAGAAATCTAGTTGTGGTGATTTGTCTGAGAATCTTATGGGAATTATTTTTTATGTTCTATTTTCCAAGAGTCATAGACAAATCCCTATTTTTTTTTTGCTCCACTTCCAATCCTGGGCTTACCATTACATGTCAAAGCTATTATGGCTCTTTATTTATTTATTTATTTTTACAGTGCTGGGAATGGAACCCAGGGCCTCGCTCATGCTAGGGAAGTGTTCTGCCACTGAGCCTCCAACCCTTCAATGCCATTGTGATAACCATATTCTCTCAAAAAGTCATTATCAATGGACTTCCAGCCTAAATTTAAAACTTTTACACCAGAAGCATGATTTATTCCTTGGCCAGTATGTTTATTTTGTGGAGGGGGTGCTCTTAAAGAAACTTCTAAGGGAGGAAACAGAGAAGGATAGAGAAGGGGAGAGAGCTGAGCAAGTTTATGGCTTCAGGTAAAGTTTAGTCTTGGCCTGATCCATAGGTGGAATATCTATAGTAGCCCTGCCTTAAGGCAGGGACCAAGAACTTTGTATCCTAGAATCATTGCCGAGCCAGGAAGAGGGGGAGCAGAGGAAGAGGAACAGTAAAGCCATCAGGCAAGGAGGAATACCAGAAAAAGTAAAAGGGTAAACTGCACTTAATGCAAATGTGGGCCAGGGACACTAGCTGGTACAGGGACCTGAGCAGAGCACCAACAGCATTTACTACCCTCAGGTCCATAGGCTACATGAAAGAGATACCACTAAAAATGAGTTATGGGATTATATTTGGAAATACCTTCCTAATATAAGAAGCCAGTTTAGAGGAAGATATCAGCATGAATATAAATAAGCTAATAATAACTATGTGTACTGTATAATTGTGATTATGTCTAATTTCCACCATCTGATGGAAATTTAAAAAATAATCAACTAGGGCTAGTAATGTAGTTCTGGGGCAGTGTTGTGTGTTTAGCATACTTGAGGCCCTGGGTTCAATCCCCAGCACCAAAAACAAAAACAAAAAAAATGCAATTGACTAGGCAATAGATGAACCTTTGGCCAAATAACTTGTTTAGCTGAATACAGATAAAATTCTACGGTGTGACTGTACCATGTACAGCCAGAGGAATGAGAAGTTGTGCTCTATTTGTATACAATGTGGTATCAAAATGCATTCTACTTTCATGTATAACTAATGAGAACAAATTTAAAACATTTTTTTAAATATTAAAAAGAGTTTTTAAAAATTCTAAGAACATGATACAGGAATGTTTCTACTATTTTGTGTGTGAACTTTGTGTGTGTGTGTGTGTGCGCGTGCGTGTGTGTGTGTGTGTGTGTGTGTGTGTGTTGCTGGAGTTGGAATCTAGAGTCTCATGCATGCTAGGCAAGTACTCTAACACTGAGCTGCTCCAGCACTCCTATGTGTGAATTTTTAAAGGTATAATATCTGATCACTTTTCTAATAATAATTTAGAAAATGTACCTTATTTCCATTATTTTGATTGTATTCTCTGATATTCTTATGTGGATTTGGGTATGATTAAATTAGTATAAAACTACATTGATGAACTGTGCCGGGTGATAGAAACCTCTAATCCCAGTGACTTGAGAGGCTGAGGCAAGAGGTTCGCAAGTTCTAGGCCAGCCTTAGCAACTTAGTGAAGCCCTAAGTAATTTAGCAAGAACCTGTCTCAAAATAAGAAATAAAAAGGGCTGAAAATGTGGCTCAGTGGTTAAGTGCCCCTAGGTTCAATTCCTGGTACCAAAAACCAAACAAAATGACAAAAAAAAAAAACCTCTCTAAAACACCCAGAGTAATCAGCATATTTGATTTTAGACAGTCTATTAGAATTGTTTAAAATATATGCAGCATATAATATATAGATAGTAATTACATATAAAATGCTTTGACCTCTTTATATGCCCTAGAGATTAGTGCTCTATCTGATGTGCACGTGGTAAAAATTTGCTCTTAAGCTGTAGGCTCTCTATTCACCTCACTGATTGTTTCTTTTGCTGAGAAGCAGCTTTTTAGTTTGAATTCACCCCATTTATTATTTCTTGATTTTTAATTCTTGCACTATAGAAGTCTTATTAAGGAAGTAGGGACCTAATCCAATATGATGGAGATTAGGGCCTACTTTTTCTTCTATTAGATGCAGGGTCTCTGGTTTTATTCCTAAGTCCTTGATCCATTTTGAGTTGAGTTTTGTGCATGGTGAGAGATAGAGGTTTCATTTCATTTTGTTGCATATGGATTTCCAGTTTTCCCAGCCCCGTTTGTTGAAGAGGCTATCTTTTCTCCAATGTATGTTTTTGGTGCCTCTGTCTAATATAACTGTAATTATGAGGTTTAGTCTCTGTATCTTCTACCAAGATGATTTCCAACAAAGCCCTGAGGGTGTGTATTTGTGCCCCCAATCTGTGCAAATTTAGTTAATAGCAAACAATTGCATTTACCACTGCAGAAATTTAAACACTGGATGTTTTAAAACAACCAGGGATTATTGTTAAAAATCAGAGGGCTCAATAATAGTATTGTGATCATATTTTTTTAAAGTCTGTATTTTAGAGATAGAGGATGAATGATATCTCTGGGAACTACTTCAAAGTAACCATGATATGTAGGGGAAGGATAAGCAGGGGTATATCTGAAACAGGATGGGAAATTAACTGATAATTGTTGAAACTGAGTAACATGTTCATGATAAAAAAAAAAAAAAACTTTCTACAAAGCATTTAGCAACATGAATCAATAGGCTTTTAAAAAAATGTGTGCAATCCTTTGACTTAGGAATTTCTGTTCTAGAAATTTATCTTAAGGAAGTAAACAAGAGGAAAAAGCTGTAAGTACAATAATGGCCAGATAAGCATTCTTTTTAGATATTTATTATCCATGTTTATGTCTTATAAGGGGAAAAAAGTGTTGAGTACGGTGGCACGTACCCATAGTCTCTCAGCTACTTGGGAGGCTGAGGTGGGAGGATTACTTGAGCCCAGGACTTCTGGGCTAGCCTGGGCAACACAGCAAGACCCCTGCCTCTTATTAAAAAAGAAGGAGGAAAGAGAAATGTTATTTCAACAAAATAAAAAAGGAATCTATGATAAAGATATAAGATATAAAACAAAACAGAGGCAGCTGAGGAGTGAAATAGCTCAGAAAGTCAATTTCCTTTATTTGGGGCATCTTTCTATGGAAAAGGTAGAGAATAACCCTGAGAACTGAAGAGGGAGAGAGTTCTCTCTAACTTGTCTGATCCCAAAATAGTAGCATATACTCTTATCTCTAGATGTGGTTCTTTAAATATCCTGATGGCTACCCAAGCACTACTCCTTTTCTTTAAGTTTTCTGACCCTAGGTTTAGACCTTCTTCAGACACCCTGAGGAAGAATTGCTATTTCTGCTGGTATGTTTAATTTTAAAAAATCAAAATAACAGAAAAGTTGCAAAGAAATAATACACCCCCCTGCCTTTTTTTTTTTTTTTTTGTACTAGGGATTGGATGCAGAGATGCTTAACCACTGTGTCACATCCCCAGCCCTTTTCCATATTTTATTGAGAAATGGGGTCTTGCTAAATTGCTTAAGGCCTCACTCAGTTGCTGAGGCTGGCTTTGAACTTTCTATCCTCCTGCCTTTGCCTCCCAAGCTGCTGAACAGGAGTGCACCACCACACCCGGCCATCCCTTTGTTCTTAAACACTTTAGTGTGAATTTTCTAATTACAAGGACATAATTTTTTTTCTCTGCAGTGCTGGGGATAGAACCCAGGGCCTTCCACATGCTAGGCAAGTAAGTGTTCTTTACTGAGCTACACCCCTAGTCCAAGGATATTCTCTTATGTAATTACAGGACAGTGACTACAAGCAGGAAACTAACACTGACAATATTATCTAATATTCAATCCACATTTACATTTAGCCAATAGTCCCCAAAACATCCTTCAAGGAAAAAGAAAATTTATTTCCTGAATCAGGCTCCAATTCAGGAGTGAGCATTACTTTTAGTTGTTATGTCTCTTTAATCACCTTTAATCTGGAACAGTTCCTCAGTCTTTATTTTTCAAGCCATTTTTTTTCTTTTTCTGAAGAGTTCAGGCCAATAGTTCTGAAGAATATACTTCAATTTGGGGTCTCTGCTGTTTCTTCATCACTACTTGCAATAGCAAAATAACAACATAAAATCTGGAAACTAACTGTCCAATAATAGGGAATGATTAAGTAAACTACATCCACAAAGTGGACTATTATTCAGCCAATAAGAATGACAGAGTATATTTACTGACCTGGGAAGATAGTTTTATTTTTTATAGTTAAAATTTTATAATTTTATGTGAGAAAAGATTAATGTTTATAAGAGCCCATTTAAAAAATAATTATATATATTTATATGTAGGCAGAGAATGTCAGAAATATTCTACAAAATGTATAATAGTGACCTATGGTAGTAGGATTATGGGAGCTTTACTTTTTTGTTAAAAAAACAATAAAAAGCACCGCTATCTGCCATAAACCATTTAATTTCACTTAAGATCATTTTATCTTCTGAACTAGGTTAAGACAACCCAGTGGTTTATAGGATATTGCCCCCATTTTGACAGATGGTTGGGGGCTGAGAGAAGGGGAAAGATGCCTTGCCAAGAGTTACTTGTTGAATAAACAAATGGGACTTACTTAAACTAAAAAGTTTTTTCTCAGCAAGAGAAACAATAAGAGAGGTAAATAGGGAGCCTACATCCTGGGAACAAATCTTTACTCCTCACACTTCAGATAGAGCCCTAATATCCAGAGTATACAAAGAACTCAAAAAATTAAACAATAAGATAACAAATAACCCAATCAACAAATGGGCCAAGGACCTGAACAGACAGAGGAGGACATACAATCAATCAACAAGTACATGAAAAAATGCTCACCATCTCTAGCAATCAGAGAAATGCAAATCAAAACCACCCTAAGATACCATCTCACTCCAGTAAGATTGGCAGCCATTATGAAGTCAAACAACAACAAGTGCTGGTGAGGATGTGGGTAAAAGGGTACTCTTGTACATTGCTGGTGGGACTGCAAATTGGTGCGGCCAATTTGGAAAGCAGTTTGGAGATTCCTGGGAAAGCTGGGAATGGAACCACCATTTGACCCTGCTATTGCCCTTCTCGGACTATTCCCTGAAGACCTTAAAAGAGCATGCTACAGGGATACTGCCACATCGATGTTCATAGCAGCACAATTCACAATAGCTAGACTGTGGAACCAACCCAGATGCCCTTCAATAGATGAATGGATAAAAAAAATGTGGCATCTATACACAATGGAGTACTATGCAGCAATAAAAAATGACAAAATCATAGAATTTGCAAGGAAATGGATGGCATTAGAGCAGATAATGCTAAGTGAAGCTAGCCAATACTTAAAAAACAAATGCCAAATGTCTTCTTTGATATAAAGAGAGCAACTAAGATCAGAACACGGAAGAAGAGCATGAGGAAAAGACTAACATTAAACAGAGACGAGTGGGGTGGGAGAAAGGGAGAGAGAAGGGAAACTGTATGGAAATGGAAGGAGACCCTCATTGTTACACAAAATTACATATAAGAGTTTGTGAGGGGAAAGGGGAAAAAAAAACAAGGGGGAGAATTAAACAACAGCAGATGGGGTAGAGAGGGAAAATGAGAGGGAAGGGGAGGGGGGATAGTAGGGGATAGGAAAGGTAGCAAAATACAACAGTCATTAATATGGTATTATGCAAAAATGTGGATGTGTAACCGATGTGATTCTGCAACTTGTATTTGGGGTAAAAAATGGGAGTTCATAACCCACTTGAATCAAATGTATGGAAGATGATATGTCATGAGCTTTGTAATGTTTTGAACAACCAATTAAAAAAAAGAGTTACTTGTTATGAGTGCAAAGAATAAAATTCAAACCCAGGTTTTTCAGACCATAAAGCCCTTTCTCCCTACCACGCATTGCTTATGTGTGCCCTTCCTGGAGGGCAGAACCAGGAGAACCAACAGGTGAAATTTGCAAGGAGGACTTTTTTTTTTTTTGAGGGGGAGGTTCTGGGGATTGAACTTAGGGGAGCTTTTACCACTGAGCTACAGCTGCAGACCTTTTTATTTATTTTGAGACAAGGTCTTACCAGGTTGCTTAGGGCCTTGCTAAATTGCTAAGGCTGGCCTCAAACTTATGGTCCAAGGAGGGCATTTTTTGAACACTATAACTGGCCAATCCTAAAGTGGGTTGAGTTCTCTGTACCAAGAAATGTTTGAGTAGAAAGCAGATATCATTCAGGGATATGGCAGAAGGGGCTCCTGGAGGAGAAATATGGTGGGGCTTGTAGTGTTGTATATAACTCCCAAGCTTTTGGTCTCACCACTCTTTTTTTTTTTTTTTAAAGAGAGAGTGAGAGAGGGGGGAGAGAGAGAGAGAGAGAGAGAGAGAGAGAGACAATTTTTAATATTTATTTTTTAGTTCTCGGCGGACACAACATCTTTGTTGGTATGTGGTGCTGAGGATCGAACCCGGGCCGCACGCATGCCAGGCGAGCGCGCTACCGCCTGAGCCACATTCCCAGCCCCTCTCACCACTCTTTATTTGGTGATTTTCACAGGTTTTATATGTAGGTATGATTTTTATCTTTTATTTATTTTTACTAGGCAAGAATTACATATGTATATATATACATAAATACATTCTTTCTCATGTGCTTCAAACTTAGAGTTGTCTTTACCATATGGTATTTTTCATAAACAAGTTGGTTAATCAACTCCATTGCTCCTTTACATAATTGGCCTCAATTTCCCATTTCTCTATTTTCTTCCATACTTTCACACCTGGATGCCTACAGTTCACCCTCTTATAACTGGGAGGTCTTTCCTTTGCCAAGAAAGTACCAGATTTGGAGTAGACTGCTAGTCAATTTCTGCTAGAGGTTAAGGGTATAGGCAGATAGTCCATGTAAAGTCAGTTCTGAAAGAATTTGTCAATCTTGGTCTTATCATCTGATGTGTTACTTCTATTCTTGGGTCACTTGTAAAAGCAGATTAGCAGAGGACCAACTGACAGCACTTGGACTGTCAGGAACATCAAACAGAGTCCAGAAGACAAGAACTAGTAAAGACCTGTTGGGTTTTGTAATCTTCATGGAAAATTTTATTGGAGTAGTTTTAGTGTAGTTGATAAGTGCAGGTGGCTGAATAGAAACAAGCACAGAGGGTTGAGGAACCAGCAATTTAAAAAAAATGAAAGTGGAGATGACAAGTGTGGACTGGACTTTCAAGAAAATGAGAGAAGTGGGGTAAAAGTTGGAACTGAGGACACAGGTACAAGGGATAGTTTATTAGGGGATGGGAGAGTTCTGAGTCTGTGTTTTGTTTTTTTTTTAAGAGAGAGTGAGAGATGAGAGAGAGAGAGAGAATTTTTAATATTTATTTTTTTTAGTTCTCGGCGGACACAACATCTTTGTTGGTATGTGGTGCTGAGGATCGAACCCGGGCCGCACGCATACCAGGCGAGCGCGCTACCGCTTGAGCCACATCCCCAGCCCCTGAGTCTGTGTTTCTTCCCCAGATCATCAAGTCTGAGTCAAGTTCCCCCACCTTTTTTGTGGTACTGGGGATTGAACCCCCATGGTCTCATACATGCTAGGCAAATGCTCTATCACTGAGTTACACTACCAATTCTTTTTATTTTTAGGAGTCTTGAAAATTTGCCCAGGATGGATTCTATAACGTCCTACTTTTAATCTGCATTTTATAAATGAGATAAGAGGTAGAGTGGTTCAATAAATCAATAAAACTTAAATGGAATTTGAGCCCTGGCCACCAAATCTAGAGTCTATATACCCACATTTGTAATAGTTTCTAAGTACAGTGGGGAAAGCAAGTAAGTAAAGGACTAAAGACTGATGTGGAGAACCTAAGACTAAATACTAAATACTTGTGGTATTAGTCTGCATAATTGTGATTTTTCCCTAGCAAGTCATCTTCCCCAGCTGAAAAGGTAAGCTGATCTCTAGGGATAGGGATGGTAGTGTAAAAGGGGATAAGAAAATTGAGAGAAGTGAGAAGTGGCCAGTAGTGTCAAGAGGTAATGGAAAGCCAGGTGTGGCTCCCAACTATAATCCCAGCTACTCAGGAAGCTGAGGCAGGAGGATTGCAAGATCATGGCCATCCTGGGCAACTTAGTGAAACACTGTATCAAAATAAAAATAAAAAGGACCGGGGATGCAGCTCAGTGGTTGAGTGTCTCTGGGTTCAATCCCTAGTACTGCCAAAAACAACAACAAAAAAGTAATGGAGGTGATTTACCATTACATCTAGACTGAATAGAAAGAATGGAGGCCAAAAAAGTGCTCAATAAAGAAAAAAAAAAAGAAGTAGTGATTAAATTTCTGATGAACATGGGCACAGAGCAGAAATTAGGAAGCTAGGCCAAAGGTTAAAATAAGAAAGTAGAATCTACCCTAGCTTATCATCAGTAAGAAATGAGAGGACAGATCCAATAGAATCTGAGGAATTTGGCAGAAGTGGATGTGGAGATCAAAGTAGACCAACTATAACCTTATTGTCTGAAGGCATCACTACTAAACAGCTAAAACTCAGACTAGGAAAATCTAGTTTGGGATTCATGCTTAGGTAGCCAGTGGATTGGATAGAAATGTCCTGAAGGAGTTGAGCCTTAGCATTGGACTGTGACTGAGTGAAGGATATCCATGTGGAACACACAGATTACAGCTTGTAGCAGATCATGGTTATGGGTGAGAATAATATGGCAAAGACCGGAATACCAATGCTATGGCTTCGATAAGTGTCCCCCAAGGGTCTACATGTTAAAGCTTGGTCTCCAGGGTGGGAGAACTTTTAGGAGGTGGGGCCTAGTTGGAGGAATTAAGTCACTGGGGGGGTGTGTCTTTGAAGGGGATTGTGGAACCCTGGTTTCTTCCTCTTTACTTACTGGCTGATTAGCTGGGCGGTTTTGCTCTACCATGTACTCCAACTGTGGTTTGCTGCCTCATTAGTTGCCCAAAGCAATGTGCCACTTGATTTTAGGCTAGACCCTCTGAACTGTGAGCCAAAATAAATGTTTTTTTTGAGGCAGGTCTTGTAAGGTTGCTGAGGCTGGACCCAAATTCCTGGGCTCAAGTGATCCTTCCACCTCAGCCTTCCAAGTATCTGTGACCTCAGGTATGCATCACCATGCCTTCTCTTTATAACAGATATAATTATCTTTGGTATTTTGTCAGAGTGATAAAGGTTGACTAATACAACCAAGGTCACGTAGGTTAGGGGTAGGGACAAGAGTCAGAAAAAGGAGTGGTCTTAAAGGGGTGGAAATTGAGGTAAGAGTGTTTCCAGGAGGGCATCAAAGGAAAAAAAAATGAATAAAGATGTGATTGTTTCAAGTTTTGTGTTGGATCTTTCTAGTAAGGGGCCCATAAATTATTGGCTACATTTCCACATTTCATGGAATAGAGTGACCCCAGCTATTAGAGGTGTTCCAAAGACCATAGTAAAAGTCCATAAGGCCTTTGTCTTCTACCCTGCCTCTTCCCAAGGGAGAAGGAATATCTGTCAAGCCTTCTTCCTGAGCAACATATGTTTTCTTTAACATTCTCTCCTTGCAACCCCAGCACACTGGCTAGCTGCCCTAAGCCACTGGGATACATGGGATAGGTTGACATGCTTAAGAACCACTCTTCTAATAGATGTCCAGAAAGAATGTTGTATTTGAGGATAATGCCAAAATTCCAGCTCTCTGATCTGTAAACTTTTCAGAAACCACTTATCTTTTGTGCTTGCTCTCTAATCAAGAACATATGAGACCAGAGTTCAAAGAATTATTATTTCCTGGTAATACTAAATCAATACTAAATATAGAACATAATCCTATTGGGCTTAAGGATCAGGAACATTTGAAAATAAGCCTTTGTGTTAAATTGTCTAGCTAATTCCTGAAATGAAAATGATAGCAGTTCACATGACTACTGCAGTTCTAAGTTACAAAAAGAGTTTTCTAATGAAGTCATCCTACTTTGTTGCTCTTCCTTCAAGATTTAATTATCAAACCTATGAAGAATCAATAGAACAAAACATCAAAGGTTGGGTTACTGGTTAAACATTTAAATTTTTTTGTAATGTTATACATCTGATTTGTCCTTTTCAAAATAGTTTCACTAATTTAATTAGCACAAGTGTGACTTGAGAATTAGGAAAAAACAATTTTCATGTGACATTATTCACCCTTGACTACATTCAATTTATTCTTTATTTAGAAACTTCCATGCTGGCTGACCAGCATAATTGAGTATCCATGTTATTTTTATAAGTAATTTCTTTTCAGACATATAAGCAACTGTTGCTTGAAATTGCTACATGAGAAAAAAAATTCCTAGTAAATGAGCCAAAAGCATCAAATCAATTTTTCAGGTTAGTCTTAGAATTTATTCATGCAAGGCCCATACACGTAGTTGAAAAGCAGAAAGTTCAAATGAATTTTTTCTTTTTTTCCCAAAATTGACCAGCTGTTATACAAGGCCATAATTGTAGGGATAAAAGCCATCACATGACAAATAAAGATCATAGAAGTTCTGCAACAAAATAGTACATGACCCCTTCAGGTGGACTGAACTGAGCCATAGGTGACCCTGGACACAGAGAAACAGGTTCACCTGCCATCAGTGGGCAGTGATGAGCAATCTTTTGCTTTTCAGAAATTAAGAGGAAAGGAAATGATTGCCTGATGACTCCTGTTTATCATACATATGAAACCTAACCTTTTGATTGAATTTATTTTACAGATGAAGGATAGTGCTTGGTTTCCCAAAGATAGCTCACACATCACTTTGAAATGGTCTATATGGGTTTCACAATAAAATCAAAACCCTATGGACTGTGTATGTTAAAAAAGGCACCATACCTCTTTTCATTAAGAAGCACTCTTCTGAGGCGGAGGAGCAGGCAAGCTTAATCATCATGGATGATCTGTTGACGTGGTACAAATTTTGTGGATGGTAATTCTTATCAAAAATTAACTGTATATACACTTGATTTATCAGCTCCACTTCTAGAAATTTAGCCTAAGAAATTACTTGCATAAGAACATAGGGTCGTATGTGAGAACTAGACAGGCATGTGCTGAAACACCACAGAGTTGGTGCTGCTTAAAAGAATGAGAAATCTGGATGTACTAGCACCTTGTAATGTGTTCAAGTAAAAAAGACAAGGTATACAACTTAATAGCATGATCCTATTAATGTGAAAGAACTGGGAAGTAGGCTTGTGAAAAAGGGGGGAATATTTTCACATTTTGCTTTATATACCTTTGTGTATTTTTATATATATAGTTTTAGTTGTAAATGGACACAATACCTTTATTCTATTTGTTTGCTTTTATGTGGTGCCAGGGATTGAACCCAATGCCTCCCACATGGTAGCAAATGCTCTACCACTGAGCCACATCCCCGGCCCACCTTTGTGTATTTTTTATTTTGTGCAATGGCCATATATTAGTTTTTTTAAAAAAAATTTGAGGTAAAATTCATAAAAGATAAAATACAGTCTCTTAAAAGTGTATAATTCATGGATTTTAGTATACTCTCAACATTGTACAACCATTGACAACTAATTCCAGACATTTTACCATCCCCAAAGAAATCCTGTTAACAATTACTCCTCATTCCTCCATCTCTGTAGCGCCAGGTAACCACAAATCTTCCTTCTGTCTCTGTGGATTTGTTTCTCTAGAAATTTCTCATAAGTGGAATATCATATGTGATCTTTTGTGTCTGGCTTCTTAGCATTTCTTCAAGGTTCATTCATATTGTGGCATATACTACTTTTATAAATAAAAACCTGCATATAGTTCTGAGATTAAAAAATACTCAGAAACAACTTTCTCTTATGTACAGATCACTTTATAAAAATTCAAAGACAAAATCTCTACATCCAGTATCCATATTATAGCACAGTCTGTTTCTGTCTCATCACTCTTTAACACTTTCTTAAATTTCTAATCTTTGTGGTCCCATTTAAATGGTTACTCCCTCAAACAGCATTTTTGTTTCCATGTATGTCTCTTTAGCAGAATATTTTCATTCACACAGTAGACCGGTCTCCTAACCACCATCAATTAAAAACAAAAAAAAACCCCAGCCATAGGAGAGGTATGGGCAAAAACACAAACTAGAAGTTTGTGGACCAGCTGTCTTTTGACAAGAACCCAGGTCTGATTGATTGACTTTAGCACATTGACCATATGCAGAAATGTCTCAATTCCAAATGTCATCAATAAGTTACAGTCATTAGTACTTTATAATTTTCATCTTCTGAATAAAAATCAAGAATACATTTTTGCCTGACATTCTCAATGTCCAGATACTTCAGTATCTGGACAAGGCTGTTATATAACATCAGTTGATATACAAAGCAGTACTTTGCCTCCATAATGGAAGACTCTAATACATAAATATAAGAGGGAATGTAAGTAGACTGGCCATTTGCTGGCCAGAAAAACAAAACAATAAACAAGCTGTCAACAGTTTGTTAACTTAAGAAAATCACATAACACCCCATCTCCATATTTTTATTATGGTAATTAAAATGTGACTTAATAACGATTTTAAATGTACAGACACATTCATGTGCCAGGTGCTACTAGGTAGCATTTGCAGTAAAACCTGCCATCCTATGTTTCAGCATTAATCAGAACCTGTTACTTGATTTTTTCCCCTCCTCTGATTAAGAAAGCAGGTTAGGAATTATGTATGGAATGAGCATATTCCACTAATTAAAACTCTGATTTCTACCTGGACATGACCAATCTCAATACAGGAGTACTGTACTAGCAGCATGATGCCCGTGGTAATGGGAGTAAAGGTAAGCCTATGAGGTAGAATCCCTTATGACAAGGGTATTAATCCTTCACTCCTGCAATCTGTCACATAAATTATATTAGGAGTTTTGGTGTGTTTATTTTCAAAATCATCTTCTAATTAGGTTCCAGTATTTTAAGTACTAAGTATCTGAAAGTCTAAAACTGTTGATCATTGAAATGTACTAGAAGAACCAAAATGTAATGCAATTGTATTATGCTTAAAAAATTGCTGTTTCGGGGCTGGGGATGTGGCTCAAGCGGTAGCGCGCTCGCCTGGCATGCGTGCGGCCCGGGTTCGATCCTCAGCACCACATACCAACAAAGATGTTGTGTCCGCCGAGAACTAAAAAATAAATATTAAAAAATTCTCTCTCTCTCTCTCTCTCTCCTCTCTCACTCTCTCTTTAAAAAAAAATTGCTGTTTCTCTCTCTCTTGGAGAAAACCTTTATATTGTGAATTTGAATTAACTTTTTTTCTTCCCATACTTTTCTTTCCCCTACAACAGTTTTTTTTGAGGTAGGTGTTCTCTCTCTCTCTCTCTCTCTCTCTCTCTCTCTCTCTCTCTCTCTCTCTCTCTCGATAGTGCAGGGGATTGAACTGAGGGTCTTGAGCATGCTAGCTAAGTGCTGTACCACTGGTCTACATCCCTAACCCCTCTGACATTTCACCTTAAAATAAAGCAATACTAAAAGGAACACAGTATTATACCTGGTGTCAAATAAACTTCATTATGTTTCACAAAAAAGACATACAAATATGAAATTCATAACTCATTTATTGAATGAATAGTATATGCAAGAATACCAATAAAAGGAAACTAATACTACAAACTACAATTTTGAAAATAAAGCCAATATAACAGGAACAAAATATACATAACATGAGAGGAATGTTTGATTTTTGACCCATGATGCATTCCTTATCTTTACAATTAACCTAAATGTCTTTCAGAACAAAACTATACCTTGGTCTAACTTTAGTGCTTTTTAAAAAAGCAACAACACTCTAGAACACTTTTTCTTTTGCTTTGAGACATTTGAGATTCACACATTTGTTCAAGTACATAGATTCTGATTCAATAGTAGATCTACAGATCTCTTAATATCTTGAGTAGCATGTACTTCTGAGCATTTACTATCTGAAAGTCTAAAACTGTTGATCCTTGAAATGAAATTTATTTCAGTTGTGGGTTTTAATAAATTGAGATGAAAGTAAAATTCACCCCCCACCCACCTCCCCCCAGGAACAAAGAGCTCTTATTAAAGTATAGAAACTCAAGTCTATCTTTCTATTCTAAAGAACATTTCTTACTAACATTTCTGGTAAGGCAATAAATGCTCCAGAATAATCTTCAATATACGCTTGCAAAGATTACACTGTTTAATATCAATAACAAAAATAAAACAAAACAAAAAGAAAAAAGGAAAGAAAGAAAAAGATGCTTCAAAATTTCAGGCTAAAATATGCATAAAAGACAGTAATGGCAGTATTTTTGGAAATGATGTAAATGTCATATACTTATCAAATAATGTCATGCTTATTAAAACTACAGTTAAAGACTTAAGAGATGTACAGTAAATACACTGCTGAGGTCCATTTATCTAAATATTAATACCACAATGGAATTACTACCCAGAAGATGATGATGCTACTTGGGAACATAAGTACTGTACAATTTTTACATTGTAAGGCACTTTTACTCAGCATGTGATGAAAACATGGATAGAGAATCAAAATATTGGAGGTTTACAACCCAAGGTGATTTTTCATGTGACTGCAATTTACATTTCAATTTTAATGAAAGATTATTTAGCCAATCACACCACAGTGAGAAAAACAGGTAGTCAGCCACTTATCTAGCCAACCAAAAGGTAAAGTGCTATTCTGGTTGCTAGTGGCAGAGAAAGGGCTAAAGAAACCCATACAAAGTTGTACATTTTACTACATAACAAATCCATCAAGTGACAGCTATAGTATTTGAAGTCCTTTATATAATTATTGACTGGCCATGATTACCCCTGGCACCTTCCATTTTTCCTAAAAAAAAACATCATTACAGTAGTTGTCCAAAAATGAAGGAGCTCTGTTTCTCCATGGGTAAGTTCTATGGCACACAATGTAAAAATGATCTAGACACAGTGATTTAAAGATTTAAAAAATAATGGTTTTTCAAGCCGTTTTAAGGAAATAAAGTACAGATCCTTTGGGAAAAGTCACATAGCTTGGTAAACAAACATTTAGATCTGTCCTTGCACTTCAAGTCATGATGAACTTTGAAAATTAATCACATACACATGATGACAGATTAAGAGCAAAAAGAGAAAACATGGAGGGCAATCCACTACTAAAGCTAGTTTCCTTCTAAAAATAACAATAAAGATGGTTAAAATAAAGCACGCATAGAGTCCCTTGATTTAAGGAAATGTGTAAATACACACTTGACAAACATGATCTTAAGGGACTAGCAGTTAAAAAATTCAGTCATTAAGCACAGTGTAATTTTCCATCTGTTACATTTTTAAATCTATCAGCTGCAGAATATCTCAATGTATAGTCAAGTTAGCATGTTGTTTCTTATTTGCAAATCTGCTTTACTGTGGTAGGTTAACTAATAATTCAGAAATCAGAATCCTACCCTTGGTGTTGAGGTGCTATGGTAATATCAGGCAGACCACAACTAAAGTTTTTTTGTTGTTGTTGTTTTTGGTTTTGCCATAAAGAAACATATAAATGTGCTTCAGCAGAGAAGTGGAAGAAAATATCACTAGCTGGAAATGCCAGTGTAAAAATCCTTTCTAAAAAGCTGGGTGGGTTCTTAGGCTTTCATCAACAATTGTGATGATGAATAAAACAACACTGAGCCCTGCCAGAAAAAAAGCAGGGCCCCAAAGCCTATTTAATAGATAACAAAAGCAATGACTGAAAACATTACAAATATTAAATAAAGTTTCTAAAATAGTGGTCACAAAATTAAAAATAAATACTGTTTTCTGCAAAGACTGTTTTTTACTCCTATAACACACGAGACCTCCTTACATACTTTGGGCCAATATGTGAAGTGTTCACACAACAGGGCACTTGGGAGGAATGGGTTTCAGACATGGTGTCTAAAGTCCTTAGCAAGTAGTAACCCCTTAATCAGAAAGAGGTTTAATTTGCTGTTGCCAAATATTAGTTTAAACGTGAAAGGATTCAATCATTTTGCCAGAAGCTCTTTGTATGACATGGAAAGACAAGCAGTGTATTGTCGAGAGAATTTTGGCATAAGCACTGGAGCTCATAGCTTATAATCACCAGTTGCCCGAGTCCATGCTGGTCAGTGAGAACAACGTTAACAGGAACCAAATGAAAAGCTTCAGCACACTTCTTGGAAGAGATTTTTAGCATGTGCTGTCAAAGCCAAGAGAAAAAGAAGGTTCTCTTCATTTCTAGCCTCCATTACTTGAGTGTGAAAAAAAATCCACAAATTACCATGTGTTGCCACCAGCGGCATGTTTGCATTGTAAAGTAAAATTTGCTTATAGTTTCCCTTGAGCATGAATCCACTAAACAAACAAACACTCTAAACAGTAGAACTTTGTTCAGTCCAGAAATATAGCTTACTTCATTTCAATGTCTGCTTTAACTGTTGACACTATACACAGGGTTAATAGTATTTCAATTGCTTCCCAGAAACTGCAAACTACGGCTACGTAATACCAACATGTCAAACTCGCCGTCTAGTGAAGGCTCATTTACAAACAAGATGTTTTTAGGCAGTTCAATGAAAGATCTAAGAGTTGGGCAGTAAAAAGTTACAAACCCTTTTTAATTTTAGAAAACAGTGAAAAAAGAATAGTAGTTATGGATGTCTTATTCATTCCCAGTTTTCTAACTCTGTCCCATGAACCTGTTTAAAAGATGATAAAAATATGTAAAATATGATGCTTGAGGGGAATACAATCAACATAATGTTATTGAGGAGTGAGAATATCTTACTAATTTGACATTATAACTATATATTTATTGATAAAGTAGATAGCTTGTTTTTATGGTTACAAAATTGGCTAGTTAAAAAAAAGAAAAACAACAACTATGCAAGCCTACACAATCCTCAGCATTCCAGTAACATGCTCTTAACTAAACATAATAGGATTAAAATATCTTACTGCATACCATTACTTGTGTATTTATTTATCAAGTGTGTATTGTATCCTGACAACAGATCCCATATAATTAACATTCATACCTAGTTTCCATTAAGTTGCTGCTGAGTTAGTTGTTGCTGATCAATTTCTACTTTTCCCCGGCTTTTACTCTCTCGTTCCTCATCTTCTTCATCTCTCTCATCATTTCCACTATGATTTTTACAATACAGTCTACAATGAGGAAAAACAAAAATCTCAAAATTCTTTGTCATTTTCAATGAGAATACACTCATATCATATTTAGCAGATAAAGTCTGAGCCCATATAAAATATGAGTTTCCTCATTCCAATTAAAAATACCCTACCATTGTTTACAGGTCCATTTCTATCTGTAAGGTAGGAAAACACAATACTATTGACATAACAAATTTATCTCAAAACCTCTAGTTTATGATGACAGTTATCATAAGGCAATTCCTCATTCTGGCCAATCAGATTAAAAGCAAGGTGTTTGGCCAACTTAAAAATACACCTTTTGGGTATATATAAGGAATAATCAAATTCTATGAATTTGTTTCATATCCATAATTTGCAGTCACATATCAAGAAATATATTCTATATGAACTGATACTTTCTGTTCACATTTAATGAAACAATTTTTCTCAAAATCTTCAAATGTCTTTTCATCACTGGTGTCCTAGCCTATACTAGAATACCTTCATGAATCATCCAATAGTTTTCCTGCATTGAATTAGGCTATGTCTCTCTCATTCTAGTCTGGTCCCTCCAACTTCTTTTTGTCTCACAACATTGACTTTTCTGGACAGAATCAGACCAGCCTGCTTGTCAACTTCATCACACTGTGATTATACTGTTTTATTTGGTTCTCTCACCCTATATTTCATATTAAATGGGAAGAATGTCTAAGGGTTTGATTAGCTTTAGCTTTAACTTTTGTTTTTCAGTCAAGACACTTTTTAGGTGATCCTGCATACTGCAGGAGGCATGTAATTTCAAACCTTCTGCTATTAGTGATGCTGATGCTTGATCATTTGGTTAAGGTGGTGGTGATGGCCAGATTTCTCCACTGAAAATCTTTTGAGTGATTCTTTGGTATCATGCTGTTTCAACAACCTTTTACTTGGATATAATATGCTATGTATTTGAAATTTATTTTATTTTCTTAAAAATATATATATATATTAATTGTAGATAGACCTTTATTTTATTTATTTATATGTGGTGCTGAGAATCGAACCCAGTGCATCACACATGCCAGGCAAATATGCTACCACTGAGCCACAGCCCCAGCCCCTTAAAATTGATTTTTATTTATTTATTTATTTATTTATTTATTTATTTATTTATTTAGTGCTGGGGACTGAACCCAGGCCCTCATGTACACTAGGTAAGCCCTCTATCACTGAGCTACATACATTCCCAACGTGAAATTCATTTAAGTTTTTAATAAAAATAGCAATATAAATGATTTTGTAGAATCAGAGAAAGGTGGGCTGATTTGAGCTCAGTTTTAGGTGAATTACACACAATATGACGATGGAACAATGGTTAGAAAATGTTCACTGGATGCCCTCTTGTGGTCAATAATGGATAAAAGATTATATAGAAATTCACATGTCAAATAGATGATCTAAAGTAGGTCTAATATTTGAGTAGAATAAAAGCCAAGAGTTGGGTTGGGAGTACAATATTAACAAATTACTTCAATCCAGTTTTTCTCATTTTTGAGTCTTAAAACATTTTCAATAACTTTCAAAGAGCTATGGAGAATTTTTACTCTTCAAATGAGGCACACTGGAAACTACGTCTCGTATTTCACAAGTTCAAATGTCAAGAGTTAGATTCCTTATACAGTATCCCTATGATGCATCTTGCCTAAATTATAACCTGAATCATATTAAGCCTTTGAACCAGCTTATTGTTTACACAAAATATGGAGGAAAAGGTTGGAGAAATAAGTTAAAGACAACATGAAATAGCAAGCAGACATCTACAATGTGGGACTTTCACAGGATAACTTATTAGGGTTCTTCAAGAAGATGGAAAAAATGTTGAGTAGTTAGGGTTAGTTCTATTTTAAGATAGATTTAGCAGACAGGTCAAATGCAGTGGATGGACCTTGATGTACTGAATAGTTGAGCAAATCAAATCTAAAAAGACACTTGCGAGACAAGTAGGGAAACGTGGAAATGGACTGGGTATGAGAAAATACTAATAAGGAATTGTTCATTTTATAATATGTGATAATGGAACACTGATTTTGTAAGATATACCCGTATTTGTAAGAGATGCATACTAAAGTATGTAGAGATAAGAACAAGAGAGCTGGGATTCTGCTTTAACATACTTCAAGAAAAAAACAATAGATGAAACAACTGTGGTAATAACTTGGTAACTGCTGATAGAGAAAATTGTCATACCATTCTATTTTGGTGTACATTTGAAAAATCTTTTGAATAGAAAGGTTTAATCTAAAATTAACAAGTCCCTTGTCAGAAAATTTTTAATCTTTTTATGGAATGATTTTCCATTTACAGAATATTTTCCATAGTTGCTTAAGTGTCTTTTACCAGTCTAGGCACCAAGGTCACAGGTGTCAGTTGGTCAAACAAGATCCCTGCTGTCACAGAACTCACTATTTTATGGTGGGAAACTGACATTTTAAAAAATTCATATTAAAACATTTTAAAGACAATAAAGACAACAAACATACTCCTCCCTTGCCTTTTTAATATGAATATATTGTCAGAATCCAGAAAGGGTTGGTAAAGGAAGGAAAGCCATATTTAAAAGGAAGCCATTTTATACAGAAATATCCCTCTGCATTTCTTCCTATTTGCCCATTCCTCTCCCCTCAAACTACTTGCATATAGACTCTCATTTGAACTGAAAGGTCTCTGTCTGCAACCCATGTTGAAAGCAGATTGGAGAAACATTTTTTTAAATTTTATTTTTTAATTGGTTACTTTTATTTTATTTATTTTTATGTGGTGCTGATGATCAAACCCAGGGCCCCACACATGCTAGGTGAGTTTACTATTGCTGAGCCACAACCCCAGCCCAAGAAACATATTTTAATGTGAAAAAGAAAGAGTATTTCAAATCACTATGGATCTTTGTGCAAATAATTTTGCTTAGAAATGGACACTGAAATAAGGTATTCTTTTTCTTTTTAAATATTTATTTTGTAGTTGTACACAATGCCTTTATTTATTTATTTTTATGTAGTGCTGAGGATTGAACTCAGGGCCTCACACATGCTAGGTAAGCGCTCTTATCACTGAGCCACACCCCCAGTACTAAAACAAGGTTTTCTAATAGTCAAAAAGTGGAAAAGAATAAAGGAAGAGAAGAGAAGAGAAAAGAAGGGAAAAGAAAAGACCTCTAAATATCCAAAAATGGAAACAATGAAACTAACTGACATATCCACAGGATAGAATACTATGTAACCATTAAAATACATATAAAACTGTTTAATGTCACAGAAAAAAAGTCGTCTCAGTATAGTAATTGGAAAACAGATCATGAATCAGTATATATAAGAATCTTTTTATAAATATACACATTTACACAATCACACAAACATCAAGAAGAAAATATTCCAAAAAATTTAAAAATTGTTAGCTCTGGGTAGTAGAATTAATTAACTCATTTTTCTTATCTAATTCTCTACTTTTTCCAAAATGAAAATAGATAATTATAATAAAAATAGCTAAATAAAATAAAAATGTAAATGCAGTAATTCTTCACATACTAGATTTTAGATGTATAAAATGGGCTTGTTCTTTTAAAATGTTAATGGCTGCCAGGCACAGTGGCACATGTCTGTAATCCCAGTGGCTTAAGAGGCTGAGGCAGGAGGATCACAAGGTCAATGTGAGCCTCGGCAACTTAGTGAGACCCTGTCTCAAAATTCAAAATGAATAGGGTAGGGGATGTGGCTCAGTGGTTAAGCGCCCCCTGGGTTCAATCCTGGGTACTCAAAAATAAAAAATGGCTACTTAAATAACAGTACACAGTTCATCATAAACCATAGATTCAGACAATGGGAAATGTAAAACTATCTCTTCTCCTCCATCCCTTTGCAATTAATGGTAGATAGTAACCATTAATTTTGCTGAATGTATTCTAGAGATCTTCTTGTGCGTACAAAAATATATACACACATATGTGGAAGGATGTTCTAAGGATGAATAAGCAGAAAGATGATAGATACGTAACCTGGGTCCCTGATGACACGGATAAACTGCTCCCCAACATCTAGACTTCTTTTCTCTGCCCACCTGAGGTAAGAAACAACTACCTTGTTGAAGCTGATATTTTTCCCATTACATAAAGTAAACCTAATCATTACAAGTAGAAAATTATATCACACTTATTCTTCTAAATAAAATTGTCAAAAATTTTGGATTTGGTTTAAAATTATATTAAATAATAGATTGATTTGGTGAGAATAGATAATTTTCAATGCTTTTCTGTCAAGAAGAATAATATATTTTGTCTGAGTCCTTTTTTCTTTATAGATGGAAAAGGTTAAGCTGGGTGCAGTGGTGCACATCTGTGATCTCAGTTACTTAGGCAGTGGAAGCAGGAGGATAGCAAGTTCCAGGCCACACTGGGCAATTTAGGGAGATCCTGTCTCAAAATACAAAAGCTCAGTGGTAGAGTACCTGCCTGGCATGCATGAAGTCCTGGGTTCAATTCCCAGTACTGAAAAAAAAAAAAAAAAAAGAAGGAAAAGATTCACCTTTAATTTGTGTCTATGGATGATGAACATTTTTCCTTTGCATTTTCTAACTGGAATTGTTTTTTTAAAGTCATTTCATATTGTGCAGCCTTATTAATTTTAATAAGTTCAGAATTAATTCCTTTGGATTTTCTTGATATACATCAATAATTGACACTGATCATTTTATTTATTATACATTTTTTTAAAATATTTATTTTTAGTTGTAGTTGGACACAAAACCTTTATTTCACTTATTTATTTTTATGTAGTGCTGAGGATCGAACCTAGGGTCTTGCACGTGCGAGGCGGGCAAACTACTGCTGAGCCACAACCCCAGACCATTTATTATACATTTTTCTTTTCTGCTTTGCTAGGGACCAAACCCGGAGCCTATTAAATGCTAGGCAAATACTCTACCACTAAGCTACACCTACAGTCCTTTTTCCCTTTGTTGTTACATTAGCTTAACCCTTGAGAAGAATGTTGAAAGTAATGGTGGTAGTTGATTCCTTTGTCTTCCTCCTAATCTCAATAAAAGTGCATTTAGTTTGGGTGCTGTGGCACATGCCTGTAATCCCAGTGGCTCAGGAGGCTGAGACAGGAAGATTGCAAGTTCAAAGCCAGCCTCAGCAAAAAGCAAGGTGCTAAGCAACTCAGTGAGACCTGTTGAGAGCCACAGCCCAGTCAGAATGACACCTGGCATTTGCCAGAGGGAATGGCTGAAAGGTGACGCCAGCGAACCATTGAGATGATGATTTGAATTAAGCTATATATAATTGCTGTGATGCTGGATTGAATTAATTGTATATTTGACCTTTACTGTCGGGCAATAAGGCGCCCACTACTTTGTAGTTCCCTGAGTTCTGGGGGGGGGGGCGGATTGGATGGAGCCCGGAATCTACAAGGCTTTGTGGTGGCTCGGTTATTTGTGCCCAGCCAGACTATGGCAGAGACCCTGTCTCTAAATAAAATACAAAATAGGACTGGGGATGTGGCTCAGTAGTTGGGTGCCCCTGAGTTCAATCCCTGGTACCTCCCCCCCAAAAAAGAAAAAAATAGTGCATTTAGTCTAATGGTTCTGTTAGAGATGAACATAAGAATCACCTGAAAAGCCATAAAATACAGGGTTTGTGCCTCAACACAGACCTAATGAACTTAAATCTCTGTGGGGTGGGGCCCAAGCATGATCCCCATCCACCCCAGGTGATTCTGAGGATCACCCCTGGATAAGGACCATTGCTCCTTATTTCAATTCTAAATTATTTGCTATTTTCTCCTATTCACCCTATTAAGATTCCTAGCTTATCAAGAGCACTCTTTTTATGTTACTTTAAAATTCAAAACACTGGGCTGGGCACAGTGGTACATGCCTGTAATCCCAGCAGCTTGGAAGGCTGAAGCAGGAGGATCATGAGTTCAAAGCCAGTGTCAGCAACTTAGTGAAGCCCTAAGCAACTCACCAAGAGTTGTCTCTAAATAAAACTAAAAAAAAAAAAAAAGAAAAACAAAAACGCTGGGGATGTGGCTCATTGGTTACGTACGCCCCAGGGTTTAATACCTAATACCAAAAAAAATCATAAATTGATATTGAATGTTATAAAATGTCTTTTCACCATCTATTGGGAAGGTACAGGATTTTTTTTACCCTTAGTTATAATAGATCACATTAACATATGTCCTAATTTTGAACATCTTTTAAATTTGTAGATAGAGATGCACTCAATTTACTAATATTTTATTTAGATTTTTGTATATATATATATATATATATATATATATATATATATATATATATAAAAGTAAGATTGGTCTCCAGTTTGTTCTTTTAATGTATCTTTGTTAGGTCAGGTCTGGTATCACAGTTAAGCATGCTTTATAGAATAAGCCAAGAAATTTCCCATCTCTTGTTATGTGTTAGTTCTTTTCAAATAACATTGATATTATCTGTTTCTTAAAGGCTTGATGGAACTCCTTTGAAAATATTTATGCCCTAACAAAATTTGGTCAATTTTATAATATGGCATCAGCAACTTATGAAGGCCAAATGATCTGATGACTGCTTGAGTAAACTGCTTTTTACACATAGTACCAGACCCTGAAGTTATTGGTTTACAGCATATCAGGCATGTGAGAATACAGAAGTGCTTTACAACTCTCAAAGGCAAATTAGATTTCAGGTATCCCTATCAAATTATTCTACATTTGATTAAACAAATGAAATCATTATAGATGCCACTAGCCCATAGTGGAAGATTCATAAAAAAAGTAAGTGATATTGCAGTCCCAAATCTCCAAATCCTACTTTTCTTCCCTTGCTATGCTGGGGAGTGAACTCAGGGTCTTGTACATGCTATTTCACTGACCTACACCCCAACACCATATTCATTCATATTCATATTCATTCATATTCCAAGACAATCTTTTGACTTCTATCTTCAACTATATCCTAGTCAAAGTCACCAACAATTATCACCTGGATCATCGGCCATAGCCTTCTAACTCATCTCCCCATCTCTCCTTGGCTCCTTTCCCACCCGAAAGTCTTGCACACTTGCTTTTCTCTCTGCCTAGAATGCCTCCCCATCTTCACCTTTATCCTTCTTATCTCAGCTCAAGTGCTGATTCCTTCAGAAAATTCTTAAACATTCCCTACTACAGACTATGTTAGCTCTCCTGTCATATGTTCTCATAGCACTTTGTAGCTTTAGAGTGCTTATGTAGTTTGTAATTGTGTATTTATTGTCTGGTCATGTAAAAATAGGGTGCTCCCAATTATCTGACTGTATCCTTTAAAAAGACGCAGTCTGTGTCTGTCTTGATCACTATTGTATACCCAGCTCCTAGCACAATGCTTGCCACAGAGTAAGCATAATACTGGATGAATGAATGAATGCTAATTCAGGGATATATAGTCACAGGAAAAGCCAATCGCAATTCTGATTCCCTATATAATAGGCTCAGTATTCTATATTTGACTAAATGCCACCAAAGAGGTAACTGGTAACCTACTTAAGTGCAGTTACGTATTGACATGTTTAGGAAAATGGACAAATGTTGCTTTCTTACTTGTAAATTCCTCGTGACATATTTTCAATGTATTTAGCTTTGTCTTGTACTCCACAGTGGTAATGGTAGGTCTTAACACAGGCTTTTATTTCACATCCAATAGTAGCACCCGGCTGACTACAAAGTGTACATTTCTGTTTAAAAGAAAGAGAAAGAATGATCGTAAGCAGAATTCCAAAGTTTAGGCAATCTTATTTATTCTATTTTAGTCTATTTCAGCCAACTATTCCAGTTTATAAAGAAAACAGCAGCAATGTTCTATCAAAAGAGAGTACACTGTACTTATAATACATAATTAAAATAATGTTACAGCCAGGTGCAATGGTGCACACTTCTAGTCTCTGCTATGCAGGAGGCTGAGGTGGGAGGATCACTTGAGCCCCAGGAGACCCTGTCTCAAACAAACAAACAAAAAAAAACCAAAGAATAATATGTGGCAACTTAAACCTTCTAATTAAGTCATACCCTGATGTTTACGTTATTTAACAATTAAAAACTTCCAGCTTGTCAGAAAAACTATACCAACTATGGGAGAACTGACACCTCCCATGTGTCTTATGACAATCCTTGATACCAAACACAAAAAGATGATGTATTTCAGTGGTCTGACTTCTTTTCCTCCTTGAGATCAGATCCTTTCCTATTTTAATTGGGGGAAGAATGAAGAAACAGGAAAGCAATCCCTTCAGAGAGAGATCATCACCGAGTAGACAAAAGGGCAGAAATTAAGGGGCTGAAATCTTTTCAAAAACTCCTGACTTTGGCCTTGATCAGCCTCACCTAAAGAATGTTCTGAGGTTGAAAGTGCCTGTTGCAAAAAGAATTTCATAGTCAAATAAGTTTGAGAAACAGTGGGTTAAGCAGATCACTTTACTGCAGAACTTCTCACAGCCTTTTCTCCAGGAAGGGGTATATAGTAGATAGTTTTCAAATTTATTGAACTCTAGATGCCTTTTTACTTTCAGAGCAGTAAGGAGGTATCATGATGGACTAATTTCCTTTGGAGCACACATAGGAAAATCCTTTAGTATTTACCCTAACCTTCAACAGTACAGAAGAAAACAGTAAGTGAATTGAACAGTTGTCCTATTCACTTATTTGGATTTTTTAATGACACGACATTGCTGCATTATTTTCCCTTATTTCTTTTTAGTACTGTGAGTTCTCTTTATTACTAAACTGAGCTGAATCTAAATGGAACAGATAACAACAATCTTCATACCTCAAAAGAAACTCCACAAAGAAAGGGTCAATTCTAATAGAGTAAGACAAAGATGATAATTGTCTGAAACCATTACATGAAAGAATGAAGGGTACCTTCACAGCAGAGGGATCAGATTTACCACCTGAAACCAAGAGTCAGTCATTATGACCTATCTGATATGTTAGGTAGGATGTGGATGATCTCACCCCCCAAAAAAGATGAAAATGAATCTAATCAAGCTTTGCATGCATCTCCCACTTTAAATGGAAATATGCAGGCTAGAGAGATAAATAGCATCATGAAAAGCAAACACATAAAATAGTAGGACATTCTAAAGGACAATTAATTCATTTTCTTCAAGTCAGTAGCATATAAGAAAAATCCAAAACAACAGAGAGAGGGAGGAGAGGCTGCTGTACATTATATAAAGGATATGTAAAAACCAAATGTAGAGCTGGGCATGGTGGTGCACACCTGTAATCCCAGTAACTCATAAGGCTGAGGCAGGAGGATAGCAAGTTCAAGGCCAGCCTCCACAACTTAAGTGAGATCCTGCCTCAAAGCAAATAAATAAATAAATACATAAAAAAGGGCTGGGGATGTAATGCTCAATGACAGAGCACCCCTGGGTTTATTCCCCAGTATTGCAAAAATAATAACAAAATGAAATGACGAGAACAAAATATAAAGCATGGACTTCCTTTGAAACCCAATTCACATAAATCAACCTTACAGCCAGTTTGGAGACAGGTAGGGAATTATAAGTATGAAGTAGGTATTAAGTAACACCAAGGAATTAGCTGTTATATAGAAGGTGTAACAATATTGTTGTTAGGTAAGAAACTGTCCAGTGAAGAGATTTATACTGCACTAGATAGAGGTGAAATGATATGAAATCTGAGTTCTGATTTAAAATACTTCAAGCAACAAGAATTAAAGGCATCGTGAAATGAGTGCCACAAATCCTTGATAAATGATGAATTAAGGTGATGGATGTGTTACTAGTCTTTGTAAATTTGATGTCTGAAAAATTTTCAAAACAAAAAATCATCATTAAGTCATTTCTAGAGATAACTGCTGTCTTAAAAAACTTTGTATTCCACTGACATTCCACTTGCATAAGCTTTAAAGGAGTAAGTGATCAATAAAGATGCCAATATTTGTCAAAGTTCTTATTAGTAATTCAGCATGTTTAAAAATAGACTAGCCAGGAGCAGTGGCACACGCCTAAAATACTAGAAGCTCAGGAGGCTGAGGCAGGAAAATCGTGAGTTCAAAAGCCAGCCTCAGCAAATTAGTGAGGCCCTAAAGAAACTTAGTGAGACCTTGTCTGTAAATAAAATATAAAAAAGGGCTGGGGAGGGCTGGGGATGTGGCTCAAGCGGTAGCGCGCTCGCCTGGCATGCGAGTGGCCCGGGTTCAATTCTCAGCACCACATACAAACAAAGATGTTGTGTCCGCCGATAACTAAAAAATAAATATTAAAAAAATTTCTCTCTCTCTCTCTCACTCTCTCTTTAAAAAAAAAAAAAAAGGGCTGGGGAGGGCTGGGGTTGTGGCTCAGTGGTAGAGCGCTTACCTAGCATGTGCAAGGCCCTGGGTTCGATCCTTAGCACCACATTGAAAAATAAATAAATAAAATAAAGATATCGTGTCCAACTACAACTAAAAAAATTTTTTTTTTCTAAAAAGGAGGCTGGGGATGTGGCTCAGTGGTCCTGGGTTCAATCAATAGTACTGTCCTCCGCCCCCCCAAAAAAAAACCCTTGAGACTAAAGTACATTTTATAAAGGAAGCTTTAAAGCTACCATAAACATTTTAAGAGACATAACTGTTTATGTGTACATTAAACAGAAGCCCTAAAAATCTTTTCCTTTCTTTAAAAAGAAAAGAAAATCTGGGTGTGGTGGCACATGCCTGTAACCCCAGTGGCTCAGGGGGCTGAGACAGGAGGATCACAAGTTCAAAGCCAGCCTCAGCAAAAAGTGAGTCTCTAAGCAACTCAGTGAGACCCTGTCTCAAAATAAAATATAAAAATGGGGCTAGGGATGTGGCTCAGTGATCAAGTGCCCCCTGAGTTCAATCTTTGGTACCAAAAGACAAAAAAGAAAAGAAAAAGTATTAACAACATGGGTAAGGTTTCAATGCTATATTCAACTTATGGAATTTTTCATTAAGCAAAATTATACAATATAACAGTTTAAACTTAATAAAGTGGGTTACATTCATATTTTCATTTATTTTATTAAAGAGCACTCAAATACCCTGAAATGTAAACCTAATCCATGTAAATCTTTGAAGAAATGAAGTTACATAGAAAGAGTAAGTTTCAGTAACATCAGCATTTTTTATTATGTTACAAATAAAGTCAAATATATACTGTGCTTTAACATATGAACTGCTTTATATTAAATTTCTTGATGACTGGTAAATTTGAGGTGTATTCTTAATTTAAAGCAGAGTCAAGAATAATGTTGCATAACACAAATATAAAAATCACAGACCATTCTTTTTCCTCGCTTAATCTCCTGAAGTACAGTTTTAATATCAAAATCTCCAAATTCTGCTCTTGATGTTGTTGTGAGCTGGACTGTGCCAGAAGAAAATAACTAGAGAAGAAAAATGCAAGAATATTACCATTCAGAATCCTTATAACAAAGAGATTAGATAATAATACATATGCTGCATTAATTTCCAGTGAAAAGATATTTTTCCATAATAATCAAATAACAACAAATATTTTTAATATATTCATATATTTGATTAAAATTCAACCCAAAATAAAGACTGAAAAAAACTTAAGATTGCCACTGTGGAAACAAGATTAAATACCCTGCTTCAAACAATGAAGATTTCAACAATATCACCCTGTTGTCTCAACCTTTTTACATTTCCAGTTTTTTTCCCCCCATGAACCAGTGATGCTTTATTTACCACTGGAGAGGCACATTTTCTAGGGGAAAACATCCCATTTCCACAGTTTTAAGAAATAGTTTAAGTTGACAAATTTCAGAGATACAGATCAAATCACCCGTTTTTTTTGTTTGTTTGTTTGTTTTGTAAAAAAGACATGTGTGGGATCTATTCCACAGGGGTCCAAGGTACATTTATTTGGAAAAAGCTTCCCAGGTAAATCTGATATGCAATTTAGTCAAGAACTTCTGATATAAATAATATAACTTTAAAAGAACCAATCATATAATGGGATGAATAATTCAATACAATTGAACACATTTAGGTGTTCTGTAAGTCAGGCCTGGATCTAAGGATGTAAAGATAAAACTTTGTCCTCACCTTATTCTTATCTTTGAGGCATTGAAAAATTTATTGGGAAAGACAGGCTCATAAATAATAACTGCAACATAGTGTATTAAGTAAAACAACAGCAGTATTATAGTGGAGAACGTGTTTATATAAATTAAATTCTTACAGTTGTGAAATAATTATGGATTATCTTGCATATAATTATAATTAGCATACTTCAAATTCTAGTAAAACATAAAAGCTATTTTTTAAAAATCTAAAGTTTATTAAGATTTGAGATTATAAGATATTACTATTCATAACTCTAGAACATGAATACTAGAGGTGAATATGCCATGTTTGGTTATTAGCTGAATTATTTTCACAAAAGCTTGGGCTTAAATTAGGCACATAAAAAGAACCTTACTTACCATGCACTTATAATGTGCAGCTGCTTTCTTGGCATTAAATATATGCAGTTTTCCTCTTGCTTCATTTTCTTCCTCTCCTACATGACAAAATCCACATTTAGGCCTGGTGTCACTAGGGCTGCTTCTGTGTGGAGACCTATCTCTCTGCAAATAGAAAAGAAAAAAAAAAACACACTTCAGAAATGCTATCAGTATTTCAAGCTTATTTAACATTTCAAATGATAAACCTTAACTACATAAAAAGTTTAAATGAAATATTCATGGTGCAACAAAAAGTAAAAATCCAATAGTTTTTCACTTACATAGGAACTACTTTCCATTTCATCTGTTCCATGGGAAGATGTGGACCTTGTATCTTCTGACAGCCCTTTAAAATTAGTTTTTCTTGGTCTTCCTTTGCGACTTTTCTTTTTACTTTTTGGGGATGAGGGCTCCAGTTCATGTTCATTAAAACTTTCTTCTAAATCAGCTGCTTAAAAATGAACAAAAGCTTTATATGGACCAGTCTTAAAATGAGCATTAGTTTGCAGGTTCTGAGGACACAAACTTTTCCTTAGACTGAAATTGTATTCAAAAATGAGGAGAAATGATTTATAATATATTCAATATAGCAACCTACTGTTTCAGACAAATTTAACAAAATAAATACAACATATAGTTTTATGATAATCACTATAACCTTATTTATTTCCTTTCAATCTGTATTCTGCAAAACAATGAGCCACAACCCTAGCCCCAAGTTTTATGATCTTGATTGTATGGCTTTTAAATACTTTTACATCCATTTTAATAAAAGTTCAGTTTCTTAGGCACACTGACTTCATTTCAAGAGCTTATTAGCTATATGTAACTACTTGCAAAAGTATTACAGAGCACAAATTTGGACTATTTCTGTCACTACAGCAAAGTTCTATTGAACAGCACTATTCTAGCTTTTCAACCACATGAAAACTGAATGAACAAATTCAGCAAGGAAGTTATCTTCAATTGAACTAACTGATCAAGTAATTAAATGAATATTAAGTACAAAAGAAATTTCTGACTAGGTATGTTGCAAGTTGATTGTGTATACTTTAATGAATTAAACAAAATTTATGTAGAAATTTTATAACTGCATTTCCCAGCAATTTTAAAAGAATTTCTACCACTAATAGATGTTTCATTCACTACAATATTTTTCATTCACTACAAATATTTTATTAAGGACCTTCTTTATATAAAATAATGCATTTAGTGTTCAAGAAAGTATAAGAACTAAATGTTAATTCATCTTAAGATCAAACTATACCCCATCCCAACTGCCACTTACTAAAATAATTTTTCCTTATCATTCTGTCTAAAGAACCTCCTTTCTGATCCCCCAGGCCTGGGTCACTCCTTTCTCTCTTGCCTTGCTATGTTTCAACATCTTTTTCTCTACCAGATTTAATATTTGAATTTATTTATTGAAATGTTTGTTATCTATCTCTCCCACTGGAGTGTCAATTCCTTGGACACAGGGGTTTGTTCCTCTTATTCTTTGATGTAGAATGGTTAGTGCTAATGTGTTCAATAAATATGTTATATGAATAAAAAACAAAAAGATCAAACTATGTAAGTTTTAGGTACAGCCTTCTAACTCCTTCACTTCCTTTACCAGGTTACTGGTTATTATTCTACAGAATATTATTAGTATATTGAGAATAATAATATTCTCAATGAGAGCATATCTGCTCCTACTCTCCAGATGCTGTACAATACTCTAAAGGATTTTTGGCTTTTAGAAATGAAAGCATATTCATTATAATAAATGGGCAATTCAATAATTATACTTATATATATATAAGCTCAGGGAAAATATAAGTGTTTGCAAGACTGTTAATAAAAATTTACATGAATGCAAATTTATATAACCGTGATTGGATTAGAGGGAGTCAAGGGGTAGAGGTTCAAGTTATTGGACAGTATTTAATAGGGAACTAATTCATGCAAATAAATTCCTGTGAAGACAGAAAATTCAACTTAAAATGATTTCTGACCTTAACACTATATCAAATATCATATCAGAGCATATTGCCTATTTAAATATTCAAACTAAACAATTTATACACAGTTCTACTAAAATTACTTACACTTGCCAAAAATTAAAATTCTTAAAATGAAAAATGATAACCAAATGTTCCAATCATTCAAATATATTTGTGTGTATGTATATAAAACATTTCAGTCATGTGCATATATACATATGTATACATACAACACGTTCAGTTGTCTGTTATGAAAATGAACATCACTAATACCACAATACTGTATTATTAAACATCTATAAATAAACTAAGAACTGATTCTTTTATCAGGCCAATATGACTAGTTTTTCCATGGCATATTTCTCATAAACATGCACTATTCAGCAAAAAAAATTTACAGGACTTTCTAAGAGCAATACTAAAATCACAAAGGATTCATACACTTAACTACATTAGACTTTCAAATTTCTGGGGAGTAAAAAGAAGTGGTAAATTAAAATGCAAACAATAAACTGGAACGGTGTCTCCTATATCTGTGACAAAGGATAAGTATCCTTATGACACAATGAGCTCATATATGATTAAGACCCCAATGGAATAATGGATCAAGGAGCTGATGAAATCTGCAATCTGCATTTGGGGTAAAATTGGGAGTTCATAACCCACTTCAATCTAATGTATGAAATATGATATGTTAAGAGCTTTGTAATGTTGTGAACAACCAATAAAAAAAAAGGAGCTGATGAAAAAATTTACAGAGCATAGGAAGTTAATAAACATACTTTAAAAATATGTAACTTCTCTAGAATCAAAACACAAATTAAATGATACATCATTTTTATCTATCAATACAGCAGACTTCAAAATTATAAGATTACAATGAACCAAAAATGTGTTAGAAATGAAAATATATAAGTCCCTTTTAAATGGAGAGAATAGGTCATTCTTCTAGATGAATGATAAGTATCAACATTAGAAATCAGTTCTTGCTAACCTAATTTAATGAAATTCCAATAAAATAGATCTTAAAGTTGATTTCTGGAAAAGTAAATAGGTAAGAACACAGAAGAATATCCTTAAAAAGAGTTATCTAAAAATATACTATAGGGGCTGGGGATGTGGCTCAAGCGGTAGTGCGCTCGCCTGGCATGCGTGCAGCCCAGGTTTGATCCTCAGCACCACATACAGGCAATGATGTTGTGTCCGCCAAAAAAAACCTAAAAAATAAATATTAAAATTCTCTCCCCCCCTTAAAAAAATAAAAATATACTATAAAGCAACAGCACTTGAAAATACTAGCACAAGAATAGACAGAGGAAGAGAACAGAAAGTTTCAAAACAGGCCAATGTGTATAGGGAGATTTGAGAATATGATAATAATGGTGGTATTTCAGATGGGGGGGACGACATGATAAAAATCGCTTACCCATTTTTTTAAAAAATGAGATTCTTTTCCTCATACAATATGAAAAAGTACAGATGTATTAAAATATAATCATAAAATAAACTATAAATGTAAAGAGAAGAAAATAGAGAATTCTTGTTTATAAATTTTAGATTGGGACACCTTAGTAGCCATAAAGGAAAAGATTGAGAGATGGGACTAAAAATTAGCAACTTTTGTATAGCAAAAGGCACCATAAACTAAATTAAAAGACAAATTGTGCTGAGGGTGTAGCTCAGTGGTATAGAACTTGCCTAGCATACATGAGGCCCTAGGTTCAATCCCAAACATGGGAAAAAAACAAGTAAATTGGTAATCATTTGCTTATAGTGATGGAGAATTAACATCTAGATTATAGAGAGTGCCTTCTATTTTATTCTGTTCTCACATCCACTGAGCTACATCCCCAGACCTTTTTCATTTGAGACAGGGTCCACTAAAATTGCCAAAGCTGGCCTCAAACTTGCAATCCTCCTGCCTCAGCCTTCCTAATTACTGTGATTAGAGGACAGTGCCACTACGCTCAACTATACAATTCAATTTTAAAAAGACAATCCCAAGGGCTGGGGTTGTGGCTCAAAGGTAGAGCGCTTGCCTAGCATGTGTGAGGCAGTGGGTTTGATTCTCAGCACCGTATATAAATAAAATAAAATAAATGAACCATTAACAACTAAAAAAAGAAAAAGTAAAAAAAAAATGACTAAAAACTTATGTACAGAAGCCCAACCTTACTAGTGATAACAGAAATGAAAATTAAATGAGATTATCAGGTTAGCAAAAACTAAAGATTGATATCATCCAGCCAAGTATATGGTATTAGACACTGCTGGTGGGAGCATAAACTGGGTATATGGTTTTAGAATCAATGTGACTGTATCTATTTCAATGTTAAAAGCACAACCTTTGAACTGGCCACCCCATTTCTAGGACTATCCCACAGTCACTTATATTAAGTACATAAGTTTATTTGTACAAGGTAGATTGTTACATTTTTATTTGTAATCATGAAAAAGTAGGCAGCCTATTTTTATTGACAAATCTACAAATAAAATATGGTTCCACTTATTCTATGGAATATGACTATCAAAAAGAATGAGGTCGGGCCAGGCACAGTGGTGTGTGCCTATAATCCCAGCAGCTTGGGAGGCTGAGGCAGAAGTTAAAATCCTCCTCCTACCTTCACTTCCACCTGCTCTGCACTTCCAGCTGACCCCTTAGTCAGCCTCTCTCCTTCCCTCTCTCCCTCCCTCCTAGGGAGGTAACCATTGTTGGCAGTTCCCTTTCTCAGTCTCATAGGTCAAGGGTCTCAGTTTGAACCTTAGATCTGCCATGAGATGTCCTACAATCGGAGATTTACCTTAAAAGGTTCTTGAATAAACTGCATGAGTTAGTTCTTATAAAGTACTTAGAATAGTACCTGGCACATAAGAAGCTCTTCATAAATGTTAGCTATTATTTTCTCTGAGTATGCAAATGTCTTTCAAAAATATACAACAAATAGCCAGTCACAGTGGCACATGTTTGTAATTCCAGTGACTTGAGAGGCTGAGGCAGGAGGATCACAAGTTGAAAGCCAGCCTCAGCAATTTAGCAAGGCCCTAAGCAACTTAGTGAGACCCTGCCTCAAAATAAAATATAAAAAGGGGGTTAGGGATGTGGCTCAGTAGTAAAGTGCCCCTAGGTTCAATTCCCAGTACCCCAAAAAAGATATGCCACAAATGGCATCCCAAACATAGTATTCTGCACCCCCCAGTTTCTATTCAACCTGACCTTTCTTGTCAGTATATGCAAATTTACTTCCTTCCTTGTAAGAGCAAAGAGTAATCCATTGTATTTAACCAGCTCGCTATTACATGACCTATAAGTTCTTCTCATTATTTTTGCTATTACATGTGTTGTAATGAACATCTTTCTCCATTTATCTTTGCTCACTTATACAATATCTTAACTTTTATTTGTAAAATAAAAATCTATACACACATGCTAGAAATACAATGTTTTGAGTTTTTACTATGCCAGATGTGCTATGCAGTTTACAAGCATTATATAAGGTTCATGAGAGCCTCACAATCCTATAAAGTTGTATCAGTCATCTTCCATGCTCCCATTTTACAGATAAGAAAGTTCAGAAAGATCAAATATTTTTGGCCAAGGACAAAAAGCCAGAGTAGGACAGATATATGTCAATGAGTAACTACAGATATACCTTTAAAATGGTAAAACTCATCAAAGAAATACACACTTCAATATGCTCCTGAAGTTAGAAAAAGAACTGTTTATGTATGTTTATGTATGAACAGAATCTCTCCGGAAGGATACTGGAGAAACTGGAAGTACTGTTTGCCTTTAGCAAAAGAATTTGGAAAGTGAGTTATAAGAGCCAGAAACAGCAGAAGCCTCCTTGAAGTATATATATAGTCTTCTGTACAGGTGATCTTTCTACAACATTGATGTACCTATTCAAACAAATGAATATGACACAGCAGTGATTTCTAAAAATTCAAGTTGATAACGTAGGTGACAAAATAAGATTATCTTTCCTCCTGTGCCACCCAACATTCCCAGCCTCTTATGAACTCAACCCTCAAATGTCTATGTGGCTTAAGAATGGCAAGACCCCTCTTGGTTTCCCTTTGGTTTGCCTCTGTTATGGTGCAGAGGAGGGGCCAACTTACCAGGACAACAACTCTCTTTTCTTTTTAGTATTGTAAAGCCCTGTATGTCCTTTTACTGATTTCTCTTTTCCTCCTTTTTTTAAAAATATTTTTTTTAGTCGCAGATGGACACAAACTTAATTTATTTATTTTTATGTGGTGCTGAGGATTGAACCCAGTACCTCATGCATGTGAGGCAAGTGTGCTACCACTGAGCCACAACCCCAGCTCTCTTTTTTCCTTCTTTAAAAAAAAATTAAACGTTGATGAACCTTTATTTTATTCATTTATTTATATGTGGTGCTGAGAATTGAACCCAGTGCCTCACACATGCTAGGCAAGCGCTCTACCACTGAGCCACAACCCCAGCTCTCTTTTCCTCCTTAATGAGTGTTTCCCTCATCATCCTTCCTGGTTTATGTTCCATTTCTGTCCTCCTCCTAAGTTCTCACATCAGTTAACAGTGTGGAGCAGAAAGGACCCCTGGACACAAAGTCTAACTGCCATATAATAGGTCTTAACTTGTTTAAGTTACTTACCATTTGCAAAGCAAAGTTTCCTCATGTATCAGGTGGGACTAAAGCTAATACCTTTCTCACAAGATTGCTTTAAGAAATTACTTGCAAAAACATTTTTTAAACTATAACGTTCTATTCATTTGTTACATATTACTCTTGTATAATGCGTAGATTACAAGCTTTTTGTCCACAAAAGGATTCTTTTCTAAATTCCCTGAGGTGCAGACACTCAATAAATGTTCACTGGGATTAGAAAAAAAGAACAAGGATAGGCATTAATTAATCACTACCTCTGCTGAGTATCTTTATGGAAAGGAAAACAAGTGGTCACTTGCCCTGCCTCTCCAGTGCAACTGTGATGTGCATTTACTTTGCATGCTCTGTGTGGCTAGTAAACTCAGCTTTTTGCTTTTTCAGGAAAGATATCAGATAAATTATACATTTTATGCTTTTGCATTAGGTACCTACATATGCATATAAAAAGATGTAAAATATATTATTCTTAATTAAGTATGCTAAAATGAAATACAATGTCTGAGATTTAATTCAACATAATCCAGATGGGAGGTAATGAAACAAGATTGGCCATGATCTGAAGATTACTAAAGCCAGGTGATGGGTACGTGGGAGTTTGTTATGCTGTTCTCTCTACTTTCATGTACTATGAAATATACTACAATGAAAGTCTGTAATGCACTAAATCAAAATGAACATATATAATGCCTCACAGTACTTTGCACATGGGTGGTCAATAAATCTGGTGAATACAAAAGAATATGGAGTTAGTTCATTCTACGTGGTGCAAAGATCACAATATGCATATGTTCCTAAAATTTTCCAAATTAAATCAGAAATACAACTTAAATTCCACTGTCTTTCAAGGAAGAACATATGAAAAGATAAGTGGTAATAAAAGTAGGCAGAGTTTTAAAGGACAATAATGACAACAACATGATTTTGTCATTTTTTTAGTGCAGAGTAATACTCCATTGTGTATAAATGCCATTTTTTTAATCCATTCATCTATTGAAGGGCATCTAGGAACAAATGGGACTTACTCAAACTAAAAAGTTTTTTCTCAGCAAGAGAAACAATAAGAGAGGTAAATAGGGAGCCTACATCCTGGGAACAAATTTTTACTCCTCACACTTCAGACAGAGCCCTAATATCCAGAGTATACAAAGAACTCAAAAAATTAAACAATAAGAAAACAAATAACCCAAGCAATAAATGGGCCAAGGACCTGAACAGACACTTCTCAGAGGAGGATATACAATCAATCAACAAATACATGAAAAAATGCTCACCATCTCTAGCAGTCAGAGAAATGCAAATCAAAACCACCCTAAGATAACATCTCACTCCAGTAAGATTGGCAGCCATTAAGAAGTCAAACAACAACAAGTGCTGGCGAAGATGTGGGGAAAAGGGTACACTTACTTGTACATTGCTGGTGGGACTGCAAATTAGTGCGGCCTTGGAAAGCTGGGAATGGAACCACCATCTGACCCAGCAGAATACAACATACACTAGTATGGCTGTATGTAAAAAAGTGGATGTGTAACCGATGTGAATCTGCAATATGTATATGGGGTAAAAATGGGAGTCCATAATCCGCTTGAATCAAATGTATGAAATATGATATGTCAAGAGCTTTGTAATGTTTTGAACAATTAATAATTAAAAAATTTAAAAAAAAAACTCAGGACCTATTCTAGATACCTTTTTCTATCATATCAAAGTTTTATTTTGCTCAAAATAAATTATTAAGTACACAGAAATTAACCTATTTTTTAAAATATCTTTATTTATTTATTTATTTTTATGTGGTGCTGAGGATCGAACCCCAGGGCCTTGCACATGCTAAGCTAGTGCTCTACCACTGAGCCACAATCCCAGCCCAAAGCATTAACCTTTTAATGAAAATGATTTTAAATGAACCATTTTCATGTTTATCCATGGTTTCTTGCAGGTGCCCAAATGTTTGGTGATGATAATCTATCCTAATAAAATACCTGTACAAAACAGAGACCAGTAGAAGTAAAAAGTTGGAGCAATTTAGCAATTTGCTATTATCAATACTAGATATTTTAAAATACTGTCTTAAAATGGTAAAGAATATAGTTATTAACTAGACACACACAGGGAAAAACACTTAAAATGTAGGGGTTCTGTTGCTGTTTGTGGTGGTGGTGCTGGGGATGGAACCCAGGGCCTTGTATGTACTAGGCAAGCACGCTACCAGTGAGCTACATCCAATTCCAAGATGTAAGGTTTAATTCTGGCTATTCCTGCCCATTTTTAAAGTATAAATTTTCTATTAAGACTAGAAAGACATGACATCAGTTAAATACAGTACTCAATAACCACATGTAACTACCACACTGGATGGTGCAAATAAGGAATGTTTCCATTGTTAAGGAAAGTTCTACAAGATAGCGTTATCAAGGCATTCATTCTCTACCCTCTTGTGAAAGCCCTACCTCTTTGAGGTCCATGCCATTCAGCTAAGTCACTGCTTCTCAAATTTTAAAGGGTACAAAATACAATTAGGAATCTAATTAGTATGGAGATTCCTATTTAGTAAATAGAAGTAAGGCTTGAGATTAGGCTTTTTTTTTTTTTTTTTTGGTACCAGGAATTGAACCCAGGGCCACTTAACCACTGAACCACATCCCCAGCCCATTTTTATATTTTATTTTGAAATAGGGTCTCACTAAGTTGCTTAGGGACTCGCTAAATTGCTGAGGTTGGCTGTGAACTTGCAATCTGCTTGTCTCAGCCTCCCAAACTGCTGGTATTACAGGCATGTGCCACAATGCCCTGTTTGAGATTAGGCATTTTTAGCAAGCTCCCAGGGAATGTCAATTCTGCTGGTCCACAGACTGATTGCACTCTTTAACAGAAACGAGCTATGCTATTTACTTCCTCTCCTTGTTGCTAATAATTCCCAATCATGTGACCTCAGGCATCAAATTTTCATTAGCACAGTCCACAACCATTTTCTCCATCTCAAATCCTGCTTTAGGTGATTTCAACTGTCCACATGGACAATCCAAGCCATACTAGCCACTCAGTTCCTTGATTTTCAGTGATGTATCCTGTCAATCACTTAATTACCATAGTCACACCCTGACACCTTACAATCATCTAAAATGGTTTTACCTCTGAAACGCCTATATTGTACTTTGTGACCAAAATGCTTGCTTTCAAAAGTATTCTTCAACCCTATCAGGACCTCCTGTCCACTGATTCCTTCCTTTTTTTCCTATTTCTTTTCTCCACTTCTCTCCCTATCTAGCTCAGATTTCTCTCAATAAATATCCTAAATTCCCTCATTCCTTTACTTCCTCATTTGAACCCATTTGACAAAATCCCAAGTCTGAGTTAACCAGCTAACCACTTTCTATACTCAGGACCCTGAATTGTTGGAAGAAAAGTCACATGACCTAACTGTTGGGCACCGCTATTTAAATTCATGAATACCAGCCTCAACTATTAAATTTCTCTAAGCAACTTCCTCTCTTGGTAGTCAAAGTTATTCTTTTTTCTCTCCTATTTTAGACTCGTATATCTCTTCCTACATTTCTCCAGCGAAAATAGACCAGATAGGAGCCTCCTATCTTCTTCTTTCCCTCCTGTTAAAATGGAAATGACTTCATATCCCAGGCCAGTTGATTTGCTCGTATGCTGAATTCTCTTTTCAGTATCCTTCATTTCTTCCTCATAAAGGTTCACAATGGTAACCAATTAATTGTGCAATTACTTATTTAAGAACCTTTCTCAAGTAAGATTTTAAGCTTCTGGGGTGCAGAGATCCATCTAGTTTATCACATAACAGGCCTCACACACTGTGGGTGAAATAAGTATCTACCTGGGTATAATTCCAGAGGGAACTTGTACTCAGTTAACTGTCACCATTGATAGGGAACTATTTTTAATTAGAAATGCTTTCTTGCACATTTCAAGTCATTTTACAGGCAGCCTATCTAAGGCCATCACAACTACGAGTTAAATATATAGTTCCTAGGACTGGCATTTTAAAAATCTAGTGATATAGTGACAGCTCAAAACTTCATTCAAGCAGCTAAGGACATTGGGCTACAGATTAAAGAAAAAAATTGCTTCTGTTAACTCACAATCCATTTTTTTCCTGAATAATACTGATGCCATGGGTTTTAAGTATTTAATAGTAAATAATATTTTACTTAAGATGGGAAAATCAAATTGCTATATTATTCTTGAATTTAATATTCCAAAAGAGTGCATATCATATAAAGCTAACATGGCAGATTAACTTACATAGCATTAATCTTATATTAAATATCAGCAGTACTGAGCCACAGATGGCATATGATCAAGAAATTACCACAGGTATTGCTCTAGAGACTAGTGCAGTACAATTCTCAAAAATAGTCCCTGAAATACAATCCTATAACCCCTCTCATAAATCACAATCATAAAGTAGAACATATGTTTCCCATTAGAACAACTAGAAGTTCTGTTTCTGACAAAGCACTCAATATAAAATAAGTTTGAGGCAGATGAATGTGATAAAGCCAAAAATACAACAAAAATATACTCTGTAATATTTTAAAAATATTAAATTACACTTCAAATTCTACAGTTATGAGTATAAGCATACTTTATATGCCTATGATACAAGAAGTCCTGGTATTCTACAGAAGTATACATTAAATCCCAAATTCAAATCAACTGTATCATGAGTTTGAAATTGTAGTGATCCTTCCAGTTACATTAAAAGAAATTTTCTTGAAAAATTTAAAATTAGATCTCTCTCACTAATAAGTTTGACAGAGCAAAAAGGTGGTCAAAATTATTCTACGTACTTTATATAGTCTGCAGTGATTTTTCTCTACCACTAGATGGTACTATCAGCTTCAGAAATCTAGAGAATAAAATGGGAGCTGGCTATATTAATCAGGATATATTAATCATCCTTCTTAAATATCTCAAATATCCTGTCCCAGTATGCTCATATATAAGTCATGAGTCTCGATCCTCAGATGTTAACATATATGGCCACTGAAAACTCAAAGAGTATTGAATAAATACACTTAAAATCTGAAGTAATGAAAGGTGGGAAGACTTGCTTGTAACTTTTTTTTTTTAAAATGGTGCTGGGGATGGAACCCAGGGCCTTGTGCATGCTAAACAAGTCCTCTACCACTAACCTACACCCCCAGCACCTACTTGTAACCATTCACAAAAGATTTTTGGATTCAATTCTAGAATTAAGTGAAGAAAAAAAAACAGAAGGAAAGAACTATGAAGGGTTTTTTTTAAAGTCACACTTTATGGTCTTAAAAGCATTTTGTCCTTATTATTTATCCAGTCTGTTTACCTAAGAGTAATTTTTGCTAGACTACTTTTTAATTTTTTTTTATTTTTAAATTATTATTTTAATTGTACATATTGATTGGGTTCAGTATAACTTGATAGATGTACATCATGATCAAATCGGGGAAATTAGCATTTCTATCATATTAAACATTTCTTTAAAAATATTTTAGATTAACCTATAATATTTGTACATATGGGGTACATCATGATATTTCAACACATGTACAAAAACATGATTGCATTTTTAACCAGAACTTTATAATAGATGGATTAATCTGGAGTTCAGATGTGAAATCAATGTTAACACTAATAGTGAAGTCTCTGTAAAAGAAACAACTTCCTAAAACAACAGTTCTCAATCCATTTTAAATTTAAGCAGCATGTTCTCAGAAGCTAACAACCATTTTAAAGATCTCGAATCTAAATGAAAGAATAGAAAAATCTCTGATTAAATCTAAGCTATTTTATACTGCTAGTAAAAGTATCAAAACCATCTGTTCGAAACAAGTTGGAATTCAATCTAAGAACTTCTCCATGTCTTTTAAAGAAAAGTACAAGATTAGCTAAAAAATACACACACACACACACACACACACACACACACACACAACTAAATTACTAATCTGGTCTTGTATAAATTTAAGTGGAAATAAACTATGAAATAACTTTCAAACTTTACATTTTAAAATTGGTTACTTATAAACATGTCTGTATTTTTTTTAAAAGTACAGTAGTCATGTTCCAAGACTCCCAGTAGATGCCTGAAAGTGGATAGTATATATGTACTGTTTTTTTCTATATATATATATACCTGTAAAGTTTAATTTACAAATTAGGCACAGTAAGAGGTTAACAACAATAACCAATGATAAAATAGATAAATTATAATGATATAACAAAAGTTATTTAAAACTTATGAATTGTTTATTTCTGGAATATTCCATTCAATATTTCTGGACCATGGTTGACCAGGTATAAGTAAAACTATGGAAAGTAAAACCATGGATAAGGATAACACAATGTGAGTAAAAATGTAACAGAAAGTCTAGTTATGTACTAGTATTCCTAAGATCACATTATCTGTAATTATCTCATGGAAGCAAGGATTCTAATTATGACCCTTATGGAAACATGTCACCCGCTAGCATCATTTCTTTCTACAGAGAAAAGACATTTTCAATGTATATTTTATAAGAACTTTGCAGTAAAATTTTTCATAAAAATCTGTATTTTTGCCAGTTGTTGTGGCACATGGCTGTAATCCCAGTGACTTGGGAGGCTAAGGCAGGAGGATCACAAGTCCAAAGCCAGCGTCAACAACTTGGCAAGGCCCTAAGCAACTTAGCGAGATCCTGTCTCAAAAAAAAAAAAAAAAAAAGGGATGTGACTCAGTCCTTAAGTGTCTGGAGGTTTGATCCCTGGTATCAAAAAAAGAAAAGAAAATTTGTATCTTTTCCACTATTGTATGTTCATCCTAATACTTTCTTCAATTCTCCTAAATGTATTTAATATTGGTATACATCAAGTGGCAAAAATTAATATGGAACCATTACACATATTTTACTCATATTCCTTCTTGAAATTGGAAAATAGCTAAATGACGTACCTTCAGAGTTATGGGCAGTTTTCTTGTGTTTTCGACAATAAACCCTATGAAAAAAATTAAGAAATAAAAAATTATCAAGTAAGCAAACTAAACTAATTCTTTGGATTAAGAAAATGAGCAGTACATTTCACCCCACTCACAAGCTGGATTCAAAAAATCTTATAAAACTTCTTCCACCATTTCTTTAAGCATTACTTATCAAAACACCCTTTATGATGATGATGAAATGCTTTGAAATAGGAAAAACTTTGTACAAAATTCTAAAGAAAGTATGACTGTTAAAACAAAAATAAGTTAAATAATTACATGTAAATTCCTTGTGAAGGTTTCTCTCGTATTTGAGCTTTATCATGCAATGCACAGTGGTAGTGGTATGTCCTGTGACATGTTTTCACATCACAACCAATTGTTGCTCCAGGACAATGGCACAAAGAACACATCTACAGCAAAACAACAAAATAGTATTATTAGTATGTAATTTGGCTAAGACTATGATATCAGGTTAGAGGCATATCAATTTCTGTCAAGAAAAAGAAACTGGTTATTGAAAAATCTCATAATTAATGTTATTTTTCTTATTTTTCTCTCCTAGAAATAAATTGAATAAAATTATTTTAGGGGTATTCCCCCCATGTTAAAAACTGGAATGTTATTTAAATACTTATTATTTTACTGTGATCAAAAATTTTGAGGGCTGAGGTTGTAGCTCAGTGGTAGAGCACTTGCCTTGCACACGTGAGGCCCTGGGTTCAATCCTCAGCATCAAATACAAATTAAAAAAAAAAGATACTGTGTCCATCTACAACTAAAAAACATTTAAATTTTTTTGAAATAATGTAAATCAGGGATGAGAGCTATATATATAATATAAAAGAGACCTTTTTATTTATTTTTTTTTTTTGGATTTCAGATCTTCCTGGATATGAGTAACTGGGAAAAAATGTCTCATATTGAAAAAAAAATTTTTTTCCTTAAAATTTCCACTGAATCAAAACGATGAGAAGCTTTGGGAAAAAATGTCAATGCTATTTAGGAATATGGAAAACCAATTTAGAGTGAGGGAAGTAAAGAAGATAAAATAATTAAGTAGTTTTTTCAATACCTCAAGCTCTGTCAAGTTCTTCATACTGTGAAAATATGTTCGTCTAATTTAATCTGTTACTTACTTTTTGTTTATGAATTCAGGCAAACACAAAAGAATACACTCTTTCAACATATTTTAATACAACTCACCTAAATTTATTGGGTAATTCATACCAATTAACTACCTCATGCTCTATGTTTAGGAAAAAATATTTTTAAAAAGTACATAACAATGATTGTGAATAGTTTTGGTTCACATATTATATTGTACAGTACTCAGTGGAATTTTAATGAGGCTATCTCCTAAGCTGTAAATGCCATACCAAAGTAAATCCACAGAAAGGTGAATCTAAAAAATCTGTTAATTTGCTCATTGGGTGCTAGATACTTTGTTCTAATCTGTTCTCATTCTTCTTTATTAATCTGAACATAAAGAACACTTACCATTCTACCTTTTGGATTACTTGGCCCCTAAGCAATTTTGGTGTACCAGAGGCTAATATAAATTCCAATAAAAATTCTTACATTTCCCTAAGCAAGTCAAACACTCAAATTCTCTCAAACTTTCATTTTAAAACTACTCACATACAAGGCAAAACCAGAAATATTCTCAAATGCAGGTACTTCCCAGAAAACATGAAAGCTAGTACCCATTATTAATACTCAACATATATCCTACTTCCTCAAATGAAAATATTACTGTAAAAAGAAAAGCTGTGCCAAAACATCAAGCACAGAAAGTTTTTGGATGGCTTAAATTTTCTGAAGGAGATAAATCATTTGTACTGCAATTTAATTATAAAGCTTTATTATTTTAGTAAGTTACATTTCTCATCAGAAAACATACTTATTATGAATACTTTTTGTAAAATACAAAAAGGAACAAAGAAAACTTAAAAAACCACTCATACTCACCTCTTAGAAACACCTTACAGTGTCACCTGCAATGCTTTTGTGAATATTTTCTTCTACATCTACACATATTATTTTGCAATCTAATTTTTTAACTTAAGAATTTTATTGTAAGTAGTTTATCTTGAAAGTATATCCCAAATGGTTTTGAATAGATTCATTTTGAAAAAAAATGAATTTAATTAGCAAGCAAAACTGAAAGGACAGGTGCTGTTAAAAATACTGCATTGGTCTCAACACTGTCAAAGATACAGTGAGACTGGCACTCTTGTATACTGCTGGAACTTGGTACATACTCTCTGGAAAGAAATTTGCCTTACTTAATAAAGAGCTTTTTAAAAGTTTATATCCTCAGGGGGGAATTGCTGGGGAATGAAATCTACCAAATTATGCTATGTTCATGTATGAATATACCACAGTGAATCCTGCTTTCTGATATAATTATAATGCACTAAATGAAATAATAATATTAGAATGGAGATAAATAGAGTAGAGCAAGGAGATCAGGGGGAGGGAGGAGAAGAGTGGAAAGGAAGGTACGAGGGAATGAGATTGATCAAATTGTGTTAAGTGCATGTATGAATATAGCATAGTGAATCCCACTATTATGTATAATTATAATGGACCAATGAAAAAGAAAACATTTATGCCCCCTGATTAAATAATTTTACATCTATAAATCTAGGGAAAAAGTAAGGTGCAAACAATTTGTATGTAAATATATTCATTACAGAATTATTTAGAATAACCCAAAATATAAAACAGCCTATTGAAATCAATAGAAAATGTTTAAATAAATTATAGTACACCCATAAAGGAGTACTCTATAGCCAATCTTTTCAAAGAAGTTTTAAGGGCATAGGAAAATGTTTATGTACAAATGAAAAAAATGAGACAAGGGTAATTGAAAAGAGGTTGAAATAAATATAACAAAATGTGAAGTAGCTATCTCTGTGTGGTTAGTTTTAGTTTTCTTCACAATTTCCTGCATTTTGTGATTTTTTTACAACAGGAAAAGTACTTTGTTATGCAAAAATACTTTTAAAAAAATCTGGGTGCAGTGTATGGTGCACACCTGCAGTCCCAGCAACTGGGGAGGCTGAGGCAGGAGGATTGTGAAGTTCAAAGCCATCCTCAGCAATTTACCACACTGTCTCAAAATAAAAAAAGGCTGGGGATGTAGCTCAATGGTGAAGTACCCCTGGGTTCAATCCCCAGTACCAAACAAAACATATTGGGGCTGGGCATATTCAGCTCAGTGGCAGAGTCTTTGCCTAGCATGTGTGAGGCCCTGGGTTCAATTCCCAATATCATACACACAAAAAAAGCAAACAAACAAATCCATACTGGGAATACTCCAGTAAATGCTTCCAATACCTGTCTTTCAGTTTGGTGAGAATGAGAAGGAAACCAAAAGTCCAAAATATTTTCTTGGCAGGTTATAAATCCAGATCTGCCCAAAGCAAGTGGTTTGAACTGCTATGGTAAAATAAACCCATTTTGTAAATAACCAGTTAACTACAGCAACATGGATACTTTTAAAAAGAATTTAACCTTTATTTATTTGTTGTTGTTTATTTGTTTTTATGTGGTGCTGAGGATCAAATCCAGGGCCTCATCCATCCTAGGTAAGCGCTCTACCACTGAACCACAACCCCAGTCCAACATGGGATTTTTTTTTTTTAAAGTAAGTAAAAGCTTACTTTATTTTTATTGTCAGTTTCACTGGAGGAAGAAAAAGGAAAACAGACCAATAAAATATTTTCAGAGTATACAATTCTTCTCAAGATTAGGAGTAAGAATTTTGCTGAATTCACATGATCTACATTATGCAGCATTCACAAATAAACAGTCATATTTCTGGCAAGGTACTAACATATAGCAAAACTTTTTCAGAATAAAACCATTATGCAAAATTTATATTTGTTTGCTTACCTGTGAGTGAAAGAGGGAAAACAACTTATCTTTAAATCTACTATGCTGTATTCCAACCAATGAAATAATCCTTTTCACTTGAACTCCCATGGGACAAGATATACAGTGTTCATTTTTGCTTTTACCATTTTATTCCTGCATATAGCTAATTATTTTTATAAATGCATAGATTTAATCCATCAGTTCCTTCTAGACTGAATTATTTTGAAGACTTACACTGTACCATACAAAGTAGAGCTCAATCTGTTGATTTTAAGTTTACTCTGTTATTGAAGATTTTAATAACTGACAGCATATTTTTCTCATTCATGTTTCTAATAATTACAGATTTTACATAATTATCTTCAGATGCTTCTAAAATATTCATAAACTGTCTGATTTAGGATCAGGAGAGGTGAAATTGGGAAGAACAACCTAGTTGAAGGCCCACAGAATGAGTGGTGGCAAGAATGTTTGGGGGGAGATACTAGCTCTGCTAGACACAAGACTGGGAAATAAGAGATAAAAAGAAAATTTTAAAGAATCTAGGAAAGCAGGCAGCTGGCTAGTACAGCTTTTTTAAAAAATGTTATAAGCTGTTGCAGGGAGGCACATGCCTATACTCCCAGCAACTGGGAGACTGAGGCAAGGGGATTACAAGTTCAAAGCCAGATTCACCCAGTTAGATCATCTCAAAATAAAATAAAAAGAAGGGCTGAGGATGTAGATCAGTGGTTGAGTGCAAGTTCCTGAGTTTAACCTCCAGTACTGCATATGCGCGCGCGCACACACACACACACACACACACACAGTTACATGAAATAATACACAACCAAAGAGGTCTTCCCTTGAAAAAAAATTGGAAAACAGAAACTCCCACCAAACACCACCACTAAGCAAGGCATTGTTGGTTGCACCAAGTAATGGTATCTAGTATTCCACTTTTCTTTTTTTAATATTTATTTTTTAGTTGTAGTTGGACACAATACCTTTATTTTATTTATTTATTTTTATGTGGTGCTGAGGATTGAACCCAGGGCCTCGCATGTGCTAGGTGAATGCGCTACTGCTGAGCCACAACCGCAGCCCAAGTAGTATTCCACTTTTCATAAAAAAGTTTTGATTTCCAATTTGCCACAGTCCCTACTAGCCCCCCAGCAGAATGACTGTTAACTTCCATTTATCATCATGCTTGCACTGTACCCATGACTCCTTCAAATTTGGAAAAAGAAAACTTAACCTGACAGGAATATGTTTTTCAAGAACAATGGTAGACTTCCTTGCTTGCCCCCAAAAGGTCTGACCCACCTCTCAAATATTCTGTTGAGAGCCAATTTCTTTCCTCCAACATAGGTATAAACATTCTCAGCTTATCCTACTCATATCCTAATTTCATGTTCTTATTTTAAAGGGAGGTAAAAACTTTTTCATTGATAATAATTTTTCTATTATTTGTATCACCTTATTTAGTTTGCTACCTAGTAGACCTAGCAAACCACAATAATTAATCACCAGCTCCAATCTCAGGAAATTAGGAAATAATAGGCCCATCCTGTTATAGATATTTGTGTGATCTCTCTATAATACTGTCAGAAACTACACTAACTTAAGGTTAAGTTGTGCCACATAATCAGAATCTTAAGGAGCTGAACTACAGATGAAAGAGGAACTAAGTCCCGAATGAGAGGGGACACAAGGAACTCAGAGGACTAAGACTTAGCTAAAGTACAGTAGGAACCAAAGACTGGGACATAACCTCCTCTTCAGTCAACTGAACTAGGCCAAGACTGAAATTCAGTTTGCAAAAAGTCTTAAGGAACAAATGAAGAATAGTGCTTTCACAATAGCTATAGGGGAGTAAACAGAAAATGAGGTTGCCAACTTCTGATATAGGCAGAAAGAGAGGGCTTTGGGGAGGAACGTGGAATCTTGTGGCTGGATAGAACCATATGGAACCCAGGGAGGAAGTGCTCTCTACAGCTTAACTCATCCAGCATTACTGTTCACTATGCACTATGCATGTCAGTAACTGACTACCAAGGTGTATGTTCAAATTTTCACAGCTAAGTACTGCACTTAACTACTCTGGAGACACTTTGCTTCAAGAAAACATCTACAAATGCACCTAGCATGTAAAAGAGGGTACAAAAAGCAGCCATGTTCCTGAGCCTGTAAGGCAAAGAAAAAAATGCCAAAAGCATTTGGAGAAGGTGACAGGGTACCAAGGATATTTCCACAGGAGATACAAGTCAAAATAAACAGAAATAGCTTACCTTACAGTTTTTTGCTTTTTGTTTTTTAAAAGAAGATATGTCTAACTCCAATAAGAACTAAAAAGCTGGACAGTGCACTTGGGGCAAGTTTTCAGAGATGGCCCCAAATGCTACATAACTCTAGGTTCATTGCTTTTATAGTAAAGTCACACATGTCCAACATAGTTAGACGGCAGAGTAGCCTCTGAACTATCTGGCTGACTGACAGCTATTCAAATCATTTATTAAAAATTCCTAAGATGAATGGCACTGCATGGGAGGGTGAAACATGAACTCATAACATACTCTAATATGGAGTTTTAAAAAACAGCATTTTGGGCTGGGGATGTGGCTCAAGCGGTAGCGTGCTCACCTGACATGCTTGCGGCCCGGGTTCGATCCTCAGCACCACATACAAACAATGATGCTGTGTCCACCGAAAACTAAAAAATAAATATTAAAATTCTCTCTCTCTCTCCCCCCCACTCTCTAAGATACCTAAATAAATAAATAAATAACAGCATTTTGAAGGGGACTCATGTAAACACAAACTTAACATGAATGAGGTCTAAATGGAAAGCCATACAACAATGAAAATCTGAAAGCTGTTGAACTCATTGAAAATTGAAGGGCTGCTAGTAAAATAGAATAGGATCTTAAATTCCACATGCTTCTAAAAACCAGGACCACTTGTTTTTACTAGAGTAACAGACTAAATCAAAGCAGTTACTGAAGAGATCACTTCAGAAGTTTTGGAAATTGGAGGGAAACGAACCAAGCCTATAAAGTTCTTGCTCAACTTAACCTCCTGACCTTGCTCTAAGTGAACTCCATCTCCATCCAAATTTCTGAATCATGACTGATGAGGAAAATAAATTCTCTTATTAGAGGTGTTGGTGTTTCTTTTTATTTCATCTGAAAGATTCAGACATTTTCTAAGCCAGGTATTTTTGGTGCAGTTCTTCAGTCATAAGTCTTTCCAGTTGAGGGCATTGTACACTGTCATGATGTTTGCTATAATATGTGAAGAATGCCAAATACACAGCCATGCGTAAATAAGGACCAAGAAATCCCCTAAATCAGACATAAATTATAATTATTGGTTTTGGCTCTCCTCCATTAGCAAAACTAAATAAGAATTATGTTATAGCATTACCAATTACAAAAAAGTACTAAATGAAGGCAAAGGAAAAAACTGTGCATTTAAACAAACAAACTCATTCACTAGTAGCCAAAGACTGAGTTTTTTTCCATCATCAGACTTGAAGTTTCTTGTTGGCCTTACATTCATTCTGCTTAATCAAAAGTAAAGCAGAGTTCATTTTAATATAAATGACAGGTAAAATATATACATCAAAAATAAATCTATTTGCCATAACTAGAGCCTTTTTATTTTATTTTTTGTGATACTGGGGATTGAGCCTAGGCCCTTCACATGCTAGGCAAGCATTCTACCACTGAGCTATACTCTAACCCTACTTGGAGTCTAAAAATTCCATTTATATGGATACATTCACATGTACACTTAGTTATGCAAATAATGAACAAAACTTCAGGAGAAACATTTACCTCTTTTCCTTCCAAATACGTTGTGGCAAGTGTCTTGTAGACCCATTCCAGTCTACCACTTGCTTTTGTAAATAAAGTTTTATTGGAACACAGTGTATTCCCTTCTCTGTGTACTGTCTGATTATAACTGAGACCATATGGTTTTAAAAGCCTTATTATTTACTATCTGGTGCTTTGCAGGAAAGTTTGCCAACCCCATCCAAGGGCAATGGTGTATAACTAAGGACATACATCAGAAGTTACTTGGGGGGGGGCTGGGGTTGTAGCTCAGTGGTAGAGTGCTTGCCTAGCTTGTATGAGGCAATGGGTTAGATCCTCAGCACCACATAAAAATAAATAATTTATCTACAACTAAAAATATTTTTTCTAAAAAAGTCACTTGGGAACCTTTTTCAAAAGATAGCTGATTGCAAATTCCCCTTTGGTCCTTTTCCAACTTAGCAGAGTTGATTAAGTACCACTGCTCTAAGGATTTAGTAGTACTAATGGTCACCTGTTATCATCTGCCTGTGTGTGTGCAGAAAGCAAATGGCAGCACTCCCTACACTGTGGGCACCTCATTTTGCCCTTACTGAATGCTAAATGAGCCACACATGCTATACCTTAAACAGCACTGGAATTTAGTACTTATATAATATTTTTAATATTTTTTTAAGATAGAGTGAGAGAGGAGAGAGAGAGAGAGAATGTTTTAATATTCATTTTTTAGTTCTCGGCGGACACAACATCTTTGTTGGTATGTGGTGCTGAGGATCGAACCCGGGCCGTACGCATGCCAGGCGAGCGCACTACCGCTTGAGCCACATCCCCAGCCCTATTTTTAATATTTTTGACCACTTCTTTCTCCTTGAAACTCTTCTCCCTTTGACTTCTTTGGAATCACTCTCCTGGTGGAACATGTTTAAAATCTCACTTCTTATGGACCCTTCTGCCTTCTCAGGTACAGTGAATTGTGGTCCTCTTTCCTGGCTTTTTTGTGGCATACTTTACTTCTAAGGCTAAACTGTATTTGTTCACATTGATATCCAACATATCTAGCATTGTGCTGGGTGCAGAGTATTTAATAAATAGATACATAAATTCAAACTGTAATGTACAGAAGACTTGACAAACATAATGCCTAAGGAAACCACAAAAATAACATCACACTTGGGGAGTGAAGGGTGAAACCTGAAACCCTCATATTTGATTCATATACAGCTCTCCACTATCCTGAAGAAATAACCAAGCTAATTTTTCCATCTATTTCTCTCCTCCCTTTTCAAACCACTGAAAGCTGCAAACAACACTAAAACAGTGATTAACCAAAACAGGAATTTCATGCCATGCCATGACTTCCCTGGTCAATTTATACCAAGCCCATTATTAAGGCTTTACACTATTATCCAATTGAAGCCCTTTCTTTCTTGAAATTCAACCAGCAATGAATGAGTGCCCACTTACTTATTAGAATACTATTGAGCACAAAGGAGACATCAAGCACCACACTAAGTGTTCCCCATGCATTACCCCCACATAATCCTATGCTAGGCAAAGAGAATATAGTCTTACTCTCCTGGAGTCCACAGCATAATGTGGAAGAAAGGCCTGTGCATGTGTACCAAATACAACGCATATTGTGTTATACTTACTGTATGGCAGAGGCAACTTTGAATTCTGAGCTGAACCTCAGAAAACAGAACTTCTCTGAAGTGCTGAGAGGAAAAGGGACCGATAAACAGAGTTGGACATCAGTACATGCACAGCAAATGGACACAAGCGCACAGAAGATGTTTGGTAAAGGATTAGAGAATGAGATAAGAATGGAAAAGGTGTATTAAGACAGACATACCAAGGGCAGGCTAAAGCTTCTGGATATTATTTTGCATGTAGTTAAGAAATCATTAAATGTTTTAAGTTAGGGAGGGATAGTAGCATTTACTATCTGGTGCTTTACAGAAAAGTTTGCCAACCTCATCCAAGGGCAATGGTGTATAACTAAGGACATACATCAGAAGTCACTTGGAAGGGCTGGGGTTGAGATCAAATATCAACCAGTAGTGTGTGTGTGTTGCAAAGATGGGAAGAAGAAGACTAGATATAGGGTCACATTAAGAAAGAAGGCAGAGACATCCCCGAAATAGAATTGACTTGACCTATGTGGGAAAGGAAGAATTGAAGGTAAAAGATTCAGAAAGAGAATGAGAATCAGGTTTCAAGGTGGGGAGGCATGAATACTGGTTTAGACAGGTTAAGTTTAAGATGCCCGCAGGACATCTATGCAGAGCAGACAAATATGCTGCCATCATATTTCATTCTGTACACTGTCTGTTGTGTGTCACTTTTCTCCTGAAAAATCCTGTTTTGCCCTTCCCTATAACCTCTTATCTGAATTGCAATTCCTGTCTGATGTTTAATGACCCTGCAGTCTTCTCACCTTACTACTCTAATCTATTACTGTCTATCTCCATGACCTGTTTTTGTATGGCTCACCTATTTCCTACATTCATTCCATTTTTTAAAAAAATCTTATTATATCTAGAAAACAGTCTTAATTTCCTAAATAGGCAAGATCCCTCCCAAACAGAATAAAAAGATACATATTATGAACTATCTTACATGCATATTCATGGACTGGGGATGTGGCTCAGTAGTACAGTGTTTGCCTAGCATGTGCAAGGCCCAGGGTTCAATCCCCTGAACTGCAAAAAAAAAAACAAAAAAAAAAAAAACCACCACCACCACCACCAAAAAACCCATATTCAGATTCATGGCATGCCCAATATCTATCTCAAAATCAGACACCCTGTTACTCTGGAGTGTCTCACAGTCCCTTGATAGTAAATAAAGACTATGCAGAACTAAATCTTTTCATTTTCAGAAGTGTCAAAAAAATCTTGAGGTTAGGAATCAGACAGTTTTATGAAGGATTTGTATAGGGTTTTTGTCCTAAAAATTAACAAGATAATGCTATTAGCAGAACATATTAATTAGTAGGAGTCTGAGTATGTTCTAAATTTGGCACTATTTCTATCTTCATCTAATCATTACATTTTCTTTTTTGGCAGTGGTGGGGATAGAACGCAGGGCCTCCCACAAGCTAGGCAAGCACTCTACCACTGAGCCACATTCCCAGCCTTAACCACCACATTTTTTAAAATGTGATTTTTGGTTGGGCAGCTTAAAAGACAAGTCAGTAGAACCTGGTGATTAGCAGTTCTGGTTTTGGAGTTAACTAGCTCAGGATCTAAATCCCAACTCTGCCACCAACTAGCTATATGATCACAGTCAGGTTACTTAACTTTTCTGAGCCTCAGTTTCCCTGTGTAACATGAGAATGAATACTTTCCTATCTCAGTCTGATCGTGATAAATAAACAGGATCACACATTTAAAATACTTAGCCTAGTCCCTAGCACATATTAAGAATTCAATAAACATTAGCTATTTATATTACTAGCAGTAAAGAAAATGATCAGAAACCTAGTTTGAAAAAGAAAGTTTAAGAGTGACCCAAGAAAAATCATCAAGCATATGAAGAATTATTAATAAGAAAGAAAAAACCCCAACCATTTATTTAATGGAAAGAAACAGACCTAGAATAAGTGGCTTTCAGTTAAGAGATATTTGAGTTATACAGAGGGATGAATTTCTCAACTCTAAAGAATGTTATATATTACTGGTCCTGTTTCAGATTACTTAGGCGGAATCACAATTTCCTGACATATTTAAGAACAGGGCAGACAAAAATCTTATCTTGGATGGCTTGTAGATAATCTTGCCTAGGGGTAAAGAAGATGAACTAAATGGCCTCCTGAACTCTTTCTGTTCTTGCAATCTGTGATATATCTGACACTGGTTCCAATTAGTAAGAGTAGCTATCCAATGTCAATCTTCTTAGTGCTTTCACCAACTAGCTTCATGCTCAAAGAGTTTATGTTCTTCAAATATGCTGCTCAAGAATCTCCTTAGACAAATTTTAAAAAGCAATGGTAACTCATAATTTTACTTGGGAATTTGCATTTCTTGGCTAGATGGCTAGAGAATAAGAATAGATGGTACAGATGTGATATCTCCATATGGCTTCAGTATGAACTGGAAATCATTCTGGAAAAACATTTATCTGTCTAAACTCTAAAAACAGGACTTCAAATGATAAAGCCTTAATACTCTGGCAAATTTTTTCTGTTCCATTTTGGTGCTATATATTTTAAAAAGATGACTATGTTCCTGCAAAATACCTTTCCTCTTCTGATCCTTTTGGTTGATGTGAAAACCTTGGAAAATTACCTATGGCTGCAAGAATGTAAGAACTACATACCTGTACCTGCTGCCTTACTGAGTGTTCCCCTCCTTACAAGGGTCTGACTAATCTGGCTACCTAAATCCTTTCACTTCTAAGCCCTCACCTCTTCTTTCTGTCCTTATCTTTGGGACAAGCAAGCACCTTTGGAGCCAACACCAGGTACAGACTGGAATCTATCTCAAAAGCACTCAGGAGCCAGTGTTCCTGTTTTTGGTTATTTTCAAAGGGTATTCATGACCTACTTTTCACCTAGAAATCCAGATGAACAGGAACCGGGACAAACTGGCTTACAGGATAAAATACCTTAAAAAGTCAATTATGGAAGTTGCTTGTCAATTTTGTACGTAGTTTATCTAGTTACAAAAAGCTCTTCATTTTTTCTCTCTTCCTATTTGATTTACAGCCCTTCTACTGCTTAGATGAATTTATACAGGGAAAATAAAGAAGAAAACTATAATCTGGAATTTTGGTTATTTGGTATCACTTCTTTTAAAAAAATCAACAGTATATTGGAAGGAACAAAACTGAAGGCTAAAATGAGTCTTAAAAACTATTTCAAAGTGAAATACATGCTGGGTATGGTGGCATATGCCTGTAATCCCAGTGATTCAGGAGGCTAAGGCAAGATGATCACAAGTTCGAAGCCACTCTCTGTATCTTTTTTTTTTTAAAAGAGAGAGACTGAGAGAGGAAAGAGAGTGAGAGAGAGAGAGAGAATTTTTTTTTTTAATATTTATTTTTTAGTTCTTGGCGGACACAACATCTTTGTTGGTATGTGGTGCTGAGGATCGAACCCGGGCCGCACGCATGCGAGGCGAGCGCGCTACCGCTTGAGCCACATCCCCAGCCCACTCTCTGTATCTTAGAAATACCATCTCAAAATAAAAAAGGATGGAGTTGTAAACCAGTGACAGAGAGCGCCTGAGTTTAATCCCACAGAAAAAAATGAGTAAAACATATAAATCCTATCCTCTAAATAAGTCATTTAAATTCTGACATCTGAGAAAAAGGAAAGGAAACAAAATGATATGCCCAGGCTCAGAAGTGCTGCCCTTCTGAGGTATCCCTCAATGTTATATGCCAATGTTGTCAAAGGACTTCCGAAACAGTTTTTCTAAGGTAATTCTTTATATCTTTCATAGACCTTTCAGTCATGCAACATAACTGTGTAGTAAGCAGTCATATGGCATTATCTATTTACAGTTGGTGAAACAACAAATAAGTTAATCACTTGTATAAGGTTATATAATATTTTCTTAGCAGTTATTTAAAAAATAGCTCTGGGGCTGGAGGTGTAGTTCAGTGGTAATATGTATGCTTAGCGTTGATGAGGCCCTGGTTATCATCTGCAGTACCAATTTTTTTTTTTTAAATAGGCCTCATGACTAGTCAGACTACCATGCTTCTCATTAGCCCACAATGATATTTACAGGATCTTATTTTTATTTACAAGCAATAACTACAGTGGTAGCCTCTATTTATCAATTACTAACTGTATGCCAAGCACCATGCTCAGTCCTATATAGTCTCTCCTTTAATCCTGACAATAATTCTGCAAGGCAAGTACTGTCATTATCCTTTTTTTTTTTTTTTTTTTTTTTTTTGGAGGCAAGGGAAACATGACCCAGAGAAATAACCTGCTATTTACAGTTTTAGGGGTAGGAAAGATAAAGGTTTTCAATTGAGGTCTCATTACAACAAAAATGGTATAACCCCTGAATTCTCATTTGTACCAATACTAACACTAGGATCTGAAACTACTTATCAAAAAAAAAAAAAAACTCAAATGTTTTCTTTGAACTTATATTTCTTCAAATTGCTTTTACCCCAATACTAGAAGACTACTTTTCAAAATACATTATCCCTATCATCAAACTGTTCCCATAATCATTTCATCTGAAAATCAGCATCTCAGATTCTTTGTGAATTAGATTATCAGTGCCTAAGAACACAGATATATGTTCTGCCAAAGTCATCTTTAAAATAATAAATCATTTAACAGTGAAAATTGTAAAGGTACATTTATGGATGTAATTTCAATAAAGAGCTCAAACAAGACAAATAATCAAATGAAAATAAATCTTTCAATTAATTAAATGTTTTAAAATAAACCATGTGTCATAAACACCAATTAAGATAACAGTATTTTTCCAATAGAGTGATATAAATCCTTGCCCATCTGGTTACTGGTAGTAAAGACAACTACAGGAACATTACTCTAGCACAGTTTTAGAAAAGCTCCTGTAATTTTTTCCAAAAGTTATCTGAAGTGATAAATGCTGTGTCATATAGCAGAGCCACAGTAAAATACCTTGTTCAGCAAGTGCTAACATTTCCCTTTTGAGGGGACACTGTCATCTTCATTTGTAATGACCACAATAACTTTAATGAAAGAAAAGGAAAACATACTAGAATTATGAAAAATATACTTGAATGATAATTTTAACACAAGATACATGCAAATTAAACAAACTGCTTGTTTTCTAAGCAAACACAGCCTCTGAGAAGATTTTAATTCCTTTAGAAAAGAAAAAATTAGTTGAATAATATAAAAGTTGATTCATTCTTTTTTGTTGAGTGGTAAATAAATTAAACCCAGCATTGGATTTTGCTGGCTCAGAAAAAAATCCTGCAATTGAAATTATACTCAGTTAATAATGCAATACACTCTAAAATAAGCAATTTCATCCTTAATGAGTTTAAAGTAATTTTTATACTCAAGAGGCAGAAATACCAACTTACCAGCTTTGTGCCTCTTTTAATTTCCTTTTGGACATCTTCAATAGAAAATCCACCAAGACTTTCATTATCGGAGTGTGATGAGACCAAAGCAGATGAAAAGAGCTATAAATCACATTTTTAAAAAAAGTTAAAGTTCACATATAAATTTATTATATAGTAAATCAATGAAAAAAATATTAAATTGAAAAAGATTTTCTAGTAAAAATGGCATAGCATTAGTGTTAAGCCATGTTTTAAAATTTTAACTAAGTGCTTTTTTTAAAAAAGTACTTGGGAATAATCATGTGTTATTAAGATTCTCTCATGAATGGTTTCAAGGTCTCTTGGTTGGCTGCCTCTATACTTACCATGCACTTATGGTGTGCTGCCACCTTCTGGTTTTCAGATATTAGTAACTGTCCACACTCCTTGTCTCTATTTGACTTACAAAAGCCACATTTGCGCTGTCTTGTAGGCCCTTTTTTCTGTTCAATTGAGCTTGACATGATTTTTAAAATGCCTTTAGAATGCCACTTTAAGTCTCAAGAAATGCTACAGAGAATAAAAATGGCAACAAAACAGTTAATTTCATTTTAATATCAGTTTATACGTATTCGTGTAAGTAGTTTAATGTTTGAACTAGGTTTCAATACATACACTTAAAGTTACTGGGTAATAGATAAATTAATATTAAAACCCCAAATGTCTCCATTTTACACACACACACACACACACACACACACACAGAGAGAGAGAGAGAGAGAGAGAGAGAGAAAGAGAGAGACCCCTAAATAAAGTCTAGACTAATGAGAAAAATCAAACTGCTCCCAAATTTGAGGATATGTGAAAAAATTAGAACTATTCTGTGAGGATTTAAAAATGCACAATAGTAAATATTCATTTGTTTGTGTAATTAATGAAAAATATTTTTCAAGTATGGTTAGGTACCCCTTCAAGGAGACAAAGAAATATATATGTGAACAGAGCAAAAAATTGAGAAAACTACAAAATATTCAGAGGGAACAGAATTCTATAATTGCACAATTTTTGGAGTCCACATATTTATAAAACAATGAAAGTAATATAAATTTACTTAACCATAACTCTGGAGCACTTATTTTTAAAATGGAAGTTTAAAAAAACATGCATATAATCTTTAATAAATTAATTTTGGCTATTCTATTCCTTTTTTCAAGAAAAAGTTAAGCTTCTAATAGCTACCAAAAAATGCAGGTTTTAGGACTTCATTATTTATAAAACCACTTATATGATTGTGATTTACTTCAAGTCTGCTTATTAATTAAGTCACAAACTGACACTGGTATTCTAAATGCAATAACTTTCATATGTAAATTAGTAATATTGTGTAATAGAAGGAAAATTTTCTGAATAAGCCTTACATTTGATTAAGTTATAATAATAGGTTATATAGTCAAACAGAAAAAGGGAAGAAAAGCTCTAACACAGTAGGTTTCAGATTTAGATCATCATTCTCAACATGGATTTTTCAGAACAATACTAAACAAATTTAAAAATCAGTTATTTGATTTGTATTTTCCCAAGTCAATAGGACTAAGCAGTTCAGAATCCCAGTTGCTATAACATGCATCACAATCAATAAAATCTTACACTGCTGTCTTAAAATTAATGTATTAAATTCTTTCCATTTTCTATACTCAAACATTTTAATAACACCGTTGAAAAAACTGACTCACTAACACCACACTATAGTTTTCTGAGAAGCATCTGTTCACCAAGAATAGTAGTAGCAGCAGCAACACTGTATCTACAAACCATTTGGTACTATTCAATATAAAAATCTGGATACTTAATCAAAATTTAACATGAAGCCACAAAGAAAACATGTCATCTCACTCATTTATATCTAGGGTTTTCTTTTTAACAAAACTTCAAAGGCCCTGACAATCTTTGCTTTGATGGGCTTATTAAACTCTTAATGGTATCTATAATTTTAAATACCTCAGTCTTCCAAGTGGCATCAGATACTTTATAATAGTACTGAATTCATAGCACTGGCTATAAACCGTGAAACTGATTGAAAACAGGCAGCAAATACTTTCAGGATTAAAGGGGGAAAAGGACATAACAGAAACAAAAGAAACAAAAGGGGAAGTGTGTTTGCATTTGCTCAGGCAAGTATGTGTTCAGTTGCTTTATCAAGAATATAGCTGCCCAAATCTTTAGAATTATCTATACAAAATACCAAGATTCATAAATAGCACCAAAATATGCTGTTTGGGTTCTAAATTAGTATTTTTTTTTTACTACCATGCAACGAATAATAGGCACTCTGAAGTCACTGTAATGTATTCAGCATTTCTCCCGGTCATCCCGGCTAGTTGAAAGGATGGCACATTATAAATCTAATCTGTACAGACATCTTTAATGTGTAATTTCTATAGAATCCTAGCACTGGCTATAAAAATGGCTTAGGATAAAGGAAATTCCTAGAGTGGAAAATCACTTTTTATTCTCCAAATTGTGAAATGTAATCCCCCTAATTCCATCCATGTTGAATTCTGCCTTTTTCACTTTATACACAGGTACATTTCTCATCCTAATTTTGGGAACCTGGGTTTCTGGATATTAAAGATTTTAAAGAGAAAAAAAAGGTACATTTTATTTTCCCTTAAAAAGTATTTCAGCATATTTTTCCTTTAATCAGTTTAAATTTAATTTGTAAAGTGAACAGAACCACACAAAAAGTGCAAAAAACCAATTAAAAACTTTCCCCAATGTGCAATGACTAAATGGATTTTTCCACTATAATTCAAATAATGCATCTGTGCATATCTTGCTATTTTTTTTCACAGCCTCCTTATAAAACATGAAGTGGAAAACATCATGGAAACAATGACTCCTAGCAAAAATGTCTTTATCATAAAAATACAGACTTTTATCTAATCCTGTCAATCATATTTGTGGTCTCTAGCTAAGTAGAATAAGGGCATTCCAAGGATCAATGGGGGAGTGGTCATAATGATCTACAGCTATAGGGCATTTTAATTTTAGTTTAAAAGGTTTTTCAGGGCATGCAGAGATCAAAGTTTGATATGTTCACCCAACAATGAAACCTTTTCCTTAAAAGAAAACATCATCATGGATAACGTTACAAAGCAAAATTAAGGAAGCAACAATAACTGCTTGAAAAACACAATTTAAATATATGAAAAATATAAAAGCCAGACTCATTAGGCTGAAACAATCGTACGTTTCTGATTTTATAAGATGCTGTGAAGCACCAAGGTACAAATAACCTGAAACCTCAAGGAGAGCGTTCAAGAACCAACTCATCCAATGCCTATCTAAAAGAGCATTTTCACACACACACACACAGAAAAAAAAAAAAAAACAAAAAAACAAAACAAAAACTGCAGTTCCGGAAGATTAAAACATTCCACACGCAAGCAAGCTGAAATATACAGGTCAAAATATATAAAAGCGATCCTCAAAAGATGCAGTATTTCTACCAGGAAAGTTACAGTGCAGAGAAATAAACGAATAAGAGATGTACCGGAAGGGCACCTGAATTTGGTTGCACGATATTGTTACATGCTTCGCACTGCTTTTTGCGGTTATTCAAAAGGAAACTAAAGGAATTTTCCAGTTGTTTCAAACCCAAGGGTAGAGAAAGAATTTGAACTGTATGAATAAGACCTGATATTACGCAGGAAGCACATGAAAATAAAAAGGTTTTTCAAAAACAAAAGATTTTTTTAACTTCCACGTAGAATATCGAAGCGAATGGAAATTGCAAAAGAATACTGGGCTGTTCGTATAATAGAAGATGGTACACATAACATACTGGATCCTCTCCGTTATTTAGTCCCCAATTCACACTAGACTCCAACATCTCCCTCTAATCAAGCGCTAGATAAACTCGAAAAACTATCTTCCTCTAAAACACTTCGGCAGGTTCCCTTCAGTCGTAAAGTCAGGGTCCCCTAATCATCCTTTTCCAATCCTCACAAATCCAGGAAAATATCATCCTACCACTTTCTTTACACCCCCTCCCCCAGGAGATCCTCCTCTAACACTCTTCGCTATAAGCTTTGCCCTATACATCAGTTTCATCCCTAATTCCCCCCACCCCGGAGTTTTTCCTCATTCCGTAAGGTTAACCCTCTTTCCATCCTAAAAATTCTTCCTCTCACTCTTCCCAAACTGGGAGTCTCCTTTCTTCCCAAATATGTCCTAAGCAACAGTAAAGATTAAAAATTCCCAATTTTTTCCCTCCTCTAATGTTGCGCCCCCTCCCCCGAAGTCAAGGCTTAAGCTTAACCTCTCCCTTCGCACCTCTGAAGCACTTTTCTCAGCAGCCTCTCTGCCAAGCGCCTACAATGAACGTCGCTTCTGGGGTCCCTGACAATAAAGCGAGACCACCAAGAGTCCCCCCCTTAACAACGGGCAGGGGCGGCGGCCTGGCCACCGCCATCCTCCTTGTCTTCTCCCGCCCGGCAGAGAATGGGGGGCCCCTGGGTTCCGTGGGTACTCACCAGCCGGGCCCAGAGGCGGACGGCAGGAGGGAAGCGCCAATGAGGGGAAAGAGAAAGAAGTCGGTCTAGGTTCTCCAGCAGTGCCTAAGAGCGGGGCTCTGTCGCCGGAGGTTGTTTCCTTTCATTCGAGGAGAGACGGGCTCGCGGAGCGCCCTTACGTCGCCCCCCTTGCACGCACACGACCCACACAGCGTTGATACGTTCCGAGCGCGCCGCGGATCCTGATTGGTTGCAAAGACGGGGCAACTGAAGCCACAGGGCCATGGCGCATGTGCCAGGGCACCCCATGTACGGATCTGGGTGGCAGGCTCCACCTCCTGCTCGCGCGCGTACCTTCTATTCTCCGCTCTGCCGCTCCGCCAAGTGTTTAGGGGCAGGATCTGAGGAGATAGAGAAAGAGATTCAAAGATATCACTATGTGTTGGGCGAAGAAGGGGCAGGGTTGGGACTAGAAACCGTTGGACAGGGGCCCTGTGTAACCGGTTTTAAACAGAGATTCAAGTGGGTAGGCCTTATCCCTTGCACTTGTTCACCCAGGCCTTTTCACATCCATTATTTCATTGTACTCTCGTGGCATCCCTTTGAGGTCCTCCGTTCGCATCATTTTACCGCCAGGAAAGACTGAGAAGCTCATAGGGAGTCTGCCTGCCTGCATTTCAGTCCTTGGGCGAATCATTTTAACTTCTGAACCTTAAATCTTTTTCTTTCTTTCTTTCTTTCTTATTTTTTTTTTTTTTTGTCTTTAAAATGGGGATAAAATAGTACCTGAGGGGCTTATTGTGAGGAAGGATGAGAGAATGCAACTAAAGCACAGTTTGGCATCCCTGGCATTAACAAGCTCTATATAAATACTGGGATCACCATAGTCAGAAAAGATAAATGTCTTTTTCTTTATAACCCACACAGGTAAACCAAACACCTAAACCAGTGCTTTCCTTTTAGGTGTATAGCAGTCAGACTGTTTGGGTTTGACTCTCAGCTCTTGTTACTTGAAGCTTTGTGATCTTGATCATGTTATATATTACCTCTCTGTCCCTCAGATTCATCTTGTCCAAAATGGAGATCATACTGGTATCCATCTCAAAAGGTGATTGTGAGAAATTAGATAACATAAACTAACACTTAGACTAATGCCAGGGCACATAGTATGCCCTAAATAAGGGTCCAGCTTTTGTTATTTTATATCGGCCTCACAGACTGCAAGCCAGTCTTATTAAAAAAAAAAAAAAAAGTGGGGTGGGGGAGCTCTAACCAGTGAACATTTAAAGATTCCCTTCAAGTTAGCTGTTTTTCCTGCAGTGAATGTGGATTTCCAGTTTTTATTCAATGCTGTTTCTACATTGCTTCCCCAATCTTTTAATTTTTCTCTGCACTATCAACCCTAAATTGTAATCTACAAGAAAACAGTGACCATAGTGGGGTAACATTGATTCCATTCAAATAGGTACACAATAAAGGTGGACAAAGCAGTTATTTAACTGCAAGGAACCCTTAGCCCTTTTACCCAAACTCTGCGCTGTAAAGGGAGTGACCAGATTTGATAAGAAGATCTGAAATGTGTATTCCAAACATTTGCAGTGTATGTGAAAACAGGTCCCCGGCATCATTTCCCACCAGCTTTACAGGCTTACTGATGTCAGGGTTAGACAGGTGATTATGTAAGCAACAAAAATGCAGAGCCTGCGCAGTGTGTCATCTTTTTGGGTTATCCCCAGATCTCCACATTTTTCCATCTTTATTCATTCTTTCATCTCTGCATTCATTTTGACAATATTGGATTCAACAAACATTTGCAAAACTAAGCTCTAAACACAAGGGAGATATAAACCAATATAACTTTCCCTGCCCTTGAACTCATGGTGTTAAAGGGGAGCGGGACAAGAAAACAAATACAGTATGATGTGATAAATGCTATATTAGAGGTGTGTGCCTGATACAGAATCTTCTACTTGTTATGTACAAAGCACTATGCTAAGGTACAGCACAAAAGTGAATAAATTATGGCCCTTGTTTTCAACTATTTACAGTCTAGCAAGAAAAGAGACAAATATCTACAATAGTAGATTCACTGCAGTGAGTGTCTTAAACTGAGAGGTGAAAGAAAAGTGCAGAGAATTCAGGAGAGGGACAGATCAGTGACTTCAATTACTTTCAGGCCTCAGGTATGGTGACCATTCCCAATCAGCATGAGTTACAGATGCAACCTGCTAGTTCACGGGCTACAGAAGTCTGATTGTGATAACATGCTTTTAATGCCCAGGAATACAGCAGGGGATCTATTAATCTTTTATCGATTCACCAGTACACTTCAACCAATATTCTTGTAGTCTTTTTCTTCAGGCTCTAGATTCCACTTTTTGTACCTCATTCTCAGCAAAGGCCTTAACTTCATGACTTATGAAGTTAAAAGGGAAAAGGGCCATCTGAGCTAAGCTGCTTCATCTTTTACCCCCACCCTCTCATGCTTCCTCCAAGACTCAGAGAAAGAGCTGTCATTCTTCTTTCTAAATCTAAAGCTGCATTTTTAATTGCATCTATTCCATGCTCTGAAAGAACTGATTTCCTACCTGCTCCCTGATCCAACAGCATCAATTGCTATACTCTCATTTGCCTTCAAACATAAGATTCATCTACTTTCACTGCTAGCCTGTGCCCTTTGCCTCCATTTGCTCTCCAGTCATTCATTCACCAGGCATTAACAGACATCTCCTGTATGCCAGGTATTATGCCAGACTCTGGAAATTTGAAAGGGAAGATAGGGCTACTTATCAAAACATCAAGTTGTACATCTTAAATATATACAGTTTCTTCTTATCACTGATATCTCAGTAAAGGTGGAAAAGAAAAGAGATTAAAATAGAGAAAAGACACAGCCCCTCACTTCAAGGAATTCTTAGTCTAAATGAGGAAGAAAAATAGGTAAAAAGAATTTCAGTACAATAGATGAATTGCTGTAATAGATATACATACCTCAAGGATTTATGGACTCTGTCCACCCCAAAGATTGATTGACTCTGTACAGATCTGGGGGTAACACAAAAAGATGAAAGAAAAAATATAGAGATCTGGGGGGTAACCCAAACCTTTGAGCTCATGGGGTTTCAGGCTTTGTTTCATTTTGGATCCTAAAGGATGGTCAGGAACCCCCAAAATCTGAATTCTGTCATCATGACTCTACTAAAAACATTCTGAAAGGACACTATTATAGTTTAGATATTTGGTGTCCCCTAGAAGCTCATATGTGAGACAATGCAAGAACTTTCAGAAATGAAATGATTGGGTTATGACAGCCTTAACCCAATTAGTGAATTAATCCCCTGATAGAGATTAACTGAGTGGTAACTGAAGGCAGGTACAGGTAGGGTATGGCTAGAAGAGGTGGGTCATTGGGAGCATGCCTTTGGAGTATATCTTTTGTATCTGATGAATGGAGTCTCCCTTTCTTTCTGATCATTATGTGAGCCCTTCCCTTCACTACATTCTTCCACCATGATGTTCTACATTACCTCCAGCCCTAAGGAATGGAGTCTGCTTCTGTGTACTGAGATCTCTGAAACCATGAGACCCAAATAAACTTTTCCTCCTCTAAAATTGTTCTTGTCAGGTCTTTTAGTCACAGCAGTGAAAATTCTGACTAAAGTAGAAATTGGTACTGAGAAGTGGGGTCATTGCTGTGACTAACCTGACCATGTGGTTCAGAAGCTTTTGAAGTTTTTTGGAATTTGAGGGAAGAATTTTGGAAAGTTTAGCAATGCAAGCTGGAAAAGCTTTAGATTGGAACTTAATGGACAATTCTGGTGTGAGCTCAGAAGACTAGAATGTCTATAGGATTGTGCACAGTGAAGGGGCTCATGAGGTTTCAGAGAAGGAGGACTCTATTGGAATTTGGACTAGAAGCCATTCATGTTACATTCTGGCTAAGATGTTGTCTGCATTTTGCCCATGTCCTGAGACTTTCTGTGAGGCTGATTTTAAAAGTTATGGACTTCTTAATCTGTTGAAAGAAATTTCTAGGCAGAATAGCATTGGATATTGCTGATGGTTTTTAGCCAATTTAATTGTTATATTTGGGAGAGAAAGCAGAACAGAAAGATTTGGACTTGAAAGTCAGGTGTAAAACTGGGGCTAAGGAAGTTGCAGTAGTTAAAAACATTAGTGCCACTAAAAAATGCTAAAGACTTTTCCCAGAGAAAGTAAGAAAGATGGCTTGAGGACATCCCAGGAATTGGCAAAACCAGCCACATTTCAGGCTCCTTTGAGAAGAAAACAGTGGGGCATCCTGCTTGCAGGAAGCTTTTTCAATATGCTCAGCTACCCAGGCTCTCACAGACTGCTGTAGCCAGCATCCCTGGAGGCTTGGCTACTACTCCAGATGGTGGCACACCTAGGCATCAATCATGTGGTGCTGGTTCTGCAGGATTGCAGGATGCTGGACTTAGGGGGTCATGTAGGCTTCCACCAAGATTTCAAAGGAAAGCCTTGGAGGCCAGGCAAAGTGCAGCAGGGTCTGAGTCCCTGCCAACGATGATACATGGAGATGTGAGGAGGAAGCTGAAGCTGCAGTGGAAACCCCCAAGAGTAAGAAATGCCAGTAACATGGGGCATCAACCCAGGAAAACTGCAGGAACTGAGAAGAGACAAATCAATGGAAAGGCCATGTGGGATGCAACTGACAAATAAGATAGACAGTCACACAAGCCTTTTGGAGAGAACATCACAATGCCATGTGCTCCAGATGCCAGATATGGAACTACAGGACTTGTTTGCCCAGCTGGGTTTCTGTCTTGTTTTGGTCCCATCTCTTCTTTTTATCCCCCTATTTTTCTGAATGGTAATGTTTATTCTGTACCTTTATATATTGGACATATGTAACTTGCTTTTGATTTTTACAGGGGCTCACATTTTAGAGTTTGCCTTGAGTCTCAGTGAAGACTTTGGACTTGGATTTTTGGGCAATCTTGAAACTGTTGAGACTATAGGGACTTTTGGAAATGGACTAAATGTATTTTGCATTGGAAGATGAGAATGAACTTTTGGGGACTGGGGTAGAATGTTATGGTTTAGATGTGAGGTGTCCCCCAAAAGTTCATGTGAGATACAGTGCAAGAACATTCAGAGGTAAAATGATTGGGTTATGAGAGCCTTAACCTATTTAGTGAATTGATCCCCTGATAGAGATTGACTCAGTGATAACTAAAGGCAGATAGGGTGTGGCTGGAGAAGCTGGGTCATTGGAGGACTTGCTTTTGGGGTATATCTTCTGTCTCTGGTGATTGGTGCTGCTCTTGATTTCCTGATCATCATGTCTTGAGCCCCTTTCCTCTGCCACACTCTTCCACAATGAGCTTCTGCCTCACCCTGAGCCTCAAGAAATGGAGCCAGCTGTCTATGGACTGAGACTTCTGAAACTATGAGCTCCCAAATAAACTATTCCTCCTGTAAAATGGTTCTTTTTTTTTAGTTGTAGTTGAACACAATACCTTTGTTTTTATTTATTTATTTTTATGTGGTGCTGATGATCGAACCCAGGGCCTTACACGTGCTAGGTGAGTGCTCTACCACTGAGCCACAACCTCAGCCCCTCTAATGGTTCTTGTCAGGTCTTTTACTCATAGCAGCAAAAACGCTGACATAAAAATAAATAAATAAATCCCTTCCTGGGTGCCGCAGTCTGGCTGGGCACAAATAACCGAGCGGCCACAAAGATTCAAACAGCTACTCTTTATTCCCCCACTCTCATGGCACTGCACACACCACAAGGGAACACACCCCCTCCACCGGGCTCCCTCCAATCTCCCCAACCCCCCAGAGAACTCCAAAGTAGTGGGCGCCTGAGGCAGCAAGAGCCTCTCTATTGCCCGAAGGTAAAGGTCAAATATACTATACAATCAATCCAGCATCACAGCAATTATATATAGCTTAACTCAAATCATCATCTCAATGGTTCACTGGGTCACCTTACAACCATTCCCTCTGGCAAATGCCAGGCATCATTCTTACTGGGCTGTGGCTCTCAACACCTGGGGTACATACATACATACCACACTGGATCTTCTTATGATATTCAAAAGCTTTTCTCCATTTTCATTTTTTTTTTTTTTGGTACCAGGCATTGAACCCAGGAGAGTATTAACCACTGAGCCACATCCCCAGCTCTTTTTATATTTTATTTAGAGACAGAGTATCAGTGAGTTACTTAGTGCCTTACTAGGTTGTTGAGGCTGGCTTTCAACTTGCAATCCTCCTGCCTCAGCCTCCCAAGCTAAGGGGATTCAGCGAACCTGGCTCTCTCAATCTTCATTCTTAATATCTCTGGTACATTTAACAATTTTGGCCATCTACTTGGTCTTAAACTTTCCTCTGGGATCATAGCAACAGTGACTTGACTCTGATTTTCTGACTATTTTGGTTCCTTGTAGGTTTTCCTTCTTTTTCTCGTTTTATAATATAATGCAGATTTTTCCTCATGCACTATACCCTCTACTAGTCTGTTGCTCCAGGTCCAGCAGTTCCTAAAACTTGGAAGTGAATATTACCTAGGAAGTTTGTTAAAAATACATTTTTTCATCCTGTCCTGGCATCCCTTCCTGGGGTCCAGGAATCTGTCTCCTTAAACTACCCAGATATTCTTGCAGCAGATCTATTGAAGACCACAGAAAAGAAACTCACAGTTAAGAAATTGTCCTTCTTTTTTTCTTTTTGAAAATTGACACAATCTCTTGACTTTCTCTACCCTATAAACATCTGCTTAGTTACTGCATTTTCTCTGTTTAGTTCAGACCTATCCTTGACCTTAAGTCACTAAATCCAGCACAAGCAAATTCAACCTCTCTGGCAACTAAGGAGTAACTCCTTTACCCATTTTCAGTTTTTTTTCTTTTGATACTGGGGATTGAACTCAGGGGTACTTGCCCACTGAACCATATCCCCAGCCCTATTTTGTATTTTTTTTTAATTTAGAGACAGGATCTTACTGAGTTGCTTAGTACCTTGCTTTTGCTGAGGCTGGCTTTGAACTCGTGATCCTCCTGTCTCAGCCTCCAGAGCCACTGGGATTACAGTGTCCAGCTATTTTCGGTATCTTTGAATAGGTTACCCCTAGCATTTTTACTATTTCTGCCTAAACCAAAGGCTAAATTCACCTACATGCCTATGACCTTCTGACTACAATCAATACCGGTGGATCAACCGTTCATTCATGGAATATATATTGATCTCCTACTATGGGTTAGGTAAAAATGGATATGATTTATTTTGGTGTAGCAGGGGAGACCAAATAATCACATAAACAAATGTAAAATTGCAACCATGACAAGTCAAAAAGAAGTGTTACTTCTTTTTTGATTTAATTTAAATAAAACTTTAAATAAAATAGAAAATTTAAACAGAATTAAAATCTACTTGCATTTTGTATAATGAACACAACTTCTATTTTCTACTTTTCATTTTTAAAGTGGATGGATTAGTATTTTAAATATTTTTGTGAACAAAAATGCTATTTGTGTGAAATGTAGCATAAGAAAAAGGACTGGTTTTGAATTGTTGGGGATATTGTTGCTCTATCCCCTAACACTAACTAGCAGAGTAACCTGGGGCTATTCTTTTGAGTATTTTGAGCCTTAATTTACACTTCAGTCAAATAATAATAATATTGCCCAAGGTTGTTATCTAGTTGATCTCACAACCAGAGTTGGCTCTCATCATTTGGCCCCCTCTGTTGTTCTTAGTTTTGGTTGTTTATTTTCAAACTTTCACTGAATATTGGTGAGGCTTTAACATTCCTAATTCTGTCCAGCCTATGGAACTACTCAGGTACCTAATCGAGGAGGTAGGAGTCTCAGTAGACCTTGTTGTTGTAATCTTTTCTATGTTTGGCAATTTGAGCTTGTGTATGTATAGTTGCTACCCAGGAAACAAGCCTCTCTAGCAGAGGAATAATTTTTATTTATTTTTTTGCCTGGGGGTGGGGGGTGGGGGGGAATACTGGGAATTGAAGCTTGAGGTGCTGAGGCACATGCCACATCCCCAGCCCTTTTAAAAAATATTTTTTATTTAGAAATAGAGTCTCGCTAAGTTTTTTAGGGCCTCACCAAATTGCCAAGACTCACTTTTTTCTCCCCTGTGGCTACCTTTGAACTCGGATTCTCCTTCCTCAGCCTTCCCAGCCACTGGGATTACAGGCAGAGGAATGATTTAGAGAGCCATGGACATCCCTAAAACATTGTCTGTTTGGGCCTGGGGTTGTGGCTCAGCAGTAGAGCACTCGCCTAGCATGTGTGAGGCCCTGGGTTCAATCCTCAGCACCACATATAAATAAATAAGACAAAGATATTGTGTCTAACTACAACTAAAAAATAAACATTTTTTAAAAATTGTCTGTTCAATGTTGAATAAAGAGAGAAACTGAACTTAATTTGATATATCGACTGACAATATTAGAGAAGTAAATAAACCTTATAGTGTTGATGCTTGCAAAATTATGAGTTAACTCTGCGGACAATTACTGTACCACACTACTTTTTTGTGCATTATCTTGATAGATTCTTCGATAGTATTTTACCTTGTCAGATCCTTACAACAGCCCTGAGGGGATTGTGAGGGAATGTTCTTAGTTCCATTTTACAGAGGAAGAAATTGTTGAGCAATTAAGTAACTTGCCTAAGGTTAGACAGTTAGCATAAGGAAGAACCATGTTTCAAGTCTACAAAATTTGTTTTACCTGCAGGATCCAGGCTCTTAAATACAATATTGTACCACCTCTTATTTATTTGTTTGTGTTTTTAATCTGTCTCCTGACTGGAAAGAAGTGTTACTAGGGTAGGAGCTTGGTTTTGTCATATTCAGTGCTCTATCCCCAGCCCCTAGAACTTTTTGCCATGGAGAATGGGGAAGAGAATGTAATGAAGAATGGGTAAAAGTGGAACTTTAATGGGATTGAATAATTTTAGGAATTTATCTTAATTTGATTTTACTGGGGATTGAACCCAGGGCATCATGCATGAGCACACTATCACTAACCTACACTATCTCTAGTCCATTTTTTTTTAGGGGTGGTACTGGGAATTTGATTCAGGAGCACTCCACCACTGAGCCACATCCCCAGCCCTATTTTGCATTTAGAGACAGGGTCTCACTGAGTTGCTTAGTGCCTTGCCATTGCTGAGGCTGGCTTGGAACTCATGATCCTCCTTCTTTAGTCTCCCAAGCCACTGGGATTATAGACATGCTTTACTGCACCTGGCTATCCCTAGCCCTTTTAATTGTATTTTGAGACAGGATCTCACTAAATTGCCCAAGTTGGATCTGCTCTTGTGATCTTCCTGCCTCAGCCTCCAGAGAAACAGGCACTATAGGCATGTGCCACCAGACCCAAGTAGTAATTTGTTAACAGTGAAACAGCCCAAGCCTTTACCCCAGAAGTTTTAGTACAGGTATAAAATGGGGCCCAGTAACTGTATGTCTAACAAACTTTGCTAGGTAAGACTGTGGTACACAGTACACAAAAGTTTGAGATCCAATGACTTATAGTTATTAAGGTGTAAAAAGTAAAAACAAAATTATAACTTTGGCATCTCATCACTTACATTGGATTATTTGTGACCTCATTCATATTAATGTCATACCTAGACATACTTTAGTGAGGACACATATTAATAACTGGCTTTGCCATTGTCCCTGGTGATCTTGAGCATTTTTGGAGTTTTGTTTTTTGGGAGGGAGCTATTTCGGCCATTGGTTAAATAATATGATCAGACACATCTATAGTACCCTCAAGTATTATAAGATAAAAAGCTAAAGAGATTATAAATGGATAAAATTTGTGGGGAGCTAATATTCACAATAACATAATCTAGTCTGGGAGGCAAAGAACCAAATGACCTGTGCACAAACCCTAGTTTCAGACCAAATTCTCAGTGTCTCAATTTCCTTGTCTGTAAACTGAGGATGATGGGAGTATCTTTCTCAAGGATATTTATGAGGATGGTGTGAGATAATCCAGATAAAAGATTTAACACAGTACCTGGCCCATAGACCTCTATAAATATTAGCTGCAAGAACTAGCTTTATATATTGTCAGTGATATGGAGTAGTTTTTATCTTATTCCACTTAGGGAGTACTTATTTGTCACCAGTTTTTCTGACAAGTGGAGTAGACAAAAGGCCTTTGTTTCTTTATTCATGCTCTTCTTACTTCTTAAAACTGTGCTTTACAACTTTCTTGGACTATGTAAGATCTAGCAACTTTCAATATTCAGTTCAGGTGTTGGCCTTGAGTTTCACATTAGTCTTCCCTTATCCTTTTGGGCAAAGCTCTCCTCATCTTTGTTTCCATACCATCCTGGCCAGTCCTATATCTCATTATTTACCATATTAGATTGAAATTATGTATACTTCATTCTGTCTCTTCTTCTAAGCAGTGAGCTCTTGGGGAGAGGGATCCACATCTTATTTTTTCTATCATTAGCACCTAGCACAGTGCCTGCCCAACAAATGTTTGCTGAACTTTCTCGCATAAACATGGGATGGTTACTACTTTGGAAGACTTTTCCCTATCTAAGCTTGCTATCTTGTACTGTGGGTTGCACTTACACTCAGGCAATGCAATTTAGCATTTAATTATATGCCTACTATATTATTCTCTAATTGCTTCATATGTTAATCCACCACTTATTTCCTTTTCCTTCAGGCACTAAGAGAAGAAATGATTATAAATTGAAAGTGGATGATCCAGCTGTAAGCCACACCCAACTGCCTGTAAACTCTGCTTACTAAATATGAAGGGCAGGGCTGGGGATGTGGCTCAAGCGGTAGCGCGCTCGCCTGGCATGCGTGCGGCCCGGGTTCGATCCTCAGCACCACATACAAACAAAGATGTTGTGTCCGCCGAGAACTAAAAAATAAATATTAAAAATTCTCTCATTCTCTCTCTCTCTCTCTCTCTCTCTCTCTCTCTCTCTCTCTCTCTCTCTCTCTCCCTCTCTCCTCTCTCACTCTTTAAAAAAAAATAAAAATAAATATGAAGGGCAATGTGAATGCTATTAGTCACCAGAAGTGAACGCCTATGAAAAAGCAGGAAGATTTATCACAAGTGCCTGTAACAGTGCCTTTATATAATATGAACTCAAGAAATATTTTTCGAGTGGATGATCGATTTAGTGAAAAAAAGCAGTGCACTTACTTCGACTAGATATCAGAAGCCCTGGATTCTAATCTAATTTCTATCACTTCATTTTGAACTTGGAAAGTCACTTCATGATATATATATATATATATATATATATATATATATATATATATATATATATATATCTTATATTCTTCATAGCACCTAGCACAGTGCTGAGTACACAGATTTTAATAAATATCTAAAAAATCAGAACTATTCCCCTCCATAATTACCCTTAACCAAAAAATAAAATAAAATAAAATAAAAAACAACAACAACAACAAAAAAAAAACCAAAGCAACCAATGGACACCCTATTCTGCTGTGAAACATGCCTTATCTCTAAAAATGAGAAAAATTTTCCTAAGGAAAAATTGAACAATACCTGGAAATCTCTTCTAATTATTATGTTTCAAAATCTTTAAAATATTTGTGATTTAAAATTCTAGCTTAGGCTCTGGTTTATAATCAAGTAATTTCACTAATTTGAATGATTAAATGTGTGCATCATAACAGTTTCAGCGTAATCTTATGCCCTTCTCTTTCTTCCTTGGTAATCATCAATAACCATCACTTTATTTACCACCTACTGAAACTGATGACACATTTATCTCTCCAGCCAATATCTCTCTAGGTAACATCTCTCCTTTGGATTCTAGGATCAGATATCCAACTTTTTTTTTGCTACTGCTAATTTAAAATTGCTTAGTCATCACAAAGGCAACTCAAATAATATGAAAGAGAATTCATGATCTTCTCCCTATAAGCCTGGCACTGTTCTACTGTTTTTGTACTGAAGAGCACCTTTGTCCATCCAGGTCTGCAGGTTAAGACCTTCTACTTCCCTCTCCCTGCTAATCTCTCCTCCATCATTAATCATGGGAATTTTCCTTCCTAGCTGTCCCTGGAATAAATCCATGTTTCATTATCTCCGGCACCTCTACCATCACTAATCTGGACCACTCCACTAGCTTACTACCTAGACTATCTAAGTAATATTTCCAATCTGTTTCCACACTCCTACAGGAGGCATTAATTCATTTATTCATCAAAAATATTTATTGAATGCCTATTATGTGTCAAGAACAGGGAGTACAGAAGTGAAGAAAACATAAACCCCCTATTGTCATGGGTTTAAATTTTGGTGCGTCAGAAAGGTACATCATAAATGATATTTAATATGCATAGTATCAGATTCATTTCTGAAATGAGAAATTTAGAAAGTTAACTAATTTTCTCCTCCAAAAGCAACCTTAAATTTGAACAAAACTGTCAAAACTCTATCCACTGGATAGAGCACTGAATGGATAGGATGACCAATCATCCTAACTTCTTTGGTACTAGGCCACTTTTAGTGCTGAAAGTCCTGCATTTTTCAGCAATAGGCACTCAAGTTTTATTTGCCAAACCCGAATTGTGTCCCCTGCAATAGAAGCTGAAAGCAATGGTTAAGCAGATGTGGTATAGATTATCCATGGTCATTGCCCTGTTTTCAACTCTGACCACTTATGTCAGTTACCGTGATTTGCTATTAACAGTAGTGGGTCATCCAAGTTGCATCCCTGAGGGATGCAACTTGAACATGCAACTTAAGTGCTTCATAATCATGGGCTTTAATTTGGTCTTTGACTTTGATTGTAGATTAACTATTATGATTGATTTAGAGATAGTGCTACCTTACTTCTTAACATTATGAATATAATGACCATGTGTTTTAAATGTTCAGATAAAGGAAAAGAGAATGATTACCATACCAACTCCAGCTTGACCCAGAAATCACCACAAAGAGAAAGGAAAATGACCATGTTATTTTAATAACAGTTGGAAGGATACATACAACTGAAGTAGAGAGGTAAAAAACCAAAATACAATATACTGGACAATAAGTAGAAAACAATTTTGGACCTGTTATGGTAGGGGGAGATATGAAAGAACATTCAGAAACCAAATTTCACAATTCCAAGATGAGACCGAGAAATTCTTATAAATCAATTGAAAACCTTTGGTTTTACAAAAAAATAACCAACGACTATTCATTTGAAATTGGTGGGCTGGGGACATAGTTCAGTTGGTAGAATGCCTGCCTCACATGCACAAGGCCCTGGGTTCAATCCCCAGCACAGAAAGAAAGAAAGAAAGAAAGAAAGAAAGAAAGAAAGAAAGAAAGAAAGAAAGAAAGAAAGAAAGAAAGAATTGGTAGCCTAGGCATGCCACATGAACAAATATACATTTTTGTATAATTACCTTTCCTGCTCTATGAAATCAAATAAAGTTACATTTCCTGATTGAGAATTTACAACTAACATGTCCAGTGAGTGAACAAAAGGGGAAATTTTGATTCAACATGTGTGTTGGCCCCTTGTGTGTAGAGCTGATTCTGTTAGATCTTACCAAGTCATACTTTCTACAGTATATTAAGTGGTGTATCAAATCACTCTTTTTCCTATATTTTAGGTACATTGATTTGAAGAGTAAGTTTCAAATCATCTTGATTTTTATGAAAATCATAATGAAATTACAAAAATTATGAGACAAAAATGATTGTTGATATCTTGTCTAAGTACCACTAAACTTTGCTCATCTATTTGCATATTCAGCAGACAGTGAAAATGTAAATTTTGGAAATCAGACAGTTTTAGAACCCAAAATAAAATGTCAACAGAAAAGGGCAGTCAAGTTAAATAGGACTTGCTCAATTTTTTTTACTAAAACTAAAACCCTAACTTAATTGAAATCCAGTTTGATTTCACAATTTCAAGTACTATATTTTAAAACCATTTTTCTCTAGGATAGAGTTAACTTATGATGACATCCAATGTACTCTGTAGTCTTTAAGAACAATGAACATTCCAGATATAAACAAACCTATATGATGAATTTATCCATGCAAAGGATCCAATTGGCAAACAACTGGTCTCCCTAAAGTAGCCTGAGCATATCAAGTGAATGGACATTTTTCAAAAGCTGGAAACTAATTTCTACAAGTCTAAAAAACCTGATTTTTATTTGTTTGTGGTATTGGGGATCATATCTAGGGCCTCATATGTGCAAGGCAGCAACCTTATCACTGAGCTGCACCCTAACCCCTTAAAACCTGATACTTTTGAAAGGATATTTCAGAATCAGTTATAGTCTTTGTCTTTCTAATGATTTGTCCATTTCATCTATATTATCTAATTTGTTGATATATAGTTGTTCATAGTATTGCCCTATAATCCTTTTTATATCTGTGAGACTAGTAGTAATGTCCTTTTTCATTCTTGTTTTTATTAAATTGAGGGTTTTTTTTTTTCCCCTTGGCCAATCTAACTAAATGTTTTTCAATTTTCTTGATCTTCTCAAAAAGCTGAATTTCATTTGCACTGATGTCCTCTATTCTTTCTTTTTTTATTAGAGCATTATAATTATACATAGTATTTTGGTTCATTTTGACAAAATAATACATGCAGAGAATTTGATTTCAATATCCACTCTCTACTTCCCTCCTCCCTTCCCAAGTTTTCTCTCCTCTCCTCTATTAATCTTCCTTTCACTCCCTTATTCAGTTATTTTTGATGGGTAATTTCCAAATATATATTCTTTTTTGGGGGGAGAGAGGGAGAGAGAGGGAGAGAGAGAGAGAGAGAGAGAGAGAGAGAGAGAGAGAGAGAGAGAGAATTTTTTTAATATTTATTTTTTAGTTCTCGGCGGACACAACATCTTTCTTTGTATGTGGTGCTGAGGATCGAACCGGGCCGCACGCATGCCAGGCGAGCGTGCTACCACTTGAGCCACATCCCCAGCCCATATATTCTTTTTTCTATCCCTTTCCCTTCTTTTCTCCCTCCTTTTTGTTCTCCTTCTACTCCACTGATCTTCCCTAACTCTTTATAATATCCTATCCTCTCCGCTGCCAACTCTCTCCCTTATTTTGCTCTAGCTTCCACATAAGAAAACGTTTTTCTCTCTTCCACATGAGAGAAAACATTCAGCTCTTGATTTTCTCTGAGTCTAGCTTATTTCATTTAGCATGATATTCTCTATTTCCATCCATATAAAATACTGATGGACATCAGGGTTGATTCCATATACTAGCTATTGTGAATTGTACTGCTATAAACACTGAAGTGGCTGTATTGCTATAGTGTACTGATTTAGTTCTTTTGGATTGTAAGGGTCCGGCAAAAAGTCGGAGAAAGAGACCACAAAGAGACTGACTTATGCAAATGCAGAAGGGGATTTATTGAGGATCCAATTCAGCGCGCTGAGGCTCTAGGCTCACTCAAGAAGCGAGAGCAGCCCAGAGCCCAGAGCAGAGGCTAAGCAGTGCTTAAGTACACTTTTTGGGGAGGGCGGGGGCTTTGAATACATCAGAACAAATCAGCATGAGGCGCGGGAAAATTTCACAACAACTCTCATACATGATTAGCACATTCATTGGCGGGAACAGGTCGGGCGGGGGTGATTGGTCACTCCTAAGCGGGGTACACATTCAAACTGATTGGTTCGGGCCCTGTATGCTTACGTGACAAACTACACAGGGCCCTAGGCTAAATGGCCAGTAGGGCGTTGTCTTAACTATCTCAGGAATTTCAGGTTCTGGGTGTAGCAGAGGAACATTAGGATGCCCGGTCTTTTACATTTTAATTCAGGCTTTGCAGCTTAGAAACTTTACCCTTTCAGGATAAATAGTGAGGAATGAGATAGCTGGGTCACATTCTAGTTTTTTTTCTATTCTCTATGTTATTATTTTTTACTCTAATCTTTATTATTTCCTTCTATTTTCTTTGCTCTCCTTTTCTAGTTTCTTAAAGTGGAAAGTTATGCTATTCATTTGAGTCTTCTTTTTGGTTTTTATTTTTTGTAGTGCTGGAAACTGAACCCAGGACCTCATGCATACTAAGCAAGAACTATAGCCCCAGCTGAATCTTCTTTTTAACATAGGTGTTTATAACTATGATTTTCCCTGTAAATGCTATTTTAGCTGTATCACATAAATTTCAATATGTTGTGTCTACATTTTCATTCCTCCCAAAATTTTTATATTTTATAATTTCTCTTGAGATTTCTTATTTGGTCCATTATTTATTTAGGAATGTGTCATTTAATTTCTATATATTTGTGAATTTTCCAATTTATCTTAATTATTTATAATTTCACGTTCTTGCATGCAAAGAACATACTTTGTATGGTTTAACTCCTTTTAAATGTATTGAGGCTCATTTTGTCACCCAATATATGGTGTATCTTAGAAAATACTCCATCTGCACTTGAAAAGAATGTATATTCTACTTTTTGCTGTTAGATCTAGTTGGTTTGTAGTGTTAAAGATTTATATTTCCAGCCTGATGTAGTATGGTATGCCTGTAATCTCAGAAGCTTGGGAGGCTGAGGCAGGAGGATTGTGAGTTCAAAGCCAGCCTCATCAATTTAGTAAGGCCCTAAGCAACTTAGGGAGATTCTGTCTCAGGAAAAAAAAATTTTTAAATGGATCCAGGTATGTGACTCAGTGGTTAAGCTCCCATGGGTTCAATCTGTGGTACCAAAAAAATTAAAAATTAAATATTAAAAAAGGTTTCTATTTCCTTTTTATCTTTTATCTAACTTTTCCATAGATTATTGAAAATGGGGTGTTGAAGTTTCCAACTATTATTGTTGAATCATCTAATTTCTCCCTGTACTTCTGTCAGTTTTAAAATGTATTTACCTCATTTTTATTAACATGCATTAACTGAATATATTAATACAACTCAGTGCAACATTTCAACCCATCACTTCTTTGTTTTTATTAGTGAATTTTAATTATATAGTGCCGCAGTCTAGCTGGGCACAAATCACCGAGCCGCCACAAAGCACTTGTATGTTCAAACAGGAAACTTTATTGCCTGACTCCACCAGCACTCCACGCACACTCCCCGGGAACTCTCTCAGCTCTCCCCTGGGCTCTGCGCCTACCCCACTCAAGAACTCAAAAAGTAGTGGAACTCCAAAGTAGTGGGCGCCCCGCCCCGAGTCAGCAGGAACCACCCTATTGCCGGACAGCAGGGGTCCATATACAACTGAGTACACAGCTTAACATAACCATCTCAATGGCTCGCTGGTGTCACCTCTCAACCACTCCCTTCTGGCAAACTGCAATGCATCATCCCGACTAGGCTGTGGACCTCAACAATATAGAATATTGGATTTCATTGTGGCATATTAATACATACATATAACATACTTTGATCATATCCACCCCTCTCCTCATCTCCTCTTAGCCTCCTCCCTACTTCATCCCCTGCCTCTTCTTTAGTAGTCTACCTGTTACTTTCGCGTCATCTTCCACCAACCCCAGATTTCCTAGATTCCAGAAAAAAACGTGTGATACTTGCCTTTCTGAATCTGTCTTATTTCAGTTAAACTTATGTTCTCTGGTTTTACCCATTTTCCTGGAAATGATTTGATTTCATTTTTCCTTATGGCAGAATAATTCTCTATTAGGTATATTGTTATGCTCGAATTCGGGACCCTCAAAGACCACCAGAGACCCAAGGTCAATGTAAGCAGCAAAGAGGTGTTTATTGCAAGCTAGCTAGGTCCTCCGCACGCACACACAGCAACTGGTGATGCTGAGAGGCCCCGAGCCCAGGGTTTGCAGCATTTTTATACATTTTTTGGAGAGGGCAGAGACTTCACATACATCATAGCATCTCTTAGCAAATCATCACACACCGCGGGAAAATCAAATAACAACTCTAGGGCTGGGGATGTGGCTCAAGCGGTAGCGCGCTCGTCTGGCGTGCGTGCAGCCCGGGTTCGATCCTCAGCACCACATACCAACAAAGATGTTGTGTCTGCCGATAACTAAAAAATAAATATTAAAAAAATTCTCTCTCTCACTCTCTCAGAGTGATGGAGAGAGAGAAAAAAAAATAACAACTCTAAAACATGATTAGCACATTCACTGGCAGGAACAAGTTGGGTAGGAGTGATTGGTCAGTACAAAAGGGGTATTCATTTGAACTGATTGGTTTAAGCCAAGAGGGGTGTACGTGCTGAAATACATGGTTTCCCAACTTGTTATCAACTACCATAAACTACTGGGAGGGTCATCTGGCATCCCAGGTATTTCCCTGTCTCATGCTGATTGGTGGCTGCTAGGGGGCTGCTATGGATCCCCACCTAGCCTGACTGAGTCAGGGACACCTGGGGCAGCAGATCTCTCCTGTTATTTGTAGACAAACAACTTAGCAGGGTGGGAATGTGCCTAGGAGTGCTCTGTGGGTTTTTCCAAGGACAAAGGCGATGTCCCTTCCTTGGACAGCTTTGCTCTGAGATAGAGGCTGGTTTTTCAATATATACTACATTTTCTTTATCCATTCTTCTGTTGATGAGCACCTAGGCTGATTCCATAGCTTGGCTATTGTGAATTGGGCCACGATAAACATGTACATACAGGTATCTTTATGGTATGCTGACTTTAATTCCTTTGAATATATGCTCACAAGTAGAATAACTGGATCATATGGTAGTTCTATTTTTTGTTTTTTGAGGAACCTCCATACTGATTTCCATGGGGGTATACCAATTTACATATGCTTCAGTAGTGTATAAGTTCTCTCCCCCCACCCACATCCTCACCAGAATTTATTAGTTTTTGTATTCTATATGACTGCCATTCTGACTAGGGTAAGAGAAAATCTCAGAATTTTTTTTCAGTACTGGGGATTGAACTCAGGGGCACTCGACCACTGAAACACATCCCCAGCCCTAGTTTGTATTTTTTATTTAGAGACAGGGTCTCACTGAGTTGCTTAGCACTTCACTTTTGTTGAGGCTGGCTTTGAACTCTTGATCCTCCTGCCTCAGCCTCCTGAGCCAATGGGATTATAGGCTTGCACCACTGCTCCAGGCTCAGTATAATTTTTATTTGCATTTCTCTGATTGCTAAAGGTGTTCAACGTATTTTTCATATTCTTGTGGGCTGTTCTTACTTGTTTTTGAGAGATGGATGTTCAGTTCATTTGTCCATTATTGATTGGTTTCATTGTTTGGTGTTAAGTTTTTAAAAATTCTTTTTGTATTCTGGATTATTAACCCTCTGTTGCAAGAGTAGCCAGCCAAGATTTTCTCCCACTGTATAGGCTATGTCTTCAATATTGTTTTCTTTTCTGTACAGAAGTTTTTAAATTGCATGCATGCATTCATGTGTGTTCTGGTCTTTTTATGCTCTACTAATCTATTTGTCTTTCTGCGCATAAATCCCAACCCATTTTTCTATATGGTTGTCTACCCCGTTGTTAATTATTTGTAGGAATTTTTATATATTTTAGATACAAGCAAGCCTTTGTCAATTATGTAATTTACAATATAGTTTCTGACTGTGCATTGCTTCTTATTTCCTCTCTCTCTCTCTCTCTCTCTCTCTCTCTCTCTCTCTCTCTCTGGAGTACTTGCGATTGAACCCATGGTCTCATGCATGGTAGGCAAATGCTCTAATGCTGAGCTACATCCCCAGTTGCTTTTTCTTCCTTTGATAGTGTTTCTTTTTCTTTTCTTTTTAGTACCGGGGATTGAACTCAGGGGCACTCAACCAATGAGCCACATCCCCAGCCCTATTTTGTGTTTTATTTAGAGATAGGGTCTCACTGAGTTCCTTAGCACCTCACTGTTGTTGAAGCTGGCTTTCAACTCATGATCCTCCTGCCTCAGCCTCCTGAGCCACTGGGATTACAGGCATGCACCAACATGCTTGGTGGTAGTGTTTCTTAATTAACAGAATTAACTGAATTCAAAGCAGTACAGTATGTTTTTTAATTTTAAAAATTTTTTATATAGTTGTAGATGGACTGTATGCCTTTACTTATTTATTTTTATGTGATTCTGAGGATTGAACCCAGTGCCTCACACATGCAAGGCAAGTGCTCTGCCACTGAGCCACAGCCTCAGCCCTCAAAGCAGTATAGTTTGTCAACTTTTTTTCTCCTATGATTAGTGCCTTTTAGTCTAAGAAATCAGTGCTCTTCTTCAGTGCTTCCTAGGAAGGTGGCAGCCATCCCCTATTCAGAGTCAAGGCTGCCATCAGACCTCTTGTGAAGTCCAAATTTGTCAAAAACAGGACCAAGAAGTTAATCCAGCCATGCATGGTGGCACACACCCATAATCCCAGTGACTCGGGAGGCTAAGGCAGGAGGATCATAAATTCAAAGCCAGCTTCAGCAATTTAGTGAGGTCTAAACAACTTAGTGAGACCCTGTCTCTAAATAAAAGATAAAAAAAAAGAGCTGGGGCCAGGCGCAGTGGCATATGTCTGTAATTCCAGCAGTTTGGGAGGCTGAGGCAGGAGGATCTTGAGTTCAAAGTCACCCTCAACAAAAGTGAGGAGCTAAGCAACTCAGTGAGACCTTGTCTTTAAATAAAATACAAAATAGGGCTGGGAATGTGGCTCAGTGGTTTTGTGCCTCTAGGTTCAATTCCTGGTGCAAAAAGAAAAAAAAAGAAGTTAATCCAGCACCCATCAGACCCATATGTTAAAATTAAGTGCAACTAGCAGAAACCTGGAGGTATTAACAACCTGATGCAGAGAATATTTAAGGAACAGATCTTGCAGCTACATATTGGTTATGAGAGCAATGAGAAAAAGGAGCACATGCTCCAGTGGCTTCTGGAAGTTCCTGGTCCACAATGTCCAGGAACGGGAATTGCTGCTGATGTGCAACTAATCTTACTGTGCTTCAATTGCTCAGTGTTTCCTTCAAGAACAGCAAAGCCATCATGGAAAGAGCAGCCAATTTGATTACCAGAGTTATTAATCCTAATGACAGGTTGCACAGTGAAGAAAAAAATGAAAAGATGGCTCATGTGTACATTTTATTTGTACTTAAATAAAACCACAAAACCGACATCTGGAAAAAAATAAATAATTTTTGCTGGGGTCATAAAATATTCTTCTTTGCTTTTTTATAGAAGTTTTATTGATTTGCCATTTTAATTTAGATTCACAATACATCTGAAATAGATATTTATGTATGATGTGAGGTAAGGTATTAAGATTCATTTGTTTTATATAGAGAAGAATATCCAATTGCTAAAATTATCTTCTTTTTTTCCAATTTTAGTTCACTAGCACCTTTATCATAAACCAGGTGGCCACATATATGTGAATGTGTTTATGGTCCTTTAGTGTTTTGTTAATCTATTTGTCTTTCTGTCACACTGTTTAATCTCTAAAGATTTATTATAAGTCTCAATATATTATAATGTAAGTCCTTCAATATTTTCCTTCTTCAAGATCATCTGGGATATTCTTGCTTCTTGCATTTTCATATAATAGTTAGAATCAATGTGTCTAATTTAGGGGGGTTACCGGGGATTGAACTCAGGGCTACTTGACCACTGAACCACATCCCCAGCCCTAGTTTGTATTTCATTTAGAGAGAGGGTCTCACTAAGTTGGTTAGTGCCTCACTAAATTTCTGAGGCTGGCTTTGACCTCGCAAGCCTCCTGCCTCAGCCTCCGGAGCTGCTGGGATTACAGGCATGTGCCACTGCCCCTGGCAATGTGTTGATTTTAAATGGAATAAAAACAAGCTATTGAGATTTTGACTGATATTGCATTACGTTTATGGATCAACTTTGGGAGAATTCACATGTTTACCATACTGATTCTTTTAGAGCATTATAGTTATACATAGTAGTTGGGTTCATTTTGAGAAAGTCATACATGTATGGAATTTCATGTACTTCATTTCAGTCTCCATTCTCACACATCCTTCCTCTCCTCCCTCTCCTTATTCTCCTTCCTCTACTCTGCTGATCTTCATTTCACTCATTTATTTATTTTTGGTAGGTGCTTTTTATATACACATAAAGGTAGAATTCCCTGAGGTATATTTACATATGTTGTGTGCATATAATGAACTTTGTTGAATTTATTCCACATTTCCTCCCTTTTCCCACCCTCCTTTCTCCCTCTCAATCTTCTTCTTCTATTCCACTGATCTTCCCTGTATCTTTAATATCTGACCCCTCCCCTTTCCCCCCTTATTTTGCTCTAGCTTCTGCATATGAGAGAAGAAATTCAATCAAATTTTCTGTACCACACTCATTCTTGTAATCAATAAACATGACATTGACTTTTTAAATTCTTTTAAAATGAATTTTCTCAGTATTTTATAGTTTTCAGTATAAAGCTCTTAGGCATCTTTTGTTGGGTTTGTTCCTAATTATTTGATGTTTTTGACACAATTGCAAATAGTATCCTTAAAACTTCCATTTCATATTTATCTGATGCTGATTTATAAAAATTTGATTTAATTTGATTTTTTACATACACATTGTATGCAGCAACATCAATAAATTTGTTCCATAATTCTATTTGATTTTCTGTGGATTCTTTTGGATTTTCTTTGTGCACAATTACACTGTCTACAAATAGGAAGAGTTTTGGTTCTTCCTTTCCTACCATATACTATTTTTTTAAAAATATTTTTTTAATTGTAGATGGACACAATACCTTTATTTAATTTATTTATTTCTATATAGTGCTGAGGATCAAATCCAGTACCTCACATATGCCAGACGAGTGCGCTACCACTGAGCCACAACCTCAGCCCCCTACCATATATTCTTTACAATTTTTTTCCCTGTGTTATTGCATTGGCTAGGACACTAAGTTTAATATTCAGTAAAAATAGTGAAAACACTTTCTTATTCCAGATCCCAAGGAGGAAGTTTTTCAATAATTTATGATTAAGCATAATGTTTAGTGTTTAATGATTTTATAGGTATACTTTGCAAGATTAAGAGAATTCTTTTCTATTATTTGTTTGCTATGAGTATTTTTTCTAATTGTGAGTGAAGATTGTATTTTTTAAATTTTTTTTTCTGTATCTAATGAGATGAGCATAAGTTTTCCCCCATTTTTCTTTTAATATGGTAGATATATTTATTGATTTTAGAATGTAAAGCTTTGTATTCTTGGAATAAAGTTCTCTGGCTTTTGTTGTAATGTCTTTGTACATAGATCTTGACTCACTTGCTAATACTGCATTTAGGAGTTTTGCATATGTGCTCATGAGATTTTTCTGTAATTTCCCTTTCTATAATCCTTCTCAAATTTTGTTTAAAAGATCATTTTGACCTTATAAAAGGAGTTCATATATATTCACTTTTTCTGTTCTCTAGAACTATTTTGAAGACTAGTTTTGTTGTTCTTGTTTTCCTAAGATGTCTAGAAACATTTATGTATACAGCCAACTGGATCCTGGGGTATTCTTTGGGGAGGTGCTTAATAAATTCTTCAATTTATATAATACATACCTAGATTTTCTATTTCTTCTTGTGACACTGTCTTCATTTATTTTTGTTGCTATGACAAAATACCTAAAATTGGTAATTTATAAGCATAAATTTATTTCTCACAATTCTGGATGCTGGGAAGTCCAGCATCAAAGTGCTAGCAGATTTGGTGTCTGGTGAAAGCTTACTTTCTGTTCCCAATATGGCATCTGCTTCTGTGTCCTTACATGGAAGAAGGCAGAAGGGTAAAAAGAGACAAATGTTATATGCTTACATGGCAGAAAATATGGAAGGGCCAGGCAGCTCTCTGAAGCTTTTTTATAAGGTCACTAATCCCATTTATGAAAGCTCAGTCCTCATGAGTTTTAAACACCTCTTAATGGCCACACATCCTAATACTATCATATTAGTGATTTAGTTTCAACATGTGAATTTGGTGGGACACATTCAGACTACAGCAGACACTGTTCATTGAGTTTTGTTTCTTGAGCAATTTATCACTTCATATAAATTATCTAGTTTGGAGCTAGAGTTGTGGTTCACTGATAGAGCACTTACCTAGCATGTGAAAAGCACTAGGTTCAATTCTCATCACCACATATAAATATATAAATAAAATAAGGTCCATTGACAACTAAAAAAAAATTTAATTGCCTAATTCATTGGTCTAAATTTGTGTTCTTTATATTCTGATATTATTTTTTCATGTTTTAGGACCTATAGTGATATAGATTTCTTTATACTGATGGACTTCAGTATAAAGTATGTACTTTATATGGACTTCATATACTGATGACTGATATTTTTTCTCTCTGTCCCATTAATTAATATTTCTAGGGTGATACACATTTTATTGTTTGTCAGAAAACTAATTTTTGTCTTTGTTGATGTTTCTTTTTTGTTGTTGTTGTTGTTTTTAAGAGAGAGTGAGAGAGGGGGGAGAGAGAGAGAGAGAGAGAGAGAGAGAGAGAGAGAGAGAGAGAGAATTTTCAATATTTATTTTTTAGTTCTCGGCGGACACAACATCTTTGTTGGTATGTGGTGCTGAGGATCGAACCCGGGCTGCACGCATGCCAGGCGAGCGCGCTACCACTTGAGCCACATCCCCAGCCCTGTTGATGTTTCTATTGCATTTGGACACTTAATTAATTTCTGTTCTCATCATAATTATTCCTTCTACTTCCTTTGATATACATTTGCAGTTTTTTTTCCTACATAGCCTACTGAGGTGAAAATCTTGATTATTACTTTTCAGCCTTTCTTCTTTTCTACACTATGCATTTAAGGTTACAAATATCATGTTAAGCATTCCTTGACTCTGAAAATTTTGAAATATTGTATGTTCATTATCATTCATTCAAAATGTTCTCTAATTTCTATTGAGATTTACTCTTTGATTTATTAGTTATTTAGAAATATGTTGCTTACTTTCCAAGTGCAATTATGCACTGCGTAATGATATTTTAGTTAATGACACACCACATATAGGATGGCAGTCCCATAACATTTTATAGGCTAGTGATGTCATAGCTGTCTCAGCTTGTGTAATTATACTCTATAGTGTTGACACAGTGATGAAATTGCTTAATAACACATTTCTCAGAAATATCCCCATTGTTAAGCTATGCATGACTGCATTTGAGAATTTTCTAATCATCATCGTGATATGGATTTCTGGCTTACCTTTATTATGGTGAGAATATAATCTAAATGATTTGAATCCTTTGAAATTTTTAGAGGCTGACTTTATGATCCAGTATATGGTCAATTTCTGTAAATGTTACATTTGCATTTGAAAAGAATATATATTCTGTTGCTGGGTAGAGTGTTTTCAGCAGAATTTAGGAGGGAAGGAAGTACGTTAATTTTATTATTTGGATCTTTATCTTCTTAATGACATTTTATTTTCTTGATCTATTGATTATTAATAGAATTATGTTCAAACTCTTACTATAAGTTGTGGATGTGTCTATTTCTCCTTTTAATTTTATCAATTTTTGTTTTATATCTGTAATGGATATACATTGCTTTAGAATTTGTTATATTTTCCTTGTTGACTGATTCTTTTATTATTATGAAATATTCTTCTCTATCTCTAGTCATGTTTTGTCTTATATTAGTGCTGCTACATCAGCTTTCTTGTGGTTAGTGTTAACAGGATATATGTTTCTCCATTCTCTTGTAAATTGTATATAGTTGAGCTTTATTTTTTCTGACAATTTGGTTTAGTACATTTATTCTCTTCACTTCTAAAAAAAAATATCTTATTGATAATGTAATTCACATACCACACAATTCACTCACTTAAATTATACAATTCAATTACTTTTAGTATATTCATAGAATTATGTGAGTCTCACCACAATATCTTGGAACATTTTTTTTTAGAGAGAGAGAGAGAGAGAGAGAGAGAGAGAGAGAGAATTTTAATATTTATTTTTTAGTTTTCAGCAGACACAACATCTTTGTTTGTATGTGGTGCTGAGGATCGAACCCGGGCCACACGCATGCCAGGCGAGCGCGCTACCGCTTGAGCCACATCCCCAGCCCCTCTTGGAACATTTTCATCACAAGTCCATTTACACTTAATGAAATTAGAAATATTTGGGTTTTTAATTTCCATATTTTTTATACTTGACTGGCCTGTCTTATTTTTCTTTTTTGTTTTTGTCAAGATCAATATTTTGTTATTATTCAATTTTCTTGTATTATCTTGGTTGGTTGTGCATTCTTTAGTTATTCTTCTAGTGGTTATCTTAGAGAATTACACATGTATTCTTTTTAAAAAACTTTTTTAGTTGTAGATGGGCACAATAGTTTTATTTTATTTATTTATTTTTATGTGGTGCTGAGGATTGAACCCAGTGCCTCACACATGCTAGGCAAGTGAACTACAACCCCAGCCCCACATGCATTCTTTTTAAAAAAATTTTTCTTCTGGACAATACCAGTTGTAAGTTTTGATTGGTGATTGATTGATTGTGGTGCTGAGAATCAAACCCAGGACCTCATGCATGGTAGGCAAACACTCTACCACTGAGCTACATCCCCAGCCCTATACATGCATTCTTATTACAAATTACTTCTTTTCCATTTTCTTGATGATGTCATAATTCTAAAACTCTTTAACTCAACTTATGTTCCCATTTTGTCTCATTATGGTCATACTTTAATTTTTTACAAAGGAAATATTCACCGATATGCAAACTTGCAAATTCCAGATATTGGACCAGTTCTGGATTTGACTGGTTCTGGGAGCTTAAATCCAACATCTCTTTCCATCTATCATCTCTGCTTCCTTCTGTTTTTTATTAATTTCAGATAAGATGGCCTTTGGAATCTCAAGACTTATGTCCTACTGCTAAGAAACTCTAATGAAACAAGAGTCCTTGTATCCTAACACTCCAGCCAAAGTTTTAGAGCTGGTGTTTGCTGATTCTTACGGGTTCATCTTTGGTCATATACCCGACTTAACCAATCATGGTATTTTATTGGCTAGATGTATATCATATGCCCAACCATGAAGTTGGGGACTGGGCAAGCCAACTCAAACTCCATAGTGCTGACATGTATTTCATTCATTTATTTTAAAATTTTGTGTAGAATTTTATTTCTTGGAAAGATATGATACTGAAAATAATACACATGAATCTTTCCTTCTATAATCTGCTTTTCTTCCCAAAAGGCTTTCTGAATCAGTAAATGCATGCATTTTCATTCTATGTATATTTTAAACCATACTAATTTTTACTATTATTGTTTTCTATAATCAAATTAACCTGCCTTTATTCATATATTTACCTCTTCATTGGTCTTCATTTTTTTTTTATATGTTTTAGTGTCCATATGGGATTATTTCCCTTCTGCCTGAAGAATTTCCTTCTTTTTTTAATATTTATTTTTCAGTTGTAGTTGGACACAACACCTTTACTTTATTTACTTTGATGTGTGCCGCAGTCTGGCTGGGCACAATTCAGCAGCCACTTGTCAAAAGAAACTAACTTTATTTTTAGAACTACAAACACCAAACAAAACAGCTCCTCAGGAAAAAACCCTCAGAGCCCAACTGCCACCACGGGCTTCCCACAAGCCTCTCACCCCCACACCAACCTCATCACCTCCCACAATCCTCCTGCTCTTGAGGCTGATTGGCTGGGTCGTGTGGGTGGAGCCAAAGAAGTCCCCCAATGAGCAGCTCCGTGGAGGAGCCAATCAGCTAGATGTTGCTGGGGCCGCTGTGAGCCAATCATCAGCTGGCAGTCTGAAGGGCAGGGAAACAGCCCAATGAACATCACCGCAGAGGAGCCAATCAGCTAGATGTTGCTGGGGCTGCTGTGAGCCAATCATCAGCTGGCAGCTGGAAGTTTGCTGGCAGCTGGAAGTTTGCTGGGGCCCCTTTGGCTGTGGCTCTCAACAGATGTGGTGCTGAGGATCAAACCCAGGGCCCCACACATGCTAGGCAAGTGCTCTGCCACTGAGCCATAACCCCAGCCCTGAAGAATTCCTTTCTATACAAGGTTATTGACTATAAGTTCATTCAGATTTTGTTGTTCTATGTGTCTTTATGGTGCTTCATCTTTAATGGTATTTTCACTGATGATGGCCATCTTCATTTTTTCACACTATGACCACACTATGACAGCACTATTCCTTTGTGTTTCAGCTTCCATTGTATCTGCTGAGAAGTCAGTTTTTTAATGAGATATTTCATTCCCAGTTAAAATGCTATGGTGTTTATATGTTTTTATGAACCACCATTTGGGAACTGACTTCTTTCACTCAAAATGTGTTATTAGTTATAAATGCACTTAACATTTAAAATGCATGTGTTTTTAAATAAAATATGGTACGGTGTTTTGTTATCCTGTGGCAATGCATATCAATTTATAGAAACTTGAACTTACAAATCAATTTTTTCAAATTCTTCAAAACAGAACTCTAAGTATGTATATCTATCTGCACCATTTTTTGTTTGTGTGTGTAATATATTACTCAGTTTTTTTAGTTGTCTTCATCTGACCTCAGATTTACCTTGTCCAAAAGTAACATCATCTACCATTTTGTTAAAATGTTTTTACATCATAACTCATCCAATTACCTGAAACTTTGAAATTATCTTGAAATCTTTTATTTCCATCCACCAATTTTTTGGGGGGGCATACCAGGGATTGAACTCAGAGGCACTCGACCACTGAGCCACATCCCCAGCCCTATTTTGTATTTTATTTAGAGACAGGGTCTCAGTGAGTTGCTTAGTGCCTCACTTTTGCTGAGGCTGGCTTTGAACTCATGAACCTCCTGTCTCAGCCCCCCTACCTGCTGGGATTACAGGCATGCACCACCGCACCTAGCTCCATTCACCTATTTAATGGTATCACAAAACAAAGGAGCTAGGCAACAAGAATGGTTCTGGAGAGGTGCTTACATTTCAACTATTTATTTTGAAGTGTGTAGAATTGAACTATATGGTAAAGCAAACTTGAGTTAAAGTATAATTATAAATCCATATTTCTAATACAGGTCTTGATGATTAGAAAAACTTTGGCTGACTTTTTTTGTATGTGATTAGAGTGTCTCAATCTTTACTGTGAAATAAAGATAAAGAACTGTCTGTTCTGAGGGAATGAGAAACATATGCTCTGCCATTTTCTTTGTGCTTGCATTATTGGCATTTACTTCAACCCATGAATTCTTCGCAAATAACCTCTAAGATAATTTTTATGTCAGTTGTTGATTAGCTAAAAATATATAATATTATGCATAAATACATTTAACCTATGTGTTAGTCCAGTTGAGCCATTATTAGAAAAATATGCCCCAAATTGGATAATTTATAAAGAAAAGACACTTATCACAGTTCTCAAGGCTGAGCCTCCAAGATCAAAGCACTGGCAGCTTTGCTGTTTGTAAGGGCCTTGTCTCCACTTTCAAGATCATGCCTTATTGCTTTCCGGTGGGGAGGAATATTGTGCTTTCACATGGCAGAAGGTGGAAGGGGAAAAGAATGATTCCTTCTACCTTGAGCATTTTTACTTTTTCCATATTTTTATTGGTAAATTATAATTTTGCATAATCATGGGATTCATTGTTATATGCTCTTCGTACACTTCCCCTCTCCCTCCCCTCCTCCTCTCCCTCCCCTCCCCCTCCTCCTCTCCCTCCCCCTCTCCCTCCCCATCTCCAACCCCTTATTCCCCTTCCTCTCCAACTGGTTTCCCTTTGCTTTTCATGCATCACCCCTACCTTTCTTTTTAAAAAAAAATATTTATTTTTTAGTTTTAGATGGACACAATATCTTTATTTTTTTTTAATATGGTGCTGAGGATCAAACCCAGTACCTCATGTTTTCGAAGTAAATGCTCTATCACTGAGCTACAACACCCAGCCCCCATTAAGACTTTTGATTCTCAGCAGGTCTAGGATATGGCCCCCAATAACTAACACATCTGAGCATCTCCAGTGTTGCTTGCAGCTGGTGGTAGAGGTTAGGGATCACCCTTCTGCTCCTAGTAAGAAGCGAAGCAATTTGATCACTTTTATGAAGCTACTAATCCCATTCACCAATGCTCTGCTTTTGTGATTTATTTATCACCCAAGGGCCATATCTCTTTTTTTTTTTAAAGAGAGAGTGAGAGAGAGAGAGAGAGAGAGAGAGAGAGAGAGAATTTTTAATATTTATTTTTTAGTTCTCGGCGGACACAACATCTTTGTTTGTATGTGGTGCTGAGGATCGAACCCAGGCCGCACGCATGCCAGGCGAGCGCGCTACCGCTTGAGCCACGTCCCCAGCCCTCCAGGAAGGGTTCTGATGTCAATTTGTATATTAAACATCAGTGAAGCTGACTCTTACATTTTTCTTTGGATTAGAAAAAGTTGAAGGTAGAAGTTCTAATATTTTCTTAAAGCTTCAAGTGGTTATCTTGTACCTCCTCTGAAAATACATATCCTATTTTGGGAATCATTATTATGGACTCTACTATAATTATGATCCATAAGTAGAGAAAAGAAACCTTCCACAGATAGAGAAAATGACAGTCCACTTTCCTCTTCCTGTTTCCTATCCCAACCCTAAAGATCTCCATACAGTGAAGAGGGAAGAGGGAAGAGATAAGGAAACTCCCAACTCTGCCTTAGGCCGATGCTGAGAACATTTCCCTGTCCAGAGAGCAGAGAACTTTGGATATTATCAAATAATGAAGCTAGAAATCAGTCCAGCTGAGTCTTAACTATTAAAATGAAACCATGTTACTCACTGAAGAAGATGAAAAACTTGTGAGAATGAATTGAGACATCATGGAGAAAATACAAAGTGGGAAAGGGAGGTTCAACGAGTAGAATGAAATTGCATTGAAAAACAAAAATCACAGGGAAATGTCTTATTTTGAGACCTCAGAGCCATCAATGTACAAATTATAGAGAAGAGAGTGAATAAATCACAGAGAAAACTGGGTCAGGCTAAAGGAGGTAGTCATGGAAGTAGTGTCACTGAGGTGTGTAACACAAATCTTCCAGATGAAGTGTGTGAACATGATTGCCAAGGACCATGGTCAACCTGGAATAAACAAATGGTGAGGGGGTCATCTAATATCCCAAACACAAACTTCAATGCCAGATTCATATTGGTTTCAATCTTGCCTCTGTCACTTTAAGCATTCTTAATGTCCGTGTGCCTCAGTTTCCCTAAGTGTTAAATGAGAATGATAATAGAACTTATTTTACATGGCTACTGTTAGGAGTAAATGAGGGTAAACATGCACATAGAGAGTGCTCCTAATAATTGGTAATCATCATCAGCACCATCACCCTCTTTGCCATCTGATGATGGATCTTGTTTCCCTTTCTGCTAAAAGTGAAGCATCAGATAAACTCTACTTGTTCTTTGGATACAGTATGTGTGAGGGCAGGTAGGGGGTATATGGGAAATCTTTGCACTCCCCTCTCAAATTTGCTGTGAACCCTTAAAAAAGTCTTTTTTTTTTTAGAGAGAGAGTGAGAGAGAGAGAGAATTTTTAATATTTATTTTTTAGTTCTCGGCGGACACAACATCTTTGTTGGTATGTGGTGCTGAGGATCAAACCCGGGCCACACGCATGCCAGGCGAGCGCGCTACCGCTTGAGCCACATCCCCAGCCTAAAAAAGTCTTTAAGAAGCAAAGCAAAGTGAACAACAAGAAAATATTGACTTTTTTACAGAATTCCTATATTACAATGTATATTTTATTAAAAGTAATTTTCACCTAAGTTCCACACTAACCTCACAAAGTGGATACTGTCTAATTTTACAGAAGAGAAATGTCACTGAGGTCTACAGAGGTTAACTAAATTGCTCAAGATCACACAGCTTATTAGAGACAGAATAGTGCTATCTCCACCATACCATATTAGCTGCCCATTTTGGAGAACTCATTGATAATATGGAAATGTTTATAGCACTGAAAGAAAGTGACCATATTAACAGTAAACTATAATGAAAATATCTAAAGGCATCATTAAAAATGTGTCCTTGATTTTAGGTTAGTAGATTTCAAAATGTTTGGAGGGAGAAAAGAGAAGTCTGTTTTAAGACCTGTTTTACTTTTTTGAAGATAATTTTTCCTTTTGCCTCTGACTGCTCTTAAGAATTTTTCTGCACTTACCATAATCTCTTTCAATACTACTTCTGCCCCATTTGTTCTCGCCTTTCTGAGATTTAATTACATATATATTAGATATTTTCCACCTATCTGTTTTTTTCTCTGTGTACTTTGGTTTGGATGCTGTGTATTTAACTGTCTTTCAATTCACTGATCCTGGCTTCCACCAGCTCTATTTTGTTAAGTGCTTATATGCAGTTCTTAATTTCAGAGATTAGCTTTCAGATTTAGAATTTCTATTTGATGATTTTTTTATGGATTCAAATTCTCTGATGAAATTTTCCATCTTATCTATTTTTATATTTCTTAAACACATAAGTAACTTCTTTATATATGTACATATAGAGAGTTTTAAGTGTATATAGCTTTATATAGAGTTTTAAATACACATATGTACCTTATATACTTACAAGGGTGAAAAGACATGAGAGACTGTGTGGGATGTCACTACGTTGCGCAGGCTTATCTCAAAACTTCTGGATTCACATGAATCTTCCACCTCAGCCTCCCAAGTGCTGGGACTACAGGCATGTGCAACTGAGCCCAGCTAATCATCAATATTTTAAAGTCTTTGTTAACTCAAATTTCTGGATTCCCTGTTTGTTTTGTCCTTGCAGAACATCTAATATTTTTTAATTAAACATGGGACATCACATGTAAAAATAGAGAGAATCTGACTCCCACCATTGTTTTCTGTTTTCCTTCAGGAAGTACCTATTTTTTTTCTTAGAACTTTTATCTGCTAGGCAGATAGAAAGGGTGATCAATCAGAACAATCTTCTTAGCCCAGTCAGTATGAGCTGATGAAGGGTGGGTTGCAGTTGAGTACTATTTGGGCTGATTTGGTTCTCCCTTGTTTTCATGCAAAGCCCCCCAAGGACTGCAACATTTGTAAAGGCCCACCCCCTTAATGCTGCTTAATGGGAGGTCCTTAATGCTGCTCTTTGATTCCTGAGCACTAGTAAACTCTAGAAAACTCTGCTTTGATTTTCCAAGTTTTTCCCTTAGGCTTTCAGCCTCACACCCCATGTAGCATCCTCTTCACTGGCCCTAACACTTTATTTTTTCATAGCCTCACCCAGTTTATTCTCCACTTTGCTTCCAGACTATCTAGAAAATAAGACATTTATCTTATCATGATACTGCCCTGCTTAAAATCAAGCAAACACGTCTTATAATGTTCGGGATAAAGTGTAATCAATTTAGCATAGTTTACAAGGTGCTGCATGGCTGTGATCCAGATTGTGATTTCCACCTCCAACCAGAGTATTCCTCTGCTTTCATCTTAAAGTCCAACCACACCACATTATTCATATTCTGTGAAGCCATCAAGCTCTCTTTTGGTTCTAGGGTTTTGAACATATTGGTTCCTCTGCTGTGATCCTTTCCCTGCCCTCTTCTCCAGACCTACTATTAATCCTTTAAAATTCAGTTCATGCGTCATTTCCAGGAATATTTCCATGGCCCTGCTTTTTTCTCTCTTATCACTTGTCTCATCATGCACCCTTAGTTTTCCTTCCTCTGAACTTTCACAGAACTCAGTGCTTCACCTTTTTTTTGTGAGAAGTGTTAAATATTCTTTATTTAATATCATACATAAATCATACTAAAATGCCTCTCCATAAGGAAAGAATAGCATTTTAGATACGGGGAATTCTAATTAAATTGGCATGGTCAACAAAAAAAGTAGACACTGCTTTGTTATCTTCAACCATTGCCTTTAATAGGGTAATGAACACAAATTGAAACAAATGTGAATCATGCTTGGTTTTGAGAGAGTGAAGGGATTTCCCCCATATTCACATAATCCGTTATATAAATCTAAATATAAGCCAGTTTTCAGATGTCATTCACCATTTTTGTGAAATACTGAACATTACTAATTAAGTCCAACCATAACTTCAAAAAGGGAAAACAGTGATAGAATTTACTGAAGTGGGAGTATAAGCCAAGTATTAATTTAACTACAAGTCAGTTTTACTTAAATCAGGATTGCCCAACAAAAATAATTCTGTCAGGGCTGGGGTTGTAACTCACTGGTAGAGCGCTCATCTAGCAAGTATGGGGCCCTGGGTTCGATCCTCAGCAGCACATACAAATAAAAAAATGGAATAAAAGTATTGTGTTTACTACAACTAAAAATTAATATCAAAAAATTTTTTGTCAGTCACTCATGATCTGATTTCTGGTATATCACATCAATTAAATTATGGTACACATAAAAAAGCCAAGAGACAGTTCTGTTTGGTCATAAATAAGGCAGTAGCTATTAATCATTAGTGGCTTTTTTGAAGCGAGCTATTAAGTCTGCCCTTTCTCCCTTTTTTTTCAGAGAATTTTTTAATATTTATTTATTTAGTTTTTAGTTTTCAGCGGACACAACATCTTTGTTTGTATGTGGTGCTGAGGATCGAACCTGGGCCGCATGCATGCCAGGCAAGCGCGATACCGCTTGATCCACATCTCCAGTCCTTTCTCCCTTTTTCTTACTGCCAGTGAAGATCATTTTTGCTCCACGGATTCTCCAAATACTCCATCAGTATATCCTCTCCCCAGGTGCTACCTTTGTTCTTGTTGGCATCTGTGTGAGAGAATCCAGCAGCCTGACCTGTCGCCCACCCAAACAGTCGGTGGAGATTTGGCCCAGTCTTGTGCTTGCCTCCCTTTTCCACGGAGTGGCACTGGGCACACTTCTGAACAAAAATCTTCTTGCCTTTCTCAACATCACCCATTTTTAATTTGTTCTTTCATGGCTAGCTCAAAGAAGGTTCCCGATCAGAAGCCAGACATGCCACTCTCTGAGTCCTTCACCTTTATTTAGTGCTTTCCATGTTGCAATATGAATGTCTCTAATTCCCTTTTTCATTAGAATACAAACTCCATAAGGACAGGAACCATGTTTACCATGCTCACATCCATACCCTCAGTATCTAGCCCATAAGGTCCTCAGTTAAAGTTTTCTGATTGAATGAATTATTGAAAACAAGAAAGGAAGAAAATATAACCAAGGACAAATACATAGAAAATGACATAGGTAATCATGAATAGTCACCATAAAGACCTTTAAATGATCTGAGAGTTGCAATAAATGCTGAAAACAAAAAAAAAATATTCTTAGAGAATCTATATTCAGAGCAGCAAGAGGAAGGAGATTAAAAAAGATACATACATAGTGCTTAAGGATAATGATGCTATTTGATGGATGGCATAGAGAAGGAATAATTCTAAGTCTGATTATATTCCTTTATTTCTCTGATTGGAGAAAAGAGATGTCCTGCAAGAGTAGAAGTAGACAAAGGAGCTTGAAGGAATAAACAAGGACATTAGAACTAGACAGCATTGTGATGAATCCTGGATGTGACACTTACTAATGTGTGGCTTCAGTTAAGTCACATAAATTATTCTCTGAGCCTCATTTTTTCCAATGTATAAAATGAAGATATACATAACATGGAAGGAAAGTCTTTGAATGATTATTAGGTGGTTGAAACTTAATACATGATAAAGATTTTTTCCAAAGAGAAGAAAGTAGATTTCTTTAAAAAGTAGTTTCTTAAAAAAATAACTTATTGATGCAAACTAATATTATAGCAAGGATTATTAAAAATGCTGTTACATACTTGAGTAAAGATGGTACCAACTGGAATTGTATATTTATAGATAAATAGATCTAGATATCAGACTAATTTTTTTTTTTCAAGAATAGGGTCATTGAGGAAGATTGCATTACCAAACTGGGTAATCATAAAATGTAGACATAGTGCTTCGGGACTTCAGTAAATAATTTGACAGAGTTGTTTGAAAAGCAGAGAAATATAGGATGACTATTTAAAATTGTGCTAATATATAGAACGTAACAGAAACCATTTTAACATGAACAATTCAGTGTCATTAAATACATTCATGGTGCTGTGAAACCATCACCACTATCTATTTCCAGAACTTTTTCATCGGCCTAAATAGAAAATCTGCACCCATTAAACAATAGCTCATTATTTTTATTATCCTTCTAGTCCCTGATAATGTCTATTCTACTTTGTGTCTTTATGAATTTGGCTAATCTCAGAAATTATATAAGAAGTGGAATTATACAGTATGTGTTCTTTTGTGGCTGGTTTATTTCACTTAGCATGTTTTCATAGCTCATCCATATTGCAGTATGTATTGAAATTTCATTCCATTTAAAAACTGAATAATATTCCACCGTATGTATATATCACATTTTGCTTATACATTCATTTATTGATGGACATTTATATAGTTTCTACCTTTCAGCTAGGAATGGGCTGTTTAACCAATGTGATGAACTGGCAACTGGCTGAATGATTGTGCTCACAGGGTGCTGATAAGTGAAATTATGGCATCCTTGAAGGACGTTTCTAGTGGTTTGTCACAGGTGACTTTCTACAATATTCTCCTGATCATCAATCTTCTCAAGAAGATATAGAAAGTATTACTGACTTATTTGTATTGCAGTTGACACAAACATGGAGGAATGATGGCTTTATTAGATAGCAAGATTAGAGTTCAAAAAGATTGACAAATCAGAAACATGGACTGAATCAAGAAAGATGAAATTTCACAGGGGCGAAATATAAGGTCGTATATTTGAGTTAAAACTCCCAATTGCATGAATGCAGATTGAAACTGCGTCACTTTAAAAGATTAAGCCAAAAGTGTGTCAATAACATTAATTGTCTCCCCACACATTAAATTGATGTTAAGGCTATGTTTGTGGAAATGTAATATCTAAAAAGGCAATGATAGTCCTATTTTACTCTGTTCCACTCCTATGAAATTGGTGCTCTTTTCTTACCTACTTTTTAAAGAATACAGCATAGTATAATGCAAACTTTGTTGCTATACTTTTAATTCCAGTTTCATTATTTCTACATCTATAATTTTGGGCAAGTGACTTAGCCTCTCCATGTCTCAATTTCCTTAACTGTAAAATAAACATAGCAAACTGCAAAAATTAAAGAAAATTAATACCTAGTAACTATTTCACAAATATTCATTTTTAAAATGATGTAGAAAATGAATATTTCAAAGAAGAGTAACCACTCATTCTTCCATTTCCCAGGTATTGTTAAACACCTCCACTGTCATAGGATGAACACTTGGAATTAAAGACATTCAGCCTAGAGATGTTATAAAGTGGAGGATATAAGAGTTGATTTCAAATATTTGTGGAAAATATATTAGGCTTTTTGTGAATGGCTTCACAGAATAGAAGTAGAAATAATGGGTGGAAGCTGCAGATTTTGGATCAATGTAAGAAATTGGAATTGGGTTCACTAACTGTCATTGCAGATATTAGCAAAAATTCAGTGAGAGTATTGTAGAAAGGAGATTCTAGCATCATATGGGTGATTTCAGATGACCATTAATTCTTCTTAATTCTTTCAAGATGTGAAGACTCTATGATGATATTAAACATTTTTGCTCTTTCTTTCCCTAGTGATTGTGTGAAAATGACACACCTCCCACTTACTTCTAATTTCTTCATCAAGCCACATTTGGACCTAAGCAGAATTAATTGAAATCAATTGCAGGTTGATCTGAGAAACTTTACTTCCTTTTCAGCTATTAAGTTTACAAGTGACTTTAACAACCACATCATTCAGATACAGCAACCTCTACTCCAGTTCCTCTGTATAATTACTGAGCAAAACAGTGGCCTAGACTTCTTGGGATACAGAGGCTAAAGGTAGTCTAATGAATTATTAAAGAAAGTGCTGAAATGTTCCTAAGTACTTTTTAAAACAGATGTCCCTGTTTTAAAGTTAACTCAAAGTTTCTTAGATTCAAGAGTGGTACCTGAGAACAAAATGTAAAGTTTGGTAGAGTTTTTGAAAGAGTTCAGGATGAATAATAAAATTTTCTATTTTTATTATTTTTATAGGCTAGTGTTTAGGAATTCATATAACTTCCATAACGAGAAAACTTGAGTCAGGACGTTTTTACATAATAAGTGACCTAAATGTCCTCTTTTTTGTCATTTGGAATAAAATGTGAAACAGAATGAACCCAAACACAAAACTTCAAGAAAAATATAGCATATTTCTTTTTTCATTACTTTCTGAAAAAGCAGGGATGCCCTAGAGAACAAAGTCACTATGTGAATCTACTAAATAAATAAATAAATTTTAATTATACTCTACCCTTTAGAGGGGGAAGCTCAACTAGCCACAAAACTACACAAATAACAGGCAATTTATTTATTTTTTAAATTTTGCTTTAATTAGTTATACATGACAGTAGAATGCATTTTAACACATTGTACACAAATGGAACATAACTTCTCATTTCTCTGGCTGTACATAGTGCTGAGTCACACCACTAGTGTAATCATACATGTATATAGGGTAATAATGTCCATCTCATTCCACCATCCTTCCTTTTATATTACATGGCAAAGAGAAAACAAAGTAACCAATGGAGTTAAGGTTGCTTACCACTTGGTCCTAAAATAAGGAGATAATCTTTTATTGTCTGAGTAGGCTAAATGTAATCACAGTGGCCCTTCAATGTGGAAGAAGAAGACAGAAGTGGAGGTCAGAGTGATGTAAAGAGAATTCAATCCAGAGCAGCTTTTGAAAATGGAGCAAGAGGACCATGAGCCAAAGAACATGGGCAGCCTCTAGAGGCTGGAAAGGGTACAGTATGGACTTTCCCTTAGAGTCTCCAGAAAGGAATGTAGCCCTGTTATTTTTAGCTTAGTGAGATCCATTTTAGATGTCTGAATAACAGAACTGTAAGATGATAAATTTGTGTTGTTTTAAGCTATTCAGTATGTGGTTACTTTTTATAGTTTCCATAGAAAACTAGTGCAACCATTAACCACTGAATCTAATGCCCTGCCCAGCATTATATTTATAAAATCTAATGTGCTCCATTTGTGTACAATGTGTCAAAATGCATTCTACTGTCATGTATAACAAATTAGAGCAAACTTAAATGTAGTATAGTATATATTCTTTTCCAAAAGCACATGACACATGACCAAAATGGACCATAACCTAGGTAACAGTATTTTTTTTAAATAAATCTCATTTTAAATGAATTTAAGTCATAGTAAATTGTTCTCTGACCATACTGGTTTAATACTAGAAAACAGCAATGGAGAGCCAAAGGGAAAATCTCCAAACACTTGGCAATTAAATAGTACATATTTAAATAACCTAATGATTAAAAAAGGAAGTCTCAGAGAACATAAAAACTATGCTGAATGGAATAAAAATGAAAAGGAAAACATTTTGCTGAGTATGGTGGTACACGCCTATAATCCTAGTGGCTTGGGAGGCTGAGGCAGGAGGATTGCAAGTTCAAGGCCAGCTTCAGCAAGTTAGCAAGGCCCTGAGCAACTCAGTGATACCCTGTCTCTAATAAAATATAATAAAGGGCTGGGGATGTGGCTCAGTGATTAAGTGCCCCTGAGTTTAATCCCCAGTGCCAAAAAAAAAAAAGAAAGAAAGAAAGAAAAAGAAAAGAAAAACAAGAGAAAAATGAAGACAGATTTTAGAAAATGAAGGAAATAGTAAAGATAATAGCAGAATTCACTGAAATTGAACAGAGAAAAACAATAGAGAAAATCAATGAATGAAAAAGCTGATTCTTTGGAAAGACCAATAAAATTGATAAATCTCTTGGTATGCTGAAGAAAAAGAGAGATGACACAAATTACTAATATCAGAAGTGAAAGAAGGCATATCACTACCCATACTCCAGACATTATCAAGATAATAAGTGATTATTTGAATAATTCTATGCACAGACATTTGACAATCTGAAATCAATCAATTGCTCAAAACTTACCCCCCCCCCAAAAAAAAATACTTACCCAGGGTGAAATACATAAATTTAATAGTTTATAATTATTAAATAACATGAATTTATAATTTTATTTTTTAAGAATATGTTTTTTTAAGAGAGAGAGAGAGAATTATTTATTTTTTTTTCATTTTTGGCAGACACAACATCTTTGTTTGTATGTGGTGCTGAGGATCGAACCCGGGCCGCACGCATGCCAGGCGAGTGCGCTACTGCTTGAGCCACATCCCCAGCCCTGAATTTATAATTTTAAAACTTTCATAAAACAAATTTGAAATTTCAAAGCACCAATAGAGAATTCTACCAAACACTTAAAGAATCAATATCAGTTTTACACAATTTCTTCCAAAAGATGGAAGTAGAACGAATGTTTCCCAACACATTTTATGAGGCCAGTGGTACTCTGATACCAACAATAAGCAAAGGTAGTAAAAAATATTGAAACAATAATAACCATAAGCCAGTAGTATAAGCTTAGATACAAAAATCCTCAAGAAAATATTAGCAAATTGAATCTAGCAATATTTTAAAAGAATTGTATACCACAGTGAAGTGGGGCTCACTCCAGAAATGCAAGAGTGGTTCAATATTCAAAAAATCCATGTAATCTACTATATTAATATGCTAAAGAAAATATATATCAACCGATTTAGAAAAAATTGCCACAAAATTGAATACTCATTCATGATAAAAGCTCCCACTCAAGTAAGAATAAAGAAGAATGTCCTCAATTTGATAAAGAACCAAAAACCTATAGCTAACCTCTTAAGTAATGGTAAAATACTAAATGCTCTAGAATAAGACCAAAAATAAGGCAAGGATGTATACCTTCACCACTTATTCATCATAGTATTGGAAGTCCTGGACAGTAAAAAAAAAGGCAAGAGAAAGAAAGAAAAGACACAAACTAGAAAGGAGGCAATAAAATTTTCTCTATATCATATTGCGTGAATATAAGATTCCGCAGAATCTATAAGAAAGTACCAAGAACTGGCGTTGGGCTGTGGCTCAGTGGTAGTGCACTTACCTGGCATGTGTGAGGCACTGGGTTTGATTCTCAGCACCACATATAAATAAATAAAATAAAGGTATATCTACAACAACAAAAAATATTTTTTAAAAAGAAAGTACCAAGAACTTATAAGCAAAGCATCTTATAAGATCTAAGAACACTGGACATAAGATAAACACATAAGTATCAAATTTTTTTGGAACTGGGGATTGAATCCATGGGCACTTTATCACTGAGCCACATTACCAGCCCTTTTTAATATTTTATTAGAGACAGTCTCACTGATTTGCTTACAACCTTGCTAAGTTGCTGAGGCTGGCTTTGAACTTGTCATCTTCCTTCCTCAGCCTCCCAAGCCACTGGGATTACAAGCATGTGCCACTATGCCCAGCTTAAATATCAATATTTATATGTGCTAGCAATGAATAAGTGGAGAAACATTCTATTATTCATACTATTTATGATCATCAAATAAAATGAAATAATTGGGTATAATTCTAACAGAGCATAGGAGATCTGTGTGCTGAAAACTACCAATAAGCAAATAAACACCTTCAAAGATATTCAACATTATCAGTCATTATGGAAATGCAAAGTAAAACCATAATGAAATATTATTACATACCCATCAGAGTGCATAAAATAAAAATATTGGTGTTAGTAAATGCTATTGAGGATGTAGAGAAGATGGATCTTTCATACATTGCTGGCAGGAATCTAAAATGGTACAGACAATCTGGAAAATAGTTTGGAAGTTCTTATACAATTAAACATGCACTTGGCTGAGCACTCAAAATGTGTGATTTTTATGGAGGACTATACTGCAGAATTCAAGAAGCCCTTCCAGTTGTTTGACCAAATGTGCAATGATAAGATTCTGTATAGCCAGTGTGGGGATGTGGTGAGTGCCACCAATGCTGTGGTGCTCGGTATCCTGGGGAACTCCAAGAGTGATGAGATGAATGTGAAGGTGCTGGACTTGGAGCAGTTCCTGCCCATCCTTCAGTCAGTGGCCAAGAACAAGAACCAGGGAATCTATGAGGATTATGCCAAAGGTCTTTGGGTGTTTGACAAGGAAGGAATGGTATTATCATGGGCACTGAAATCCATTATCTCCTTGTCACACTGGATAAAAACATGACAGAGGAAGAAGTAGAGATACTGGTGGCAAGGCATGAGGGCACCGGTGGTTGTATCAACTATGACAAGCTTGCCCAGATGGTGGTGAATGGCTGAAGTCATTCCTGGTATCCCCGGAGCCTGTGTCTTTCACTGTGTGAGCACCAGGGATTGAACCAGAGGTGCTTAACCACTGAGCCACATTTTCAGCCCTTTTTATTTTTATTTTTTATTTTGAGGCAGGGTCTCGCTGAGTTGCTTAGGTCCTCACTAAATTGCTGAGGCTATCCTTGAACTTGGCAATCCTCCTGCCTCAGTCTCCTGAGTGGCTGGGATTACAAGTTTGCACCCCCATGACCAGCTTGTGTGAAATTTGCATGTGGCCCTGGATGGTTCCTGAGCTCTCTTGTCAAAGTACCTTTCCTATATGGTCTTTCTTGGATGATGTTTGACATCAACATTCACCAAACTTTCTTTCTTTGCCCACACACACCCACAAAAGTTAAACATAAACTTACCATAAAACCCAACACAATTGCACTGGGCATGTATAACAGACAAATGAAAACATATTTTCATACACATACACATACACACACACACAACTATATGGGAAATGTTTTATTTTATAATCTTTAAAACTGAAACAACCCAGAAGGCCTGAAGTGGATGAATGGTTAAATAAACTGGTATATTCATACCATGGAACACTCCTTAACAATTAAAAAGAATCTTTCATATACACAACAACTTGGATGAATCTCAAGCATGTTATGCTTCATGAAAAAAAATCAAATCCCAACAGGTTACGAGTTGTATAATTCAATTTATTTAACATTCTTAAAAATGACAAAATTATAATTATGGGGAATAGATTATTGTAGTGCTTTTGAACCTTTTTTTCATGATTAACCCCACAAAAGACTTTATAGACTTTGTTTTCTAATTGCCCTCTCTAGAAAATCAAATGCTAGGGAATAAGATTTTGGTGGATAAGGTTGAGTTTTGTCAGGATGCAAACCATGTATTATCTAAGATTTTTTTTTTAAAGAGAGAGTGAGAGAGGAGAGAGAGAGAGAGAGAGAATTTTTTTTAATATTTATTTTTTAGTTCTCGGCGGACACAACATCTTTGTTGGTATGTGGTGCTGAGGATCGAACCCAGGCCGCACGCATGCCAGACGAGCGCACTACCGCTTGAGCCACATCCCCAGCCCTATCTAAGATTTTTTTCAGAGGTTAGGGTACAGGATGGAATGGATGAGGGAGGGAATCCTATATCTATGAATATATATTTTTGTAGTTTTAATTTTTTCCATATTTTTACTGGTGGAAATATAATTGTGCATAGTGGTGGGATTCATTATTACATATTTATACTTGCACAAAATAGAACAATATAATTTTTCTAATCTCATTCCCCAGTTGTTATAGTTTAGACATGAGGTGTTCCCCAAAGCTCATGTGTGAGACAATGAAAGACGGTTTCGAGGTGAAATGATTGATTGGGTTTTGAGAGCTGTAACCTTATCAGTGGATTTTTCCACAGATACAAATTAACTAGGCAGTAACTATAGGCAGGTAGTGTGTGGCTGGAGGAAGTAGGTCACTGAGGGCATGACTTTCAGGTTTATATTTTCTCCCTGGTAAACAGAGCTCTCTCTTTCTGCTTCATGGTTGCCATATCCTGGGCTGCTTGCCTCTACCAAGCTCTCTGCCATGATGTTCTGCTTCATCTTGGGCCCAGGACTATGGAGTCAGCAGACACTGGACTGAGATTTCGGGTACTGTGAGCCAAAATAAACTTTTCCTCCTCTAAGTTGTTCTTTTCAGGTCTTTTTGTCACAGTGACATAAAGCTGAATAAAACAACAGTATTTCTCTGTTCCCTCTCCTCCTCCCTCCCCCAGTCCCTTTCCTCTACAGATCTCCCTTTGATTTTCATGAGATTCCCTCCTCCTCACAACCTTTTTTCCCCTTTTTCTTCTCTAGAATCCACATAGGAGAGAAAATATACTACCCTTGAACTTCTGAGTTTGGCTTATTTTACTTAACATAAAGGTTTCAAGTTCCAACCATTTTCCTCCAAATTACATAATTTCATTTTTCTTTATGGCTGAATGAAACTCCATTTGTGTATATATGCCACATTTTCTTCATCCATACATCCATTGATGGACACCTATGTTTTTTACATTTTTATAATTTTGACTTTAGAAATCATGTTAATGTTCTTCATTTACATAAATAAAATTGGATCAATAAGGGTGGCAGGAGTGGAGGTGGAGGTAGACCAAAAACTGAATTAAAACAGAAACAAATGAACCCAACTGTATTTCAAATGAATAACCAAACTACTTTGAAAATACCCAACCCATGTAACTTTTGAACACAGCACCTTGTCTATACACCCTCAATCTAGAGATAAAAAGAACTGTACCAAATCTTTAACTTTTTAACCTGGTTGGTTCATTTTATTTAAACTTGAAATCTTCTTTCTGAAAAATTTTTTATACCTTTATTTTGTTTATTTTTATGTGGTGCTAAGGATCGAACCCAGTGTTTCACACATGCGAGGCAAGTGCTCTACCACTGAGCTACAACCCCAGCCCAAACCTGGCTGTTTTTTTTTTTTTAATATTTTTTAGTTACAGATGGACACAATACCTTTATTTTATTTGTTTATTTTTATGTGGTGCTGAGGATGGAACTAGTGCCTCACACATGCTAGGCAAGTGCTTTACCGCTGAGCTACAGTCCCAGCCCTGGTTGTTTTATGTAGTAATATAAATGCAGCAAGTCTCAAATTATCTTGTTCGTATTGGAGTAAATGAATTAATGTTGTCATAAACCAATCTTCTCTCTAGAAAAAGGGAGAAAAAATTATAAAATGGGTGAAAGCTAGAAGTACCTCGTAGGGTTGGATTGCAATTGGAAGTATCGGTTATATGCTTAAAATTTCTTCAAAATTAAAGAAAAAAAAGAATATGAATTACAAAGTAATCAGTATATATGCATGTTCATATGTACATATATTCATGCATAGATGTAATTATATTCTTGACTACCATGAACTTTACATATGTGTAATCTAGAGCAAGAGTAAGCAAAAGGCAGAGAGACAAAGAAAATTCTATAAAATTGCTGATTGGGAAATAATCCTTATAAAATTGTTTTCAGAACAACTGGCAATTTGACTAAGTGCCCCTGCTTTTATTCTTATTTTTTATTTTTTAAAAATATTTATTATTTAATTGTAGTTGGACACAATATCTTTATTTTGTTTATTTATTTTTATGTGGTGCTGAGGATTGAACCCAGGGCCTCGCACGTGCTAGGCAAGGGCTCTACTGCTGAGCCACAACCCCAACCCTTATTTTTTATTTTATGTTTTAAAATTCTTATTTAATTTTTGAAATGAAAATACACCCTTTATGTTAGAATCAGTATAGCATCTTGGTTGATAAAATTTATTTTAAAGTGAGATAATTTGTTTAAATCCTAGCTTTTCCATATACTATCAAGCTAGTTATTTATTCTCTCTGGACCCTAAATATTTGATCTCTAAAGTGAGACTGATAGTAAGTTACTCATAGGAAGATATCTGCCTACCAGATATTGAGCATCTGCACTTCCTCCTGGAATCCTCTGTAAGTTATACCTTGTACATAGTGTGCTCAACAGAGAGTCTAGGCATACTATAGATGCTCAATACCTGATAAGCAATATCATTATTGCATATAATGATTACCATGTAATGATAAAATCATATATTTATGATATATTGCTTCTTCCACAAATAAAATATATGTAAGGCTTAGTGTCTATTTACCCAGATCAGACAACCACATAACTTATCTGTTCTTATTCACACATTCTGAATAAACATTCAGAATACACATTCTGGGAAGTCATAACTAAAATTTCAAAATATTTAAAAATTGTCACACTTACTATAACTCTTTCTACTGGGGAGGAATTCAGCATAAGAAATATCTCGTTTGAGCTTGGTATTGTGGCACACACCTGTAGTCTTAGCTGCTCAGGAGACTGAGGCAGGAGAATTGCTTGAAGCCACAAGTTTGAGACCAGCTTGGGCAACATAGCAAAATCCTATACTAAAAAAAGAAAGAGTAAAAGGAAAAAATAAAAGAAGAAGAAAGAAAGGAAAAGAGGAAGAAAGAAATATCTCAGTTGGACAATATCTCAGTTGGAATTTTAATAGGCATGGTTTAGTTATTGATGGAGCAATAGATTGTTGCTATAAGGTTGTCTTCAGAAAATAAAGGGTGATAGCTCTGGGGTGCTAAAAAAGCCATAGTAAGCAAACTTATGTTCAAGTCTCAGAACTGCCTTTTTTCCTAGTGGGATAAATAGGCAAATCATCTGAATCCTTTATATATCAGTTTCCTTAACTCTAATATACTGGATAGTATTTTCTGTTCATAGGATTGTTGTGAGGATCGAAAAAGAAGTAGAGTGAATACATTTTTCTAAACAATGAGGTTTACATAACCATACCAGATGGTATTATATATTTTGTGGCACAAATCTCAACGGCAATTGGGGAAATGGTTTTGGTGTAGTTTGCCGTGGTTTTCTCAGCTATGATTTTGTTATTCACTGCCTGCCAATTTTATTCTCTATAGCTATTCAAATATAGATTTATAAGAGAAAATTTTCATTTATGAACTGTACAGTGATTGCCACCTGCTATATATGTGCCCATGTGCCTTTTCCTGAGAAGCGTGTTGAAAATGAATTATATTTTGGCAAAAAGATAATCAATGTGAATGAAAAAAAATCCCATAACAAAATCTACTAAAATTTTTGTCAATCAGTTGAATAGCATTTACTTACAAGTAAAAATGAGGTTAGCCCAATCAGTATGCATTTTTTCAGGCCCCAGAATTATTGATATTATTAGCAGGTAATCCGGAGATGAGATTAAAGTCCAGATTGTTGGCTTCCATTTCAAAATTTTCTCTGCATTTTTTAGGACTCCATCTCACAGTGTCAAAACATCTGGATATAAAACTTAAAAATATACTTACCAATCTCTTTAAAATAATTTTTATTATGGTAAGAACACTTAACAGAAGATATACTCTCTTAAATTTCTAACAGGTAACACAGTATTGTTAACTCTAGGCATAGTGTTGTACAAAAGATCTCTAGAAATTAATCATCTTGTATAACTGAAATTTTATACATATAAAACACTAACTCCCCATTTCCTATTCACTAGGCCTTGTCAATTACCATTATATTCCCTGCTTCTATGTCTATGACTATCTTAGATAACTCATATAAATGGAAGCATGCATAAAAATTGTATATAAAATTGTACATAAATTATATATTTATTCTACACAATATGTTGTGAAATATGTATATGTTGTGGGATGACTAAATTAAGCTAATTGACATACACACAACCTCACATACCTTTTTTTTGTGGTAAGAGCACTTAAAAATTCACTCTTTTAGTGATTTTCAGGAGTATACAGGGCTGTGGTTGTGGCTCAATGGTGGAGTGCTTGTCTAGCATGTGGAAGGCACTGGGTTCGATTCTCAGCACTACATGTAAATAAATACATTAATTAATTAAAGTCCATCAACAACTAATTTTTTTTTTTAAAAAAGAGTATACATCTGGGTACAGTGGCTCATTCCTATAATCCTAGCTGCTCAGGAGGCTGAAGCAGGAGGATCATGAGTTCAAAGCCAGCTTCAGCAACTTAGAGAGGCTGTAAGCAAATTGGCAAGACCCAGTTTCTAAATGAAAACTTAAAGGGGCTGGAAGCCAGGCATAGTGGTGCACACCTGCAATCCCACTGGTTTGGGAGGCTGAGACAGGAGGATCACAAGTTCAAAGCCAGTCTCAGCCAAAGCAAGGCGTTAAGCAACTCAGTGAGACCTTGTCTCTAAATAAAATACAAAATAGGGCTGGGAATGTGGCTCTGTGGTTGAGTGCCCCTGAGTTCAATCCCTGGTACAAAAAAAAAAAAAAACAGGCTGAGGTAGCTCAGTGGTTAAATGCTCCTGGGTTCAATCCCTGGCACCAAAACAAACAAACAAATATATATTATACTGTATTGTTATTAACTATAATTTCCATGTGATGAACTAGATCTCTTGAACTTGCTCTTTCTACTTAGTATAAGCAATTTGAAAATATAGTACATGACAAAAGTGCTGATGTATATGTGGAAAAAGGAACACTCTCATACACTGTTAGTGGGAATATAAATTGGTACAGTCATGGAAAACAGTGTGGAGGTTTCTAAAAAAAATGTTTAAATAGAACTACCATGTGATCCAGCAATCCCACTTCTGGGGAAGGAAAAGGAATTAGTATGTCAAAGAGATATCTGCACTCTTATGTTTACTGTAGCACCATTCACAATAGCCAAGATATGGAATCAATCTCATTGTCTATGCACAGATGAATGGGCAAAGAAAACGTGTTACATATACACAGTAGAATAGTATTCATTCATAAAAAAGAATTAAATCCTGCAATTTGTGACAATATGGATGAGCCCAGAGGATATTAGGTGAAGTGAAATAAGCCAGGCAGAGCAATAATTCCTACATGATTTCACTCATGTGTAGAATCTAAAAAAATTTATCTCACAGAAGTAGATAGTAGGACGTGGTTACCAGAGACAAGGAGGGTGGGAGGATATGGAAAGATTGGTTAAGAGTATGAAGTTATAGATAGGTAAAAGGAAAAAGTTCGAATGTTCTATTACACAGTAGGGTCACTCTGGTTAACAATATTGTATTGAGACTTCAAAATAGCTAGAAGGGAGAATTCTGAATGTTGTCAAAAAAATAAGTTGATTAAAACAGAGTCACCTGGGCTGGGGATGTGGCTCAAGTGGTGGCGCGCTCGCCTGGCATGTGTGTGGCCCGGGTTCGATCCTCAGCACCACATACCAACAAAGATGTTGTGTCTGCCGAGAACTAAAAAAATAAATAAATAAATATTAAAAATTCTCTCTCTCTCTCTCTCTCTCTCTCTCTCTCTCTCTCTCTCTCTCTCCTCTCTCACTCTCTCTTTAAAAAAAAAAAAAAACAGAGTCACCTGCTTCTCTTCCCTAGGGCAGTGCTGAAAGGCCAATGTATTGGGTGGATATTCACTCCATTTTTCTACTTTCCTGCTAAAGGAGAAATCTCATAATTGTGTGTCTTCTCTTAATCCCACAGTGCCTAGCAGGCTGCTAAGATTCATCCACCCTCTTTTCTTGAGGGAGTACCCTGGAATTCTGAGAGACTGGGTTCAAGCTCCAATTCTCTTCCTTTCTCTTGAAAGAGAAGTATCAGGATTATATACCTTCTTTCAATCTTGCAGAACCCTGCTGGCTGATCAGTGCCTCCTACTTTTTTTTTTCATTTTTCTTAACTGCTCCCAGACACTTTTAACTATGCTAGTTACTTTAGCACTCTGAGTGAAGACAGAAATAGATTTCTTGCGTAGTACTGGTGTAATGGTTAATTACATTACTGGTGTAATGGTTAATTAAGGCTGGTGTAATGGTTAATTTGAATTTTCAACTTGATTGGATGAAGAGATGCCAAGGTTTAAAAGGATTATGGGTGTGTCAGTGAGGGTGTGTCTAGGAATGATTGGCATGTGGGATAGCCAACTAAAATGGAGACCCTCCCTAAGTGTGGGCAGCACCATCCAATAAGATGATGGCTTGGATGCAATAAAAGTTGGAAGGACAAGGAAGCAGATGTAAACTTGATTCTTCTTGAACCCGTTCTTGATTGCTGCTGCGATATTCTGAGGATATCAGACTTTCGCTTTTTTGCTCTTCCCAGCTGGATTCTCCATAAGCCTTTGGTCTCAGACTAGGGCAGCACCACTGATCCTCTTGTTCCAGGACTTCAGCCTCTTGGATTGCACAGCTACTGGTTCTTCCAGCTCTCCGACCTACAGACGGCCATTGTGGACTATCCAGCTTATGGTAGTGTAAGCCAACCTCATAAGTCCCCCTTTTATAATTATACTTCCTGTTGATTCTGTTTCTCTAGAGAACCCTGGGTAATACAGCTGGGAATGCTGGATACATCCTTCATTCATTGACAGAAATCAGGGCCAAATGGATCTCTTGTGGCACCCAGCTGTGCTGGCTTGGGAAAGGGACCAACATGACCATTTTTGAAGCAATTTTGCTCAGTTTTGTGCTCATCTGAGATTTTTCAACTTCTAACCTTGATTGTGAAGTTCTCAAAGGTATTTTGGGCCAACTGTCACGGTTTTTCATTGTTTCTGTGGGTAGATATACAGTAGAACTACTTATTCTGTCATCTTGTTGATGTCACTGATCCAACATTGGCCTACTTATGAATCCCTGATCTGCCACAAGCTAGTAATATAAACTTCTACATGTATTGTGCCCTCTCTGAGTTTCATGTCCTTTGACATTAAAAGTGAACTCATAGGGTTCTATGTCAATTGACAAGTGCCTAATGTCCATTGAATAAATAGTACTCATTTTTTATCGTAACTGTTAAATGTAGAGGATTTGCCAGTTGGAATAGCTGTTTTGCAGGTGGAGAAAGGGAGTTGGGAGAGGGTGTAGCACCTCTAATCCCTTCTTTACTTGAATAATTCTTACGTAAGTTCACATAGAAATCTCACAACTACAATGCTTATAAACCACTCTTGCCACAAACAAGGCCTATAACAAAGAAGACTTGATGTAAAGTGGGCCTAGAAGCACACTTAGACTTTAAGATGAAAAAAAAAATTATATCAAAACTTGGTAGTGCAAGTGGCTGAGGACCAGATCATATTTTGTAGTAGATGATAAAGATTCACACAAGGTTCCAAATTCAGAAATTTAGACAGCAGGAAGACTGTGAAAAGAATGAATCTGAACTTGGCACAAAGACTATCCAGTAACTCCCTGGGTAGTTGCCAGGAGCAGGCACCATTGTCTAAGTGTGAGTGGTGTTTTAATTTCAGAGACTTTGAAATATACTCCCAAAGAAGGAAAGAAAAACAGAGCTGACAAAGTCTAGGAAATAATGTAAGACAAAGTACTAGGCAAGAACCTCAATAGTCCAAACCCTACTATCCTAAAGAAATAAATGTAACTTCCAAATATAAAAGTGACCCTTCTCTTGGGCTGGGGTTGTGGCTCAGAGGTAGAGTGCTTGCCTAACATGCGTGAGGCACTGAGTTCGATCCTCAGCACCACATAAAAATAAAATAAAGATATTGTGTCCACCTAAAACTAATAAATAAATAAATAAGTAAATAAAAGTGACCCTTCCCTATTCACTGACTGCTAAGTTGCTAAGCAGTTACTTAGGAACACAGTTGCTAAGAATCTTCAACTTCTGATTATTTTATCTTTCTCTTTTTAAAATTTCATCTCTTTCTAATGATTTCATTTGTTGATGGACCTTTATTTTATTCATTTAGTTATATGTAGTGCTGAAAATCAAACCCAGTGCCTCACACATGTTAGGCAAGTGCTGTACCACTGACCCACAACCCCAGCCCCTACTTCCTTTATTAGAAAATTCATGTTGCATTCCCTGTGTCTATCTACAAGGGGCAATAGAGAGTGATAACTGAGACGACTTCTTCTTCTTCTTCTTTTTTTTAGTGTTAGGTGGACACAATATATTTATTTTATTTTGTGGTGCTGAGAACCAAACCCAGTGCCTCACGCATGCTAGGTGAGTGCGCTACCACTTAAGCCACATCCCCAGCCCCAAACTGAGACTTCTTTAAGGAAGTATTCCAACTCAGTATGAAGACTTTGTTTTGGAATTGGTGTTAAGCAGAGATTACTTGCTTAGAGGCAGGAATAAAGAGAATGAGCACAAGACTTACTACCTCTTATGGTCTAACCATCACTCTTGCCAGTTCTTTGGTCTAGACCCTATGTCTTATGCTAGTAACAAAGACGATCCACGTTCATAAAAGCCCCCATCATGACACTATTCATCTGTGACTTACCATCTGACTTGTCCTTTAAATGATGATGGATCCACTTTTTTGATGGCTGAGTCATGATATACTTATTTATGATTTTCTCCCTTCCATGAAAAACAAATAAGAAAAACACATCATTCATTTATGCAGTAAACATTTGTTCATAATCTTCCATAAGCAGGATGATTTCAGATGACAATGTGTGGTAATTGTTACTGAATTGGCAGGAAGCACATCAGCATTCACAACAGATAAGTAAGAATTTTCTACTGACTTACCGGCAGAATAGTTGGCAAAATCATTACACGGAAACCTAAGTACTCATATTCCCATTTCAATATAAAAATAAATGCCACAATCACAAGTCTATGGAATTTAAATCAGACTAGAGCACCTCACTAAACTGACATAGCATCAATCCTCTTCTTTCATAAACCAGCAATTTGCATAAAATTCAGCTTCATGCCAAAGATATGGTAAACTCATTGCCATAGCTAGAGCCTAGCTGGAGATGAAAACATTTTCTAGAAAGACCTATGCATGATAACCTTTGCTTAAAACATGGAACAAAAAAAATTCTTTATTCTTTTAAGAAAAAAAAATTGGAAAAATGAACTGCATAAGTTTCTGGAGAGATTGCTAGATTACCTATTAGAGGAGTATTATCAAAACTTGTCCTGCAGGGTCTGGAGCACTGCCATTCTCAATTAACTATTGCTGTAATATGTAGTTACAATAATTTGTTAGTGAATACACAATATAAAAAGTTGTCTATTGTAACATCAAAAACATAAAATGGTGTGTGGGGGTAAAAGAGTCGTTTTTTTTTTGTATGTGATTAAAGTTATAGCTTTAAAATATCCTTGTTATAACTGTATGATGTTTTATGTAGGTCTTATGGTAATAACAAAAGGAAAAACCCTATGGTAGATATGCAAAAGATAAAGAGAAAAGAATCAGAGAATTCCATTACAGAAGCTCATCAGATCACAAAGTTATCTACAAAAAGGCCAGAAAAACAATGAACAAAATGGCAATGGTAAATCTTTCCCTACCAATTATTACCTTGAATGTAAACCAATTAAATTCTCCAATCAAAAGACATGAAGTGGCTGAATTGTATTTTTTTTAAATACTCAACTATATGCTGTCTGCAAGAGCTCACTTCATTTTTTAATTTTTTTTATTTTTATTTTTTTTTTAAAGAGAGAGTAAGAGAGGAGAGAGAGAGAGAGAATTTTTAATATTTATTTTTTAGTTCTCGGCGGACACAACATCTTTGTTGGTATGTGGTGCTGAGGATCGAACCCGGGCCGCACGCATGCCAGGCGAGCGCGCTACCGCTTGAGCCACATCCCCAGACCCATCACTTCATTTTTTTATACTGGGGATCCCCAGATCTTTTTTTTTCAAGTATTGCACAATTTTCTTCTGTTTTAATGTTGAATGATATGCCATTGAATGTATGCACCACCTTTCAAAATCCATTCCTCTGTCTGTGTATATCTAACAATGAAATATCTGAAATTTAGGGAAATAATTCCATTACAATAGCACAAAAAATAATAATATACCTTGGTTTTATAAACTGAGGAGTTGACAGATAAATGGACAAAGAAAATGTGGCCTATATACATAATGGAATATTACTTAGCATTAAAGAAGGATGAAATTACGGCATTTGCCAGTAAATAGATGGAGCTAGGGAATACATTGCTAAGCAAAAATCAGCCAATCCCAGCTCTTTTTTAGTTTTTATTTTGAGAAGCATCTCATTAAGTTGCTGAGACGGGCCTTGAAGTTGCCACCCCCCTGCCCCAGGTTCTTTTTTTTTTTAATATTTATTTTTTAGTTGTAGTTGGACACGATATCTTTAAATTTTATTTATTTATTTTTATGTGGTGCTGTGAATCGAACCCAGCGCCTTGCATGTGTTAGGCAAATGCTCTACCGCTGAGCCACAACCCCAGCCCTGCCCCAGGTTCTTGAGTTCACTTCACTTCGAAAGACACACACAGACTGACAATGAAAGGATGGAAAAAGATATTCCAAGTAAGTGGCAACCAAAAGAGTGCAGGAGTCACAAGACTTGTGTATGGCAAAGTTCACCTCAACTCAAAAGTTTTCAGGAGACATAGACAGCAGTACAATAATGGTAGGGCACTTTCATACTGCACTTTCAACATTGAATAGATCTCCTAGACAGAAAAATCAAAAAGAAAACATTGGACTTGAACTATACTTTAAACCGAAACATACATATACAGAACATTCCATCCAATAGCAGCAGAATGCTTATTCTTCTCAAGTGCATATAAAATATTCTCCAGATCATATGTTAGGGCTACAAAACAAGTCTTAATGATTTTAAGAAAAAAATATGGAAAAAAGCTTTTAAGAAGACCGAAAATATGCCAGGTATCTTTTGTGACCACAATGGTCTGAAACTAGAAGTCAATTAATGGAAAGAAAACTAGAAAATTCACAAATAAGTGGAAATTAAACTTCCAGACTCCTGCACAACCAATGGGTCAAAGAAGAAATTGCAAGTTTAATTAAAATATATTGAGACTATTGAAAATGGAATCAAAACATACTAGAACTCAAGGGGTATAGCAAAAACACTAAGAGGGAACTTCAAAGCCACAAATACCTACATGAAAAAGGAAGAAAGATCTTCAGTTAACAATCTAACACTCTAATCAACAACCTAACACTACACCTAGAAGAAAGTTAGCAGAAGGAAATAATAAAATTCAGAGCAAAATATGAAACAGAATAGAAAGACAATAGAAATCAATGAGGAGCTGGGATTGTGGCTCAGCAGTAGAGCGCTCGCCTAGCACATGCGAGGCACTGGATTCTATCCTTAGCACCACAGATAAATAAATAAATAAAACAAAGGTATTGTGTCCAACTACAACTAAAAACTAAAATTTTTTTTAAAAATCAATGAAACTAAAATTTCATATTTTTTGAAAAGATAAAAAGAATGAACAAACCTTTAGGACAACTAAGAAAAAAGAGGGAAGAATCAAATGAATACAATAAGAAAGAAACATTACAACTGATGCTACAGAAATAAAAATAATCATTAGATACAATGAATAACTACATACCAACAAAATTATTAACCTAGAAGAAATGGATCAATTGCTAGATATATACAACTTATTTATTATTCAGGGTTCTCCAGAGAAATACAACCAATAGAAGGGGATGTATCTCAGGAAATATATTACGAGGAATGGGCTCACATGATTATGGAAGCTTATTCTGTTTAGGCTCCCAATGTATTGAAAGACTGGCAATCCCATTGGGGAGGGTAATCTACCAATTCAAATGCTCATCTCTTCCACAACACCCTCAGAGACATAATTGGAAATAATGTTAAATTAGGAAATCCCAGGTGGTATCAAGTTGATAAATAAAATAAACCTCACAAGTCTACCCCTTGTCAACTTGGTACCCATATGCATCTCCTTAAACCTACCTAATCTCCAAATAAAGACAATAAAAGGTTATAATTTCATCCAATATGATAAAACTATAATATGTCCAACCAGAAAGTGCAGTAGCTCCTTTTCCAAAATCATTGAATGATGTTTACTCTTCTTGATATCCCATAACTATTAAATACAATGAAGTAAAAATACCAACACTAAAATATCATTGTAAGGTCAATATATTTTATGCCACAAGAGAGAGTTAGCCAGGAACAGTGGCAAGATTGAATTCAGGGGCACTCAACCATTAAGCCACATCGCCAGCCTTATTATTATTATTATTATTATTATTATTATTATTATTTGGTGCTAAGAATCCAACCCAGGGCCCTAGCACATGCTAAGCAAGTGCTCATCATTGAGCTACATTCCCAGCCCTAATTTTTCTCTTTTCTTTTCTTTTTTCTTTCTTTTCTTTTTTTGTATTGGGCATTGAACTCAGAGGCACTCAACCACTGAGCCACATCCCCAGCCCTATTTTGTATTTTATTTAAAGACAGTGTCTCACTGAGTTGCTTAGCACCTTGCTGTTGCTAAGACTGGCTTTGAACTCATGATCCTTCTGCCTTAGCCTCCCAAGCTGCTGGGATTACAGGTGTGCACCCAGCAGCAAGCAAAAATTTTGATAGTGGATTTCTATAGGTAATAATGAATGTTACCACTTCAGTTTCCATCTCTTGAATCCTGGCTATAGTAGAAATAGCATCATATACCAAATGCTGAATCAAAGCATTTACAGCCTTCTAGAAAACCTTGCAAGCTATTGCTACCTAGCTAGCACTGCTGAGTCTTCAAAAGGCCATTCTGCCATTCTATGAGATCAGCTGCTTCAGGATGGTGGGAAACATGGTAAGACCAGTGAATTCCATGAGCATGAGCCCATTACTGCACTTTTTTTGCATGAAGTGAGTTTCTTGAGTTCAGGTGCATATCTCAAAAGCATATGCACCTGAACTCAAGAAATTGAATATTAGACAAATATTAGAAGATTATGATGGTTGAAAAGGAATTATGTTAAGTCCAAAGATGGTAATCTGGGCAGATGTGTGGCATGCAGGGAAGACAAATCTGTATCTAGAGTGCCTGTTCCAGTAAGAACAAAATTATGCCCCTTTCTATAACAGAAGTGGTCCAATGTAATCAACTACCATCATGCAGCTGGCTAATCAGCCTGGTGTCATATTGAGAATTCATTGTGGTCCCTGCTGCTACAAATTGGATACTCAACAGTGACTGCAGCCAAGTCAGAGTTGGTTAGTAGAAGTCCGTGTTTCTGAGCTCAAGTATACCGTCTGCCCTGGTATGGATTTGTTCATCCCTGCTAAAACTCCATTTGAAATTTGGTTGCCAATATAGCACTGTTGGGATGTGGGGCCTTTAAGAAGGATTAAGGTCTTTCTCTTGAGATTCCATTAGTTCTTGTGAGAGTAGGTTGTTATAAAGCATCTGATTCCATTTGTCCCCTCCTTTCTTTGCACACACACACATACTCTCTGCTTTTCTTCCATGTATGGAGCAGTACAAGATGCTCACCAGAAACCTAAGTAGATGCAGCCACCCAATCTTTGACTTTCAGCTTCCAGAGCTATGAGATGAATAAACTACCTTTCTTTATAAATTACCCAGTCTCAAGTATTCTGTTATAGTAACAGGAAACAGGCCAAGACCATCTATGCCACTATGGCCACTGTGTTTATGATCACATTGGGCAATGACAGGGGCGGCTGGGGAAAGAGGCTAACTGGTGTACACAGAATAGGTCTTCCCATCTACTGATGATTAAAATCCTGCACTGCTGAGGTTATCCTTTGGTGAATATTTACATGGGACACAAATATCTTCATGATTTTTTGCCCATTCAGAGAGGTCTATTTACATACCTCTTCCCAGAATTTCCTTGTTACCAATTTCCCAATCATGTTCCTTCCAAGTTCTGGACCATTTAGCCAAATTATTGTCCACAGTCAATGAATCAGAATATAATCATACAACAGGTCATTTCTCCTTTCAAACAAAGAGCATGACCAGGTTCACTGCTCAAATTTCTGCCCACTGGGAGGATTTCTATTTACCACTCTTCTGCAGGGATGCCCCAGAGAGGCCAGAGAGGGGCCGAAGCACTACAGCTGTGCACTTTCAGGTGGTGCCTGAATATGGTGCAGAATGATCTGTAAACCATCCTAAATCTTGTTCTGGTTATAGGAAGCTGTCCATGAGGCCATAGGAAGAGAGACAGGGTGGGGGAGGGGAGAGAGAGAGAGAGAGAGAGAGAGAGAGAGAGAGAGAGAGAGAGGAGACAGATATGAGAAGAGAGGAGAGAGAGAGAGAGAGAAAGAAGTGTAGGAGTGGAGGCCATGAGCATTTGGGCCACCTCATGTGACTTTAATGGTGCCTCAGGGCTTGATTGGGCCTGATCACATACATACTACTTCCATTTGGAAGTCTTGGAATGCTTCTGTGCACATGAAACTTTATGGTTTGGTGGGTCAGATAACAACACCCAGTTCATCATGGGCAGCTCAGATTGCATAGTAATGGGGTGGCCCATGATTAAATGTTGAGTTTCCACTAAGACCTATTAGACAAGGAACTGTTTCTCAAAGGAGGATAGTTATCTGTGGAGGATGACAGGGCATTGTTCAAATAAATATCAATGGTCTGCACTGAGACTCACCTACAGTGACCTGCCAAAGGCAGCAAACATCTTCCCTATCTGCCACTGACCCTTTGAGCACCACTTGATCTGCTGGATCAAAAGGCATAAGTGGCAGAGCAGCTTGTACAGCAGCCTGGACCTTGTTTGGGGATTTACTCAAAACTAACAGCTTTTGGGGTCATTCAATAAATGGACTGGGGTAATATACCCACATGATGAATATGTTGCCTCTAAACCTCTAAAAGGCCTAGTAGGCATTGTTCTTTTTTCTAGTTGTACAAGGGACCAGATGCAAAAACGTACCCAGAACCTTAGAAGGGATATCATAATATGCCTCATAACACTGGACCCCTAGAAATTTCACAGAGGCAGAAGGCCAATGAAATTTCATCAGATTTATTTCCCACTTCCAGGTATGCAAATGTCTTACCAATAATTCTAGAACAGTTGCTATTTATTGCTTATTAGGTCCAGAGAGCATACTGTTATCAACGTAATGGACTAGTGTGATATCTTATAGAAGGGAAAGCCAATCAGGATCCTTGCAAATCAAATTATGACATAGGGCTGAAAGAGTTGATAAACCCTTGAGGTTGAATGGTGAAAGTGCATCGTGGTCTTACTAGATGAAACCAAACTATTTCTCATGGCCTGATGAACAGGGATGGAGGAAACAGCATTTACCAGATGAATAGCTTCATAGCAGATATGTTAATTTGCCCAAGTAATAAAATCACAATCACAGCAACTGTGATTGACATCCCACCTGGTTAAGTTTATGATAGTTCACTGTCATTCTTTAAGATCCATCTGCATGAGCCAAAGAGGAGAGTTGAATGGGGATATGTTAGGCATCAATTTCCCTCCATCTTTTAAGTCCTTGATGGATGTGCTGATTTCTGAAATCCTTCCAGAAATGTGGCTTTGCTGATAGAGGCAATTCTAGTGATGTCCACTTGGCCTTCTCTACCATAGTAGCTCTCACTCCACAGGTCAGGGAACCAATGTGGTAATTATGCCAGCTGCTGAGTGTGTCTATTCCAATTATGGGTTCTGGAACTGGGAAAATAACCACAGGATTGGCTCAGGGATGCCTCTGTACCCACTGTGAGAAGCAGCCAAGCTAAAAATTCATTGATTACCTATGTAATACCCTACTTTGGTGACCATAGAAATGTTTTAGATTGCCTTGAATTAGTGTCAGTTTAGAATTAGTGTTCATCAGCCTCCAAATTTTAATTATTTCCTTTCCCCTAATGTACAATTATCCTGATAAAAGGACATAGGTCCCTTTGTGGAAGAGCGGGAGGTGGGAAGAAAAAGGGGTAAATTCCTCTTTATCTTTTTGGGTTCCTAAAGGATTGGACTATGCCCACCCACACTGGGAAGGACAATCTTCTTTATTAAGACCACTGGTTCAAATGCTAATCTCATCCAAAAATCTTTGACATAAACACCCAGAAATAATAATGTTTAACCTGAGCATCCTGTGCCCCACCATATTAATGCATAAAATTAACCATTACATCTATTAACACTAAGTCATGAAAAATGGGATGGAAGACTGGTAGAATGATTAAAAATATAAATTGTCAGTCCTGTACCAGCGTCCTTCCTCTGGGGAATCCTGATCATTCAAGGGGTTTTGAGTCTAGAAACTGACTGAAATAAGAGGGACAAAGATTCATGAAATTGGTCTTGGCAATGATTCTTGGATATTACACCAAAATCACAGGGGAAAAAAAAGTAAAAATAGACAAGGGAGAACTACATATGAGAAACCAACCTCTACCTCAGAGCAAAGCCTGTCCAAGGAAGGGGGTGTGACCCTTGTCCTTGGAAACACCCACAGAGCATTCCTAAGCACATACCCACCCAGCTGAGTTGTTTGTCTACAAATAACTGGAGAGATCTGCTGCACCAGGTGTCCCTGACTCAGTCAGGCTAGGTGGGGACCCATAGCAACCCCCTAGCAACCACCAATCAGCATGAGACAGAGACATACCTGGGATGCCAGATGACCCTCCCAGTAGTTTATGGTGGTTGATAACATGTTGGGAAACCATGTAGTTCAGCAGTACTCCCCTCGTGGCTTAAACCAATCAGATTAAACAAATCCCCCTCTTGTAGTAACCAGTCACCCCTACCCAACTTGTTCCCACCAGTGAATGTGCTAATCATGTTTTAGAGTTGTTTTATGATTTTCCCGCGGTGTGTGATGATTTGCTAAGAGATGCTATGATGTATGTGAAGTCCCTGCCTTCCCCAAAGAGTGTATAAAACTGCTGCAAACCCTGGGCTCAGGGCCTCTCAGCATCACCAGTTGCTGTGTGCGCACGGAGGACCGAGGTAGCTCACAATAAACACCTCTTTGTGCCAGGGACTAGAAGGGAGTTCTCCTTCAAAGAATAGCCTGACAGTGCCAGGGACTAGAAGGGCGTTCTCCCTTCAAAGAATAGCCTGACAGTTACAAGAAACAGCCTCCTGGGAGACATCCTGCCTGGGAGACACCCTGCAGCCATCTATCTCCCTGAGACATCCTGCGGCCATCTGTCTTCCTGAAACATCCTGCGTTATCTCACCTTGTGAAGACATCCAGCAACTGCCAATAAGAGAGCTTCCCCCATTCCCAGCCCATAAATACCCCTGTGTGAACAATAAAAGTTTGCAGCTTGATCAGAACTCCTGTCTTGCTGTCACCCTTCGTGTCTCTTGTCCCTTCATTCCTCCCCATCTAGGTTCGCTGCCCACGTTGATGTGTCCTGCCAGTTGGGACATTTGGCGCCCAGTGTGGGGCTCGAGCCTTTGACTGAGGGGGAACGCCGTCCTCCGGGAAGACTTGGCCAAGCGGAGCTCGAGATCGCCTCGTGATCCAGGAGGAGAGTGAGGACGACGCAAGGTGAGGCAAGGTGAGTGACCCACCATGGGACAAGCAGTTTCGTCACATGAGTTGTTTTTGTCAGGCCTCAAGGAGGCCCTCAAGACACGGGGGGCACGTGTTAAGAAAAAGGACTTAAAATTATTCTTTTCATACATAGGAGAATTGTGTCCATGGTTTCCCCTTGAAGGGACCATTGATGGTAAAAGATGGCTTAGAGTAGGAGAATGTTTAAAAGATTATTATGAATCTTTTGGCCCAGAAAATGTGCCTGTTCCCACCTTTTCTTACTGGAACTTAATTAATGAACTTCTTAAAAGTTCACCCTTTGACAATGGTACCTTAAAACTTGTCAGTATTGGGGAGGAGGCTATGCAAAAGACCTCTCATCCCCCCTCGGCATGCCCTTCAGTTAGTATAGACACAAACCTTTCTAAGTCTCCCCAGGACCCTGGGAACCTTCCTGGTCCCCCTCAAAATCCCACCCTAATAAATAAGGCTCAAACGGCTACCAACCACCTTTATCCAGTTTTAAATCCCGGAGACACATTGACCCCTGGAGAGGAGGCTACCTTGGAGAAGGAAGCAGCTCACTACCATTCAGAAGACCCCCCCACCTCTCAGGACCCTGCCACAGCCTATAGGACTTACACATCCCCCTCCCTCCTATATCCCTACCGCCTTTTGTGCTCCGGCCCTTCAGGGGCCAACTGCCCCCTCAGATATTTTTTCTCCACTTGCCCTGCCTAACCTGGCTCCCTTGCGAGAGTCTCTCCAACATAGGCGGGAACAGATCAAACTTTTAAAAGAATTAAGATCCCTTGAGGGGTTGGGGATGTGGCTCAAGCAGTAGCGCGCTCGCCTGGCATGCGTGCGGCCCGGGTTCGATCCTCAGCACCACATACAAACAAAGATGTTGTGTCCGCTGAGAATTAATAAATAAATATAAAAAAAAATTAAAAAAAAGATCCCTTGACTCCGAGCTCCGCTCATTAGCCTTAGACACAGAGTCAACCCAAGGTGGTCTAATACAAAGGCTAAGCCGTGCCATCGGCCTGTTCTCGCTTTCCCAGTCACCCGCAGTCAGACAGATAAGCCCGCCCAGGCTGAGGACAAAGAGGAGGGTCAAGAGGAGGAAGCGGAGGAAATGGATCAAGGGGATGAAGGGGGGGTGATGGCAAGAGGAAGATCGAGACTCAGAGGATGAGGAGTTCACCCCTAGGCAGGAAGGAACCCAGAGTGTCTACAAAGAATTAAGCCTGCGTTTTCTTGAAAAACTTAAAAAGGCTTGTGCTCACTATGGCCCCACTGCGCCCTACACATTGGCTTTACTAGAGAGTCACAGCGCACAATGGCTTACTCCCAATGACTGGAAATTTTGAGCCCGAGCTACCCTCAGTGCCGGAGACTTCCTGTTATGGAATGCAGATTTCAAAGAGCACTGTCGGGAAACTGCTCAAAAAAATTTAACTAAGGCCTCCTCTAAATCCTGGACTTATGTTAAGCTAGTGGGCAATGCGCCCCTTGACACTAACCCTAAACAGGCGCGTTTCCCTGCTGGACTTTTGGCGCAGATTCAGACAGCTGGCTTACAAGCTTGGAGACGCCTCCCTCAAAAGGGCTCGGCTACCACTTCCCTGGCAAAAATCCGACAAGGGCCTGACGAGCCTTGTAGCGACTTTATTGCCCGGCTTAACCTAGCCGCGGAGCACCTGCTTGGACCAAGGGAAAGCGAAAGCACCTTTGTAAAACATCTTGCCTTTGAAAACGCCAACCCGGCTTGCCAGGATGTTCTTCGACCACATAAGGATAAAGGGGAACTTTCTGACTTTATTAGACTCTGTGCCGGGGTGGGTGCAGCCCAAGCCACGGGTCTGGCCATAGGTGCTGCCTTTACCAAGGCCTTTCGCAATCCTGGCTCACGTACTTGCTTTACTTGTAAACAACCTGGCCATTTTGCACGTGAGTGTCCTACAGGCAAACAAAGCCTAGGGATAGCGTCTCCTCAAACCGGGGCTAAACCGCCCCCAGCCACCCTTTGACCTAGATGTGGTAAAGGTCGTCACTGGGCCAGTGAGTGTAGATCTAAGGCAAATGTCCTTGGACAGCCTATTTCTTCCCGCTCCTAGGGAAACTCCCTGCGGGGCCAGCCCCTGGCCCCGACCTCCCCCAGGACAAACCCAGGGGCAATAAGGTTTGTTCCCTCCCAAACTCCCAACCTACCTTAAAATCCTTCTCCACGATTGCCTCCCTCCAACGAGCCACCCCAGGCAGCGCAGGATTGGACCTCTGTGCCACCACCTATACAATATTAGACTCCATGCAAAGGCCCCAGATAATACCCACTGGAATTATGGGTCCCCCTCCATCTCATTTGTGTGCCCTTATTCTTGGAAGAGCCTCTACTACCTTATAAGGTGTTCAGGTCTTCCCTGGTATTATTGATAATGATTTCACTGGAGAAATAAAAATACTGGCCACAGCTATTAATGGAGTTGCGACCATCCCAGCAGGAACAAGACAGCTTTACTATAAATTACTGCAAATTTTGAACCTGCTTGGAATGCCTGCCCGTCCCTTGAACTCACCCATGCCTGGCTCTCTGACCAGATAGCAGCCCTCTCTGAAACTTAGTGACACCTCATAAATATTGGCCTTCCCTGGCCAGACAACGACCCTCTCTGAGGCTCTAATGGTCCTCATAAATTCTGATGTTGGGGCCAGCAAAAAAATGTAAACTACCATTAGTGTGATGCTTGTCAGAGTTCTGTTATCTGTAACCCCCCTTTGTGTAACTTTCTGGGCTATAAAGCTGGGCTGTAGGAAAGGTGGGGGTGCTGTCTTGTTCCTGCCGTTTTGGGAGGGAGAAGCAGCCCGGCCATCTTTGATGATTACATCGATCTTGATCTCTGGTGGTCTTTTCGGGGTTCCGAATCCAAGCATAACACATAATACTAAAAATTTCCTCGTGGCAAGTGAAACAAGAGTAAAAGGGTAACCTTTGGATGAAGAAATTTTTTTTCAACTCATATTCCACCTGATTAAAAATGGGAAAATGTCTTGAATCTCTTGGAAGAAGACAAGTGTTCAAAGCTACATGAAAAGATGGTTAATGTCACCAATCATCAGGTAAATGCAAGTCTAAAACATATTGAGCTATCACTCTACCCCTGTTACATCAGTCATTATTTTTAAAAAATGATAACAAGTATTTGCAAAAACATGAAATATTGGAGCATTTGTACAGTTTTGGTAGAAATGTAAAATGGTGCAGCTGCTATGAAAAACGGTATAGCGGTTTCTCCAAAATTAAACAGAAATACAACCCAGCCATCCTACTCCTGCATATTTATCCAAAATAATTGAAATCAGGATTCCCAAGAACTATTTGACCTCTTATATTCATCAAAGCATTTTTCATAATAGCCAAGATGTGGAAACAGGCCAAATGTCTATCCATGAATGAATGTATAAAGAAAATGTGGCATACACACACACACACACACATACACACACACACACACACACACACACACACACATACACATATATAATGGAATATTATTCAACCTTTAAGTAAAAGGAATATGTATCTATATGGATGACACTTGAGAGCATTATGGAACATTATGATGAATGAAATAATAGGCACAAACAAGATAAAACTGCTTGATTTCATTTTTGTGGAATCTAAAAATAGTCAAACTCATAGAAGCAGAGGGTAGAATGGTGGTCATTGGGGCAGGGTAAGAGGAAAATAGGGAGATAATGGTTAAAGGGTGAAAATTTTATATATATATATATATATATATATATATATATATATATATATAAAATATATGAACAAGTTCTAGAGATCATCTGTAAAACATGGGTGCTTATAGTTAATAACTGTGTTATATAACTGAAAAATTTAAAGGGTGAATCTCACATATGACACAATTTTTGAAAATCTTGAATTGAGAACTTAAATCATATGATGTGCAAATTATTTCTCAATAAAGTGCTTAAAAATCTTTACAGTCAGGAAATAGATTAGAGGTTACTGGGACTGAGGACAAGAACACATTATTAACTCTAAATGGTCACAAGGGTTCTTATTGGGGTGATGAAATATTTCTGAAACTGAATTGTAGCAATGATTGCTCAATCCATTTAATAAAAAGCATTTAATTGTCATTTAGAGTTGGTAAATTTATGAGATTAAATTATATGTTAATAAAGTTCATTTAAAAAAGGAAATCAGTAAGGAGTGCCAGGATACTCTGGAATCCACAAGGAGGAACTGGATTTCCCCAGATCATGCTGGTCCTTTTGTCTCTGTCTCCTCTAATGTTGTTAACAAAGTAACAATGAAAACTTGGTTTTTTTCACCTTGGGGCTGCATCACACCTGGCTCTGCAGCATACCCGGCCCCAAACTCACAGAACTTGAAGAAGGCTATCTTCCTGCAGTTAGAGGATATGTTGACCTATATGCTTTCTCTTTCCAACAAGAGGAGGCAGCATATTAGCAACAATGCCCCTGAGAAATTACAGTTCTTGGCACCCTGCTCTGATCTTCACAGTATAAAAAATGGCTGCTCTTTCACTTTGATTTTCAATTCTTGTGCAACTTCTTTTCTGACCAATCCTAATCTGTTACCATATAGGGGAAGGAAATCTGGAAAATACAATTACAGAAAATCTAAGGTGACTCAGTACAAAACCATGATCCTATTCCATTTTGATAATCCCAGAATCTATACATTCTGTTTTAGATCAATATTTGAGTTGTCTCCAGGTTTTGACTCCTAGAAATATTGCTATAAATGAATATTCTTGTACAATACTTTTGGTAAGCAAATAAAAACATTTCTGAGCTAGGGCTGTAGCTCAGTGGTGGAGTACTTGCCTGGAACGCGGGAGGCACTGGGTGATCCTCAGCACCACATAAAAAATAAATTAATAAGCAAAGTTATTTTGTCCATCTACAACTAAAAATTTTTTTTTAAAAAGACATTTCTGTTGGGTTTATACTTAAAGTGAAATTGCTGGATCATAGGACCTGCATATGTTCAGTTTATTATATAGTATTAAATCATTTTCCAAAGTGTTTATACCAGTTTACAAACATACCATTAGTGTATTAGAGTTTGAGTTACTTTCATTTATTTCCCAATTGTTATTATCCTTCTTATTTTACGATTCTTAGTAGATATGTAGTTGTATCTTATTTGTGTTTTAGAATAGATTTACTATTCTATTATTTGTTTTCTGGTTTTCTCCTATATTTTTCTTCCTTTGTTTCTCTTTTCCTGACTTCTTTTGGGTTAAGTGAATTTGTTTTAGAGCTCCATCTTAATTTATCTATTGACTTTTAAAGTATACTTCTGTGTGCTATTTTTAGTCATTAATTTAGGGTGTAAAATAATGTTTTTAACTTTTCACAGTACACTTAGGGCTTTTATTTTACCATTTTATGTAAAATATATTTGCGACCATGTTAAAGAATATTTGTGCCTTTTAATATTGTTTGTGAAATAGTTCTCATGTATATATTTTTATATAGAAGCCTCTTAATTGCATTTTTGCATTGAACAATCATATGTATATTTAAATGATTAAGAGCAAAAATTCTTTAATGTTTTTCATATAATTATACTCCTTGGTATTCTTCATTTCTTTTGGAAGGTCTGAATGTCCATTGGTTTTTTAAAAAAAAAATTTAAATATTTATTTTTCAGTTTTCAGGGGACACAACATCTTTATTTTATTTTTATGTGGTGCTGAGGATCGAATCCAGCGCCCCGCGCATGCCAGGCGAGCACGTTACCACTTGAGCCACATCCCCAGCCCGTCCATTGGTTTTATTTCCCTTTTTACTGAAAATCTTTCTTTACTATTTTTCTTTTCTTTCTTTCTTTCTTTTTTTTTTAACCAGGGATTGAACTCAGGGGCACTTGACCACTGAGCCACATCCCCAGCCCTATTTTGTATTTTATTTAGAGACAGGGTCTCACTGAGTTGCTTAGTGCCTCACTTTTGCTGAGGCTGGCTTTGAACTTGTGATCCTTTTGCCTCAGCTTCCTGAGCCACTGGGATTACAGGCATGTGTCATTGTGCCCAGCTCTTTACTAATTTCCTTTTCTTTTTTTTTTATAGAGAGAGAGAGAGAGAGAGAGAGAGAGAGAGAGAGAGAGAGAGAGAATCTTCAACATTCACTCTTTAGTTCTCGGTGGACACAACATCTTTGTTGGTATGTGGTGCTGAGGATCGAACCCGGGCCGCACGCATGCCAGACGAGCGCACTACCGCTTGAGCCACATCCCCAGCCCTCTTTACTAATTTTCTATTGCAGGTTTCCTGACAAGAGATGATCTTAATTTTCCTTGTTCTGGAAGTATTGTTGTTTTCCTTTCATTCTTGAAGGTCATTATCATTAGATAAAGGAATATGGATTGATAGTTTTTCCTCCTAGCAATTTAAACATCTCCTGCTCTCACGTCTTCTGATAACAAGTACATATATTTTAACCCTTTATGCAATATATCATTTTTCTCTGCTTCTTAAATTTTCTTATTTTTGATTTTGAGTACTTTTATGTCATATACCTTTAATTTTACATCTGACTTTAAATATAGGGAATTTTCAGACATTATTTCAACTTTCTTTTATTCTATATTTTCTCTCTAATCTTACTCTTGAACTCCAGTGACAAGCACTGAGGAGTTATTGGCACTTTTCTACAGGATCTTAAGGCTCTATTCATTTTTTTAAAATTGTTTCCTATCTTTAAATTAGATCATTTCTGTTAACTTATGTTTATTATTTGCACTGGGTTTTTCTTCTGTAATCTACAAACTACCATTAGCTTATTCACTTAATTTTTTAAAATTTCAGATAATAAAATTTTCACTTGATTCATTTTAGTACATTGTATTTTGATGCTAATATTTCCTAACTGTTCATTTATTAGAAGCATATTTTTCATTACATTCTTGAGATACAACTAACCCATTTAAATAGTAACAGTCAATGGCTTTTAGTACATAATAAGAGTTGTGTTCAACTCACAATAGCTAAGCTATGGAACCAACCTAGGTGCCCTTCAGCAGATGAATGAATAAAGAATATGTGGCATATATACACAATGGAATATTACTCAGCAAAAATAGAATAAAATCATGGCATTTGCAGGTAAATGAATGGAATTAGAGAAGATAATGCTAAGTGCAATTAGCTAATCCCCCCAAAACAAAAGCTAAATGTTTTCTCTGATATAAGGAGGCTGATTCATAGTGGAGTAGGGAGAGGGAGGATGGGAGGAATAGTCGAACCCTAGATAAGGCAAAAGGATGGGAGAGGAAGGGAGGGGGCATGGGGTTAGAAATTATGATGGAATGAGATGGACATTATTATCCAAAGAACATGTATGAAGACACGAGTTGGTGTGAATATACATTGTATACAACCAGAGATATGAAAAATTGTGCTCTATATGTAATTGTAATGTATATTGAGTGCATTACAATTACATATATAATGCATATGTAATTGTAATGCATTCCACTGTCATATATAAATAAAAAAAAGAGATGTGATTGGAAAAAAAAATCAACTCAAAGTGGATCAAAGACTTAGGCACTGGAACAGAGACCCTGTGGCTATTAGAAGAAAAAATAGGCCCAAATATTTACCATGTTGACCTAGGATCTAACTTCCTTAACAAGATTACTAAAGCACAAGAAGTAAAATCAAGAATCAATGAATGGGATGGATTCAAATTAAGAAGCTTCTTCTAAATAAAGGAAACAATAATGTGAGGAGAGAGCCTACAGATTGGGAGAAAATCTTTACCACTTGCACCTCTGATAAAGCACTAATCTCTAGGACATATAAAGAACTCAAAAAAGTTAACACAAAAAAAACCAAATAACCCAATCAATAAATGGGCTAAGGAACTGAACTGACACTTCTCAGAAGAAGAAATACAATTGATCAACAAATATATGAAAAATTGTTCAACATCTCTAGCAATTAGAAAAATGCAAATCAAAACTACTCAAAGATTTCATCTCATTCATGTCAGAATGGCAATCATCAAGAATATAGGCAACAATAAATGTTGGCAAGGATATGGTGAAAAAGGTACACTCTTACATGGCTGGTGGGACTACAAATTGGTGCAACCACTGGATTCCTCAGAAAATTGGGAATGGAACCACCATTCAACCCAGTATCCCACTCCTTGGTTTATACCCAAAGGACTTAAAATCAGCATACTATAGTGATGCAGCCACATCAATGTTTATAGCAGCTCAATTCACAATAGCTAGACTATGGAACCAACCTAGGTGTCCCTCAGTAGATGAATGGATAAAGAAAATGTGGTATATATATTCAATGGAATACTATTCAGCTTTAAAGAAGAGTGAAATTATGGCATTTTCCAGTAAATGGTTGGAGTTGGAGAATATCATGCTAAGTGAAATAAGCCAATCTCACAAAAACCAAAGGCCACATGTTTTCTCTAATATGTGGATGATGATTCATAATAAGGCAGGGGGCACTAGAGAAGAGTAGCATTACCTTAGATTAGGTAGAGGGAAGTGATGGGAAGAGACAGGAGGGGATGTGGGGCTAGGAAAGATAGTAGAATGAAACAGACATTATTACTGTATGTATATATGTGATTACATGATCAATATGATTCTGCAACATGTACACTCAGAAAAATGAAAAATTATATCCCATCTATGTATGATATATTCAAGTGTATAAATGCATTCTACTGTCAGGTATAACTAATTAAAACATATAATTTTTTTATAAAATGTAATTATTGTCCAGAGGGGGGGGAAGAATATCATGCTAAGATAAATAAACCAATCCCAGAAAAACCAAAGGACAAATGTTTTCTCTGATATACAAATAAAAATTCACATTAAGTGGGGGCTAGGGAAGAATAGAGGTACTTAGGATTAGACAGAGGGGAATGGAGGGAGGGGAGGGGGTGTAAGGGTAGGAAGGACAGCAGAATGAATCAGACATTATTGCCCTATGTACATATATGACTACATGAGCAGTGGGATTCTACATCATATATAACCAGAAAAATGAGAAGTTATACTCCATTTATATATCATAGTGCATTCTACTGCATTGTGTAACTAGTTAAAGCTAATGTTAAAAAGAAAAAAAGAAGGATTCAGTACTGTAAATAGAGGAGAGTCATTATTCTTTCCTTCTGTACCAATAAACAAGGAACTAAAAAAAAAGAGTTGTGCATTAATAACCAAATTATTTTTTAGAACATTTTCATTAACCCAAAAGAAATACCACACCCTTCATCTATTACCTCAAATCCCTCACCCCTTAATCCCTGACAACCTATTCTCTATTTTATCCCTTAATTGATTGGCCATCTCTGGACATTTCTTTTCAATGGAATCACACAATATGTGGCATTTTATGTTTGGTTTCTTTCACTCAGTGTGATACTTTCAAGGTTTGTAGATGTTGCAGTATATACCATCATTTCATTTGTTTTTTATTTTTATTTTGTTTATTTATATTTTTGTGTGGTGCTGAGGATCGAATTCAGAGCCTCACATGTTTGCTCTGCCACTGAGCCACAACCCCAGCCCATCATTACTTCATTTTTTAAAAGTATTTTTTTAGTTGGACACAATACCTTCATTTTATTTGTTCTTATTTTTATGTTGTGCCAGGGATTGAACCCAGTGCCTTACACATGCTAGGCAAGTGCTCTACCACTGAGCCACAACTGCAGCTTATTTCATTTTTTTAATGGCTGAGAAATGCTCTGTTGTATGTATCTATCACATTTTAATCCATTCATCACATGATGGACATTTGGGTTGTTTCCACCTTTTGGCTTTTACTAATAATACTGTTATGGATATTAATAAGCAAGTGTTTGTGTAAATGTATGTTTTCATTTCTCTTGGGTATATACCTAGGAGTAGAACTCATGAGTCATGCCACATTTCTGTTTAAATTTTGGAGAAACTACACAATAGTTTTCCAAAATGGCTGCACCAAGTCACATTCCTATCAGCAAAGTATGAGTGATCAAATTTCCTCATATCCTCATCAACACTTATTATAGTCCATGTTTTTTATAGTCATCTTAGTAGTATGAAGTGGTACCTCCCTGTGGATTTGATTTACATTTCCCTAGTTACTGATGATAATAAGTATTTAAATGCACAATGAGCACATACAAATATCTCTTTCATAGAAATATCTGTTGAGATCCATAGAAAAATTTTAAATTTTAATAAAATATATTTAACATAAAATTTACCACATTATACATTGTAAATGTATCATTCAGTGATATTAAGTACATTCACATTGTTATGCAATGATTGTTTAAATGTGAGATCTCCAAATTTGTTTTTTTCCAAGGTTATTTTGGATACTTGTGGACCCTTTCGGTTCCATATGAATTTTAGGATGATTTTTCTATTCCCACAAAATAAATCATTGAGATTTTAATAGTGATTGCACTGAATGAGTGGATCCATTTAGGTAGTGATAACATGTTAAAAATATTAAATCATTCAACCCATGAACACTGAATATCTTTGCATTTACTAGTTATTTTTCATTAAATTAGTTTTTCCATTGACAAAACTCTCTAGAGAAGTTAAACCACAGATTCGATCAAACAGAAGAAAGAATCAGTGAATGCAAAGTCAGATCATTTGAAGTCATTCAGTCAGAGATACAAGAATGCAAAAGAGTAAAGAAAGTTTAAAGTAATGAGAGGACCAGTGGATGAATTAAAGGATATTCAGTAAGACAAGAGAAGAAAATATTTTATATTTCTTCATTGAAATTCTTACTTCATTCATGAATGTTCCATGTTCTCCCAAGATCTTTGAATATCCTTATGGTAGGCACTTTGATTTCTTTATCAGGTAATTCCTAGATCTGGATATCTATTTTCTTCTCCAGATTTTGGAATTTCTTTAGCTAAGCATTCTGCCTCTTTCTTTCTTTCTTTCTTTCTTTCTTTCTTTCTTTCTTTCTTTCTTTCTTTCTTTCTTCTTTCTTTTCTTTTCTTTCTTCATTAAGGTTAGTTTTTGGAAATTTATCTCATTCCACTTTTGAGTGCCATGTTTTCCTGTTTCTTTTTTCCTGACTCTGTGCATTAGGAAACAATACCACTTCTTTCAGTCTTCAAGGACTGGCATTGCATAGGAGAATATATTTATTCAATCATCCTTGCTAGAGATTCTGGAGGCCTCTCAAATCTTTTCTGTATATGATTCTTTTCAGGATTACATGTGTTTGTGTATTCCCAGCAAGAGGGACTTGCTGGTTTATTTTTTCTGGACTTCATAATCTCTTGTTCCCTATGGTGTCTCTATGCTGGACTGTAGATTTTCTGAAGCTCAACATGCCCCAAGTTCTTAGTTTTGTTTTTATTAGCCCTTGGCAGAGTATGTTGGTTCTTTTCTGTACTCTGAGACAGATAAGACTGAAACCAGCTACCCACAAAGGCTCAATGTTAGCTGTCTCAATCTTTTGTTTCCCTTCTTTGGGTTAATAAGCCAGGAGGAGCTGGTGGTTGTTTCAAATATGGTACACTGAGCTGGAGGGAGGGGATCTGGTGGGTTGAGTACATACTGGTTCAATCCTTCAATTTTGTTTTCAGTGTTACTCAGGTCCACCAAGGATCCCTGGCAAACAAGGCAGAATCTAGTCCCTTAAGCAGCCTTTGAAATATTGGAATGTTGGGTGCCAGTCCAAGCATTTATTTCTCCAAGGAGAATCTTGGATTTGGGATATTTTATCCACTTGTCCTGTGCTGGTTGGGGGAGAAGAAGGATATGATGAGCACATTGTGCTAGCCTAAATTGATGACTGCCGAAGTCTGGCTGGGCACAAAATCACGAGCCACTCACAGCCTTGTAGATTCAAACAGCAATTCTTTATTCCCGAACTGTCACCGGCACTCTACACGCACGTTCTGGGGAAAATCCACACTTCCACTGGGCTCTGCATCCCAAAATACTCTCTGAATCCCACGAGAACTTAATGGGATCTCAAGGAGCGGGCCGGGCACCTGAGGCAGCAGGATATGCCCTATTTCCAGCAGGGTCCACCTTAAACCTGGAACTGCCCTAAACCCAAAGAGAGGGATACTCCCTATTCCCAGCAGGATACACCCTAAATCTGGACCCACCCTAATCCAGCAGGATCCTCCCTAAACCTGGATCCACCCTGGTCCTTGAGCAGGGTCACCTTTCTCAAACATTCATGCAATGTCACTGCAAATGACCTGGGTCCAAGGCAAGCCCATTTCCACAATGGAGAGTCCTCCCTCTAAGCAACATGGGGTAGGCTGACAAGGAAATTGCCATGGGTCATTCTTAACTTAGCTATGGCTCTCAGCAGATGACCTTGTTCTCAGAAGGTAGCCAGCCTGAGATCATTTTTCATCGGTGCTCAGATTTGGGTAAGGCAGAAATTAGTCCCTAGGTAGTCTCTAGAAAAGTCAAAATGTTGGGCACATGGTCTAGTCCTTTCCTTCTTTCTCCAGGGAGAAGGTGGGACTTTCTTCTCAATCATGTGGCACTGTGCCAGGTACACAGGAGCCTTTCCATTCATTTTGGGATTTCTCATAAAGACAATCTGTGTATTATGTAATGTGTCTGTGGAAGAAAGGAGAATATCAGGGCTTCTTGTTCTATCATCTTTTTATGTCACCCCTTCAATTCAGTTGTTTTGGTATAAAGTTATGTAACCATCATAATATAATTTTAGAATATTTTCATCACCCCCCCAAAGAAGCCTCTCACCTATTAGGAGTCCTAACCCATTCACCCTAACCACGAAACTTAGTCCACCACAAATCCACTTTCTCTCTACATATTTGTCTATTCTGGACATTACCTAACAATGAGGTCACATAACATACAGCAGTTTGTGTCTGGCATCTTTCACTTAGCATAACATTTTGGATGCTCATCAAAATTGTAGCATATATCAATATTCTGCTTTCTTTTATTGCTGAGTAGTATTCCATTGTCTGAATACACTGCATTTTCCTTATTCATTCAACACCTGATGGCCATATATGTTGATTTTAAGTTTGGTTTATTATGAATAATACTGTGTTGAACATCCATTGGAAGTTATTGTATGGACATACATTTTTATTTCATTAGGATAGATTCAAATGAGTGGAATTACTGGGTCATATGGTAGGTTTATGTTTAATTTTTTAAGAATCTTCCAACTTTTCCCAAAGTGAGTATGCCATTTTATAGTCCCACTGACAATGTATGAGGATTCAACTTTCTCCACATCTTCATCAATACTAATTGTGGTCCTTTTTTGTTTATTTATGTATTTATTTACTTTGTAATGCTGGGAATCAAACCTAGGGCCTTGCAAATGCTGGGCAAGTGCTCTACCACCAAACTACACTCCCTACCCTATTAGAGACCTTATTTAAATTATGAACATTTTAGTGTTATGAAATTGTATCTTATTGTGATTTTTATTTGCATTTACCTAATGGTTAATTTAGGTTTTTTTATGTACATACTAGACATTTATATTTTTTGGAGAAATCTCTGTTCTGATTATTTTCCCATTTTAAAAATTGGGCTTTAAAAAGTATTTACTTTTAATATATTATTTTTATATTCTAGATACAAGTTCCTTCTCAGGTATATGGTGTGCAAATATTTTCCCCCATTCTGCACATTGTATTGATTAACAGATAAGGTCTACAATGACACATCACCTCACCCCAGTAAGAATGGCTATTATCAAAAAGACTAAAGACAAAAGATGTTGGTGAGGATGACAAGAAAAAGGAATCCTTAAATATTGAGAGTGTGAATATAAATTAGTACAGTCATTATGGTGAATAGAACTTTCATATGATACAGCAATTCCACTGCTGGGTACAGAGCCAAAAGAAATGAAGTCAGTATATCCAAGAGACATCTGCACTCCCATGTTAATTGAAGCACTATTTATTAATAATAGTCCAGAAATGGATTCAATCTATGCATAAAAAATATGGTACATATACACAGTGGAATACTATTCAGTCACGATAAGTTCAAAATCCTGTCATTTGTGACATGTGTGGAACTGGACGTCATTATGTTAGGTGAAATAAACCAGACACAGAAAGATAAATAGTACCTGATCTTACTAATATATAGAATTTTTAAAAAGCTGAGCTCATAGATGTTGAGAATAGAATGGTAGTTAGCATAGGCTGGGGAAAGTAGGGTGGAGAGAGGGAGAGGGGAAGTTTGATCAATGATTACTAAGTTGCAATTAGACAGGAACAAGAAGTTCTGGCTCTGTAGGGTGGCCTTATGGTGCCTATAGTAAGAATATGTACTGTACATTTCAAAAAACTACAAGAAAGGATTTTGAAAGTTTTTACCACAAAGAAATGATAAAGATTTGAAGAGATAAATACATTTAACCTGATTTAAACATTACACAGAGTATACATGTATCAAACATTCCAAACATGACATGGTACCCATTAATGTCTAACTTTTATGTTTCTTGTGTAAATTAAAGCAAAAAATAAAAAAAATTAAAAGCAATCTGTACCTGTGCATAGTGACACACACCTGTAATCCCAGCGGGTCTGGAGGCTGAGGAAGGAGGATCACCAGTTCAAAGCCAGCCTCAGCAACTAAGCAACTCAGTGAGACCCTTTTTGTCTCTAAATAAAATACAAAATATGGTTGGGGATGTGGCTTAGTGCTCGAGTGCCCCTGAGTTCAATCCTTGGTACCCCCCCCCCCAAAAAATGCGAAGGACACTGTTTAGAATATTCTACTTTTGTGTGACAAAGGAGGGAGTATATATTTATCTAAATATTGGAAGAACATATAAAAACATATAAAATGGGGTAAAAAGGGAGAGGGCGTGATATAGCCAATGAGAACCTTTATAATGTAGTTCTGATTTATGAGCTATATGAACATATTACCTTATTAAGAAAAACAAGGAAAAGGACAAGAAACTGGTTACCTTTGAGGAACAGAAATAGAGTGGATGTATCAGGAGACCAATGTTTTGCATTAAAAGCATCTTTAGGGGGGCTGGGGATGTGGCTCAAGCGGTAGCGGGCTCGCCTGGCATGCGTGCGGCCCGGGTTCGATCCTCAGCACCACATACCAACAAAGATGTTGTGTCCGCCGAGAACTAAAAAATAAATATTAAAAATTCTCTCTCTCTCTCTCTCTCTCTCTCTCTCTTTAAAAAAAAAAGAATCTTTACGCCGGGTGCAGTGGCACATGGCTGTAATCATAGCAGCTTGGGAGGCTGAGTCAGGAGAATCTTGAGTTCAAAGCCAGTCTCAGCAACTTATGGAGGCCCCAATCAACTCAGTGATACCCTGTCTGTAAATAAAGTACAAAAAGGGTTGGGGATGTGGCTCAGTGGTTAAGTGCCCCTGGGTTCAATTCATGGTAACCCCCCTCAAAAGCATCTCTAGTACAATTTGAATTTTTAAATCACATGCTTGTTATTTAGCATTGGTTGATACCTACTGAAAGAATTTTAAAAGACTACTGATTAGGAGCTGGGGTTGAGGCTCAGTGGTAGAGCACTAGCCTAGCATGTGTGAGATACTGAGTTTGATTCTCAGCACCACATATAAGTAAATGAATAAAATAAAGGTCCATAAAAAACTAAAAAAAAAAAAACTTAAAAAAGATTACTGATTAAAAATGGTTACTTTTAGGAAGTGTGTCTAAAAATAGAGAGGAGCCATATATACACAATGGAATATTACTCAGCAATAAAAGAGAATAAAATCATGGCATTTGCAGGTAAATGGATAGAATTAAAGAAGATAATGCTAAGTGAAGTTAGCCAATTCCCCCAAAATAAATGCCAAATGTTTTCTCTGATATAAGGAGGCTGATTCATAGTGGGGTAGGGAGTGGGAGCATGGGAGGAATAGACGAACTCTAGATAGAGGAGAGGAGTTGGAGGGGAAGGGAGGGGGCAGGGCGGTTAAAAATGATGGTGGAATGTGATGATCATTATTATCCAAAGTACATGTATGAAGGCACGAATTGGTATGAATATACTTTGTATACAACCAGAGATATGAAAAATCATGCTCTCTATGTGTAATAAGAATTATAATGCATTCTGCTGTCTTGTATAAATAAAATAAATTTAAAAATAGAGCGGAGTCAGACATGGGATGTTGCATTTTACTAAAATCCTAGATGATTTCATATTTTTAAAGCTTATGCTTGTGTTATTTGGTTTAAAATTATAATAGAACATTCAATCTCCTACCCCAACAAAAAGGTAGTAGAAAGTTGAAACTTATATGGATAAAGAGAGGGACTGTTTATAATCTTTCTTAGTCTGAACTGTCTCGTTAGTTCTGGGTTAAGATAATGTACTTCACTAAAGCAATCAAGACTCAGACTCTTCAGGACTGGGGTTGTGGCTCAGTGGTAGAGCGCTTGTCTAGCATGTGTGAGGCACTGGGTTCGATCCTCAGCACCACATATAAATAAATAAATAAATAGATAAATAAATAAATAAAATGAAGGTATGTGTTCATCTACTACTAAAAGCTAAAAAAAAAAAGACTCAGTCTCTTCCACAGGGAGATCAATGTCTGGTTGTGATAAAGATGCAACTGGGGCTAGGGATGTGGCTCAAGTGGTAGTGCGCTTGCCTAGCATGTGTGAGGCACTGGGTTCAATTCTCAGAACCACATAAAAAAAAATAAAGATATTGTGTCCACCTAAAACTAAAAAAAAATAAATGTTTTTTTAAAAAGATGCAATTAATGATGAAAAAAATATATGTGCTGGGAAACCATTCTATATTAGTTCATACAGATTAATGTCACTTTTTAAAGTTGCTGACTACATTCCATAGCATTGAGATACAGTAATTAAACCCTTTTGATGGACATTTCTTTTATTTTTAGTATTTTGCTATTAAAAACAATGCCCCAGTAAACACTCATGAACATATTAAATCATTGAGCCCATGTGCAAGAACAGATTTCTAGAAATGGAATCAGTGGGTCAAAGAGCACATTCTATTTTCTAGATTTTCCACAATGAATATGTATAATTTTATAATCAGAAAAAAATAAACTAAAAAGTGAACTGTGTGATAAAGGTCCTGTTTTTCTAGTGTTTTGTAGTATGCATGATACAAGTTTTTAACCTTTCAGATTCCATGAGAGTCAAACGAAGAGGGCCTGCTCCAAAATAGATCATGGAGACTTGTAATGACTAGTTCATTGTAAACTATAGTCATTGCGGTCTCAGACACACAGAGACATATGTCTGAGAGGAATCTGCTTTTTGTTTTTAAATTAAAACTTTGCTTTGATAGAATTATTGTAAGATTCTATTTGTTAAGATTCACTTTGTTTTAATAGAATTCTTAAAACTATAACTCTAAAATAAAATAAAAGTCAAGCAATTATCTGCTATGTTTATGAAACTTTGCTTAACATCAAGAGGAATTTAGTAAAAGTCTTATTTTATCAACTGGATTCTAATTACTGAAAGACCTGAAAGCCCAGATTATAATGGGCCAACTATGAACCCTAAGGACCATGGGATCATTACAATCCCTTGCATTTAGATAGTGTACTCAAGAGCTAAGGCTTTTGCCCCCCTGAATTACCAGGATAATCACTGTAGCTGTCAAATCTAGTTTGTGTTCTGCCTGTTTAGACAGTGTAAGAAAATTTCTATGATAAAACTTTAGTGAGACAAAGATCCACCAACAGGAAATGGGTAAAACTTAAATAGTCTTATTGAAAGGTTGGAGCTTAGTGGTGGGGAGTTAAGGCATGAAGTTACTCAAGATTTTTCTATTGTGCCAATCTATCCCAGAATGGCTCTTAAAAAAAAAATTCTAATGTCACAACATCTGATCTCAATGAGGGGAAAAAGGTACACTCATGCATTGCTGGTGGGACTGTAAATTGGTACAACCACTATGGAAAGCAGAATGGAGATACCTCTGAAAACTTGGAATGGAACCACCATTTGACCCAGCTATACTACTCCTCGATTTATACCAAAAGGACTTGAAAACAACATACTACAGTGACACAGTGACATCAGTGTTTATAGCAGCTCAATTCACAATAGCTAAACTGTGGAACCAACCTAGATGCCCTTCAGTAGATGAATGGATAAAGAAAATGTGGTATATATACACAATGGGATATTACTCAGCAATAAAAGAGAATAAAATTATGGCATTTGCAGGTAAATGGACGGAGTTGAAGAATATCATGCTAAGTGAAGTTAGCCGAATAGGACCATGGGATCATTACAATCCCTTGAATTTATGTAGTGTAGAAAATTTTACCACAAGAATTCTCATTTTTCTCAAGAGTTAAGCCAAAAATCCAAATGTTTTCTCTGATATGAGGATGCTGATCCATAATGGGGATGGGGTATGGGGAGCATGGGAGGAAATGTTAGATAGGGCAAAGGGAAGGGAGAGGAAGGGAGGGGAGGGGAGGGTAGGAAAGATGGTGGAATGAGATGGACATCATTATCTTAAGTACATGGATGAAGGTTCGAATGGTGTGACTCTACTTTGGGTACAACCAGAGACATGAAAAATTGTGCTCGATATATGTACTATGAATTGAAATGCCTTCTGCTGTCAGGTATAACAAATAAAATAAATATTTTTTAAAAAAACTTTATTTTATTTATTTATTTTTATGTGGTACTGAGGATTGAACCCAGTGCTTCATATATGCTAGGCAAGCACTCTACCACTGAGCCACAACCTCAGCTCCCCCAGAATGGCTCTTTTATACATTCCCTTATACTTCCTCTCATCCTCTTCTGAGGAGTGGTATTGTGGGTGAACAGGGGAGTTTAGAAATGGGGTAAAGATGAAGCTAGTTGTTCATGTTGGGGTAAATGGAGGAAGAGAATAGAACAGGTCAGTTGTTGGCTGATCCAGCCAGTTCCTTTTATGTTCCTGTTTGAAATACCATCACAAGCAAAGCAACTCAAGCAACATCTTTGTGAGGCCACTCAGGAAAAGGGATTATTCAGGCAATAGTACAGGAAATTAGAGAGGCTTGTAATCTCAACTGCAGCTTAAATAAAGTTATAAAGCATGTTAAAGACCAACTACTTCCTTTGAATTTCTTGCTAAAATGACAGAACTAAAACTGATAAGATATAAGTAGTAGCTGGGTGTAGTGGCACACACCTGTAATCCCAGCAGCTCCAGAGGCTGAAGCAGGAATATTGTGAGTTCAAAACCAGCCGCAGCAATTTAGTGAGGACCTAAGCACCTCAGTGAAACTCTGTCTCTAAATGAAATATTAAAAAGGGTTGGGCATGTGGCTCAGTGGTTGAGCCCTTGGGTTCAATACCCAGTACCAAAAATATTTAAATAAATAAAATAAAAGTAGGGGTTGGGGATAGAGCTCAGTTGGTAGAGTGCTTGCCTTGCATGCACAAGGCCCTGGGTTCAATCCCCAGCATATATATATATATATATATATATATATATATATATATATATATATATATATTAATCTGTGATCTTCAATATTATTCTTTTAACACTATACTTTTTTTTTAATTTTGAGAAAGGGTCTACCTAAATTGTTTAGGGTCTCTCACTAAGTTGCTGAGGCTGGTTAAACTCATGATCCTCCTGCCTCAGCCTCTCAAGCCAGTGGGATTATAGGTGTATACCACCACACCCTGATTCACAGCTAATTTTAATAGAAAATTCAATAGAAGGGAAAAAAACCTTCAAAATATATGACCTTCAAATGTTTTAACATATACTTATAAATTATACTTAAATATATGGTATATATAAACATATACTTAAATATGTATGTAAGTGTATGTATATATTTGGATTATATTTACCTAAAGAATTTAAATTAGCAAAAATGAAGAAATGAACACATCAATCAATAAATACTAAATCGGGGCTGGGGTGGTGGCACAGTGGTAGAACACTCGCCTAGCATGTGTGAGGCCCTGGGTTCGATCCTCAGCACATAAAAACAAATAAATAAAGGCATTGTGTTCGTCTAAAAATACTGAATCAAAAAGTTTAAAAAGTATTTAATACACCTAACCTACCAAACATCACATCTTACCCTAGTTTACCTTAAATATGCTCAGAACATTTACATTCGCTTACAGTTGTGTGAAATGATATAACACAAAGCCTATTTGATAATGAAGTGTTGACTATCTCCTATAATTTACTGTGTACTTTCCTGAAAGTGAAAAACAGAATGGTTGTATGGGTACTCACCATTTACATACACAGCAGGAGATACAGATGGATATTTTATAGATTTGATGGGCTGAGAAAACACAAAGCACAATGTCCAAAAAATGCTGCCCACAGTACACTGTAGAGTGAAGACTGTTTCACCTTGTGATTATGTGGCTGACTCAGAGCTCTCATTGCCACTGCCAAGCATCACCAGAGAGATTCACACCACATATTATAAGCCTGGGAAAAGATCAAAATTCAAAATATCAACTATGGTGTCTACTGACTATGTATTGCTTTCACACCATGGTAAAGTTGAAAAATCATAAATTAAAACATTATAAATAAGGGGCCATCTGTGACTACAAAAACTGTGTTATCAGATTTGAGGACTGACTCAGCTGACTTGTAGAAGGCATACCACTCAAATGGAGGAGACAGAAGTACTCAGCACTGGTCTGAAAAAAGACTACCTTCCCACCTGCAGAAACTTCAAGCATTAGTGAGCACATTTCACACAGAGGCCAGAAAACACCTGTTAGTCCAACAGATTGGATCAGTGAAGGTTGGCTGGAAGACCTTAGTTTACCTCTCAGCCATACTCAGTCTTTTTTTAAAATGTTTTTTTTAGTTGTCGATAGACCTTTATTTTATCTACTTATATGCAGTGCTGAGAATTGAACCCAGTGCTTCACACATGCCACACAAGTGTGCTACCACTGAGCCCCAGCCCCAGCCCACCTTACTCAGTCTTTATAGAGTTCTGCTTCTGAGTGATTGGACCTAGCACTGAGGACCATTTTTTTTAAAAGAGAGAGAGAGAGATAATTTTTTTATATTTATTTTTTAGTTTTCAGGGGACATAACATCTTTGTATGTGGTGCTGAGGATCGAACCTGGGCCGCACACATGCCAGGTGAGCGCGCCACCGCTTGAGCCACATCCCCAGCCCCTGAGGACCATTTTGAACCCGGATCCTATCAACCCTGGTTATGATAGGTTGTGGGGTAAGGTTCAGAAGAGTGAAGGGAGTATTGATGATACAAGTGGAGGGATGAGTTGGTAATTATTAAAATGCAGTGACATGTATGTATGGAAGTTCATTATATAAAGTGACATTTCATCATATTATTCTGCTTTGTGTATACTTGAAAGTTTCCATAACAAAGAAAAACAATTTCTAAATTGTCATACTGTTCTACAAAGGTAGTGATAAATAGTGAGTGTTTCAGAAGCTACTAAATTCTATGTTAAATACTATACAGAGTAATGGAAAGATTGCAATTCAAAGTAGGTGATATGGGTATCTTTTTACTCAAATTGAGATGTAACTTTTCAGACTCTTTTTATACATGCAAGTTATGACATTACTGATTATTCAATTTTAGGGAGGGAAGGTTCCCCAACTATAGCTTTTAAAATGTATTCTTATTATTAAAGGTCTATGACATTAATGGCTATATTTATTGGCAATGACTTTGTATAGGATGTGGCTCAAGCGGTAGCGCGCTCGCCTGGCGTGCGTGCGGCCCGGGTTCGATCCTCAGCACCACATACCAACAAAGATGTTGTGTCCACGGAAAACTAAAAAATAAATATTAAAATTCTCTCTTTCTCTCTCTTAAAAAAAAAAAACTCTTGATTCCCATATCCTCCCTCTAACCACTGTCCTATCATTCCTTTCTTTCAAAAAAAAATTTAGGTAGGGACTGGGGTTGTGGCTCAGTGGTAGATCCCTTGCCTCACATATGTGAAGCCCTGGGTTTGGTCCTCAGCAGCACATAAAAATAAATAAATTAAATAAAGATATCATGTCCATCTACAACTAAAAAAAAATTTTTAAAGAAAATTTAGGTAAAAAATGTCACAAATTTATTGACTATAACATGGACTAAGTAAATACACACGTATATACATTTATATATACACACACATATATTTATGTATATTAAACTAGTAGCCTAAATTAAACTGAAATTATTAAAAAAGAAAAAAATGATTTCTATAGAAAGTTTTGTCAACCTTGAGAAAAACCTAGAGTGAAAATTAAATTAGCTCCATTCTTTTCCGAATCAGCACATTCAATAGAGTAGTGACAAATGAGCCTTCAATTCAGCAAGAAAGACCCTCTTTTAGTGCCTTTTAAAAATATTTCTTTCAGTCATTCAATCAGTCAACAAATATTATTGAATATCTGTGCCATGACACTCAAGGAGCTTATTGTTTGGTAGCAAAGAAAGGGGAGATTCCTTAAAGCCCAGCCTTCAGGGAGGAAGTAGCACTTTTAAGCAAGGCCTTAAGCATAGGACTTCTTCGTAGTCGCTTGAAAAGAGAGGGCAGAAAGTTATATGAATGGAAAACGAGGCATGTCCACAGTCTATTACATAGCCTTATGGTATATAGTCACATTTGATTCTCACAGGTTATCAAGAAGCAATGTCTAGCCAGTTGTGGTGGCATATGCCTGTAATCCCAGTGGCTTGGGAGGCTGAGGCAGGAGGATCATGAGTTCAAAGACAGCCTCAGCAACTTACCGAGGCCCTAAACAACTCAGTGAGACCCTGTCTCTAAATAAAATACAAAAAAGGGCTGGGGATGCAGCTTAGTGGTTGAGTGCCCATGAGTTCAAATCCTGGTACACCCCCCCCCCGAAAAAAAAAGCAATGTCTATCTAAACAAGATATTTATTGATATAACTGATAGTAAAGCCACCAGGTAAATCTTGTTAATAGGATGTGCCTATTACAAGAAAGCAGACGGATATTGTCTAGCTGATAGCTCCTATCTGATGGGGAATTCTCAGCCTACTGGTAAGAACATTCCAAATTAAAGGATTCTTACCTTATAGTCTACTAATGTAGCTGTATCAGAAAATCAAGGATCCTGGATTTATTGTTTAAATATGTATTTTTTTCAGAGAATTCTTTTTGGATAACTTTGTTTTTCTCCTCTAAAAGTGGGCATAATCATTCCTGTTCATTCATTCATTGAAAAAATTATTTATTGAGAGCCAACTCTGTACTAGGCATTATTGAATATCCAAATATAAGTCACACATGTATCTTTACATGAGTGCATATTTATACCAATAGATAAAAATACATGAATTTTATCCAGTGTATTATTTGTTTTAATTTAATTTAGGTAGCTGAAAGAAGTGGAAGTGGGCCAGAGAAGATAAAAGGAAAAAAAATAGTTCTTTGAATCTCAGTAAATGTAGATTTTTCTTATAATAAATATTCACATTAATAACACACCTTAGAGCCCACAGAGTGCTACCATGTATGCATAGCTTCTTTTAATTTTTCCATAACTACCCTATGAGGTAGGTATTTCCATTTTAAAATGTGAAAAGAGTGATTTAGCAAAGTGGAGCAGTTTGTCCCATGTCACACAGCAAGTAAGTGATAGTGCCAGGATTCAGACCCTAATCTTTCAAATCCATGGTAGAAATAGTCAGAGGCCACTTCAATCCCTCCTCATGGAGTACATGTTGCCCACCTGTTTGGAGTTTGGTTAGCAGACAGCCTACAGCTGTCAGCTCCTTCCACAACTGCAGGGAGTCTCCTTACCTTCAGGTCACACTTTTTTTGAAGACAGCCTGTACCTGGTGACTGAGAGATGCAGGGCCATCAGTGTTTGACCATTTTGGCTTTACACAGGATACTTTGATGAACATTATTTGCTCCTGAGTTCCTTATTGGGTTGACCAAGGCATTCTTAGACCTACATAGCAGTTCAACTTCTCCCTCTGTCCAACATTTATTCTTCCCTTCACAAAATACTTATCCCTGACATAGATTTTACAGCCCAAACTCCAACTCCCAGTCTGCTTCCAGTGAATCCCAGCTGCAACAGTTGGTACTGTTTGTGGCCTGAAAAAGCAGCCAATAGGATGGGTTTTTGGAGTGATCACTCACCTCTCTGGTAGAAATGGGTGTCTCCTCATTAGTGACAGGTGGAAAACAGATGGTCTCTGGCACCAGGCAGTAGTATAATGATTAAAATGTTCACCAGAGAGCTGGGGTTATAGTTCAGTTGGTAGAGTGTTTGTCTTGCATGCACGAGGCCCTGGGCTCAGTCCTCAGCACCACAAAAAAATGGCTTAAATGTTCACTTGACGGGGCATTTTAAATGCACTGGTGATTACAATGTATAAGGATTTGAAATATAGGGAAAGAATAGCAACTACATGGCTAACAAGATCAGATGACTACATATAATAAACTACTGAGGGTAACAGAAAATTCAAAGCCAGATGTGAAAGCTAAGAAGACCTCTGTGGCTATACACAAAATATCTCCCTTCCCTCTTATTTGAGGAGGAGGGGTGAGGGGTGGGCAGAGAACTCTGAAAACCAAACCCAAGACTTAGAGTAGCTGCACTTTCAGATTCAACACCTAACCAAGACATGAACCTTGATTTGGAAATCTGGTACTCTGACATGGATGGGGTCTTCTAGGTGAATGCTCACAAGGACTTTGACTTCCTCACACTGCATTGAACCATCAGAGTTAGTAGACATGGCCCACCCCATTCCTATTAAGAACTAACACCCTTGTTACACCCATGACCTTATTGTTACCCATGCTGGAAGGCTATGCAGAGATGTCTCCTCACAAGGCAATATATCCTCCCTCTCTCAGGACCCACCCCCATGTCTCTTTTAGGGGCCATAGTTGGGGTAAATCTAAGCCTAATCCAGCTGGAGATGTGCTGGGCCTGATAAGCAAGGAAAAGAATTATACTCCATAGAAGCTGAAAGAAATAACTAGCATCTACCAGCAGGAGACAGGGGGATATACATGGATTCTGAGGAAAGGGGGAGATCAACGATACACCTGGAACAGTATTGAGTGATTCACTGAGACAGGATTTGGACACTCTGTCAAGGACACCAGGAAGCTGTCAAATTTCCCACTAGGATGGCTCCAAGAAGTAAGAAAAATGTGATATACCATGATGAGGGAAGTCAAAACGTTATAATTGCTAATAGTAAGAATGTCAAAGTAGAGGAGGGGATTAAAAGGTTCAAGGAGGTAGGCAATCTGGAATGGATATTAATATATACAGCCACAAGACACGCCAAAACATTCCATTCCACAGGAAGATCCAGGGAGTACCCTATTTAACAAGGCCATCCTGAATGCACTAGGGAGAGAATCACTTCCATTACTCAAAAATTCAGTAGTGAAGGGGCTGGAAGCATATAGTTCAGTGGTATGCTGGGTTCAGTGGGGCACACTTTTAGTATCAACTACTTGAGAGGCTAAAGCAGGAGTATTACTGAGTCCAGGTGTTCGAGGCTAGTGTAGGCAACAGAGTAAGACCCCATCTCAAAAAAAAAAAAAAAAAAATCAGTGATGGCCTCATCTGCACGCCAGGACTGTCAGTAGAAAAGGCTACTATAAGCTTAGCTCACTGATAACATTGTAGGTTATGACACCCAAAACAACAGAGACCAGGTGATAATAGTAACCAGAAGTCAGGAGAGGCTGTAAGTATTATAATAGGACAAAGTTTCTGCAGAAATCAAGGGATCCTGACCTAAGAAAGTTATGGAGATGGTTAACAGAACATGGTATCTTCAGGGACAGAATTTATGGACAGCTAAAAGGGGCATTAGATTTTATCAGCAGAAAAGTCTGTAAGACCCGGGGCTGGCACCTCAAGAAAAACATGTGATTCCTTGTATATTTTCCAGATCTGATCCAGTTTTCAAACTTAGAACCCAGCAATAGAAAAGGTAATTGTGTCCCTAAGAGAAGGGATCCTGCTGTGATTCTCCCTTTTCCTTCAAATGTATTTAGCAAATGTAGTTACTGACATTTATTTGGGTAACTTTGCACTGGACAAAGAATTCTTGGCTATTTTGAGGACCTTTGGACGTAGAATCTAAGTTGGCATAGATACCCAGAGATCCAAAACATCATGGCCTACTGTAACAGTCCTAGTATCCTTAGTGCTGTACCAGTGTCCTTCCTTTAGTTAATGCCCACAGCTTTATTGGGACTTCATCAGGTGAACTGGAGGAGGAGAGGAAAGTTTGGTTTATGGATGGGTTGGGTCAGTATGCAGGTGTAAGCCAAAAATAGACAGTGGTTACTCTCAACTTCCCCTTGTCTCTTCATTTGAAGGAGATCATCAAACCCCCATTCTTGTGGAAAGGAATATCATTATATCCAGAAACACAGGGACACAAAGAAGATTCTGAAAAAACAGGCCTCATTATTTTCACCTCAATTACCATTGGATCACACCATTTGCCTTCCAACCATATGTCCCAATGGCCATCCTCTCTTCATCAAACATAAGCATAAAAATACATAGGTTTCTCTGTTTCTTTGGGTCTTCATTTCTGGAAGCTCTTGTAAAAAAAAAAAACAATTTACATTGGGGCTGAGGTTGTGGCTCAGAGGTAGAGTGCTCACCTAGCATGTGTGAGGCACTGGGTTTAATCCTCAGCACCACATAAATATAAAATAAAGATATTGTGTCCACAAAAAAAACTTACATTAAATAAGCACAAGAAAATGGCAACACAAGAATATCAACCCATCACTACAACTGAGACCAGTCTCTATATCCTTTAGAATAGTCAGGATGAGAATTGATCCCTGGCTAGACAGAGTCATCATCTCTTGCCAGCCTGAAGCAGCCATAGAAGACAGATCTCACCCCTTACCAACCCTTAAGATTAAGGGATCAAAGGAAGGGGGAATGAGATAGGGATTTAGGATGAAGAGAGAGAAGTATAGAATCTTAAAGGAAACACCCTCAAGGCATTAAAGTGCAGAATAAAGCCACTGAGATACAGAAAACATAGTTGCCCTTGTAAAATGAGAGAAATACACAAGCAAAGGAAAACTGGCTCAAAATTGTGCAGCTCCACCCTGAATCCATCTCCAGTCCAGCCTTTGATACAGCCCTTCTATAAATATTGGATCTCCAGCCCAAGTCAGGGCTGCTTCTCACTTTTGAGACAGCACACATTCTCCTTTGAATGTATATCTACCTTCTTGAATAAACCCCTGTCTATGCCTTAAAAAAAATTATATATATATATATATATATATATATATATATATATATATATGCTTTTCTCTTGTTAATCTGTTTTGTGTTTTAGAAGCTTCACCCATGAACCCAGCAATTGCCAAGCAAAGATATCTTTTCTCCCTCAAACACTACAGGGCTAGAGGACCTGATCTCCAAAGGGGATGCATCTTCTCCAGGCCTACAGCAGAATCCACATTGAATTCTAAGCTATATTTCTGCCTGGGGACCTTGTGCTCCTTGTTTCCAGGGACCAATGGGCCAGAAGAAGGGCCACTGCATTAGCAGGAGGAATTCATCTTAATTATCAAGAGGAGTTGGGACTGCTGTTCCATATTGGGCATCAGGAGAAATATGTGTAGAAATATGTGTGTCACTTGGGCATATCAGTACTCTGAGCCCAGTTGTGACTATAAGTGGATCAGCACAGCAGCCCTAGCCTGAGAAGGGTATAGTGACCATGTGGCTCAGTCCCCTCAGAAATGAAAGTCTGGGTCAAACCATCAAGGAAGCTACCAAGGCCACCAGAGGGCAGTATTTGTGGGCAAAACTGATCTAGAATGGATAGTGGAAGGGGCAGGAACTGAGTTATCAGTTGCATCCCTAATATCATGCAGCAATGAATGCTGAGTTCCTCTCACTAATTTCACTATTCTAAGTTTCTTCTCTGGGAGAGAGGCCTGAAGGAACCTAGAAGAAGAGATGCAAAGATGGACTGTGGCAGGAACAAAGAGGCACCACCAAGGTCTATCCCAATGAAGGACTTGCTACCCAACAGTAGGAAGTAAGGTCCACAGAGAGCCTCCAGCTATCAGCTGGTTCAGGGTCTGCCTTGTCTGTAGAGAGCCATTCAATCCCAATTTACATCCTTCCAGAGGCTGTCTGCATTTGGTAACAGAGCGCAGCAGGAGTATAAAGACCCAGTCATTTCCACACATTTTGGGGTTCTCTGATGGACAGTGCTCCAGGGCTCCATGCTGGGGTTGCTGAGGCTTTATTGGCCTTGCATGGCAATTCGACTTCTCTCTTGGCCCCATCCTGTGTCCTCCTTCTTTTATTTACAGTCGTTGATCCCTAATAAACAGCTGGTACACCAAATGCCATTTTGATATCTTTTATCAATGGACTCAACAGGGCAAACTCCACAGTTTGTGCTTTTTCTAGTACACCATTGCCTTCTGACTCAAAGGAAGAAATTGAGTCCCTTTGCTTTCAGCATTTTATTTACAAACATGCCTTAATATATACCCAAAGGAAAAGATTTAAGATAACTCAAGTTTTATGTGTGGGGGGAGTCCTTATGCTACATGCAAATATTTTTGTACTCATTAAAACCACATAAAAGTATATTATGCGTTTTTAAAGGTTAATTATCTCAAAACCAGAAATGCCCTCTGGCCTCTCTGCTGGCATAACCCACATTTATGAATGCCAAAAGTAGCTCTCCAGATTTTCTTCTAGCTCATTATATGAAAGGGAGATGTTGCTTTGTAAATCTTGAATAAATTTTAAAGAAAACAATTTGTTTTATTATGGAAGATATTTTAATAAAAGATCCTCAAATATTTTTTCAATAATCACTTAAAGTAGGAGTAAGCAAATATGATTCTTTTATTGTAACTTTCATGAATTTACCAGAAAGTCAAGGAAAAAACGCAAGGAAAACATATACATCATCAAGTGTAATTAATACTTGGCTTCAGTGAAACACTTTAGGAGGCAAAGATTCCAAGATGAAAATAAATACTGGATGAAAATGATTTTAAAATTCTGAATGATAAAAATTCAGGTCCCAAAGTTACAATGAGTCTTCATCAAAGATCCCTGGCTACTGGCTACTGGCTACTTATTAATTTGGTTCCATCAGTGCTGGGACTTTACTTAGAGAGCTGTCAATTGGGCTTCATATTTCCTTTTTTTTTAATAACAGGGATTGAACCTAGGGGCACTTAACCATTAAGCCACAGCCACAGTCCTTTTTTATTTTTTGAGACAGAGTCTCACTAAGTTGCTGAGAGCCTTGCTAAATTACTGAAGGTAGCCTTGAATTTATGATCCTCCTGCCTCAGCCTCTTGAGCCGCTGGGAATACAGGCATCAATTGTTTTTGTTTATGCTATTGTTACAGTTCAATAAGAGGATTCTGTGTCCTTCATGTGGACCTACTAACCCATCATCAGAAGACATAAAAACTTTATTGCCTTTTCAATAATAAGATGCATCTTTATTGCTCATCTCAGTCATTTATGAGATGGCTGACTCAAGTTGAGACCAGGTTACAATATTGAAACTGTTAGTCTTTAAGAAAGTTATCTAGGGCTGGGATGTATCTCACTGGTAAAGGTCTTGCCTGACATGTTTAAAGCCCTGGGTTCATTCCCCACCACCAAGAAAAGAAAACTAAAGTCAAATAAACCCTACGTGATTGAATATCGTCTCATTCATTTTAACACAAAATATGGTCTAATATAATGGAACAGGCATTGTAATGGATTTGGACAGGCTGGGTTTGAATCCCAGATCCACCACTTATTAGCTGTGCAACACTAAGTCATTTAGTTTCTCTCAGACACAGTATCCTCATCTGTAAAATGAATGGCAATTCAGAGATTTTTATGCACAGGACACAAGACAATGTTCATGGCAGTGTGCAACACAAAACAAAGTTTTTTAACTAGGCTCTAACCAATAGTCCAAATGCAGATGAGGGCACTAGTAACATAAGGAGAATCTCTCAGGTATGTCTCCTGTCATAGTCTTGAATATACATGACAGCATCTGTTGTGGACTCAATAGGCATGGACTGAAATGAAAACGAAATGCTTCAAGAACACCCCAAAAACATCCTCAGAGAAAGAGTTTTAAACCCAGTCTCTTGGGAAATGACAACCTGAGTCCAATGAAACACACCAATTATCAAAAGACGGGATATAATCAAAGGTGTCAGAGAGAGGGAGAGACCCTGTGAATAGCAGCTCTGACCACTAAACACAGGAGACCCTATCTTGGTACTCAGTATGGGAGGAGGGTATACCTACAATACATGGCTAACTACAACTTCAGTATTCTGAGTACAAAGAACAAGATAATGTCTTATTCTGATCTGAGCAGCTGGAGTAGTGGGTCCCCAGCTGCACAGCTCTCTGTGCCAAGGGGAAATGGAAAACACTATAATAGCCTCTCTTGTCTCCATTCCCTTTTCCTAGATGAGTTTTTCCCAGTGGAACACTAGAGCAGGGCTTTCTTCCCCCTCTGGTACTCTGACTGCCAAGGTTAGGGGCCAGGGACCAACCTTACACAGAACTGACTAAAGAGGAGCTCGGTAGAGTAGGCTCTGATCCAAGAAGTTTCCTTTGCATGATCCCTCCTGAGGCCAAAAAGGCCATCTGAGAGATTCATTACCTAGGCTTAAGGCCTCATATGATAATGAACTCAAAATATCTCCTCTGCAACTTGTTCTACCTTCTCAAAGTTGTATATGTATAAATATAATATTGCATATACATGTTGCATATTATATTCTACATAACATATAGAATACACATACTATATATATATATATGATTGATACACATAGTATGAATAAATTCATATATATATAAAATTGATACACATAGTATGAATAAATTCATCTAATCTCTCCAGAGAAAACAATTTGAGGGACAATAAGTGTAAAGAGTTTAGTAAGAGTAATAGCCACCAGGCATAGTGGCACACACCTGTAATCCCAACAGTTTGGGAGGCTGAGGCAGGAGGATCACGAGTTCAAAGCCAGCCTCAGCAACTTAGCAAGGCCCTAAATAACTCAGTGAGATCCTGCTCTAAAAATTAAAAGGGCTGGGGAGGGGCTGGGGTTGTGGCTCTGTGGTAGAGCATTCACCTAGCACATGTAAGGCACTGGGTTCAATCCTCAGCACCACATAAAGATAAATAAATAAAGGTATTTATTTATTTAAATAATTTTTTAAAAATCCTAAAAAAAAAAAAAGCTGGGGATGTGGCTCAGTTGAGTGCCCCTGAGTTCAATCTCCCATACCAATAAAAAAAAAATGGAGAGTAATAGCTAGAACTAGATGCTATTCAGAACTTACACTCCATGTATGCATAATATGTCAAAATACACTCTACTCTCCTGTATATCTAAAAAGAACAAATAAAAAAGTAATAGCTACTAGGAGACAGATGTACTTGGTCAATTTCCCCTTATAAGTTAGGTAAAAATAATATTGATAACAATAAAAGTGATATTTATTGACTCTATGTGATCTCATCTTATTCTCTAGTCAACTTTGTTTCTTTGTTTGTTTGTTTATGGGTACCAGGGATTGAACTCAGGGGCACTCGACCACTGAGCCATATCTCCAGCCCAATTTGTATTTTATTTAGAGACAGGGTCTCACTGAGTTGTTTAGGGCCTTACTAAGTTGTTGAGGCTGGCTTTGAACTCAAGATCCTCCCTCCTCAGCCTCCAAAGCTGCTGGGATTATAAGTGTGCCCTACTGCATCCAGTTAACATTATTTATTAACCTTATCTTTCCAGGTGAGGAAAATGAGCTACATAGAACTGCACCTTGTCCAAGGTCACTCAGCTAATAAGTGAATAGCCAAAGTTTGTGCACTTACTCTCTATGCTAAGTCTCTGTGTGCTTCTTTGGATAGAGGATACGCTGAAGTGTTTTTCTTTCATGCATTTCTTTGAAATTAGACTGCCCACAGTGAACTTGACTGAATATTAGGACTGAAATCTCCTAAGTCTTTTATTTCCAAAACAAAACTGATGGCTGCTAAAGGTACAGTGGTATTATCGAGATTTTTTTTTATCTGCATTCATTATCTGGAACCTGGTCTTTATATTCATTCACCAGTCTATCTGAAAATTAGCAGAATTAGAATACATAATTGTTTTTAGACTACAGTCTCAAATGAGAAAAATCATCAATGTATAACATCCCAGTACTCTAATTTATGGCTAAGAGTCCTTTTTTTGAAGTCAACTAGACTTTCCACATTAACATTCCAGAAATATCCCTGCCCCCATGCTTTGACTAGAAAAGCCTTCTTATCCTTCAAGGCCCAGCTCAAATGTCACCTCCTTTATGAAGTCATCCCTAGCCCTTCAGGCAGAATTAATTTATCCTCCTCTGTGCTTCCACAGCACTTTACATTAGTATTGCTAGCATAGCTCTTACTATATTGTTTTTGTTAAATGCATAAGTAAAGTCCCTGAGATCAGAGACCTGTCTTATTCATAAATCCCTTTATTTCTATATTTCTATATCCCCTTGAAGGGGTACCGGGGATTGAACCCAGGAGTGCTTAACCACTAACCCACATCCCCAGCCCTTATTATATTTTATTCAGAGACAGGGTCTCGCTGAGTTACTTAAGGTCTCACTAAATTGCTGAGGCTGGCTTTGAATTCATGATCCTCCCACCTCAGCCTCCCAATCTGCTGGGATAATAGGCATCAAAGGTGTCAGAGAGAGGGAGAGACCCTGTGAACAGCAGCTCTGACCACTAAACACAGGAGACACTATCTTGGTACTCAGTATGGGAAGAGGGTATACATACAATACATGGTACCACCGTGTCTAGCAACCTATATCCCTATATTTATCACATATAAAACTACATCAATTATAAGATACACCATTATTTATAGAACTACTAATTTAAAAGACACTAACAAGCATACTATGACATACCATCAGTTTGAAGATGTATCCCAAATTCAGGAATGTCAAAATGTTGGGGAAAAAAGACATGTATTAGAAGTAATGAGTTACAATAATAAATGTTCAGCAAATGTTTGTAAAACTGCAACCCAAGGTGGAGCAAATCCTCCTAAAGCCCTCTGACAGCCTAGGTTTCTGCAGTAAAGAATTAGAAGTTGGTGGTGAATAGTGTGTGGTTACATTGCTGACTTCTAATAGTTTATCCAACAGTTAAAGGGATTAGTGGCCTGATGTGCCATCCTTATTTAAAAACAAAAACCTCCATGTCTCCCACTCAATATATTAAAAGGCCCAATGATAATATATTCCAATCAATCAAAATTGGGAAGGGACACAGAATGTGACAAGTGGGAGTAAGAACAGAGACAATGGACAGGGTATTTATGTTTGCCTTGATTCTGGTTCTTTAAGGCAGTTCAACACGTTGCTGTTCACATCTGCCCATGAAGAGGAACATAAACTTTCCAACTTTCTCCCAGCTTATTTTAGACCCACTTTTATTTATTTATTTTTATTTTTTATTTTTTTTTTTTTAAAGAGAGAGAGAATTTTTTTAATATTTATTTTTTAATTCTCGGCGGACACAACATCTTTGTTGGTATGTGGTGCTGATGATCGAACCCAGGCCGCGCACATGCCAAGTGAGCGCCCTTACCGCTTGAGCCACATCCCCAGCCCATTTATTTATTTTTAAATAAATTTTTTAGTTATAGACACAATACCTTTATTTTATTTATTTATTTTTATGCAGTGCTGAGGATCTAACCCAGTGCCTCACATGTGCTAGACAAGCATTCTGCCACTAAGCCATAACCTCAGCCCCCTGCTTTTATTTTTATGTGACTCCTTTTCGGATCCAAACTGTTAGCTTTGTGGCTTTGGCTTCCCTTTCTCTGTGGCCCTCTGGAGTTGGTGACTGTGTAATGTATCCCTGGCCAGTTTCTATACCTAGGCTTTCTGTAGGGGCTTTCTGAATCTCAGTATCCCAGGCATCTCATTAAAAATCTGTGTTCCAGGGCTGGGGTTGTGGCTCAGTGGTAGAGCACTTGCCTAGCATGTGTGAGGCCGTGGGTTCAATCCTCAGCACCACATGAAAACAAATAAATAATATAAAGGTATTGTGTTCATCTACAATTTTTTTTTTTAAAGAGAGAGTGAGAGAGAGAGAATTTTTTTCATGTTTATTATTTTTTAGTTCTCGGCGGACACAACATCTTTGTTGGTAAGTGGTGCTGAGGATCGAACCCGGGCCGCACGCATGCCAGGCGAGCGCGCTACCGCTTGAGCCACATCCCCAGCCCATTCACCTACAATTAAAAAAAAAAAAAAGAGTTTATATTCCAGCCGGGTGTGGTGGCACATGCCTATAATCTCAGTGGCTCGGGAGGCTGAGGAAGGAGGTTCGTGAGTTCAAGGGCAGCCTCAGCAACTTACAAAGGCTCTAAACAACTCAGCTAGACCCTGGCTCTGAATAAAATATAAAAAAGGGCTGGGGATATGGGTCAATAGTGATGCACCCCAGGGTTCAATCCCCAGTACCAAAAAAAAAAAAAAAGAATCTATATTCCATTTCCATCTAGGTTTCCTGACCCTAAATCTGGGCTAAAGTATGAACTTTTCTTGTCTGAATTTCCCTCTGCCATACTTCTGCCACCCCCACACCAAGTGCACACTTGTGAAAGATAAAGCTAATTGCCACTGAAAACCTTAAACAGAAATTCTCCTAGAGTGAAAGATCTGAAATGCCGGGTGCATTGGCCCACACCTATAATCCCTGCAGCTCCAGAGGCTGAAGGAGGAGGATCACAAGTTTGACACCAGCTTCAGCAACTTAGTGAGGCTGTAAGCAACTTAGGGACACCCTGTATCAAAATAAAAAAGTAAAAGGACTGGGTATGTGGCTCAGTAGTTAAGTACCCCTGGGTTCAATCACCATATGCACCCCCGTATATATTTTTTTTCAAACTATTAGGGCTGGGATGTAGCTCAGCAGTAGAACACCTAGCATTAGTGAGGCCCTGGGTATGATCCCCAACACAGTAAAAAGAATTATATTGAGAATATCAAACCTAGTGGCTTAATACAATGTGAACTATTTTTAAACACATAAGCACCTCTGCACACTAGCATCCAGGGGAAGAGAGTCTTTTTATTTGTTTGTTTGTTTGTTTGTTTGTTTTTGTGGTGCTAGGGATTGAACACAGGGCCTTGTGCATTCAAGGCAAGCACTCTACCGACTGAGCTACATCCCCAACTATTTGTTTGATTTTAATTAATTTTTTATTTATACATGACACCAGAATGAATTACAATTCATGTTACATGTATAGAGCACAATTTTTCATACCTCTGGTTGTATACAAAGTATACTCACACCAATTCGTGTCTTCATACATGTACTTTGGATAATAATGACCATCACATTCCACCATCATTTCTAACCCCCTGTCCCCTCCCTTCCCCTGCCATCCCTCTGCCCTATCTAGAGCTCGTCTATTCCTCCCATGCTCCCCCTCCTTGTTTTTTAAATATTTATTTTTAGGTGTAGTTGGACACAATAACTTTATTTATTTTTATGTGGTGCTAAGGATCGAACCCAGTGCCTCACACATGCTAGGCAAGTGCTCTACCACAACCTCAACTCCAGAAGGAGAGTCTTTAGGGGGCAAGGACAAAGGGATAATTTTAAGGGGGCAATAAGGAAGAGAGTCATATAGGGCAAAAGGTTCCTAGTTTGCTTTTGTGCCTAGACCCTTGCAGGGAAGCCAGTGACCACCAAAAACCTGAAAATCATCTCCCCCTTTGAGGCAGGCTGCTGGAGCCTGTGTTAAATTGATCAGGATTAAGTCAGAAAGCTCCAAAGATTATCATCTTCCAATTTAGTCCAGACTTCCCAGGCCAGCCAAGCCCAATTCGGCCTCCAGGTCAGCATGCTAGCATTCAAGGAAGGACAGTGTCCATTCAGTGCTTTCCCTGATCTCAATGAATAGAGAAAGAAGAAGAGAAAGGAGGAGAAAAGGCATCATTTACTCACTCCACTAATTTATTGACACAGTAGTTGGAGATTTTCAAACTATAAAAAGAGCCTGCTTGGGGGCTGGGGTTGTGGCTCAGGGGTAGAGTACTCACCTTGCATTCGTGAGGCACTGGGTTTGATCCTCAGCAGTACATAAAAATAAAATAAAGGCATTGTGTACACCTATAACTAAAAAATAAATATTTTTTAAAAAGAGCCTGCTTATATTTTCTTGGCAAAATAGATCCTTGAAGTATAAGAACTGAATGCACCTGCCAGGTGTGGTGGCACATGACTGTAATCTCAGTGGCTCAGAAGGCTGAGGCAGGAGAATCACAAGTTCAAAGCCAGTATCAGCAACAGTGAGGCACTAAGCAACTCAGTGAGACCCTGTCTCTAAATAAAATACAAAATAGGGCTGTGGGTCAGTGGCCGAGTGCCCCTGAGTTCAATCCCTGGTACCAAAAAAAAGAATTGAGTGTACCAGATATGGTGGGAATTTTACTTTGTCACAGCTATAGTTACACTTGCAAATAAAATCATTGAGGTGGGCTGGGGATGTGGCTCAAGCGGTAGCGCGCTCGCCTGGCATGCGTGCGGCCCGGGTTCGATCCTCAGCACCACATACAAACAAGGATGTTGTGTCCGCCGAGAACTAAAAAATAAATATTAAAAAATTCTCTCTCTCTCATTCTCACTCTCTCTTTAAAAAAAAATAAAATAAAATCATTGAGGTGAAATCACGGAACATTAAAACTGAACAGAAACTTTGAGACAGAATGTGTCTCAATGTGTTGTCCAGCCTAGCCACAAACTCCTGAGCTCAAGGGATCCTCCTGTATCAGCCTCCTGAGTAGTTGGGACTACAGATCTATACTAACATGTGCAGCTCTGAAAAAAAAAATCATGATGAAAGATCTCAACTCCATCATTTTACAAATGAGAACTTTATGGCCTAGGAGGTTAATTAGTTGATGGGAGAACAAGCACTAGAATCAATGTGTCTTAGCTCCCAGTTTGGGGATTTTCCCTTTTGGAAAGATACCCAAACTCTTACAATTGTATCCCACCCTCATAATCTGTGATTACATTTGGTTCATTTGGCTTAAAAATACCATGCCAATGGAGCTCCAAGTATAAGAAATCTTGATGATTGATACAAACAAATGTAAAGAATCAGCTGACCATCATTTCCACCAAAGGGCAGAGGCAGTACATTTGTAGTCTTCATAAGTATAAAACAAAATGTCATTGCCTGGGCCCCTTACAGGGCTGGATGACTATATAAATCAAGCTAGCTTATTGAAAACTCATCTAGATGACATCCAACATCTTTCACTGTAGTCTGGGTCTGGTGATAGAAGCTGAGCAAGGAACTTAGACATTTTCTCCTGGTGGAATTTCGGAAGAACTGTGTAAACAACGCCCCTTGCTGGTCAACATGAGATAATGCAAGAGCCACTAGCTGAAAAAGCAGGGTTCTAGCAAAGGTCACAGCAATGTCTCTCAGTCGTCTTCTAGTCTATGGGAACCATGTCCAGGTCAAAGGAGAAAGCATGGAAAACAGCAGGAGGGAGAAAAAAACTGCATTTTTTCCTGAGATGTTTACATGTGCCTAATTAAGGTTAGACCCCAAAGAAAGAAGATACATTTTTGGTATCCCATTGAGTTTGAACAGGCAACTAAGAGACTCACAGACATATGTTATGCTTATACACATAAACAATATTTTTATTGTTAACATCAATGAACACAGATGGGAGAATATCCATGTGCCAAGGACATATTGCTCACAGGATCAAAAAATGACTGTTGATTTGTATTCATAATTGATCTGGTGAATCACTATGTGTTTTTGACTCAAATATAGATATATATGTATATATTTATGGAGATACAAAAGAAATTTCTCAGGCTTCACTTCCATTTGTATTCTCGAAATCACTTCATTAGAAAGAGAAAGCAGAAACTTTGAAATGAACATCTATGTTTTACAGATATTTTGATGCAGCAAAAGTGAAAATTACATCCCATTACATACATTTTAAGTAGTATACAAAGACAGCATAATAATCATTGATTTGGCTCAATAACTTGCTTAATGAAAGGCTTTTTTAAACTTTAAAAAAAATCTCCAGTAAAGTGGTTAAGGGTGTCTGGTGACCTTATCACGGTAGCAAAGTGTTTTCTAAGCAATTCCAGGGCTTTGTTATTTCTTGCTTGCAGGGTCTTCTCAGCTCTCAGTTCATTCTTGATGGCATCCAGCTCTCCGCGGATCTTGTCCATTTCTAATTCATAATACAATTTCATTTCTTCTTTTAGAAGAGCATTTCCTATTTCAGTTTGACGCTTTAATTTCCTAACAGCTTCTTTTAAATTTCTGTTCTCTAGGTTCAAGTTGTGGATAACTTCTTTGGCTTGCTGGAGCTCCTCAGTTAAGTTTTTTACATCTGTCGCTTTTTCAGATAGGTCATTTTTTAAAGCTTGAAGTTCCCTGTCATTCTTCAAAGTATCTGTCCCTGTCTCTTGAAAATTTAGGGATTTCACAGAAACTTCTTTCTTGGAGTTCAAAAGTTCTTTTTCAGCATTTTCAAATTCCTCTTCTATTTTTCTGCATTTCATATTAAGTTCTTCTAGTTCTTCATTTAAAAGGTTTAGGCGAAGTTTTGGAGACATTCCTTCAGTTACTTTCTTCCTTGGGGCTTGTCGTGGTATGATTGGTAAATCTTCTTTACTCCAGGCACAGGAGTCTTCTATTCTGTTTAAGCTTTCTTCTGATGCAACATCCAAATTAAATGATTCACTGGAGACAGACTTTATGTCTGGCTCATTCTTTGACATGTTTATCCTTCTCTCTCTTAAATTTGGTTCTTGTTCTCTTTCATTTAGTTGAGAAACATATTCTTTCCTCTTAAATTTATTTTCTTCCTGAAACTTTCTACTGGACAGATTATAATTTCCTTCCATTCTCTTGGTGTTATCTACAACTATTGGTTCACAAGAAGATTCAGTGTTAGAAGCCTCTTCTAGAACATCCTGTGCGCTAAAATGATGAGTAAACATATTCTCCTTCCAGTGTTTTCTTCTAGCATCCATTTCTTTAGGCACCTTTTCCAATTCCTGAAAAACAGAATTTAAAATCAAGGCACATTACTTACACTGCTGTAGAAAGAAATAAGTAAGGATGCTGGTTCACAGGCAAAGGAACTTAACCATTGGAGAGCTGGCCCTCTCTCTAACTCACAGAGTGACTATGACCTCAGTTTTCTCAATTACCGATAAAAATGGCCGATACAGACTCTTTTTTAAGATTTCGGTATTTTTGCTTACAGTTACATATCAGTTTTACTTTTCTCTTTTTAAATTTAAAACCAACAGTAATAAAGTTTCCAATATTTTAACAAAAACAAAATAATACAAAAATCAATCAAGAATGTATTTTAAAATTAATGGAACACAAATACATTTTACAATTGATTATTAAAATCTCTTTCCATGGTTTCAGCTTGCAAGGGTTATTTCTACAGTATGAAACACTATGCAAACTGATGACAGATTTTATTATACACCCAACCATCTAATCAGCAGGTTTTTCTCTATAACAGCATTATATTTTATGTGAAAGCTCTTTTAGAGACCTTCTGGTTATATCATAAATCCATATTACTCAGCTACACCTATTTATTCAAAGAGAAATTTATAATAGTTTGGAACAATTTGAGCTCATTTAGGGCAAAATTATTTCTCTAACCCCTATGACACTATACATTCAAACACTAATTTGAATTTACCAATAATGGCACCATGATACTTCACTTTTGTCTTTCTTTGTGGTCACTTGAAAAAAATATAAATTTTTAAGAGTACAGAAATTAAATCTCAAAATATATACTATATCTTAATTTTTATTTTGGTAAAAGAATAGACTCTGGGAAGAAGTTTATCTGTATTTCCCAGGATACATTAATGCAACTAAAAACTGCTAATTCCATACTTTTGTTTTCTGTGTAATGCTACTTACATTTTGTTCACTTTATTATCATTGTTTCTGGTCTAGATTTAACTTTACCTTGCTTCTGTAAAATAGTTTGAGAAAAATTTTCTAACATTCATAGCATTTCTTCATCTCAGTATCCCTGTAGTTAACTGCCTGTAACCGATTCACTTTTTCATACTATACTCTCTGAAAATTAGAGCCTCTATAGATCCTTTTAACTTTAAAATTTTTCTACCATATGAAATATAACCAGTGAATTGATACATCTAGCTACTTATTGTAAATGAAGTGATTCTATGAAGAAGCAACTGTACACATAAAAAGACTGCCTTCAAATAATAAGTGATGTGAAATTAATAGGCTAATATAGTTAGCACCCATGCTTTCAATATATCTGATTTTCTCAAGTACTTTTGGATGGGACTACTGTTTACTCATTCCTTAAGGTGACTAAAACATCAGGTTTTAATGCAATGTGAGCTACTTTGGGTATAGTATACCATGCAGACTTTCTTAAGATTAACTCTGCCAAATGCCCTTCTGTCTTGACCTATAAATTCCTGCTATTCCAGTCTTGGGCTTTGCTTTCAGGCAACATTGCCAAGTGTACAGAATTCTATCTGTTTTGACAGCAATTTCATGATGAGAACCTAATGTCAACATTTGAAAATATTAATGCCATCACATGTATTTTCTCAAGATATTGACTCTGAGTATAGTTTTTAGGTGAAAGCTTAGCATATTAAGTGACAACCAACATCCTTATAAAAATTAACAGATAATTATTTTGTTTTATAAGGAGTCTTTCCTACTCAAATGGAATCTTTAATGTACAGTTTTCCTAATACACTGAAATATTTGATCAGTAACTACCTCAGAGGGAAGAGAGAAAGAAGGACCCAAGCATCTCAATCCACCAAATGGATAACTGCAGCTACCCAAAAAGAGTAGGGAGAAGGAGGGAGTCACTTTGTTCATTTTATATACTGACCAGCCCCCGCCACACACACACACACATACACACACACACACACACACACACACACATAAAATCACCACTGAGAAAAATCCAAGTATGCCTGCATCTTTTTAAAAAAATATTTCTTTAGTTGTAGATGGACATAATATCTTTAGTTAATTAATTAATTTATTTTTATGTGGTGCTGAGGATTGAACCCAGTGCCTTATACATGTGAGGCAAGTGCTCAACCACTGAGCCACAACCCCAGCCCCTGCCTACATCTCTTTTATCCATGCATGCAAATGTCATTTTATTTTCTTCTGGTAATGAAAAATGGCAAATGTATTTATTTTTAAATTAATATTGTCTTTCATTATTTGTAGCAATTTTGGAAAACATAGAAAAGCACATGGGTGTGTACATCCATGGGCCCACACACATGGAATCGTCCCATGGCCCTAAGTAAATGATTTTTTGGTATATTATCTCTCATCTATTCTTTTTTAGCCCAGAAGTTTAAATAACAGGTTTTCCCTACTATTGGCAATGAATGAATAAACTTGATACATACGGATATTGAATATGCCCCCTCCCTTCCACCCTCACACACAAACAAAGAGAATGAAGGGACTCACTATCCCAAGGGTGCATCTGTACTTGGCTTTCAGGAAAAGGAAAGATAAAAATATTCTTAAAATAAACTCTTTAGAGATGAAAAATTCAGTGAAGATATTAAAATGATTATGAAAAAGGAATAAACCAAGCTCTATTAAAGTTTAGTCAATCAGAACTGAGGTTGTAGCTCAGCGGTAGAGCAATTGCCTAACATGTGTGAGGCCTAGGTTTCATCCCCAGCAACACACACACACACACACACACACACACACACACACACACACACACATTTATTCAACCAGACTATAGTGATTAACTCAGATGTGAAATTTGTGGTATATATTTGCCATTGGAATATCATCTCCTTTTTCTTGAAATAGTCCTTTCTGACTTTTATTATTCTACCAGTCACAATCCAGAAGCATCTTTGATCCATTTTTTTCCTGATACCAGGGATTGATCCCAGGGGCACTTAACCACTGAGCCACATCCCCAGCCCTTTTTCATATTTTATTAGAGACAGGGTCTCTCTGAGTTGCCTAGGGCCTTGCTAATTTGCTGAGGCTGAGTGTGAACTCTGGATCCCTCTGTCTCAGCTTCCTGACTCCCTGGGATTCCAGGCATGAGCCACCATGCCTGGTTCTATCTGTTCTTAAAGGAGAAGATTATCATTAATTCTGGCTTCCATCCTTTATAGAAGTAAGAATACAGATTATTAACAGCAATCATGAAGGAAAGGGACAGAGACAGGAGAAATGAGTACAATGCTACTTGACAGGCACATTTTTTTAGCAGGCAAATTTTTACCACACAATTCTGTAAAAAAGCAAAAATAGTGCTAATCCAGTAACAATAGCAGAGAGATTCTTATTCCTCTTACTTAATTCGGGATGAAAAACATTGGTGGGATTGATCAGGAAGCAAGTGAGCACAGGGCCACGTCGGGTGAGACCACTTACTTTATACCTGGAGATAGCAGTAATAAAACACCTGAGATAGACATCTAGGTATAGATAGAAGTTAACATAGAAAACTCTCTTCATTAATAATTTTGCTCCTTGAAAAAGTGGCATCTCTGTTCACCCTTTCCACAAATCTCTGGAGACACACACATACACACCCTTTTTGATTTTTTACTAGCTTTCCTCCTTGAGCCTTATAGAATTTTCAGGGTGTCTGAAAGGAAATGCCTTCCAATGAATCCTATACAGCCAGGGATTTTCAAAGGACTGGGGAGAGTCATTTTGTAACAGAGTCTCAGAGAAATTAAATGACTAGACCAAGGTCACACAGCCTGTGGTGGTAAATCTGAAATCCTGTCTCCAGCTCAGTGCTTATTTTAAATTCCTCTTTACTCATCTGCTAGGTTTCATTCCACAAACTGAAAGAAAACAACCCACTACTTTTAGAGCTTAGGTATCTTTTTAAAAGCCACAAAAGGAAAGACAGAAAAGGAAGGGAGGAGGGTAAGGAGAACTGCGTGTTTCATATCAAAGGATAGAAAGAGAAAGGTTTGAAAAGCCTTTTGGAATTTCTCTCCTATGATTTACACAGGATAAGGTCAAGGGGTCTCTAAGCTGCTCCTCCCTCAACTGCTTTCTTTCATTGGCAAGATACCCTTTAAGGACTTGTTCACAAATTTAGTCAAGAGTATCACAAAGTCCAGAGTGAGGTAAAAGCTGCCAGTCACATTTATGTTCTCCCTCTGTCTCTCTCTTTCTTAGTTCTGGGGATTGAACCCAGGAACATTATACCTCTGAGCTACATCCCCAGCCCTTTATTTTTTATTTTATTTTGAGACAGGGCCTTGCTAAGTTACCCAGATAGCCTCAAACTTGTGATCCTCCTGCCTCAGCCTCCAGAGTAACTGGAATTACAGGCATGCACCACAAAGCCTGGCCTCATTTCTCTTCACCAACTGCACTGTTTTATTTTTTACGCAGAACAAGTATGCAATTAATACTCTCTGGCAAGGACAAGGAATATGCTTTGGAATAATGACTTTCTTCTACCCTGGGCTGGCAGCCATATTTTTCCTCAATAAACTTGACTAGGTAATTTGTTGCAGCTGAAGTCAAACCAAACCAGAAGCCATTATTAAAACTGTAGCCAGGTCTGGTGGTGCACACCTGTAATCCTAGCAGCTCAGGAGGCTGAGGCAGGATGATCAGGAGTTCAAAGCCAGCCCCAGAAATTTATCAAGGCCCTAAGAAACTCAGCAAGACATTAAGAAACTCAGCAAGACCCTGTCTCTAAGTAAAATATAAAAACGGGGCTGAGGGGCTGGGGTTGTGGGTCAGTGGTAGAGCGCCTACCTCAAACATTTGAGGCACTGGGTTTGATCCTCAGCACCACATAAATATATATATATATATATATATATATATATATATATATATATATATATATATATATGGGGGGCTGGGGATGTGGCTCAGTGGTTAAGCATCCCCTGGGTTCAATCCCTAGTACCAAAAAAAAAAAAAAAAGTATAAACACCTTTTTAGCTAGGCAGTTGTGAACATTTGATATTGTAAGTGTCTACATTGAGGCCCAAAGAAAGGAATGATATGGGAAGGAGGCCCAAGAGAAAAAAAAAAATGAAGAAACAAAACAGAACAGAGAGAGAAAAACTACATAAAATCAGGGCTGGGGTTGTGGCTCAGGGGTAGAGCTCTTGCCTATTATGTGTGAGGCACTGGGTTTGAGTCTCAGCACCATATATAAATAAATAAATAAATAAATAAAGGTCCATCAATGACTAAAAGAAATTTAAAAATACATATAAAATCACATGACAAAAATAAATGAGTGGTCTTCTAAGAAAGTAATCCCCCTAAAGTCCTTGGGACTGCACAATTAAGGTAAGTCATGGGTGTCTATAATATAACTACAATTATTCATTTGTGTCTGACATGGATTATTAATAAACTTCTGATGGTTCCTATTAGCATGTCACTGAAAACAACGTCATTTATTTTCTGGTGACCTTTTTTTTTTTTTTTTTTTTTGGATTAAACCCAGGGCACCTAACCACTGAGCTACATCCCCAGCCTTTTTTGTATTTTATTTAGAGACAGGTCTCAGTGAGTTACTTAAAGCCTTACTAAGTTGCTGAGGCTGGCTTTGAACCTTCAATCCTCCTGCCTCAGCCTCTCAAGCCACTGGGATTATAGGCATATGCCACCATGCCTGGCTCTCTGGTGACCTTTTTTTTTATTATTGATTTTATTTTTTAAATACAAGACAGTGGAATGCATTACAATTCTTATTATACATATAGAGCACAATTTTTCATATCTTTTGTATATAAAGTATGTTCACACCAATTCTTATCTTTATACATGTACTTTTTTGTATTAAAATTTTTATTACACATATATACCACAATTTTTCATATCTCTGTTTGTATATAAAGTAGGTTGACACCCAATTCAAGCCTTTATACATGTACTTTGGATAATGATGTCCATTACATTCCACCATCCTTGCTAATCCTCTGGTGACCTTTTTATGCAGTGGCAAAAAGTTAGGACATTTTTTGTGGAGTAGGGGATCTCTTGTTACATGAAGGTGGTTTATATTTATCTAAGAATTTGATTCTGCCAGGTACAGTGGCACACACTTGAAATCCCGGTGGTTCAGGAGGCTGAGGCAGGAGGATCGTGAGTTTAAAACTAGCCTCACCAACTTAGTGAGTCCCTAAGTAACTTAGCAACTGTCTCTTGCTAAGATCTTGTCTCGAGATAAAATATTAAAAAGGGCTGGGGATGTTGCTTAGTAGTTAACAACAATTTAACACCATGGTTAAATCCATGGTATCAAAACAAACAAACAAAAAAGAATTTGATTACTGGGGAGACTGAGGTAGGAGAATCACTTGCACCCAGGAGTTCAGCAAAAAAATTTGGGAACCACTGAAAAAATTAATTTATAATGTAATGTGATGTAACATAATATAAATGTTGATAACTAAGCAGAGTGATAATTTATTATGAATCTTTAGGTATATCATTCCATAAAGATCTTAGGTGAACACATATCTATCCTCAATCAAATAGCTCTAGAAGATAATACACTACTGTTTATTGTAAAAGAAGAAATTCAAAAACCCACCTCACTTTCATTTTCAAAGCGGGGCCCAGGAGAGTATGTTCATATCAAGATGGGTATGAAATTTAAGTATTTGTTTTCTAAAATATTTATATTTTAAATCACATGCTTTAGAAAAATTTGCCAACATAAGTCAAAGATGTTTTCTCTGTTGCTTTATCCTACTTACCTTAGAATTTTGTTTCAAATTTTCAGGACTTTTTGTATAAATCTAGATCTGCCTGAAAAAAGGGATTGTTCTTCCAGGGAGAGGTAGGCAGGGACTGGGAAACAGCTCTGGAAGAACACAAAAGGCTTTTTTTTTTCACCTCATAGGGGTCCTTCCTCTTAAATTTTGTAAACTGGGAATAATAGTTGGAAAAGGTCATCTTCAATCCATGTTGAGCAACCTTCTGTCACTCTCCTCAGCCATTCAGCTGCCCTCAACTTAAGGTCTGGCTTTCGTCCCTGCCCAGGGGCAATAAGGTAAAGACAAAGGGCTCCTCTCAGCCCAAGAAACTTTCTTCCTTTATTCTCAGATGGTTTCAGTTCTCTCCACCCTCAGAAAAACTGCTCAGCCAAAATAGGAAAAAAAAAAAAAAAAACTGTGCTCCAAATGAAGTCACCAGCCTTGTTCCTTTGCTCAGTTGTTCAGTTTTTTTCCTAATTAAAACCAGTGGTTCTCAACCTTTTTTCCCCTGCTTCTACTGTTTCCAGGTACAGAACAGTGTCATTATTACCCTCTATCCTCAGAAGATTCTGATCTGGCCCCTCGAGGGGAACTTCCCCCTTCTTCACCCTATTCTGCTCACTTGAAAAAAAAAAACATTAAATACCAAAATGAACACCCAAATGACTTTTTATGAAATAATTTTTTCTTGGACAGAATTGTGGGGACAAGGAAAAGGAAATACTTGAGAAAGGATAGAGAATGGATTGTGGTGGACAAAAAGACAGAAGAGGTTAGGTATCTTGGCTTTCACATTTTGAAACTAGTGAAGATCTACCTTCTGGAAGCCTCAGATTCTTCAGGTGTAAAATAGGGACAATATGCTTATTTCACAGGTGAAAAAGATAAATGAATAAAAATAAAAAGACAGGGTTGAGCTGAATTTCTTAGGCTCTTGCTAAATTGCTGCTCTGAACTCCTGCCTCAGCCTCCCCAGCCATTGGGATTATAGGCATGCATCGTTGCACCTGGCTTGAAAATATAAAGAATTTAAAAATGTACTGTAAACAATGGGTTTTGTTTCTTGTAGCTTTTTCTTACCCTCCCTTCTATACAAACCAGTCATTTAAGCAAATTAACACATCTCCAAAGATTTGTGTTCCATAGTTGCCAAGCCTGAGGCTACCAAATCTCAGAAAAAAAGTTTGAAAAAAATGTAGGTACTTGGTTGGGGTGTAGCTCAGTGGTAGAGCACACGAATAGCATATTACCATAGGCCCTGGGTTCAATCCCCACCAACACACAGAAAATGTACTTACAATTAAAGTAAATAGTGGGACCTAATATCCAATTTTAAATTAATTTAATTTTCATCCCCAAGGAAGAATTAGCCCTAACTCCTCTGTTAGTTGTTGACATCTCCAAATTTCTAAAGCTAAATTGATTCTGTCTAAGCAGAAAAGTGGTAGTCTTCCCTATAACCGAACATATTCACATTCTCCATCAATTGCTTTCCCCAAGAACTTTCCAATCCCCCCACTCTTTTTTTTTGGAGCCACAGATAATTTCTTTAAAATATTACAATTGGAATATTAATTTGAGGATTGTTGGCAAGAATTATTTTGCACTCTGAGTTTTTCCTGTGTTTTTAAAGCATTTCCTACAGACTTTTATTATATATACCCATACAGGATCACCTAACATCTTATCCATTTTGTGTCCCTCTAGTTACCCTCAATAAATATCTGTTGAAGGAATGCTCATTAATATTCTTCCTGAAAATTCTACAATGCTTTGATTTTAATTGAGTTTTTTTTAAAGTGCTTACAATTTCTCCTCTAGCTTATGACATTTGGGGGTGACTTTAGAGGGAAAGAACTTTAATTTTTCCCTTGAAGTTTATTTGGTTTTGCTAAAGTCTTCGGGGCATTTTTTTTCTTTTGTATTTTTATGAGGCCTTCTTGAAAGTGTACTGACAATGCAGATTGATGATGTGGTTAAAAGGTTGAAGTTTTATGTTGGGTAAGAGTCTGTGCTTCCAAACACACATACCAATATATCAGTCAACACAACTGTACTTACCCTATTTGAGGTCCAAGTTCTGTTACTGGATTTCCTCCTTGTCCTCCAGTTTGTACTGGAAAATAAATTCCACTCTTGTCAGCATCATCAGAAAATATAATTAATCAGAATGCCCAAATCCATGTTTATATCTGAGATATATATTAAAGTAACCAGTGATCCACTAAAAATGTCATTTGGCCTATCTGCAATGTGATGCCAGACACTTAGAGGTAATTTCTCCTTTTAAGTTGCCCACCCATTTCCCCAACAATTATGTTATTAAATCTTCCTTCTCCAAGCAACACAAATTTGAAATGGGACAAGATCATGGTGATATTTTATTCAACACAGTACCTCCTCAACTTCAGCATGTATTGAATAAATGAGCCACCAGTGGTGGAAACAGCAGTGGCATGCTTGTTAATGAGCATGCCACCAGCTACCCTTAGCAAAGGGCTGGAGCCTAGGCCTTGCCTGCCTCCCTCAGTGCAGTTAATTTGCAAACATTAAAAAGGGAAGTGATCCTGATTTTTGCTTTAATCTTTCAGGGTCCTAAAATAAGGGTCAAGTGGTCACTTCCCAGGACAAATTGTCTTCTCTATTGTTTGTAGACATGGAGAGGGAAGCAAAGTATCATTGAAAACTGGGCCCAGTGAACGGTTAAAACCCCCAATTATTTATTGTTAGTGTGAAATTATTCCTTCTGCAAGAAAAGATACAGAGTCACCTTAATTCCAAAGGCTGAGACTTTATTAGTATGGGAGTCACATTCTTGCTATAAAGCTGTATCTTTGTATGCATAGTTTGGGGGTTTTCTATGTGAATGGTTAACTGAAACTCCTGCCATGGTTGGTTTCAGCGGAGAGAAGGTGGCTCAGATCGGGGTGCTACTGGAATCCCCCACTGCAGGTGGTACTTTTTACCTCCCCAGTCCCGACTCTGTCGCTGGTGGGCGGCCCGAAACGGTTGACCCCACTCCTTTTTCCACATTCCCACTCCCACGCCCCGTTCCTTTTCCTTCCGAACGCTCTCCAGCTCTGGCTGGGGCTCTAAAGAGAGAGAAAGAAAAAAAATCTACAGCGGGGTCTTCCTTGGCTCCCCGCCCTCTTGCACCCCGAGCCAGAGAAAAAGAGGGGCGAACCCGGGCGGGCTTTCCCGTCCGCAGACATACCTGGAACCGTGGGTGCGGTCTGGGGAGTCCTGTCCCCTCTTCCCCGAAGCCGGGCACCACCAGCAGGCGGCAGCCCCTCGTTCGGTGTTGGCCACCGCGACCCGGCCCGGCCGGCTCGGGGCAGAGTCTCCGCAGTGCAGCGCCAGCGCCGACCGCACTGTTGCCTGGCAACCAGCCGGCCTGATTTAAAGGGACCAGGGCACTGGGGACGCGCTCCACAGGCCAGTACTGCCTGTCCCGCAGTCAAAGCTCAGCCAGAGCACTGAGCATGCCTGGTGGGACCGGCACCGCGGCGGCTTCTGCCTGGCAAGAAATAGTAACTCACCGGGAGAGGCAGCTCAGTCAGGATGGGAAGGGGCAAGAAACTACAAGGCAACCCCACCCACAAGTGGGGTTATTACGGAGGGTCTGGGTGACTCACAAAGCCACCTGGACGCTGACTGTAGCGGAGCAGAGAGGGAGTGGCATAGGGTTAATCCCTGGGCTTGTTTGTAAGGTGACATTATGGAGGCTCATTATGAAGGTCAATTGGATTTGGTTCAGGATTCCTCACAATGTGGGAATTGCACTCTACCCCACCCCCATCTCCATGTAAACTCTTGCAGGTCAGTGCGCAGTGGCTTAGCCAGAATTTCTGCCTGGGGCTAAGGTCCTAAGCACAGCATTTTCCCCTGACTGTGCCCTTCTGAGAGATTGGGCTTTGTTTCTCAGTCCATGGTTCTCATCTATTACTCAAGAATGTCTGTAAACCACTCTTGAACCTACTTGAAATTTAAACCTGTTGGGGACAAATAACTACTGGCAGTGTAAAATTGTTACCATTTATCCACCTCCCGAATACTCTCTTTTTGCTTTAAAACTTCCTTTCAACTTCCAGGATTTCGTTGGGTGATAAGCCCACGTTTCTCATTGTATTCTACATTTCAGTCATATTTTGTTGACTAAATAAATGATCTTCTCTAACTTTAATTAGCCTGGTTACTTAATATGGATTCTTTGGTCATGACGGTGATCCTGGCCAAAGTTGTGGGGCTGGGGTATCTGAAATAGTAATAATAAGAGTGATTCTTGGGAAAGCTAGTATTTTTCTAGGAAGTGTGAGGATGAAAGGAAATATTGGCTCTGTGATCTCAAGTGAAAGGAGGTTTAAGCACATTTAGAAAGTGACAATCTAATTATCAAGATCTAACAAAGGAGTGACTTAGGAACAATACCAGGATGCATTTCAAAGCTTCAGAACTTCTTGGGAACCGGATCTAACAGGTGTTAGGGAGCTGGCAAGGGTTTCATTCAGGTGTCTGAGGCCAATTCTCAGTATCCCTTTTCCTTCTTAGAGAACAAAAGTCAACAAAGGTTGGCGAGGGGAAAAGGTCTAATGTCAATGTGTTTTATTATGCAGCCCATCAGAATTAGTTTTTGGTATTCTGACAAGGCATCTTCCTCGATATTAAACCTTCAAATTGCCTTGTGTTTTCCACAATGTCTCAAAGGATTCCAATTGTTTTTGCTTATTAATATATTAAAGAAGATTTCCTAATTGCTCTGTGCCTCAGTTTCCTCATTTGCACAGTGTAAATAATTATATCTCGCTCATAAGACTTTTGTGAGGATTGGGAGAGTCAATATTTTGAAAACGCCAGGCGCAGTGGTGCATGCACGCAATCCCAGCAGCTCAGGAGGGTGAGGTAAGAGGATAGGGAGTTCAAAGCCAACCTCAGCAATTTAGTGAAACCCTAAGCAACTTAGTGAGACTCTGTCTCTAAATAGGGGATATGGCTCAGTCATTTAGAGCCCCTGGGTTCAATCCCCAGTGCAAGAAAAAAGAAAGAAAGAAAAAATTCCTTAAAACAGTGCTTGACACAGATTTAAACCTATGTAAATGTTTGCTACTACTATTATTATCTTGTTCTGTAAATTTATTACTATCCTAAAATATAAATAAAAACACATTAACACTGATAATTCGGGGTGTGCTCTGGAAAATGGAGTCTGAAATATTTTTTTTTTAATTTGTGATTTGTACTTTTGTTCATTTAATGTTTTATGTGGTGCTGGGGATTGAACCCAGTGCCTCACACATGCTAGGCAAGTGTTCTACCACTGAGCCACAACCCCAGCACTGGAGTCTGAAATCTTGAGACCCAGAATTCCAAACCTTTATTTCTGGTAGGTTGAAGGTTGGTAGCACTAAATACAAGGGTCAGGGTAGTCCTCACCAAGAAGCTAAGACTGGAACAAAGTCACAGTGAATTACCTTGGTCTTGCTATAATCCTATTTTAAATATAATAGGCCACCCCTTCTCATTTTTCCATATAGGAGATTAAGACCCAGAGAAGTAATGTGATTTACTCTTTGTTCACACAGCAAACTAAGCTTGGTATTTCTTAAATACCAAGCACAGTGCTTTGCACATGGTAGACACTGAGGAGATATTTGCTGAATGGATGGATGGATGAATGAATGAATGAATTGAGCTCATAGCATATGCCAGGAGTGTTTCATTTAACCTCTGTGACAATCTTATGATGTATTTACTGTTATTGCTTCTATTTTACAGAAAAGCAAACAGAGGCACACAGAGATGAATTGACTGCTTAAAGTCACATAGGTAGTAAGTGGTGGAGCTGGGGTTTAAACTCAGGCACGTCTGGTTCTGGAGTCTATCAGTGACTACTCAGCTCTGATATATAAAGGACGTCTGAAAACTAGTGTCAAGGAGACCCTATATCCACCTATCTTTTATTCTGACATTCACATTTACCAACACAGGCCATAAATAGTGTTTTTAAACTACTGACATGTCATATTTTGCTAAGGTTCAGTTTAATGTTGTTTGTGCAGTGTATCACACTAACTCTGGAGACATCTGACAAACTCTGGCCACTTAGTTGCTACATGTCCCTGAGCAGATTGCTTAATTTTTCTGTATTTCAGATTCATCATTGGTAAATTGGGAATAATTATTACACCTACTTTACAAAGTGGCTATGAGAATAAATTACTTAATATGTTTAAAGCAGGGCTGGGGTTGTGGCACAGTGGTAGAGTGCTTATCTAGCATGCATGAGGCACTGGGTTCAATCCTCAGCACCACATAAAAACAAAATAATGTATCCATCTAAAACTAAAAATAAACAAATATTTAAAAATATGTGTAAAGCGATTAGAACAGTGCTTGGTAAGTAGAAAATGTTCAATATGTCGTAACTATTAGTACTAAGTAGTCTTGGGTAAGTAACAAATTTTGATCCAAAATAGTCTTGGCTAGAATATAGAAATTATTACACAAGAAAAATCTATTCTTAGTGTTAGAATAATTGTTGAGTTGTTAGGGGTTAGTGACTGCAAAAGAGTTCAAGGCAGGTTTATGGGGGGTTAGCAATACTCTATTTCTTAAGAGATTTGTACACTGGTTTGTGAAAAATCATGGCAATGTATGCTTAAAATTGCACATTTTTGTTTGTGTAAAACTTTAATACAAAATTTTATTTAAAAACAACTGAATTGCTTTCTCCAAATTTCTCTATTCTTTTTCTTAAACTTTCCCATACTCCCACATAATTCAAGTAACATTTGCTGAGCATCCCAATGTGCCTGATATTGAGCTAGAAGTATTCACATTGACAAAATGTATTAAAGGAAATTATGGAAATTTTCATAAGGCATAACATATTTATTTAATCAAACGTTTATATAACACAGGAGCCTTCAGAAATGAAGACCCAAAGACCCTGAGAAAACTATCTTTAGGCTTAGATTCCATAAAGCACAGACATAATATAGAAAACTGGACCAAAAGATAGAAGCTAAGGGTAATAGACTGAGAGAAACATAGCAAGTCTGTCTGTTTACTTCTTCCTGACTTCTCTGTATGACATTCCTTCTTTCTGGGCAGAACTTTCTGGAATGAAGGCCTCATGATTTACTATCTCACAAAATAGATCACATGATGTCCTTATAGCAAGCTCCCATTGAGTTTATTTCCCCTAAAAAAATAGGTGATTTTTTTGTTTTGTTTAATTGTTTGCTATCACCATCTATCCCCACCCACATTTTTATCTGCACAATTTAGTTGTACATGCATACAATATAACAATATTATTTGGTTAGTATCATTTCCCAGCATGTCCCCTTTTCCTTTCTTCCTCCCACTCCCTGGTCTCTTTCCTCTATTCTACTGATTTCTCTTTGATTTTAAAAAAATTTTTAAATTTGTTCTAATTAGTTATACATGACAGTAGAATGCTTTTTGACACATGGTACACAAATGGAGCACAACTTCTCATTCCTCTGGCTGTACATGGTGCAGAATCACACCACTAGTGTAATCATATGTGTATATAGGGTAATAAGTCTGTCTCATTCTACCGTCCTTCCCATCCCTACATCCCCATTCCTCCCCTCTCTCCCCTCTGTACAATCTAAAGTTCCTTCATTCTTCCCTGCACCCCCACACTATGGATCAGCATCCACTTATCAGAGAAAACATTTGGACTTTGGTTTGCAGGATTGGCTTACTTCACTTAGCATGATATTCTCTAGTTCCATCCATTTACCTGCAACTGCCATAATTTCATTCTTCTTTAAGGCTCTGTAATATTCCATTGTGTATATGCACCACATTTTCTTTATTCATTCATCTGTTGAAGGGCATCTAGGTTGGTTCCACAGTTTAGTTATTGTGAATTGAGCTACTATAAACATTGATGTGCATATGTCCCTGTAGTATGCTGTTTTTAAGTCCTTTGGGTATAAACTGAAGAGTGGGATAGGTGAGTCAAATGGTGGTTCCATTCCCGGTTTTCTGAGGAATCTCCATACTGCTTTCCATAGTGATGCACCAATTTGCAGTCCCACCAGCAATGTATGAGTGTACCTTTTCTTCCACATTCTCACCAACACTTACTATTGCTTATATTCTTGATAATTGCCATTCCGACTGGAGTGAGATGAAATCTTAGAGTAGTTTTGGCTTGCATTTCTCTAATTGCTAGAGATGTTGAACATTTTTTCATGTTTGTTGATAGATTGTATTTCTTCTTCTGTGAAGTGTCTGTTCATTTCCTTAGCCCATTTATTGATTGGGTTATTATTTTTTTCCACCATCTATTTTCTGTCTCTAACATTTCCAGATCCCAGATCCATTTTGGGGAATTATCTTTACTCTTCCTTTTGTGCAGATTTTGTGAAACAATAAATCTAAGTCCCTGATTTCCCACTATGAAAAACCAAACAGATTCCTCTTGCCAAACTGTCTTCTCATCACCACTCCTTCATCCTTTGCAGCCAAGGAGTGGGCATGTGACCCAAGCTTAGCCAATTCAACTTTCTGTCCCTGAATTCTGAGCTTTGAATTTAGTTGTTCAGAGATGAAAGAGAGGAGTTCACTCTTCCCAGTTGCAGTGCCTAGAGAATCCATGAAGAGACCTTCAAGGGAGCCAGGTTTCTGGTGTGTTTTAACAAGCATTTGGAGGGATTCTGATGCAAAAGTTTCATGTCCTACACTTTACTTCATTGTCTTCTTGTTCATCTCTTCACCAGTCACCCAGTATTCTGGAAACCAGCCGTGTACCCTCATGTCCACAACAGGCCTTTGATGTCATTGTTTTCTCCTCCTTGATAGTACATAACTCTACCCCCATATCTTTTTTTTTTTGTTAACTTCTATCCTTCGCATTTAACTTCATTCAATAGTTCCCTCACAAAGCAATCCATGACTCCATAATTAGGTCAAATTCTATAAATTCTTTATTTATTTTTATTTGTTCTTTGTAGATATATAAGACAGTAGAATGTATTTTGACATATTATACATATTATATGGTGTATAATTTATTCTAATTAGGATCCCATTCTTGTGGTTGTACATGATGTGGAAATTCTGTAAATTATTACAACACTGGTAAGGGCTGAAATGCATCCTTCCCAAATTCCTACATTGTGGTTCTAACCCTCAGTGCCTCAGAGTGGGATTGTATTTGGAGATATATCTTTCAAAACAATGATGGAACTTTAATGGCAAATGATGTAAATGCAGTCATGCATAGCATATCAATGTTTTGGTCAACAATGGACAACATATATATTTTATGGCTTAGGTATGTAGGAGATTATATCATGTAGGTTTATGTAAGTACATTTTATGATGTTCACATAATGATGAAATGGCCTAATGATGCATTTCTGCTGATGTGTATCCATCATTATGTGACAAATGATATATTTACAGATGGGAAAGGAACTTGAGTCAAAAAAATCTATTTACTCTTGCTTAAAGTGCAAGGAAAGGAGGTGGAAAAGATAGTCCACAGGAAAAGGTACCACTTGTTGGTGAAGTGATTTTCGTTTGACAAATTAAAATATTTGAAAATGCAAATAGATGCATTCCTTCAGTTGATTTACTTTACAAAACCATTCAGTTTGATTCAGGAAATATTTATAGATTTATCTAAAACCTGATAAGTTGTGTGCTAAGTACTGAGCATTTGCAAATTAGTAAGATTAACAAACCTCAAGCACAAGGAACATAATAAGTAGCTTAAAACCAGTGATAGAGAAAATCTTAACAGCAGCTGGGAGGCAGGGGGAATAAATTACGTACAGAGGACTAGAGATTTCTTGTTAGAAAAAGTGCAAATCAGAAGCCAGTGGTACTACATCTTTAGAGTAATGGAAGGAAACAAAATATCAACCCAGACTTCTTTACCCAGTAAATATATCTTTCAAAAATAGAGAAAAATAAAAGCAGGCTGTGGCTGTAGCTCAGTGGCAGAGCACTTGCCTAGCATGTGTGAGGCACTGGGCTTGATCATACGCACCACATAAAAATTAAAAAAAAATAAATAAAGGCATTCTGTCCATTTCCAACTACAATTTTTTAAAATAAAAATAAATAAATAAAAGCTTTTTCATATATAAAAATGATAAAATTCATCACTAGCAGACCTGTACTACAAGAAATGCAAAAGGGGCTGGGCATAATGGTGCATGCCTGGAATCCCAGCAGTTTGGGAGGCTGAGGCAGGAGAATCACAAGTTCAAAGCCAGCCTCAGCAATTTGGCAAGATCATGAGCAACTCAGTGAGATCCTGTTTCTAAATAAAATATAAAAAAGGACTGGGGATGTGGCTCAGTGTTTAAGCTCCCCTAGGTTCAATCCTTTTACCAAAACAAAAATGTTAGGGGAAGTCCTTCAGTACTAAGTCCAGATTTTAAAAAGTATGGATCAACATAAAGGAAAGCAGCTTTGGAAATAGAAAATACTTGGGCAGATATAAAGACAATTATTTTTTTTGAGAGAGAGAGAGAGAATATTTAATATTTATTTTTTTTAGTTTTTGGCGGACACAACATCTTTGTTTGTATGTGGTGCTGAGGATTGAACCCAGGCCGCACGCATGCCAGGCGAGCACGCTACCACTTGAGCCACATCCCCAGCCCAAGACAATTATTTTTAATTTACATGTCTTAGTCAACTGACTTAAATGATAGGTAATTTATGTTTCAACAACATATACAAAAGTAAAATACATGAAAAATATAGCACAAATATTGGGAGGAGGGAAAGGAAATATAGTACTCCAAGTTTTGGTCTCTATGTGTGAAGTGTTAAATATCAATCACTTAAAGGTATACTAATAAGTAAAGCATGTATACAGGCAGTTCTCACTTTGCATCATTCCAATATGCACAAATTTCAGTTAACACACTTTGGTTAAATAACACCAGATCCTCAACAACATGGTTCGAATTTTAGTTGTCACAGTATATTAACTGTGAGTAATTGCATAAAGTACAGACTTTGAGTCCACAAATAACTACATAAAAAACAGATGTGCATCATGATCAGTGACCAATCCCACCACTTCTTTCAAAGCTTGTCAGTGATTGGTCACTGTGCAGTTGTTATTCATTTGATGCACAGACAGCAAAACATGTTGTTGTGTTGACTCCATGAATCCCAGTGATAAAAACCTAAAAGTGATGTTTTGCAAAAATTGATAAGAGAGGAGTAGCCAACAAAGAAGAGGGTGCAATAAAGAAATGGAAAGTGAGAACATTGGAGGTGAAATTGAAAAAGAACATATATGGAATCATAGAAGAAACGCTTGATCATGGAATGTTGATGACATTCCATAGAGTCTAGATATGCTGCCAGAGGAAGCTAGTGAAGGCAAATTTATCAACATAAGCAAGGAAAGCGATTGTGATGAAAAGTATGAAGTTCCTTAAGAAGTGAGGCTAAAAAAATGTAAAACAAAAACTCTTCACATTAGAGGAGCTCTTGGGGATATTTCATGACATTCAAAACACAATGAATAAAATGTTAGGAATGTATTTAAACTTAGAAAGTACTACGAAAAGGCTGGGCATGGTGGTACAATCCCAGTGATTTAGGAGGTTGGGCAGGAGGATTGAAAGTTCGAGGCCAACTTCAGCAACTTAGTGAGGCCCTAAGCAAGTTCGTGAGACCCTGTCTGAAAATGTAAAATAAAATTTAAAAAAAAAACGTGGATGAGCTCTGTGGTAGAGAGCATGCTTAGCATGAATAGTTCCTGGGAACTACCAGGCCTGGTGTCACACACCTGTACAGTGGCTTGGGAGGCTGAGGCAGGAAGATCATGAGTTCAAAGCCAGCCTCAGCAAATTAACAAGACCATCTCTAAATAAAATACAAAAAGGGCTGGGATGTGGCTCAGTGGTTAAGTGACCCTGGGCTCAATACCCTCTACACACACACACACACACACACACACACACACACAGGCCCTGGGATCCATCCCCAGCACGGAGGGAAAAAAAAGGAAAAATAGTACTATGGAGAAAAAAAAGTATTATGACAATTCACCAGGGTATAGAAAAGACTCTTGCTCCAAAAGTTCTACAATAAATCTGCAAGCATTATTCAAACTACTTTTGTAACTTTTTTAAATCAAGCTTTTATACTTTGACCTAACTGTTCATTCACATGCAGTTATAAAAAATAGAGAATCCCATATATGCTTTACCCAGATTCTCCTCTTCCTCAGTCTCCATCACCACAAGGATCTCTCATGTTGCCCTTCTAGGATTAAACCCACTTTCCCCACTTGTCTGCTTCACTCCTGAGAACCACTAATCTGTTCTCCATTTCTATAATATTGTCATTTCATTTCAGGAATGTTATACAATTAGCATTTTAGAGTGTGGCCTATTGGGATTGGCTTTCTGTCTGCTGGTTCCACTCTTTCTGTTTACAGTCAGCTGTCTGTTAGTGAGCTAGTACCTGTCCCTTCTTTGAGGATACTTTGTCTTGTTTTCCCCCTTTGGCTGTTCTCCTTTGGTGTATCACTTCAGTTCCAAAAAGTCCTATGATCCCAGCAGCTCAGGAGGCTGAGGCAGGTGGACCCTGAGTTCAAAGCCAGCCTTAGCAAAAGCGAGGTGCTAAGCAACTGAGTGAGACCCTGTCTCTAAATAAAATACAAAATAGGGCTGGGCATGTGGCTCAGTGGTTGAGTGCCCCTCAGTTCAATCCCTGATACCAAAAAAAAAAAAAAGTACTGACTGTGCCCTATTCTCTTTTTCCTTTCTTTCTGAAAATCCGATTAAACGTATATTTTGCTTCTGACACGATCACTCTAAATTCTGTTTCTTTTCATGTTTCCTTTCTTTTATCTCTTTTTTTCAGATCATGAAGAAAACACTTCATTATAACCTCTACTAGATGTTATATTATACAACTTAATTTGAAACCTAACTATATTATAGCAAATTTTATTTAGAAAATAATTTTGTACCTTCTTACATATTCTATTTCTTTGCCTCTTTATGCTGATTTCTAATTTTTTTCTGAACTATCAGTTCATTAATTCTCTAATTAATTATGGCTAATTGGCTGCTCATCTCTTGAATTTATTAAGTTCTTAATTTTAATCATGATTTTTTTTTATTTCCAGAAGTTCAATGAAGCAATTTTTCAAATATGGGTGTTCTTTACAATTTCTTTTTCCCAGCATGTATTTTTATTTCTTTAAGCACAGTAAGCATAGTTCTTGATTTTTTTTTTTTTTTGGTATTTGGAATTGAACCAGGGTCACTCTACAATTGTCCTACATCCCTAGCCCTTTTCACTTTTTATTTTGAGACAGTGTCTCTCTAAGATGCTGAGGCTGGCCTCAAACTCATTATTCTCCTGCCTCAGCCTACCATGTCACTGGGATTACAAGCATGTGCCACCACACTTTCATATTTTGTTCTTAATAAATGCAGGATCTAAATTGTTGTAGGACATGGATCTGCTATTAGTTTGTTAATTCTCACTTGTGGTGATTCATTTCTTTAACTTTTTTTTTATATAAATGGATCACTTTCCTAAAAAATAAGTTCTTTAAGATTTAGGACAAAGGTGAATTTCTCCACAAAGAATCTATTTAATTTTGCTAGGTGTCTCGGAATATTAATATGCCAGGGTCACTTTGAATTTATGACCAGAGATTTCTTTGGTCCCTCAGGCAATGTGAATTGGGGCTACATAATTACAACTTCTAGGCCATTTTTCCCTTCCCTGTTCTACTCAGCACTACCAAGAAAACATTCTTTTTAGTCCACTGAAGGAGCAGGTGGGAAAGCAAGTTAAGTTCTCCTGGTGTGAGGGAGTCTTCCTTTTGCGTACCAATTTAATGAGAAAAGGACACTATCAGATTCCCCAGGTTTAGTTATTCCTTCAGCTTGTCTTTAATCTCTATATTTTGGGTGGCTTTTTTTCTTTCTTTCTTTCTTTCTTTTTTTTTTTTTTTTTTTTTGGTACCAGGTATTGAACCCAGGGGCACTCAACAACTGAGCTACATTTCCAGTCCTTTTATTTTTTATTTTGACACAGGATCTGAGTTGCTGAGGCTGGCCTTGAGCCTGTGATCCTCCTGCGTCAGCCTCCTGAGTCACTGGGATTACAGGTGTGTGCCATCATGCCTGGCTTGGGTTGTTTTTTTGCAAAGTGGAAATCTTGAAATTCTTCAAATTCTACAATTGTTTTCAGGACAAAACTGATTTCAGTGCTTCACATCTATGTTTTTGCAGTGGCTTTGGCTTTATCTTGATAATCCCTTGCCTTGCGTAACTTTGAGGCTCATAAGGAGAGGTCTTCTCATCAGTTAATCGGTATTTTCTGTTGTTTTCAGGAGTGATGACATACTAGAAACAGAAAACCTATACTCCCTGTATGGTCCACTTCAACATAACTTCTGGATCCACTATAATTTCTCTTACAGAGGTCAGAAAAGATCACCAAGCTGCCATATCAATTTGACATACTTTTCATTCCTATCTAATTCAACCTCTCATGGTTTCTGACACCCTGATTCTTCCCTCCCTCTTGGAACCAGTTTTTGGCTTCCACACTCCCTTCCATTCCTATAAAACACCTAAATGACCATTCCTCAGGGAACATATCTGGATCTTTTCATTTTTACACTTGCTCTGCCACCACTGTGCCTTAACCTACCAAGATCTACCTTGTATTACTTCAATAACCTCCTCAGTGGATGTTTTTGTCCAATCTTTTTTTCATCACCCAATCCATTCTCCCCACAGCAACTAAACTGATCTTTCATAAATGAAATTTAGAAGCTGGGCATGGTGGCTCATGCCTGTAACCCCAGCAACTCGGGAGGCTGAGGCAGGAGGATCACGAGTCCAAAGCCAACTTCAGCAAAAGTAAGGCACTAAGCAACTCAGTGAGACCCTGTCTATAATAAAATACAAAATAGGGCTGGGGATGTGGCTCAGTGGTCGAGTGCCTCTGAGTTCAATCTCCAGTAACACCAAAAAAGAAAGTTAGATTATGTCATTTTAGGGCAAAGTCCTTCAAGGCACTGCATTCAAGCATTAGATAAATTACAGACTATTTAATATTGCCCATACAACCTTGGATTATCTGACTGCTGCCGATATACCTATAATTATCCTCTTGTATAATGCTATGCACAAAATAATTTTTTTCCCATTTCCCAGACATGACAAATTCTTTCCTACTTCAAATCCTTGAGAATTGCTGTTGCCTCTGTTTGGAATATTGTTTCCTTATGTCTCTACTCATACTTCATATCTCACTTTGACAGTTCCTCAAAGGCCTTCCTTGATCACTTAATCCAATAGAACCTTGTCCTTTTCCTTTAGAAAATTTATCATAATTTGTGATAATTTATTGTGAGTTTATTTATTTCAGATCTATTCCCACAATAATAGGTAAATGCCAGGAATATAGAGGACCTATAGATTATCTTTCCACTCCATGCCCAGGACAATAAGTTTGGCACACAGTAAGAGTTCAATGTTACATGATTAATATCCCTCCCTTTGGGGCTGGGGATGTGGCTCAAGCGGTAGCACACTCAACTGGCATGCGTTCAGCCCGGGTTCGATCCTCAGCACCACATACCAACAAAGATGTTGTATCCGCCAAGAACTAAAAAATAAATATTGAAAATTCTCATTCTCTCTCTCTCTCTCTCTCTCTCTCTCTTCTCTCGCTCTCTCTTTAAAAAAAAATAATATCCCTCCCTTTAAGCAGACCTGCATGAAAAGTACAATTATTACATGTTGATCACAGTATTAGAATCAAGGGGCATGAATTAGATGTCAATGACACTCAAAGGGACAAAGCTAATAACATGACATATTTGTGCATAGACTCATAATGCTTAAAACCATATAACTGCACTTATATTCTTCTGATAAACAGTTAATGAATAAAATCACTCCATTTATCAATAACAATACAGAGTTTTATTATTATTATTATTATTATTATTATTATTATTATTATTATGTGTACTTCACTTAAAGCAAATAAATAATTTCCTACAAATACTTTATTTTTTTCATGTTGACTTGGACATTTGTTATTTGGAACTGTAAAAACATTTTCCCACAGATCCAACATAATACACAGTAGTTAGATTCCTGTGGTTAATTAAATAATCCGTAATCCATGTACCCATTTTAAAAATATAAATTTCAAGGTACTTTATACTAACAAATGCTCTACACCTAAAGACACAATAATAAACAAAATATACAGAATAAGACATACTCCATGTACGCATAATATGTCAAAATACGCTCTACTTTCATGTATATCTAAAAAGAACAAATAAAAGTGAAAATGAAAAAAAACAAAAAAAACCCAAAATATTCAAAGTCTCTATTGCTGTGAATCTTATATTCTTGTGATTAAACAGAAAAGAAACAAGTAAAATATACAAAATGGTAAATGGATATATGGCACAGTGAAAAAACGAAGCAGAGTACAAAGAAAGAGAATGGGGCATTGCCATTTCACCCTATTGTGAGTAGAATTTATTTGTTCCATACTATTCCCTAAAAAGTACTTAAGGTAGATAATATTTATAAAACCTCATTGTCATAAATAAAATAGTAACATTCACTGGGCACAGTGGCGCACGCCTGTAATTACAGTGGCTTGCGAAACTGAGGCAGGAGGATCATGAATTCAAAGCCACCCTCAGCAAAAGTGAGGCAACTCACTAAGCAACTCAGTGAGACCCTGTCTCTAAAGAAAATACAATGCAGGGCTGGGGATGTGGCTCAATTGTTGAGTGCCCCTGAGTTCAATGCCCAGTAGGAAAAAAAAAAAAATTCAGGGCTGGGAATGTAGCTCAATGATGAGCTCTTGCTTAGCATGTGCGAGAGCCCTGGGTTGGATTCTCAGCACTACACATACACACACACACACACACACACACACACACACACACACACACAAATTATAGAATAAATCCTCAAGTTTAAGAAAATGTAAATAGTAGCATATACCTAAATGTTAGCAGATAGAGATGTTGGCAGAAAAAAAAATTACCTTTGTGGCTGTATTTTTTTAATTTTAAATTTTAATTTTTTTTTAACTTTTTAAAATTTTTTTTAGTTGTAGATAGACACAATACCTTTATTTATTTTTTTGTGGTGCTGAGGATCAAACCCAGTGCCTCACACAAGTTAGGCAAGTGCTCTACCACTGAGCTACAACCCCAACCCTTAATTTTTTTTTTTTTTTTTTGTGGTGCTGGGGATAGAACCCAGGGCCTTGTGCATGTGAGGCAAGCACTCTACCAACTGAGCTATATCCCCAGCCTTTGTTTATTTTTATAAACACATTTATTCAACTTATAAGTTCTATTCAAAATACTATCATTGATATATATATATATATATATATATATATATATATATATATATATATATATGTTGACATATATTGAGATATGACAATAATACCATTGATGACTTTAACAAGTTTGGATATAACTTTTGCCCAAGACATGTCATTGCTTATTTGATAACCTCAAGGATATTTTCTCGTGTAAAGTGGAGTATGAGTTATAATCAAAATCTTGTTTAAATTCTGCTCATCAGGGGCTGGGGATGTGGCTCAAGCGGTAGCGCGCTCGCCTGGCATGCGTGCGGCCCAGGTTCGATGCTCAGCACCACATACCAACAAAGATGTTGTGTCCGCCGAAAACTAAAAAAATAAATATTAAAAAAATTCTCTCTCTCTCTCTCTCTCTCTCTCTCCTCTCTCACTCTCTCTTTAAAAAAAATAAAAAATAAATATTGAAAATTCTCTCTCCTCTCAATCTCTTTAAATAAATAAATAAATAAATTCTGCTCATCAATTCCTTAATCTGAATCATTATCAGACCAATCAGCAAATGTGTTTCTCATCCTCATATACATTTTATTTCTTCATCAAATAATAAATTAAGTTCTCATTTTTATTCTTTTGGAGAAGGTAGCTGACTTGATATTTCATCAGTTATAGTCATTGGTTCCTCCAGTTTGAGTGATGACATCTGTTTTTGACTTCTGTCCCTGTGCTATGATCTGAATGTTGTGCCCCTCCAACCAAATTCATGCTTTAGAATCATAGCCCTCAGAACCCTCAGAATGATGGTATTAGGAGATGGGGACTTTGGAAGTTGATCAATTCATGGAGGAGAACTCTGATGAATAGGATTAATGCCCTCATTATAAAAGAGGCCGAAGAAAGACCTGTCACTACCTCTTCCATCATGTGAGGACACGGAGACTAGGTGTAGTCTAGGAACCAGGGAACACGTAGGTCTTTGACAGGCATCAAATCTGCCATAGCTTTGCTCTTGGGTTTCCTAGCCTCCACAATTGTTAGAGATAAATTTCTATTGTTTATAAGCTATCCAGTTTATTGTTATATAGAGTGTTTTGTTATAGAATCCTGAATGGTTTAACATGCTCATAATTACAAACATCAAGGTTCAAATCAGGCAAACTTGTAGACAAATCTCTAGACATTGCTTGGAGATTACTTGTTCCAATATTTTTGGACTGAGTGGACTTCTAATTCTTGGACAATATGGACAATGTGAGACAAAATATTGGCCTGTTATGCATTCTCAGCAATTAGTTGAGAGAAGTCTGTGCCATACTTAGTAAGGGAGAACTGGGAATTGGTCTTGTCTGATTTTATCTTTTGTCTCATATTTTCTTTTTTATTTATTTATTTTTAGTTGTAGTTGGACACAATACCTTTATTTCACTTATTTATTTTTATGTGGTGCTGAGGATCAAACCCAGGGCCTTGCAAGTGCGAGGCGAGCGCTCTACCACTGAGCCACAACCCCAGCCCCCTGTCTCATATTTTCATCTGCAATTTCCACATCAAGGTTATCCTTCAGTGCCTCTAAAATGAGACTGAGGACAGGCACAGTGGTGTATGCCTGTAATCATAGTGCCTGGGGAGGAGAGGCAGGACGATCACAAGTTCAAAGCCAGACTCAGCAATTCAATGAGGCCCTAAGCAACTTAGCGAGACCTTGTCTCTAAATAAAATATAAAAGGAAGTCTGGGGATGTTGCCCAGTGGTTAAGCACACCTGGGTTTAATTCCCAGTACCAAAAAAAATGAGATTGATATTTATGGTGAGAGGTTCAACCTGGTAGAAACCAGCAATCATGGAAATAGACAAGAGACCATGTTCATACATCTTTCTCCTAAGCTACTCCAAATTTTCTACACTAAGGAAATAGTCAATTTGGTAGCTTAATATACTCTTTAAGTAATTCCTCTTCACAAGATATATCTGTGTGCCTGTACTGTCATTATGGCAAAACATCATCCTGGTATTCGGTTGTTTGAGATGGTTGTTCTGTCCTTTCCACATGTTCTTGATAACCATATGAATAATCTAAGTTCATGGGAGGGGGAATGGGAATAGAAAAGATAATGGAATGAATCAAACATAACTTTCCTCTGCTTATACATGAATACACCACAGTGAATCTCCACATCATGTACAACCACAAGACTGTGATCCTAATTAGAATAAGTTATACTCTATGTAAGATATGCCAAAATACACTCTATTGTCATGTGTATCTAAAAAGAATAAAAAAAGAGAATAATCTAAGTTCATTTGAGGAATTGCTCTACTCTTTTCCCTGTCTTTGGCTTGGCCTCTTCCTCAGCCTTTAAAGGATTTCCCACCTTCACCTCTGATATTGGAAGCGTCAACCTGATCATCTCCCTTTTTTTTGTCTATTGTTATGTGCTGATTCATTTTCTTTGGGTTCCAGAATCTTATAAACTATTCCAGAATACTGGTCTTTCTTAATTTTCTGATTTTACACCATCAAGGTGGAGTGGTAGCCACTTGTGCTTATTGGTTCTCTTTCCTTAGTTGGCTGTACTTCATCTCCTCTGATATTTTCACCACAGCCATTTAGTTTTGTTTCCTAGTTTTCTTTGCTCTCACTATTCCTTCTTTTTATTCAATTTTATCTTCTTTTTCTATTTTGAGGTTATTTCCTTGATTGATGACACTCTCATATTCAGTGCCCATCAGTTATCTCAATTTGCTATATCTCTGAAATCATTAGCTTTATTGTATTTCTTGAGTATCCCTGTTTTTTCAATTTTGGGGGAACTTATCTTAGCTCCTGCCTTTGCCAGGCTATGACTTTTAATCTCAGGTTAATGAGCCCAAAACCTGAGTTAAAAATCAATAGATGTGGCTGGAGTTGTGCCTCAGTGCTACAGTGTTTGCCTAGCATGTGTGAAGCACTGGGTTTGATCCTCAGTATCACAATTAATTAATTAATTAATTAAATATATTGTGTTTATCTAAAACTAAAAATATTTTAAAAATCGATATACATATGGATTTATTTGTAGACTCTTAATGTTATTCAGTTGACCTATATATCCTTATACCAGTAACACACCTGATTTTGAAATTAGGAAGTGTGAGTCCTCCAACTTTGTTCTTTTTCAAGATTGGTTTGATTATTCTGGTACATTTGCATTTCCATATGATTTTTTTTTAGGGCCAAATTGCCCATTTTTGCAAAGTCAGCAGGGATTTACATAGAGATTTGGTTGATCCTATAGATCAATTTGGAGAATATTGCCATCTTAACAAAATTAAGTCTTCCAGTTTATGAATTTATGGGAGGTCTTTTCCATTTATTTGGGCTCCTTTAATTTACTTCAACAATATAATTTTCTGTTTTGTACTTTTTTTGTTATATTTATTCCCAAACATTACATTCTTTTTGGTGCTATTGTGAATGGGATTGTTTTTCTAATTTCATTTCTGGAGTGTTGTTGCTAGTGTATAGATAAACACATAAATTTTATATATTGATCTTGTATCATGCAACCTTTCTCTATTAGCTTATTAGCTTGAAGAGGCTTTTTTCCTCCTGTAAATATTTTAAGGATTTTCTATATACAAGATAAATTTGTAATTTAATTCCCTCCAGAGACTCCTAGCTCATACTCAGAAAGCTGAGGCAAGTGAAGTTGAAGGCAAGCCTAGGCAACTTAGCAAGGCTCTGTCTCAAAATAAAAAAGGGCTGGGGATGTGTGCCTGGTTCCATCCTTAATACCAGGAGAGAGAGAGAGAGAGAGAGAGAGAGAGAGAGAGAGAGAGAGAGAGAGAGAGAGAGAGAGAGAGAGAGAGACACCAAACCCAGATTGTTTCACAGGAGAGTTCTACCAAATACTTAAAGATTTAACTCTAAATCTGTACAGTTCCATCCAGAAAACGGAAGGGGAAGGAACACTTCCCAATTTAACGAAGTTAGCATTACCTCTGACAGCACCACAGCAGGGAAAGGAAGTCATTACTGCCCAAAGTGGCAAATTCAGGCTCTCCATGTGGTCTTCACTGATATCACACTGCGGGGGAGGGAGCTTATTATGGGTCAACAGAGATGAAAGTCCTGGCTCCTGACTTGACATTCTCTGACACCATGCTAGAGGAGGTGTTATAGCACCTCCTCATGGCCTTCCTCATAAGGAATTCCAGACTCCCCACTGTGCATTTGCTGGTGTTGCTGGGGGTGAGACCATTCTTCTTTGCTGTGGTGGTTAGCTTGTGTACTTGTTCACCTTTTCTTTCTAGCCCAACCTTTCCCTAGTCCTTTGGCTAGAAAGCACAGGTTTTTACTGGGACTTGTTTTGGTGTCTGTTCCTGTTGGTATTTCTCAGTTCCCAGTTTCTTCATCACCAAGTCTAGGATTTATAAGGCAAAAAGAAAACCTGGGGAACTCAACACCATGTCTCTCCAATATTCAGAGTCTTCTTTTGTATAATGTGCATAATTTTTGGTTGTACCTAGTGGGAGGAATAGGGAAAAGTACATCTACTCCGTATTTTTGGAAGATAAACTCTTCTTGATGTGTTTTTTTTTTTTTTACAAAGAAACAAAGCACTTTAATTCTCAATATTTCTAGTGTTTTAAATTATAGTGTGCTAAATACATATTTAGTGTATTATGTTTTCCATTCCACTCTACATTTGTAAATTATAAGAAGACTTTTTACTATTTTGGCAAACATTTTCAAAGTCACAGAACAATTTCAAGTTTTCTCATTAATTGTTAGTATCTTTTTGCACAGTTAAGCTTGCATGGTCATTTTTTTTTTAAAGAGAGAGTGATAGAGGGAGAGAGAGAGACAGAGAGAATTTTTCAATATTTATTTATTTTTTTTTAGTTATCGGCGGACACAACATTGTTGTTTGTATGTGGTGCTGAGGATCGAACCCGGGCCGCACGCATGCCAGACGAGCGCGCTACCGCTTGAGCCACACCCCCAGCCCCATGCATGGTCATTTTTTAAAATAAATTTTTAAACAATTTTTTAGTTGTAGAAGGACACATCTTTATTTCACTTATTTATTTTTACGTGGTGCTGAGGATCAAAGCCAGGGCCTCACGTGTGCAAGGCAAGTGCTCTACCACTGAGCCACAACCCCAGCCCCTGCATGGTCATTTTTTTTAAATATTTATTTTTTAGTTTTCAGTGGACACAACATCTTTGTTTGTATGTGGTGCTGAGGATCGAACCCGGGCAGCATGCATGCCAGGCAAGCGTGCTACTGCTTGAGCCACATCCCCAGCCCTGCATGGTCATTTTTATGTTCTACCATGCAAACAGAGAACTTCCTCTACCATAAACACTAAAAAGCAACCATTAAAATAACAATATAAAGTGTTATAATTAATAAGTCAATAAAGGAGATGAGGAGTAATAAATGTAAGGGGGAAATACTCAATCTGAAAGAAGGCAGAAAAAAAGAGACAAAGAGGTAATGGGACTATCAAAAGATACATAGTGAGAAGGTACACTCAAATATCAGCATATCAATAATTATATTAAGAATAAATGATTGAGAAACATCCCTACTAAGAGACATGATTCAACTGTGTGTTTCCTTCAAGAAATTTGCTTTATTTATTTATTTATTTATTTGGAATTTGGGACTGAATCCAGTACCTCACACAAGCTAAGCACATACTCTATGACTGAGCAATGCCTCCAACCCAAGGAATTCACTTTAAATATAAAGACATTCCTGAGTTAAAACTAAAGGGGTAGATCAAGATATACCATATGGGCTGGGGATATAGCTCAGTTGGTAGAGTGCTTGCCTCACATGCACAAGACCTTGGGTTCAATCCTCAGTATCAAAAAAAAAAAAAAAAATATATATATATATATATATATATATATATATATATATATACATATATGATAGATAGACAGATATCATAATAACACTAATGAAAAGAAAGCTGGAGTGGTTATATTAATATCAAACTAGTTTGCAGATTAAAAACTACTACTAATTGGGAATAAAGATCATCATTATCATAATGATAAAGAGGTTGATTCTTCAATAGAATCTAAGGAGCTTAAATACTTATGTGCCTAGTTACAGAGTTTAAAATTACACAAAGCAAAAACTGACAGAACTACAAGGAGAAATAGGCAAGTCTACAATTACAGTCAGAGACTACAATATCCTTTCTCAATAATTCATAAAATAAGTAAGTCATTAAGAATATAGAAGACCTGAACAACACTATCAGCTATATTTACAGAATGCTCCACTAGCAGCAGCAGAATACATATTTTATTCAAGTGCATGTATTGCTCAAGAGAAGACATAAGAAGGTGGTGAATGCCTATAATCCCAGTGGCTCAGGAGGCTGAGACAGGAGGATTGAGAGTTCAAAGCCAGCCTAAGCAACATAGTGAGGTCCTAAGCAACTCAGCGAGACCCTGTCTTACAAAAAATGGGCTGGAGATTGGACAGTGGTTAAGTGTTCCTGGGTTAAATTCCTGGGACCAAAAAGACATTCTGGGGCATAAAGAAAACTCAATAAATTTTGAAGGACTTAAAAAATGTATGTTCTCTGACTACAATAGAATTAAGTTAGGAATCAATAACAGAAAGATATCTGGGAAATTCTCAAATGTTTGAAAACTACATAACACAATTCTAATTGAGAAATGAGCCTAAGTATAGCTCAAAAGAATTTTAAAAGTATTTCAAACTGGGACTGGGGATATAGCCCAGTTGGTAGAGTTCTTGTCTCACATACATGAGGACTGGGGTTCAATCCCCAGCACCACCAGAAAAAAAAAAGGTATTTCAAACTAAATGAAAGCATACACATCAACAATTTTTGATATGCAGCTAAAGCAGTGTTTAGAGGAAAATCTAGAGCTCTAAATGCCTATGTTAGAGAAAGAGAAAGAGTTCTAAGTTCTCAAATCAATGACTTCAATATCCATTTAAAAAATCTAGAGGGGCTGGGGTTGTAACTCAGTAGCAGAGTGCTTGCCTAGCACATGTGGGGCCCTGGGTTCAATCCTCAGCACCACATAGAATAATAAAGGTATTGTGTCCATCTAATAACTAAAAAAAAAAATTAAATCTAGAAAAGGAAGAGAAAACAAAATCTGAAGTAAGCAGAAGAAAGAAAATAATAAAGGTAAAGGTAGACATCAATAAAATAAAAATATTAAAAAAGAAAGTCAACAAATTTGATTAGAACATAAATAATATTGACAAATTTCTAGTCAGACTGGTCAGGAAAAAAAAGAAAAAAGACACTCATTACTAAAATAGAATAAGAAAGATGATACCACTATAGAATCTCCGTATGTTAAGAGAACAACAAGGGAATATTATAAAAAAACGTTATGCTTATCAATTAAATACTTAGATGAAATGAACAAATTCTTGGAAAGATACAGTGATATAGTGTGTGCATGGATTAAAAGACTCAATATTCTTTAGATATCAGTTCTCCCCAAACTGATCAATAGCTTCAACACATTACTAATCCAAATCCTCACAGATTTTGGGGTAGATATTCATAAACTAATTCTGAAATTCATGTGAAATACAAAGGACCTAGAATAGTAAGGACAACTTTAAAAAGAGAACAATGTTACAAGGCTAATACTACTTGATTTCAAGACATGTCATAAAGCTAGAGTAATCAAAAGAAGGTTATATGGGTGGAAAAACATATACATCGATGTTACCAAGGTAGACACAGAAATAGACCCATATATACAGGGATAACCAAGGTTTTACAAAATGCTAAGTATTATAGGGGCTGGAGCTGGGGCTTAGTGGTAGAGCCCTTGCCTGGCACATGTGAGGCACTGGATTCGATCCTCAGCACCACATAAAATATAAATAAATAAAATAAAGGTATTGTACCCATCTACAACTGAAAATGTTTTTTAAAAATAGAAGTATTGTACAAGGAGTACTAAAGATATCGAGTAGTCTGGATAGTTTGATTTCCTTAAGGAAGATTGTAGGCAAAATAGCATTAGAATCCCTAACAGGCACATGTGTGTTTTGAAAATAAAATATAATTTTGTTGCATTGCCATGATTCATTTGTAGTTACAATATTCAATTTATTTTGAAATTTGAAATAGCCTAAAGGAGGATATGACAGTATTACATGAATTCAAAGAGAAACATGCATTTTTAAAGAATATAAAATTTATATTTTTAATATCAAAGAGCTTTTTCAGCTTCTTTTTTTCTTTATTTTAGATATATACTCGGTTTTTTTAAATTATTTTTTAGTTGCCAGTGAATTTTTTACTTTATTTCTTTATTTATATGTGCTGCTAAGGATCGAACTCAGGGCCTCACACATGCCAGGCAAATGCTCTATCACTGATCCACAGCCCCAATCCCTCATTTTTTTTTAAAGTCAAACAATTGGGTGCAGTAAAAAGTGAAAGAAGAAAAAAGCTTCTGTGTGTTCTTTCCCTTTGTAATTTTTCCTCTAGGCATTACCATCATTAAACAGATTCTTATGAATTCATTTCTGAATTTTTTAATAATATACAGGTGGGGAAAGAAATGTTTTTGTTTATTTTTGTTTTGTTTGGACACCAGTGGGATCATACTAAACAGAGTTCATTACAAATAGACCTTCTTTATTCTTTTTAACAGCCACGTATACTTCCATTGTTTCATGTACCTTCATTTATTTAACAGGCCTATTGTTAATGGATATTTAGGCTATTTCCAGCTGTTTGCTATTTCTATATAACAATTAACATTCTTAATGTTTGTTGTACTTGTGGGCGCATACTTGCACAAAGTCATGAAGCTAGCTAGGATAGCATGATAGTATAGAATAGTTAAGTCATGGACCATGGCCCAGAAGAGGTCACCCCATTTCTCCACACCCTTATCAACATAGAAAGGTAAATAATACTGTTTCAAGGTACATTTTTTAACTGTGAGTAAGTCTCCACTTTTAAAAATGTTTTACTGGATATTTGTACTTTTTCAAAGAATTCCTTTGCAAATATGAGCTGAAAATGAGTGGATATACATACCAAAAAGGAGTAGAGTTATTACAGTACATAAATACATTTCCATGTTACTTGCTCTCTAAAAAGATGAAACTTTTCTATTGCTCATAGAAGTGTTAAATGTATAAAGACAAGAACAATAGAAATACGGTTTTCTGTCATTTAAAAACATACGCCAATGATCTGTAATGTGCCATGGGCAGTAAAACATATGGTGGGAATTAAGATTTTCAGAGGGATAGAAAGGATGGCTTGTTTCTTTCACTGGCTAGAAGGTTATGACCCACTGTGCACCACGTGACCTGTCAGGACCTACTGACCCACCAATTATCCTGTGGAAAATGGAACTCACTAACTCCTCCTAACTTTTGCCCAAATCTGCAGCTCCTGTGGTGTTCCCCATCTCTGTTAAAGGCATCACATCTACACAGTTCTCCAAGCTAGAAATCTGGGGGTCATCGCCATTTCTTTCTCTGCTCCATGGGGCTGCTCCCCTCCCTTACCCCTTTCACTGAGTCTTTGTGAAGAGGAAACAAGGTAACATGCCTGCAAGAGGCAAGCAGTGGTCAAAGGGATTTTATTCTGTCACCATTTGTAGCAGCTTTTGTTCCAGGGGCAGCAGCAACAGCAATAACAGCATCCTGAGACAACGACTGAGCAATGCCCTGTTACCTGGGATCTACAGCTTTCCACACAGTCTATCTTAGGCTTCTGCCCTGCTTGGTAAACTGTATACCTGGAGGAATTGGTGGACAGGACATTCATCATTCACTAGGCAGGAATAATGGAGTTGTCCATGTGGAATGTATTAATTGAAAAATACCCTAATCTTTTTATTTTATAAACAGAAAGGATGTTAATGATTTCTTCTCTTCTTACACATCAGCATTGTTATTTTAAACTTTGGTTTGGGAGGAAAACTAGAAGGAATGCTCTTAGAAAGTTTTTAGAGAGAAGGGCATATGAAGGCAAAAGCAGAATGTCTAAATGGTGGTGGGAAGTGAAATAAAAATCTACAGTCACCACCTCCTGACCTAGTTACAGGTTATCAGTATCTCCTCTACCACAAAGCATATTTCTGGCCCATGTCTTCCACCACCTTCTGTTGGTGGGTGCACAGAGACTACAAATTCACTTTAATATGTCTATTATCTTCAGCAAAACATAATTAAAAACATAAATGGGCTCCTTCTAAAAATAATATTGTGCATTTAAAAACAAAATATTATGAGGTTTGGATTATCTGCTGTTTTGGATTATCTCTGTCACTGCTCTTAGAGGGTCGAATTTCCTCTGCAGCTTAGTAGCCCTTGAAAACATGTGTTTAGTTATAAACATAAGTCCCTCTGGGGAATCTCCAAATGGGAATGTTTCTCTTGTTTGTGAGTGAGAATTGCATGTATTTCCTTTGACACAAAGGAGTGCATTATTGCTTGCCAATTTGCCGATAATTTCAAAATGTGTTCAAACCCCCAAACTTTTACCAGTCAGCAAAAAAAAAATTCCTAGCAATAAGTATGAGTCAACTAAAGAAGCTCAGTTCTTAATTATTGGCCTGGGCTATTATATTTTAAAGTGCTAATCCTTTGAAAAGTATTTTTAAATTAGAAAAGTAGTTAATGTTTCTCTTAATCAATTCTCTTGTAACGCCTGTCCTTCTCCAAGGGCAACCACTCCCAGCAATTTCTTAAGAACACTTTTAGAAATAACCTGCAGAAATACACATACATAGCATAAATTTACGTCCTTTATACATAAATGAGGGTTTATCATTCATATTGTTCTACATTATTTTCCACTTGATGTATCTTGCATGCTGTTAAATATCAGGAGATGGGTAATATTTATTTTATCTCTATATTTTTAATTAATTTACATATATATGTTTTTAATGATATTACAGTATTCCATGGTGCATCTACACATTAATTTATTTGCCAATATTTACTATAAATATATATGTTGTTTCTAGGTTTCTTTCTTATTACGAGAATATTGCCAACATCTCTCTTTCCTTCTCTTTACAGGAAAACATGTAAAAGATATAGCACAATGATCTCTCAACTTTAACAACAACCAACTAATTCATGGGCAAAGTTGTTTCATCCATACCCCTCCACTCTCCCTGCCAGATTATTTTGAGGTAAATTTCATATATATATATATATATATATATAATCATATACCATCACCATAACCAAAATATTAACAATAATTTCTTATCAATAACCTTCTGTCAGCATTCATATTTGCCCTCTTGGACTAATGTTCAGAGCCTATTTGTTAAAATCAGATTCCAAACAAGATGCACACATTGCATTTAACTGATATGCCCCTTAAGTCTCCTTTTTTTTTTAATATTTATTTTTTAGTTTTCGGCGGACACAACATCTTTGTACGTGGTGCTGAGGATCGAACCCGGGCCGCACGCATGCCAGGCAAGCGAGCTACCGCTTGAGCCACATCCCCAGCCCCCCCTTAAATCTCTTTTAATTTATGAACATCCCCTATTTTTTTTTCCTTGCAATATTTTTGGTGACAAAACTGTGTTGTTTGTTCTACAGTTGTCCCAAATTCCAAGGTTTGCTGGCATCATTGCACGGTGTCTAATATGTTCTCCTCTCTTCCCTGTATGTTATACAAACTGATGGTTTGAGCAAGAGATTTTATCAAATTCAGGCTCAATGCTTTTTTAAGTTACTTCTTAAATGGTAATGTGTACTCCCTTCAGGAAAATAATAGGAATTCTTATATAAAGGTGGGAATGTGACTGTAGAATAAGTTGGTCTAAATTAATTTGCTTGTTCCATTTTGTATTTTGATAGATATTACCAAATTTCTCTATTCAAAATAGTTTTTTGGCAATACTGGGGATTAAACCCAGGGCCTTGCACATGCTAGGCAAATACTCTACCACTGAGCTATATACCCAGCCATTTTTATTTTTTTGAGACATGGTCTGTCTAAGTTGCTCAGGTTGGCCTCAAACTGCCTCTCAGCCTACTGAGTTGCTGGGATTCCAGGTATAAAATACTAGGCCCATCCAGAAGTTGTAGCAACTTATATTCCCACCTGAAATAAAGTCAAGTCTCTACTTCCTCATACTGACACTGTTTTATCAAGTCCTTCTTGGTCTTTGCCAATCTGATATGTGAAAGTGTTATCTTGTCAAGTGCTAATGTAATTTATATTTGACTGGAACTGGATTTCATGTTGCTGTAGCCCAATTTCTGTCTTTTTTTTCTTTTATTTTGCAGCCCAATTTTTTTCTACATTATCTCACTTGAGTACAATATTATAGGTCAAAATTCTCTGTAACTGTGGTAACATCACAAATTATCTATATAAGACAAAATAAATTGACATGGTAAATTATCTGTTTAAACTTAGTGTAAAAGCATGTGTGGAGTGCTACTGCCTTGGGCTTGTCAGGGCAAATGCATCTCAAAGAAATGCTGTGTGAGGGCTGGGGATGTGGCTCAAGCGGTAGCGCGCTCGCCTGGCATGCGTGCGGCCCGGGTTCGATGCTCAGCACCACATACCAACAAAGATGTTGTGTCCGCCGAAAATTAAATATTAGGAAAAAAAATGCTGTGTGTATAGTTAGTAAATTGGTTGAATTTCCTCATTTCGACACCAATGTCTAGAACACAGCTCCATACCAAGCCTGGACAGTGTAGTCTAAGACTGAAGTCTTTGTGCCAACAGCTTACAGCCTAGTAAGGGAGATGAGATATTTAATCATTCTGTAGTTAAAATTTAGAGGAGGGGAGAGGTCACTTCAGCTGGAGAGATCAGGAGGACATGGTATTTCCAAAGGGCCTTGAAGAATGGATAAGTCTCAGAAAGGTTTATCAGATAGGGATAACATTCCGGATAGCAGGAAGGGCTTAAGCCAAGGTTAGCAGTGAAGAAAATACAGGTCAAGGAATCCTGAGAAAACCACTTTAGCATGGAGTAGATAAAGGATTTGTGAGGACGTGGTTGGACCACAAGCCTGAGAAGCATGAGAAGCCAAGCTCATTAGCATAGTTATTTATGAGACTCGACGTTTTGAATCATTAAGAGGAAATAATTGTTACTATAAAAAGTAAAGGGCCAAACAGACAAATTCTTTTTGGTGAAGAATGTGGGCAAATAATATCACACGGATCTTTTGAATAGCATTTGTTACTGTGACATGTTAACATTATAACTTTTCTTAGAAATTTTCAATGATAATTTTATGTACATTCAATGAATATCAATGTAATACAGTTTCTATAATGTTCTACACAGCCTGATTAGGAAAACAATAGAAGAAACCACATTTCTTCCTTGCTTAATCAAAACTAAATGGCATTCAGGCACAGGGCGTCTTAAAGTAACAATTTAGAATAACAAAGCAGCTCTTGAGGGAAATTTTCAGAATTCTTTTTTTTTCTTTTTTGATTGTGTGTGTGTGTGTGTGTGTGTGTGTGTGTGTGTGTGTGTGCTGGGAACAGAACCCAGGGCCTTGTTTATGCTAGGCAAGCACTCTACCAGCTGAGGTACATCTCCAGTCCCAGAATTCTTAATAATCACACTACCTCCATGGCCTAAGTGAATTTCTCCTCAGTGTGATGGGGGAGAAGAGATATCAATCATCTTAGAAAGCTGCGACTTTTTGGAATGCAAGCTACAAAAATAATTAGCATTTTATGTTGCCCAGTAATAAGATTTGTTTCAAAGAATTAGTATCCTTTGAAGTAGTACTGTCAATACAGCTTTCTGACACAATGAAAATGTCTGTAGCTTCACTGTCCACTTCAGAGGCCACTAGCTACATGTGGCTTTTTTTTTTTAATTAGTGCACTATAGTTGTACATAATGTTGGGGTTCACTTTGACAAAATCATACAAGCATGGAATATAATTTGTCCAATTCAGTCTCAAATGCTTCCCCTTTCTCTCCTCTCCTCCCTCACCCTGTTCCCCTTTCTCTACTGGTGGTTATTGAGTACTTGAAATGTGACTAATGGTACTGAAGAACTTGTTTTAAATATAAAATAGCCTCATGTGGGTAGTGAGTAGTGGTCTAGCATTTAACCAAAAATGGTCATTTGCTTTTCCCTGGGATATTGAGTTATTAAAATAACAACGAATATAGCACCAACTCACAAAGCATTTTATGTTTATTCTACAAGGATGAAATGTGGTCTGGAGTGATAGAACTTTACGCACCCTGAGAATTCCACTTACAGTCAAAGGCAATGGTAATTCGCTTCTTTATGCAATATTTACTGGGCCCTATTCTTGTAACAAAAGAAAGGGTGCCTGTGCTGTACAACATACTTTAAAGCACAGATAGAGATTAAAACTTTTAAATGGCCATAATCAAAGTAGGAACACTGCTGCTAAATTCTTTGAGTTTAACTGAGATTTTCTTTTTTCTCTCATTTTTTTTTCAAGTGTCTTGAGGGCTAACTGCTCTGGATAATTCATGCAGTGGAAATATGCCTTATTAATCAAGAGTCCCTTTTGCAGACTTTTAAAAATAGAATTTCAGATTCATTAGAACAAAAGGATGCACTTTTCTCGACCTTGGGAGCTTGTGACCATTCGAGATGAAAAGAGTAGTGACACGAAGGAAAACTATTGTCCAGAAAAATAAGCCTCTCCAAGGGGCACCAGGAATCCACAATAAAATCCCTGTTTCCAAGAAAATCCAGGCATTTCCATCAAAAAAGCCTGGAAAGATAAATAGAATGTCCTTATAAGCCACAGGTTTTTAATAATACAAAATGTCTAAGTCCAGGGTAAACAAAGAGCTAAGAAAAACTAACATCTACTAACTCAAGTTTCTCAAGACCCAGGTCGTGACCTAGAGCCTGATCACAAGGTGTTTTCAAAAGAGCTGCTTTTCCTGCGCCTGCAATGAGTTTATTTTGTGGAACTTATTTGGCCATGGAGCACTCTGGCTACACAGAATTTTAAAGCCAGGTGAATTATGATGGCTCTTTCCTTTCACAATAGTGAGAAATGGGATTCGGGGGCTAAATTTAAAAATGATGTCAATGTTCTCCACAACCAAAATGAACTAGACTGATTTGTTGAATCTGAAGTTAACATTTATTTTCATCACATTATTATCCTAGTACCTAAGGTCCTTTCTCACCTGATTCTCCAAAAGTGATTAACGAAGCTTTTCAAAATGTGATGAATTCTCCATCTCCCATACTTTTGGAATGAGCTATTTAAGTATTGTTATTTCCAATTTCAACCCTCCAGGAGGCAGAAGTCAATAGACCTCTCTTCCCTTTGTTACACAAGCTATTTAAACGTGCTGCTATATACCACATCCTTTCTCTAACAGGCTGACTTCCAGGAACTAACCTGTGGTTTTGAAAACAGAGTATTTTCCATAGCAGGCTCTATTACTTATTACTGACATAATTTATGTATTCTTAAGTTGTGCCCCGGGGCTTTTACAATGGGCTACTAAAAAAATCAAAGAGCAATAAACAAAAAACAGGAGTCTCACTCAACCACCTAAAAGTTAATTCATTTGGTTCTTTCCTTCACACATTGTTCGCTGAAAATGTTGAAAATGAGAACAAAACGAATTTCCCCTGGCCCTGAAAGTGGTTTCCTTATGATTTTATAAATCATACAAGAATATATATTTTTTCATTGGAAAGTCCTGTGAACAGTTCCCAAGAATGAATCTGTCACTATGGAGTCACTTCTGCACTGGGACTGGCTTTGAAAGCTTTTCAGTCTATCCAACAAGGGGTGAACCCTTCCTCTTTCTTCTTTTTTTTTTTTTAAAGAGAGAGTGAGAGAGGAGAGAGAGTGAGAGAATTTTTTTTTTAATATTTATTTTTTAGTTCTCGGCGGACACAACATCTTTGTTGGTATGTGGTGCTGAGGATCGAACCCGGGCCGCACGCATGCCAGGCGAGCGCGCTACCGCTTGAGCCACATCCCCAGCCCCCCTTCCTCTTTCTACTTGGGATTTATTTAATGTAAACTGTTTTGATTTTTTAATGATTGAAATGAATTATTTGGCCAGCAAGAAATATCATTGAAGAGTGGGCTCTTGTCATGCTTATTAGAAGAAGTTTTCTGAGCACTTTTAGAAAGTCAGGTTGAGGTTTTATGTCAGGGCTCAGGTTTCACAGCCATCTCCACTTTGAAACATAATATATAAAAGCCGTGTTTTTTTTTTTTTTTAATAAGAAATCAAGTGTGTTTTGTGCTTAAGTGGGAAATGTCTCAACATTTAAACCACAGGCAAGCTCTCTACTTTGAAATAGAAGGATCCGAATAAAGAGTGTAGGCTAGTTTGCTGCTGAAAGAAAGAATCTTTGTGAGATGTTACTGCTGTCCCTTTAGCTGAAATGGCGACCAGCACTAATCCTAAAGGTCAAGCTGGTAACACTACTTTTCCCAGAAGTATGTCTAACATTACTTTAAAAACTAAATCTGTAAAATAAAAGTGCTAAACACTGCCTCTTTACACTGATAATTATGCAATTTCAATTTTTGAAAAACACACATGTATCAAAGGCTCAATATTAGGGCAGTAAGGAATTTTAATTGTACATAGTGTCTTAACCCTCAAAGAGTTTACGTGTTGTTGGCCTGGTAAAGCATTAAGAAAACAACATAAATGTTTAACAGTGAGGCACTGACAAGGCAAGGTAAGGCAAGGCGAATCCACTTTAACTCTGAGTTCTGTGATTTTCAATTTGTAAAAACCATACATATTTTTGCAAATAATTCTGAAACAATGAAACTGGTGTTTTGGTAGGGAAGATAAACATTTGATAAAGTGTATTCAGTACGAAAAAAACTCACTACACTGTTACATCTCTCATTTATCAAGTAGGAAGTGCTACATATAAGAAGTATCAAGTAGATATTAAATTACTTGAAGTTAGATTATCTGGGTTCTAGGTCAGCTATGTAACCTTGAGCAGTCTCTTGAATATTCTGCTCTGCACTTTTTGATGAAAATGGTCTCTAAGAGCCCTTCCGGATTTATAATTCTATGGTTTTTATGAACATTTGGTAGTTTGTTTGATCTTGGTAGTGCACGCATGTGTGTAGGTACAGCCCCACACAGACATAACACAACCTACATATGTGCTATGTACTAGTTGCTATGGGCAACCACCACAGAAAAGGAAAGCAGTTGTGACCAAATTTTTCACAGGTCTGGAGGGCCTGGGAGGATCTGAGACTAAGTTGTACCTCTGTCACTGACTCATAAGAAATGCTAGCCAGTTTTTTGTGGCCTGGGTTTTAGAGCACTGCAGGAGTGAGGGTGGGCAGAGAAGTGATTCCACTTGTGTGGTTAGAATCATGGTTCCTCCATTAGATCATTATGTGGCTTTGGGCATATACTTCTAATATGGTTTGTCTCTCCAAATTCACGCATTGAAGACTGGTTCCTGACGTAATCGTGTTAAGAGATGGTGGGGGCTTCAAGAGGCAATTACATCATGGAGGTTCCACCCGTATAAATGGGTTAAGGTCTTCTGCACAAGACTGGGTTAGTTCTCTTGAGACTGAATTTGTTATCCAGGGAATGGTTTAGTTTCCGCCAGAGCAGGCTGTTATAAAGTGAGCCTGCCACCTTCCCTTGTTCTTTTTCACATGTTTGTTCCTTCCATTTTCTACCATGAATTGAAGTTGTATGAGGCTGAACAGACATGGGCACCAGATCTTGGACCTCCAGAATCATGGGCTAAAATAGAGCTCTTTCCTTTATAAATTTCCCAGTCTCCTGTAAGATGTTATCGCAGCAGAAAATGGACTAAGATTCTTTGGGTGGTTAAACAGCTCTACTTTCCTCAAAGAGAGAGAGAAGTTTAGTTCATAATATTGTTCTGAGAATTTTATGACTTAATATATGAAATCCAAGGCACTCAGAAACAGTAAGTGTTAGCTGTTATTATGTGGTGAATATGGAGTGAACCCTTTATTAACAGATAGTTGATAACCTGAACACATTGACAAAGCAATATTCACCACTAATAGCCACACTGTGGATGATGAATAAGAAAGAGAGAAGGGGATGTAGCTCAGTGATAGAGTGCTTGCTTAAAATATGTGAGGCCCTATGTTTGATTCTCCATCACCACAACAAGAAAAAGAGAAACAAGAGGGAGAAGTAGCTGATGCTATTAATAAAAATGGTTTGAGCCAGAAGACAGCAAAATTTCCTGTGCTCCTATGCTATACAATGTGGCCATCATGAGCCACATGTGCTATTCAGCACTCAAAATATGTTCAGTCTGAAATGAAATGTGCTGTAAGTACTAAATGCACATTGAATTTCAAAGACCCAGTACCCTAAAGAGGGCAAAATATTTTGTCAAGAAATTTTTATACTGAGTACATGTTCCAATGAGTATATTTTGGGTATACTGCATTAAACAAAATACTCTATTGAAGAATATTTAATTTTGCTTATTACTTTTTACTTTTTTAATCCTTTTTATTTTATTTTTTAAGATATTTTTAGTTGTCAATGGACCTTTATTTTATTTATTTATATGTGGTGCTGAGAATCAAACCCAGTGCCTCACACATGCTATGCAAGCGCTCTACCACTGAGCCACAATCTCAGCCCTCTTTTTACTTTTTAAAAATGGCTAATAAGGAAGTTTAAAATCGCATGCATTGTATTATCTTCTTTCTGTTGGATAGCACTGCTTTAAAGTGTTAAAGGAGCCAATTGTCCCTATGTCAAAACTCTTTTACCCCAATAGTCCTTCATTGGAAGTTAAATCACTACATGACTCTGCCCCACAAAGTTTTATCTTCCTTTCCATGTGTCACATGTCTTTATCTTGAGCTTTTCTCAGAAGGTCTGAGGGAAGTCATTCTAGCCCTGGACTTGACTTCGATGTTCTAATCCAAATGCTAATGGCTTTGCTGTACCTCCTTTTTGATGAAAATAAAGATTTCTGGAATAGTGCTGAGTGACAGTTCATTACTTTGAGTAGGCTCCATCATGATTTGGAACAGAAGGGTAGCATGAACAATTATCTATCTAATAGAGTCATGAAGTGAAATATTTGGGTAAAGTATTTAGAGCAGTGCCTGGCACATAGAAAATACTCAGTCAATGCTACAGAGTATGAAACCCAGATTTGCCTGGGGTGTTTCTGAATTGTTAAATCTGTTTTGAGTTTACGTGAAAAATCTACCCAAGCTATTCTGCTAATAAATGATAAATCATTAAAGATTTAGGATTTCAGGTACTGGTAGCCCTTGTTTAGGGAACTGATGGAGAACTAACAAAGTTATTTTTAGGGGTTCAGTGGGAGCGAATGTGAACTAATTGAAGGGGTAAACTGTGGTGTGTAGGGTTACCAAAAAGGGGAAGATAGGCCAAGGCGATTGGAGACCTGAGTTGCTTGTTCAGCCTCTGTTTGAACAAGCTCCATTTTCTGTCAGTGTAAAATAGAGATAACTCTAACCATCAACTTTATGGGTTTCAGGTGAATATAAAACAAGATAAAATGCATGTTGATGTGCTCTGATGTAAACCACAGTTCCTTAGTCTCTTTTTAAATATGCAAGCACACAATTCAAAGAGATTGAAGCTCGGGTGGTATGGTAGTTCAGAGAAGGTAAAAATCACCATGCTATGGCCCTAAAAAAGGAACATTTTCTTTGGGAAGTGTGACTTGTAATGGCCCTTAAAGAATAGAAAGAGAGAGAATGAAAGACCATTGATCTGCCCAGATCTCTATGTCTCTGTGTCGTGAGGTGAAATTTCAATCTCCTTTGGACACAATCATAGTCCAAGAGATTCTCAAACTCTTTCTTCTGAGTTACATGAAAGTAAATCCTTATTTACAGCAAAGAAGATGAGGTAAAATGAAACTGGCCACAGGCTTCCATGCTTACTTTTGTGGATTATTTTTTTTTTTTGTGATAGGTAAATGTGGAATAATTCCTGATTGACTGTACTCTCTGTGACAGAATATTGTGGTTTAATATTTATATTTACAAAAGAGGAACATTTTGGGCAGATTATTGAATATTTAAATAGGCACCTTAAATTTATGAGAAATTAAAATTTAAACAGAATCGATAAAGAAAATGCATGGAAATAAAAAAAAGTTCATGACAGATTTTAAAAAAAGGCAAAGTCTCCATTAATTATCCACACACCATCTCAGTTCTCTCTCCAGAGGTAACTAATTCATTACTACCATTATTGCAAGTTAAAAGGAAGACCGGGAAGATGGGGTGGGGGTGGGGAGAAAGAGGAACAAAAAGGAGGGGGAATGAGATAAAGAGCAAAGATTTATGGAGTGGGAAGAGACCTCAGAGGTAATCTAGTAAGTGATTTGCTTAAATGTCATTCAGTTAGTTAGTGACAGAGCACAGACTCAAGCTGAGATCTCCTGATTCTCCCTCCAGGTCCCCGTGGCGTGGTTTTCTGGGAGGCTGATCAGTCAGTGGGAAGGGAAAGGTCCAGATTCCTCAGCCTTGGTTTTATATTCCCAGTCCCTGCCTCTCTTTGAGATGCAAAAACCTCTCTAACAAACAGTTTGAACTGGCTTCCCTTAATCTTCCCTTTTCTGCTCCAAATCACCAAAAGGACCTTGTCTGTAAGCTTTCTAGGTCTTTCCAGAGAAACTCCCTAGAGTTATCTCTATTTACTAAGGGAACATTGCTTGATCTCTAAGTTACATATTTTTCAACAGAGTTAAAGAATTGCCAATGTTATCTAGTACTTTATATATGGTTCCTGGTTGCTGGTAAACACTCTTTGTTGAAATAGAATTTACAAAGTAGAGAGGAACTGGCATTTCTGATATTCCTCAATGCAAATATTCAACCTAGTCACTAGACCAACAATGCAAGTGTCAACACACTCTGAACGGAGTCTCATAAAACCACAAAGTTGAATTTCTCTCCACCATCACAGAATTTACAATCTATTTGGGCGGATGGACAAAGCTCAATTATCCATAATGGCCTTAGCAAAGATGTGATAATACCTCACCTCATTAGCATGTTAGCATATGCTATAAAATATGATAATTTTAAACTCAGATGAACGATTTTTATTCTTTTTCCCTATAAAAGGCTGGGGTGGGGATCCAATTCATGACATTCCTAAACAACAATGCAGACACTGTTTCCACATTGCTCATTCCAAAAGGCATTTCTGAAAGCTAGAGATAGATGCCTTTTAGAAAGTAGACCACATTTTCTGGCACAATACTTAATTTATTCTCCTTTGATGACATGCCTGGTGGAATGAAGGAAATGGAGGGGGCATTCCATCAAACCTGATGAGGCAGAATTATAACACAGATGGTATAACAGTTTATACAATATTAACAGTTCTTTTAATATCAAGTTAGTACATATAAAGGCTTCCCCTTCTTAAATATATAGTTAAAGAAAAATCTAAGAAACGATTAATATGTGAGGAAATTCTCAACCTGCAGGCTATGAATTTGAACATAAGGTTGCATTTCCATGGTCAAATGTTAATTATTTGATACCATGATCTGGGATACCAATCTAAAATGGGGGTTTGAGGGCAATAAATAGTGCATTTGATTTCCTTGTGCAACAGCCAGGTTTCTGTGAACACTGGGGTAGGAAAATGGCAATTTCTGTGTCTTTTTAGATGGTAAAGTCAGATTGTAGTTAAATTTTAAGAATGGCGAGATTAGGAAATTTTTTGATCAGATCCTCTCTCTGTGCCTTGCTTTTACCACTGGTGCCTCAAACCTTATCACTAAGAGGTGCATATCTTGGCAAAGAGACCGAGGAATGGGCATAAGATATCAGAAGGAGAGAGAAAAGAAGGAAAAGAACATTTATTGACTATTCTAAAATGTAAAGCATTGTGACCATTCTATAGCTTTCTCACAACCTTCACAACAGCCCTGCAGGAAAATTGAGCTTGAAAATAAGTCAAGAACTATCTAAAGCTTCTTTTAAAATTGACCATAGGGCTAGGGGTGTATCTCAGTGTTAAGAGTGCTTGCATAGGATGCTGTAGGCCCTGGGTTTGATCCATAGCACTGCAAAACAAGCAAACAAATAACAGTGGTTTTCTTTATTCTGGTACTGTGACAGTTGGTGGAAGCATTTTGGCAAGTCCTCTTTTGGAGCCTCAGTTTCTTCATGTGTAAAATGAAGCAATTAGATTTCATGCCCTTTAAGGTCCTTGCCCACCTACAATGCTGGCTCCAACCCCCTTTAAATGATAACTGCTAAGTCATTCCCAGGTTTAGTGCAGTTAGACACAGTATTTCATTACAAACTTAATGTTGAAAGATCATAAGAACTTGATCAGGAGTCAGGCAAAATAAAAGCCAAATTGGAATTTGGGATTCTTTCCATAAATTGTGCTAATCTGTCAAATGCTAGAAGTGTAGCTGCAAATATGGGATACTGTTCAAAGTCAGCAAAATTAATTTGCTAAGAGCTTTAGGTCTTACATTTCAAGACTTTTAGGCAAACTTGGTAACACTGTTACTGTAGTTTAAGAAACACGCACTGTGCCTGCAGAAATTAATCAAGTGCAGAGATTAGTTTAAGAATGGGGGGGGGGGGTGAATTATAAATTAAATAGTTGAAATTGCAGAAAGCAAAGGGCCTGTAGACTAAAACAAGGCTAAATAGGCCACTTTGTTTAGGAACCAAAGTATAGAATGAATTCTCATAATTTTAATATTTAAATTTCTGACACAGAAGTAAAAATCAAGTAAATGTAGAACTTCCCCCTCCAGATTTTAAGGATGTTATGAAGTACTTTTTAAAGAAGAACAAAGCTTAATGAAGAGGGGTAACTAGTTGAATGGAAAAACAAAGACTTCTACTAATATAACAAATAAAAATTGGTTCTTGCTTTTGTTAGGTGATCAACCAAATTGTTTGGGTCTATTTAATTTCTAGCTTATTTGTTATCCTTAGACATCTAATTTTAGAAAATAATTTGGGTGGAGGAATAAATGTAAAGTTATAGTTACGTTTAATAACTAATAGACGATACCATATCCAGATAATATATTAAATGTCAGAAGAATGAGTATACTTCTAACTGGGGAAAAAAAAACACTATTAAACTACACAAAGGAAATTTTCAGAACAAATTAAAGAAAGCCTAAACCAGGCATGAAGGCACACACTTGTAATCCTAGCTACTTGGGAGGCTGAGGTAGGAGGATCACAAGTTGGAGAGCAGCTTCAACAAATTAGTGAGACCCTCAGCAACTTAGCAAATATCTGCCTCAAATTTTTAAAAATTAAATAAAAAGAGTTGAGGATGTAGCTCTGTGGTCAAGCACCCCTAGGTTTAATCCCTAGTATCAAGAAAACAAGAAAATCTGAGTTAGTTTGGGTGTAAATTGTTAACATTTCCAAGGTGTGTATTTTACTCTAAAGAAACTAAACACTGTGTTCATCAAGATCTAGTGGTTTCCATGTTTTTGTTTAAAATGATCTTGAAAGCAAAGTTGCAAATGAAATAACTATGAAAGGATTTACAGATTAGTCAAGTATTACATTCTGAAAATATAATTTAACCCTAGATATCCACTAGGATTATTTGTCTTGCTGTTTCTCCAAAATCAACAAGCAGACTCTAAATTTAAAATGGCTTTGTTTATTAGCCTTGATATCCTCCAAGGAAACACTGAACTTTGGTCTAGTTAATTAATTATAAAAAAACATAAAATGATTTAACATACTGTACAGTATTTTTTTCTAATACATACCAACATAGCACGGTTGCTTCTTTAATCGTGATTTCTTAAATACTTAAAACCCATCTTAGAATAATTTTATTTAGATTAGCAAGTTTATCAATTTGATACCTAAGCATTTTCACAAACATGTAACCCATCCTTGAATCATAACTTCCACATTTTTTTCTTGCTTTTATCTTCCCACACATAAACCATTTTAATTCTTAAAAGATGCTTTAATAAGTAGCAGCTATAGAAATGGGATCACTAACGCCATAAAGGAGTCATTTGTCTTACTAATGTTAATCATTTTTTTTAAGTTTATAGAATAAATTTTCAAGCAGTAAAATTTATTAGGACTTAAAAATGTGTAGAGTGGTCTGGATGGATCACTCTTTTCTGAAAGAATAAAAATAGATACAGAGTTCAAGGAGGGTCATGAATTACACGATTTTAAAGAATAAAACTGTGTCTTTCCATCTTTGATTTTTTAAATCATTACTCTTCCTGTTGATTTAGACACCCTTTTAAAAATTCCAAAAGTAAACTAGATTACATTTGTTTTGAGAGAATAAAATCTCACTTCCATTTTTAAAGTAGATGTCCTCTGTAGGCTGGATCTGTTGAAAGATCCCCTTTTACAGTGAGTGTTAGCCCTGTTATTTAGGTTGTTCCAAGCTTTCATTGCAGTCTTTTCAGGCATCTGGATAATTCAACACATTTCACTGCGCCTTCCTCCTCAGCATGAAAAAGGCCAGACAATAGTTCTACTTCCTTCAGCAATCACAAGTCAGGAGACAGTTAAAGAGAATCTCTAAGCTTAGGAGAGAGAACTACCAAGCTGAGGATAAACGTTATCTTTGAGGTAGAAGAGAGAGAGGGAGAGTTTTTAAAATGGCAATGTGCTCTTTTTCCTCATAGGTAATAAAAGATTACCATGCTTTATTTCAGTTCTAGCACACAGAATATTAAAATGACTTAAGGCTTCCTAACTTCAAGGGTATAATTGTCATCCCATGTTTTTCTTTCTTAATCAGAATATTTTCAAATAGCAAAGTTACTGGTGTAAGATTATTCAACAATTAGATAATTTCTAACAAGGATTTGCTTATTTTTGAAGAAAAAATGTTATGGTGATAAGATTTTGTAGACTGCAGCTTGAATATAAAACTATATCTTTTATCATATTCCATGACTTTTTTTTCACTTAGAAAATGTATAATGGTGCAAAGATGGACAAATTTAATCAAAAAAGCCATTGCAAAAAAAGTGATGTTTGTAAAACATTTCTGGTTTATAGCTTTTTCTTTGATTATAGTATTACAGTCTGCTAGCAATTTTATGGTTTGTAATACCAGAAGTTCCACTTCTAAGGTCACATAAAGAGGAAAATCAAAGTGTTTCAAACAGAGTGTAAAAATACCTTTAACACTATTTAATCTTAATAGTGAATCACTTTAATGTCTACTGAGTCTATTCTCAAGGTACTAGGATTAATTTGAAAAATTTTTTCTACTGATGGAAAGCAGGTTATTCTTACATCTTTTTAATATTTGCATAAGTATTTTGATTTAAAATATTCACCCTGTTAAAAAAAAGTTCTTAGTGCCAGAAAACTATTTTTTTTTCCACATACTACCAAGAGAAGCAAAGCGCCACAGAAGAGTATAATTCTAAAGCATCACGTATTATCAAAATTAGTTCCATGGTATAAGTGCTAAAGTACTAACACACCTCATATGAATTGAGCAAGATGCAATTTAATTCTATTGTAATATATTTAGTCTCACCACTGAAAATATGATTAATTTATTAATGAAAATATTCATTAATAAAAATAAGAAATGTTTGTTAGCAATGTAACACTTGTTATTCTAAAAATTCAAAGTATGCAAAGACAAGTTTATAAAAATTTACTTACAATTCAAATTTAATAAAATGTGCATTTACACATTCATCTTTCAGAAAAGTTATTCCACTTCTTGTTGCCATTTGTTGTTCATAAAATCTTTTGAGAGTGTAGTAAATATATTTTTACTTTCTACATTTTAAGCCAAATTATACTAATTGTGTGTGTTCAATTACAGAAATTTTCTGCTTCCTATCAAGGGGTAAATCTTTGATATTAATTCACATTGACACTAGTTAGTTGAAGATGTTCTGTTTATTTACATGATTTATGTTGGTATGTGCTCTTTCAAAGAAATAACATTAAGTAGTTCATTATTAACTTTAATTTTTCTTTTTGCTCACATCAGTTTTCATAAACAAATTAAGGCTTGGTAACCAAAAAACTCAAAAATTGTTTCAGGTTGAGTTGTGTTAATATTCTAGTCATTCAAATCAAGACTGATTCATTTAAAAACCATGCAGTATTTGTAAATGAAAGAATACTCAGTTTTTCACAAAACCATAGTTAGGGAAGAGGAGCTTTCTAGAATTCTAATGAAATCACAGTTCCTGCTCTAGGATCAAATAGCAAAACAGTATTTGAAATATTTTCTCCTTGGGACCCCTGCCTCATTTTGTTCAGTGAGTGTTCTGATCTGCTGGCTTTGTTCTAGGCCTCCTGGGCATACACAGGCACACACAAACACAGAATTACACAAATGTAGCAAAACACACATTTCAGTAGAATACTGAATTTTCGATCCTGGACAAAATGAGAGTGTAAGAGACCTTAACTGCAAGTGTAGTCCAAAAATTTAAAGTAGTAAATACACATAGAACAAAAGCTCTATTCTGGTTGTGTGAGGAACATAATACTCTTAAATTACTTTCTGGTTTCCATGGGGACCTTTTTGTTCTAAGATACAAATCATTAGGTTTAACAGAGCAACTTAATATTATTTCTAAATCAAGTGAAATGATTTCTCAACTGGGTAAAATGTCAATTACTGGTATTTTTAAAGGTGTTAAAACCCAAACTGCTTGAGATTGCTGCACAATTAAGTCTAGAGGTCAATGCAGATGAATCCCTCCTTCCCTTTTCAGGAAAACAAAAGCTTAAAGTGTCTTTATTTTAAGTAGGATACTTTGCTGGGTATCTGTTTTATTTTAATCTACCATAAACTCAAATTGTGGCAAGAATTAAAAATTGTGACGAGAATTATTAGGCTCATGAAAGATAACACATTCTTCCTTTCTTTGGCCAGTTTTTGTACCTTTCTCACGCGTTCTTAGAGAACATCTGGGCTTCTGTGTAGGCATGTGTTCTATAGGATATATATATACATATACATGTATACACGCACACACATACAAACATTGGTCAATCTGGGCGTAAATAATGTGACTGAGGGCTAGGAGTTGTGGCTCCTTTATTTTGTAGAATGCTGAAGTATTGTTTGTCTCACAATACTGGGAGCAAACAGGAGCCTGGTGGGAGCCTGGAGCCTTAAGCCCTGGGCTGTGGTCTGGGGGAGGGGACAGGGTTGCGGGGTCACAAGCTCTTAGCTTTTAGCCTCAGCATGACCACAAGTTTTAAAGCATGAAGGGATCACGTGCTTCTCTTTGAGCTGTTAGTTATTCTGACTTTTTTTTGGGGGGGTGGTGGTGTTTGTGAAATGCTTTGTTCTTTTAGCTTTTTTTTCCTGACTCTCTAGGTATTTTAGCTGATGATTAAACTTTTTTCTCCAAAAGAAAAAGATAAAAATAAATCACTTAGTATATCAAAATACCCTAGTTTCCTATAACCTATATCTTGTACTTAATTCTACCTTGCACTACACAGGTACTGAGATGGAATAAGTTATTTTAGCCTGTTGGGAACTTGATCAAGATGTTCTATATGTTGCAAGCCTTAAAAAAGTTAAGAACAAGAAAATATCCTGGTAAAGCAATCTCAAAATACCTTATTCCGGGTATTGTTCTGGCTTTAAAGGGGAAGGAGGGGTGGGAAGAGGGGTGGGAGTTGGGGGGGGGTGACTAGGAAGACTCTGGGAGGATATCTTGTTTAATGAACTGTTAAAACTTTTGGAAATTTTAAGCTGGTGTAGTCCTTAGACATGGTATTTCCATTTGAAAGCCTCTACTGAAATATTTCACTTTGAGGGAGCTACTTCTATTTGTTCCCTTTTAATAGGACAATTTCATGTTTTCCAACTCTCTTCTATCTCTCGAAACAAGACACATAAGGTTATGTCAGAATGCCAAATTAAGATTTCTGATCATAATGAGATTTATTTGGGAACATTTTTCAAAATCAGGGTAATGGGTCTTTTTGTTCTGAAGGTGAAGAGGACGAGGATATGTTTACTCATTGACCGAGAGAGAGCTCTGGCTGCAGCTGCAGGACACAATTAATTATGCTAACAGTTTGTGAGGAGCGGATGTAACTCCCTAACCCCCACCCTTTTTTTGGGGGGAGGGGAGTTTGGCAAAAGGGGAAGGAGATGCCCTGGGGTCGGATCACATGATATTATCTTCGCGCCACTTTCGCAACCCCCCCCCCTTTTTTTTTAACGCCAGGTTTTGCTTGAGCTCAAAGGTACTGTTCTTATCTTGCTTTAATATAGTGTCTCTTAATGTCGGGTCTGAGATCTCTTTCCTCCTCCTCCTCCTTTTCTTTCCACTGCTAGTCGTTACCATTAAAGGTCGAAAGTTGCATTGCAGTCGGTGCAGTCTCATAGAAGGGATCTGGTTGGGTAGTAAACTTCGGACTGCGTAGTTTCCAGAAAGTATCAGGCAGATGCGTCAGAGTGGACTGTAAAGTCTTTTTGTGCGTTTTATGAAAAGGAGAGGCAGCCCACCTGTTGGGGTAACTCCTGTAGGAGAAATGAATGTGAGTTTTATTACAATCTACCGCTGACTCCTGAGGAGCGCTGGCTGTTCAGGTTGGGCTCCATCGCGGGCCAGGGATGGGCGAGGCCAGTCTTTTTGTACTACGTATGCCTGAGCTACTACTGTGCACCAGGTTAAGAATCACATGGCGCCCTTGTCCCCTTCTGGGCTTTGAGCTGCCAAAATCACCCACTGTAACAATAGTAGGGAAGGAGGAGTCTGGCTTCATTTTGCACCCCACCTCTCCTTCCTTACCCCCTCTTGCTTTCCATTGCCCGCGCCCCCAGGACCTTGCGCGTCACTGCCTCTGATGTGTAAACCTAGTCTCCTATACCCCCCACGTTCCCCCAAACCCCTCCTGTTCTCATGTCCGCCAGGAAAGTGGAGAAAGTATAATCTTCACTGTCTCATTTTGTCCAATTTTCAAAGCAGAGTGTGCTTAGTTCCATGTTGATTGTGCATCTTAGACTTAAGACATCGTTTCATAGAACACTTGGTCTTTGGCCTTTAAGCAGCCCACCCTCAATTGGTTCTCATTAGCTGTGGAATGAGAGGAAAACGGAAGATAATTGCACCCTATCTTCTGATCATTTGTGCTTATACTCGGTAGCTGCTACCGTTAAGGATACCTGCCAAGAAACCCTGATTTAGTGGGTGAGGGAGGCGCCTGGCAAATGCGAAACCCTCCTAACAGTAGCACTAGGTGCCAGAGGTTAAAACTTTCACATATGCATAGAGTGAACATGCTGTGTATGTATTTCTTTCCTTTTCGGGCCTTAGAAACACTTTCAATCTAGCGGCGAGGTGGTGCGCATGCGCGCGCGGGGTGGGGGACACCCGGGTCCCACGGCTCCGTGGGCCCCGCGGTCTATCTCCGGTGGGGGATGGGGCGAGCACCGCAGGAGCGGGACCGGACGAGGTAGTAGCGAGTGCGCCACCCTGGGCCGGGCGCCAGTGGCACCCGCTCCAGCACCGGACGCCGCCCGGGCCGGCATCCCAGGAGCGCCTTTAATTAAGGACTCCACTTTAGGGAGAGGAGGGGCCGACTGCGCTCCGCCCGTGGGTAACTGGGGCTCGTTGGGGTTTTCGCTTTGGCGGGGTGGGGGTTCCGTTTCCTAATTCCTTTGCGGGCCGGGTGGGCGGGGGCGGGCTTTTTTCCCTGGGCTATTAAAGGCAGAGGGGCGGGCTTTTCCCAGGGATATAGCTACGGACCAAGGGCCGAGGTGACCGAGCGCTCCTCAAGTAGTGGCAGGGAGGTTCTTGGCCCCGCATCGTCCTGGACTGGGACGCTCCGGAGTGAGGTGTGCGCTCGCGGCCCTGGTTAATTTCCTGAACGCTTTTTCTCGCTTCTCTTCCTACTTGGGCTCCGCGGGAGGCTGCGCTCGCGCCCCGTCCGAAGCGCTCGGGCGGTGTGCGCGGCCCGGGGTGTCTGGGGAGAGGGTACTCAGCGAGGGGTAGCCGGTGCGAGATAGCCGCGCGCGCCACCTGCGAGGGGCGGGCGGGAGCCAGTTCCCTCGCGCGGTTGCACCGGCAGGCAGCCAAGCCTGAAGAGGAGACCTTCGTTGAGGCAGCTGTGATCGGGGAGAGTTGACTGGCTGGGTGGGAGGGGACGGAGCGGGCGGGACTTGAGCAAAGCACCACAGTGCAGTTGAGGGGTAGCGGGGAACACGCGGGAAATTATCCCCTTTTTCTCCTCCACCGCTGGCCTTTAGGTTCCTGGATGACTTTTTTGTGGGGTGCAGAATGAGGGGGTGCACGTGGACGGGGAAAAAGGACTCCCCTCCCCCTTGGCTTCTCTCCCACCAACCAGAGAATGGAGGGGGAGGGAGGCGTGGGCTTGGCGCGTTTTTGGTGCTTTGAATGGAGAACTCCGTTTCCCATGATGCTTTGTGTCTTTCTCTTTAATCTCAGCGGCTGCTGCGGCAGCACGAGGACCAGAGCGCGTGGTGTGAGCAGCTGGAGCACACCCCATACGCGCCGGCTGCGGCTCCCGGACTTCAACCCAAACGGTAGGTAAGGGTGAGAGAGACATGGGAAGAGACCCAAAGGATTCACAAACGAGAAAATGAAAAGGTTTTTGTTTTTCCTTTTCTTTTTGCAATTTAAATAGGTTGGAGAGTCTGCTGCATGACTGTGTAACAGATGAATGGTTAATTAAAGGTAATAACTAGAAGGCATGCTCTCGGACAGGCACAAGGCTCAGTTTTCCCAAGTTGAGTGGGCAAATGCTACGCATTTTGGGTAACTTTGGAATTTTTAAAAAATATTTTGTTTTAGTTGTAGTTGGACACAATACCTTTATTTAAAAATAAAGGTACGTGCTGAGGAACGAACCCAGTGCCCCGCACATGCTAGGTGAGTGCTCTACCACTGAGCCACAGCCCCAGCCCCTGGAATTTTTTAATACAGGCAAAAATCTTTAAAGGCATAGAATAGAAACCCACTTTAAGAGGATATGATACTTACTCGTGTAGTAAATCTATTTTCCCTTCTAAAACTGACTTCATATTTATGTATAATTTTCAAGAATCAGTTGAGTTTTTAGAAGAGTTTTAAGACTAGCTTCTTAGTGGCCACAGGGTACAGTGACCAAAATCCAACATAAATTACTTGTTCCTGAAGAGGTTTTTTTTTTTTTTTTTTTTTTTTGCCAAACTTACCCCATCATGGAAGAGGTAGGGGAACCTTGTGACCATTTTTCAAATAGAGGCTCCCTTCCTAGCTGCATGTTCTTAGATAAAATAAGCACTTGGAAATGAGAGGTTTTCTTATGGAAGATAATGACATGAAGGAAAGAAGAGCTAATCTGCCTTCTTTGGGTTTAATGGAGAAAATGGGTCCATAAATGTTTAAACAGAAGTAGAGCCCTTTGAAATAGATCAAAATGTGACATCTCTAGGCCATCTGTGCATTATGTGAAGAGCGTAAGGCTGTGTTTCTTAAACCAGCTCTAAAATTTCTCTCATTTTCTATTAATGGGGTGGGGGCAGGGAATATTCATTTAATCTAGCACAGTCACTTTCTGTATGGATCCCAAAAGCTCTGGATGAGCTGAGGACTCAAATACTTACCCTGATTTTTATATGCTTCTTTCTCTGAATATGCCTTTTATAAATAAAATCAGGGTAGATGTAATGGGCCTGCAAATTTGCTGGGTGCAGATAACATGTTTTCTTATATGAAGTCCTAAGTCTGCTTATACTTAAGAATCAGACTTCTTAAATTGCCAGCATTATATGTGTTTGATTCTGTGTAAATAATTAAGATTGTTAATATTTCTCAGGATTTGGTTGAAACTGCAAAATCTAGACTGGACTCAAAGCCAAAGGAAAGCTTATCTCAAGAATATTAGTAGTTTACTTTTTTCTAATGTGTATGTTTTTCTTTCAACCAGGTGAGGCTGCATAGATCTGTGTGGATGGAAAAGAAGAGCTCATAGAAGACTTAAAAAAAATTATGCTATGGAATAGGCCTTGGCCATGTAAAAGTGCTTACAGTGCAGGTAGCTTTTTGAGATCTACTGCAATGCAAGCACTTCTTACATTACCATGGTGATTTAATCAATGGCTACAGAGACTGTAGTTTGTGCATAATTAAGTTGTGGATGCTTTTGAGCTGCTCCTTATAATGTGTCTCTTGTGCTAAGGTGCATCTAGTGCAGTTAGTGAAACAGTTCAGAATCTACTGCCCTAAATGCCCCTTCTGGCACAAGCTGCCTAATATACAACATTTTAAAAAGTGTGCTTTGAGTAACAACTTGAATAGGACATGTTTTTCAAAGGTTTGGTTTTTGTTCTTTTGTTTGTTAGGAACAGATGGTGGGGACTGTGTGTACAATTGTATACAAAAGATAAGATTGGGTCCTAGTAGTACCAAAGTGCTCATAGTGCAGGTAGTTTTGGCATCACTCTACTGTAGTGTGGGCACTTTCAGTACTCTTGGATAATGGATCTCTAGTTTATGGAGAGAGTATTCACAGACACTGCTACTTACGATTAGTTTTGCAGGTTTGCATTTCAGCATATATGTATACATAGCTGTGCAAATCCATGCAAAACTGACCGTGATGTGTGCTTTCTACATCTTTGTGGACACCTTCACAGGCATCTTCAGCATTTGTGCCCATTCATCCATGGGTGGGGATTTGTTGCATTACTTGTGTTATATGTAAAGTATTGCACTTGTCCCGGCCTGTGGAAGAAAGGAGGATTTTATCACCTTATTTTAATTTGTATAAGTTGTAAGTTTTGATTTACAAATTGTAAAGTGACCTGTTTTGCTGTTGTCGGGTGGATCACGATGCAATTTTGATTAGTAAAATAGGAGAAAAATTGCACGGTATCCATCTGTAAACCGCAGGACCTATGTTGGCAACATTCTTGGCCAGTATTAATGTAGGATGATAAAATTCTTTCTCTAATTATTGCTGCTAAATGCTTTGAAAGGTATTTGGTTTTAAAAAAATGTTTAAATGTATTTGAAATTGAGAAATGTTTTGACACTTTGAGTGATCTATTGTTATTGAATGTAAAAAGACCTCATTTGCAAAATAAATTTATAGATTTGAAAACTGTGCTCCTTTTTTTTTAAGATTAACAATGCTAGAGGAATTTAAAAATATCTCTTGGTGGGGGAGATCCTGGAGAAAACTTGGGAATAGCTGGTTTTAAGTTTGCTTCTACATAAAGCACCATAACAGCTGGTTTGGGGAATTTAATTTTATTATATTTGGGCAAAATAATGCTCATTCTTATGGAAGGAATGCAAAGTTGTAATCCTTTGAGGAGGTGGACAGATTTTGAGATGAAACAGGAAAAGAAGAATGGATTTGTCCATTTAAGCTTGATTTCCAGATTGAGAAAAGTGATAGAAGGGCCACTGAGAAAGATGTCACCATGCTTTGGGAGGGCAGTAGATGGAAACCTGGACCTGGGCTTACTGTTAGGATTTAGGGTGAGAAACCTAAAGCCAAAATTATTCCATGTCTTGCTAGTTAGTTGTTTGAAACAAAGTGAATTAATAACAGCGTTTCAAGTTTCTTTGGCCTGGTGCCATCTAGGTAAGGCACTTTGAATCCTGGGTCTAAAGGAGCTCTAGGCAAGCCTTCCTTCACTTCATAGTTGTATGTGTCATATTTTAGTGTACTCCATAAGCCTAACTTGTCATGCCTTTGGTGGGGACAGGGGTGAGAGGGGAGACTAGCATGTGGTGTTTTTAGTGTCTGCCACCATGAGCACTGGGTTTTCATCCCAGATGCTGGCAAACTAAAGATGATACCAATATGTGTCATTTCCTCGTGCTATGGAATTTTCTAATTTTGATAACCCTTTTAATTTTTCCTCATAGGTCCAAATTAATCAGGAAGAGAAGCTATGTGACTGAATTAACACTTTTTTAGCCTTCAGCTAGTTGCCTAAGGCTCCCATTTCCTCATTAGGAGAAACAGTGATAACATTGGTCTACCCCAAGGATATGTGGGTTAAGCAAGTTCTCTTTGGTGGCAGTGGTGGTGGTTGGGGGGTGGGGATGGATTTTAATTGTTAGTGATGAAGTGAAATGTTAATGAAAAGAGACAGGGTAGTAAATTCTGTCTTGCAGTATTAAGTATGTGTGTGTGATTTTTTTTAAAGTGACTAATGCTTGAGGCAGTTATACAAACATAAAGAACTCTACAGATATTTCCTGTGCTGTCTAATGCTTACTACTTTGTTGGTACCTAATCATAGTTCAGTTTGATGTGGCAGCAAAGCAAAGGTCTCCCTCCGCTCCAATAAAGTAGCTCAGTAAAAGAGGGGATTAAAGCTTATTTGTTATAATCCTTAACACCCCCAAACCTCCGCTTTAATAATACAAGTTTATTGTCTGTGTGGTTCACTGGTGCTTTACCTGAGGTGGCTAGTATGCAGACAGTTACTGCAGCTTCCACTTTTAATAGGCATATGTGCAAGGGCTGTGTTCCTCAGGGGAGGCTGTTCTGCTTGGTAGAGTTCCAATTCCTTCATCTAAAATCAGGGCCAAATTTGATGATCTCAGGGACTTTCTTAGCCTCAAAAATTTGCATTTTCCCTTTTTAAATTAATTAATTAATTATAATTAGGTATTTATGACAGCAGAATGCATTTTGATTCATTGTACACAATTGCAGTAGAACTTTACATTTCTCTGGTTGTATACAATGTAGCATCATACCATATGTGCAGTCATACATGTACCTAGGGTGATGATTACTGTCTCATTCCACCATCTTTCCTGCCCCCATGCCCCCTCCCCACCTCTCCTTCTCCTTTGTCCAAAGTACCTCCATTTTTCCCATGCCCTCTCCCCATTATGGATCAGCATCTGGCCTTTGGTTCACTTGGCATTATACAACTCCATTAATTTACCTACAAATGCCATAATTTTATTCTCTTTTAATGCTAAGTAATATTTCACTGTGTATGTATGTCACAGTTTCTTTATCCATTCATCTATCGAAGGGTATCTAGGTTCCACAGTTTCTTTAGCTATTGTGAATTGAGCTGCTATAAACATTGATGTGGCTGCATCACCATAGTATGCTGATTTTGGATTTTCTTTTTATTAAACATACCAGGGACTGGGGGATGTAGCTCAGTGATAGAGCACTTGCCTAGCATGCAAGATACACTGGCTTCTTCCTCAGCTATCAAATAATTCTACAACTATCTTGCACTTAAGTCATTTGACTAGAAAATTTGGGAATGGAGTAATTCAAACTATCAGATACAAGCAAAATCAACAATACATATACTGCATATAGCTTACTTGTGTTCAGAGAATTACAATAAATTCAGTAGAAGAACTACTAGGAATAATTTTTGCCTTTGATTTACTTTAATATCCCATAATTTTCCAAGCTCATCAGTGTGGGGATTAATTCCCCCTAGACAAGAGTCACTGTGACATTAGACCAATCATGGTGTCTTGGAAGAAATTTGGGGTACAATTGTTAGTCGTTCTAACTTTGAAACAAATAAATAAATGGATGAAGCTATTATATAATTATTTTCCTAAAAAAACCTTTACTTCTAGGTCCTACTTCAGCTTTATTCTTTATTAGCTGAGAAAACAGGTCCAGGAAGAGACTTGCTCATAGTTTTGATAAATAACTAGGGACCAATATGATCAATGTTGTGCTAGAAGTTTGGAGGTAGAGAGGAAGGCATGAAACCCAGGCTGGAAATGGCCTGTGACTAGGTCAGGAAATACTCATAAGCAGTGTCAGAGGAGGGGGACTGAGGAGAGTTAAGTCAGGCAAAGAGGCCAGTGAAGGGTGTTTTAGGCAGAGTTATTTGCGAAAAGCAAGGGAAGGCCTGGGGTTGTGGCTCAGTGATAGACCACTTGCCTAGCATGCATGAGGCACTGGGTTTGGTCCTCAGCAACACATAAAAATAAAATAAAGATATTGTGTACACCTAAAACTAAAAAATAAATATTAAAAAGAAAAGCAAAGGAAGAAAACATGCTTTTCGAAAGAACTGCTTTTAGCTTAGTGATAAAGTGTGTTCTTGGCATGCACAAGGCCCTGGGTTTGATCCTCAGTACCACATAAAAACAAAGAAAGATCTGCATTTGGTTCAGAATATTTGATGTCTGTTAGGAGATCCACATAAGCTAGGAGCAGATTACAGAACCTTGTCCTGACTGGGAAGAGAAGTCAACATTTTCAAACAAAGAACCCAAAATGTATTCCTTTATATAAGACCTCTCTAACAGGCTCGCTTAGAGAACACTGAACCAGAAGCCAGCTAGGGGGCTATTTTCCTGCTGGGATTTGAATCAGGAAAGAAGCAGAATGAGGTCCTATAAACAAATGGGCACATTTTAACCCAATTCCAACCAATGTCTCAAAGGGATGGTTTCCAAACTTCACTATAATTTCAAAGTTCAACTGGGAGAATAACAGGGGAAGAATAGTCAAGACAAAATTGAGAAAAGAAGGAATCATAAACAAAAGTTGTATTAACATATATTAAAACTTATTAAAAGTAGAATTTTAAAAAGGATGATAATAAAAATTGGATGTTTTGCTGAGATTTCTGTTCTCTTCTACTGGTTAAATTATATATAAATATTAAGAGTATCATTAAGGTGCTGTTCCAAATTGGAAAAAGATAGATTAATCAATAAAGGTTGCTGGGATAATTTATTAGCTATTTTGGGGAAAAAAATGGATGAAGCAAACAACTAGAGCTCTCCTTCATTCCACACATCAAAATAAATTTCAAGATGAGCATGACATTGAGCACCTATAATTCCAGCTTCTCCAGAGGCTGAGGTAGGAGGATCGCGAGTTCAAATCCAGCCTCAGCAAAAGTGAGGCCCTAAGCAACTCAGTGAGACCCTGACTCTAAATAAAATACAAAATAGGGCTGGGGATGTAGCTCAGTGGTTCAGTGCCCCATATGCTATTCCTCCCCCCCAAAAAACCCACCAGATTTGTATTCTCTCATAGTCCTGGGGGCTAAAAATTCAAAATCAAAATTCAAAATCACCTGGCCATGCTCCCTCTAAATTCTCTGTTTTTCTTTCTTTTTTTTTGGCGGGGGGGGGGGGTGGTACTGAGGATTGAACTCAGAGCCTTGTGCATGCCAGACAAGCACTGTACCAACTGAACTATGTCCCTGGCTCTCCCTCTAAATTCTTTAGACAATTATCCCCCCTTGTGTCTTCCTAGCCTTCAGTGGTTACAGGCACTCCTTGGCATTCATTGACTTGTAGATGCATCAACTCCAGTCACCACCTCTATCATAACAAAGCACTTTCCCTCAGTGTGTGGGTGTGTTTCTTGTTTTCCTCTCTTATAAGGATACCCATCATTAAATTGAGGACCTACATTAAATTTGTATGACTTCATCTTAATTGGATCCTATCTACCAAGATTCTAGGGTTGGGACTTGAATATATATTCTCAGGGGAAAAAATTCAACCCAGCATAGCAAGGTAGGGAAATAGTGCTGGCATTGGTGGCTATGTTAAAATATGAAGATCAGAAAGATTTCACTGATAAGGTGATGTTTGAATAGAGGGGAGAAATTCATAAAGGAATGAGATATTGAAGGAAGAGCACATATAAGAACCAAACAATAATAATAATGGCTAACATTCATTGAGCACATGCTATGTTTCAGACCATACAATAATCAAGGCTTTACATGCATTATCTCATGATTTTCACAATGCTATAAGACAGTACTCTTTGATGAGATTAACCTATTATTTTTTTCCATTTCAAGGAAGAAGAAAATAAATCTCAGAAAAGTTAAGCATCTAGTAAGCCCAGAAGCAAGTCCATGTGTTTGTGCCTCTAGATACTGAACCAAAATAATATAACATAATAAGAAATTCCTAAGTGATGACTGGTGGGATGACACACACTGTAAACCCAATGACTTCGAAGGAGCCATTCCATTCGAGTATTGCAAATTCGAAGCTAGCCTTGTGTTACTGTTTGGATGTGATGTTGGAACCAAAGTTTTGAGATGAGACTACTTCTCCACTTCAACAATTTCCTTCTGGATTCTGGTCTTGCAAATTTTGAAGAATAAACTCCACGGACAATCACAGAAGGGAAAAGTAAATGCAGTAGGATTTATTTAAGCAAGAAGAGAGAGAACTGCCACCATGCAGAAGGAGACAGCAGAAAAAACCATTTTTGTGTAAACAGGCACTGGAAACAGCACCAAAATCATTAATCAAAGACTGTGTAAAACAGGCATTGAAAAAATAATGAGGATAATGCCTGCATAAACTTCCATCTGGTGTCACACCCACCTTCCCACCTCTGAGACAAAGGAGTTGGCCGAGGAGTCCACAGGTGAGTGCAAGGTCTCTTACATTTGAAATAGACCTTGTTGGTGCTTTAGGATATTTCTGGGGGTTAGTCTGCAGGTGTGGTTTCTGCATTTGAACAAGACCTCAGTTGGGGTCCATCGCTTCTCCAGGCTGACCGCTGACTGTTGACTATTCTTATTCAATGTGTCCCCCAAAGGCTCACAAGTGAAGCAAAGGAAGAACTTTCTGAGGTGAAATGATTGGTCTGTGAAAGCCTTAACCCAATCAGTGAATTAATCCCCTGATAGGGATTAAGTGAGTGATGATGGAAAACTGGTAGCCTGTCCTGGAGGAAGGGAGCATGGGGCGTGCCTTTTAGAGTATATATTTTGTATCTGGGGAGTGGGGCCTCTCCTTCTGCCGCCTGATCCTCGTGTGAGCTGTTTCTTTCTGCCACACTCTTCCTCCATGATATTCTGCCTTACCTGGAGCCGCCAGGAGTGCAGCTGGCTGTCTATGGACTGAGACCTCTGAAACTGTGAGCTCCCAAAGAAACTTTTCCTCCTCTATAATCGTTCTCATCAGGTCTTTTAGTCACAGCAGCAAAAAAGCTGACTGAAACAGAAATTGGTACTGAGAAGTGGGGTCATTGCTGTGTCTAACCTGAACGAGTGCTTCAGAAGCTTTTGAAGTTTTTTGAAATTTGTGGAATTTTGGAAAGTTTAGCAATGCAAGCTGGAGAAGATTTAGCTTCTTGTAAGTGGAGCTTAATGGGCGATTCTGGTGTGAGCACAGGAGACCAGAATGTCTATAAGACTGTGTACTGCGAAGACAGGGCTCCTGAGGTTTTAGAGGAGAAGGAGGACTCTATTGGCAATTGGACTAGAGGCCATGCCTGTTACATTCTGGCTAAGACATTGTCTGCATTTTGCCCATGTCCTGACACTTTCTATGAGGCTGATTTTAAAAATGATGGTCTTCTTAATCTGGCAGAGGAAATTTCTAAGCAACATAGTATTCAGGATGTGGCTTGGATACTGCTGGCAGCTTTTAGCCAAGTTTATTGTGATATTCAGGAACAGAAATCAGAGCAAAAAGATTTGAAAAACTTTGACTTGAAAGGCCAGAGTGAAACTGGGGCTAAGGAAGTTGCAGTTTTTAAAGACTTTACTGCCACTAAAGAAATGCAAAAGACTTTTCCCAGAGATGGTGAGAAAGATGGCTTGAGAGTATCCCAGGAATCCGCAAGACCACCCCCACCCCAAGCTCAAGAGAGGAAATCCTTTGAGAAGAAAACAGTGGGGCACCCTGCTTGCACTACGCAGCCTAGGAAGGTTTTTCAACCTGCTCAGCCACCCAGGCTCTCACAGAGTTCTGTAGCCAGCATCCCTGGAGGCTTGGCTACTGCTCCAGATGGTGGCACACCTGGGCATCAGCCATGTGGTGCAGGATTGCAGGATGCTGAAATTAAGGGGTTATGGAGGCTTCCACCGAGACTTCAAAGGAAAGTCTTGGAGTCCAGGCAAAGTGCAGCAGGGTCAGAGTCCCTGCAGGCAGCCCCTGAGACAATGATGCCTGGAGATGTGTGGAGGAAGCCAAAGCTGCTGCTGAGGAAACCCCCAAGAGTAAGAAATGCCAGTAACATGGGGCATCATCCCAGGAAAACTGCAGGAAATGGGGAGAGACAAACCAACGGAAAGGCCATGTGGGTTGCAACTGAAGGCAAAGGGGCATGGCCACACAGGCCTTTTGGAGAGAACATCACAATGCCATGTGCTCCAGATGCCAGATATGGAACTACAGGACTTGTTTGCCCAGCTGGGTTTCAGTCTTGTTTTGGTCCCATCTCTTCTTTTTATCCCCCTATTTTTCTGAATGGTAATGTTTATTCTGTACCTTTATATATTGGACATATGTAACTTGCTTTTGATTTTTACAGGGGCTCACATTTTAGAGTTTGCCTTGAGTCTCAGTGAAGACTTTGGACTTGGATTTTTGGGCAGTCTTGAAACTGTTGAGACTATAGGGACTCTTGAAAATGGACTAAATGTATTTTGCATTGGGGGATGAGCATGAACTTTTTTTTTTAAATTTATATTTTAGTTGTAGATGGACACAACACAATGCCTTTTATTTTTTTACGTGTTGCTGAGAATTGAACCCGGGTCCCACCCGTGCTAGGCAAGCCACAATCCCAGCCCATGAACTTTTAGGGGCTTGGATGGAATGTTATGGCTTAGATATTAGGTGTCCCCCAAAAGCTCATGTGTGAGAAAGTGCAAGAATATTCAGGGGTGAAATGATTGGGTTATGAGAGCCTTAACCCAATTATTTTGAGTTAATCCCCCTGATAGGGATTAACTGAAAGCAGTGGTAACTGAAAGCAGGTAGCCTGTGGCTGGTAGACCGGGGGTGAGGGTGGGGTGGATGAGGTGGGGGGTGGATGGGATGGGATGTTTTTGGGGTATCTTTTATATCAGGCAGTGGAGTCTCTGCTTCCTGATCATCTTGTCCTGAGCCCTGAAGAATGGACCTGGCTATGAATTGATCTCTGAACCTGTGAGCTCGCAAATGAACTTTTCCTCCTCTAAAATTGTTCTTGTCTGCTGAGGGCCATTACCAAGTAGAAATGACTCATCAAAATTTCCTTGCTAACGTACCCCATGTTAATGATTTCGCTGTTGACATTGCATGTAAGGTGACCTTGCTCAAAGACCAAGGCGGATCCCGGTTTAGAGCTGATCAGGTTTGAGGAAGTATCCCGGTCCTTGGGTTAAGGGCGTTCCCAGTTTAAGACCTTGGATTTTAGGGAAGTTCGATGTTGAGGATTATTGCTGCTGGAATTAGGGCGTTCCTGCTGCCTGAGCTCCCATTGAGTTCTCGTGAGATTCAGAGAGCATTTTGGGAAGAAAAGCCTCGTGGAGTAGGTGAATTGGGTGGCAGCAGAAGGGGATTGCCCCAGAACGTGTGTGGAGGCCGGTGTGAGTTCGGGAATAAAGATTTGCTGTTTGAATCTACAAAGCTGTGTGGTGGCTCGTGATTCTGTGCCCAGCCAAGACTGCGGCACTTGTCAGCTCTTTGGGTCACAGCAGTAAAAAAGCCGACTAAATCACCTTGATGAATTGGTGACACCTTGTCCCAAAATTAAAAAACAAAAAGTGTATGAATATATATAGCTCAGTAATAGAGTAACCCTAGCAATACACACACACACACACACACACACACACACACATACACACACACGCACACACAAAGAATTCCTAAGTGATAAATTTTTAAAAGTTCATCCTTAGTAGTAATCAGTGCAAATTAAAATAACAGCTATTTTTTCACCAGTACATACATATAATTCCATCTATATGAAGTTCTATAATAAAGTAAACTCATCCCTGGCAGGAGAAAAAAAAACAGAATAGTAGTTGCCTCTTGGAAAGGTGGGAGTGTCATAACTGTAACTATCTATGGGCATGGGAAAACTTTCAGGGGTGATGGAAATATTTCATATCCTGGGGCTGGGGATGTGGCTCAAGCGGTAGCGCGCTCGCCTGGCATGCGTGTGGCCCGGGTTGGATCCTCAGCACCACATACCAACAAAGATGTTGTGTCCGCCGAAAACTAAAAAAATAAATATTAAAATTCTCTCTCTCTCTTTCTAAAAAAATATATTTTATATCCTAATGGTGTTTGGGTTACATGCATTGGTCAAAACTCATCAAAAAGTATATCTATAATTTGTACATTTTGCCATATGTTGATTTTAACCAAAAAGAAGCCCAAATATAGAACTCCAGTTAACTATAAGCATGCTGAAGCCTTTATAGATAAAGTGAACTGTTGCTGTAACTCACTTGATATGCATAAAAAATAAGATGGGGGCTGGGGTTGTGGTTCAGTGGTAGAGTGCTCACCTAGCATGCTTGAAGCACTGGGTTCAATCCTCAGCACCACATGGAAAATAAAAAATAAAGATATTGTGTTCATCTAAAGCAATATTAAATAAATATTAATACTAATTAAAAATTAATATTAATACTAAATATTAATAATGAATATTTAAAAATAAATGCTTAAAAATAAGATGCACTGACGGATGGATTATGAGGTGGATGGATAGATATTACTTAAGCCAATATAACAAGTTGTTAACAATGTAGAATCTAGGTGGTACGGTTGTACATGTTCACTGTACAATTATGGGCACAAAATAACCAAACCGCCACAAGGCACTTGTAGGTTCAAACAGAAACTCCTTTATTGCCCGAACTCCCGCGAACGCCACCCACGCGGCCCTTCCAGGAACACTACCCACCCACCGGAACTCCCTCCACCAGAACTTCACCAACCAAAGCGAACTCTCCAGGAATCCCGGAAAGAGCTCAACCGGAACTCAACGGGAACTCGGGAGAACTCAAAAGTAGCGGGCGCCCGACAGCAGGGGTCCATATACAACTGAATACACAGCCTGTTTCAATCCAGCATCATCCAATCACAGCAATTATACACAGCTTAACTTAATTATCATCATTTTAATGGCTCCCTGGCATCACCATTCCTTCTGGCAAAATGCCAGGGGCCATCCCGACTCGCTGTGGCTCTCAACATACTTCAGCTTTTTGTATGTTTGGAAATGTTTATAATAAAATGTTGATAGAAGCTAGGTGCTGTGGTGCACGCCTATAATCCCAGTGGCCCAGGAGGCTGAGCCAGGAGGATTGAGAGTTAGTGATTTCCTAAGCAACTCAGTGAGACTCTGTCTCTAAATAAAATACAAAATAGGGCTTAGGGCTTAGTCTTTGCAGTCTTTAGAATGAGATCCGAATTTCTGTCAAGAACAGCTGAATACAGAGTAGGGGGAGCAGATGGCAGTGATAGACAGAATGTTGTGGGAAGTGATATACAGAACAGTGAAGGTGATAGAAGGAGATGAGTTCAGGACCGGGGATCTAGCTCAGTTGGTAGAGTGTTTGCCTAGCATGCACAAGGTCCTGGGTTCAACTCCTAGCCCACCACCACAACAACAAATAAAAGAAGGAGATGAGTTCCCTTTGTAAATAAAAGTTTAGGAGTTTTGGGGGGATACCCTGAGAAATGTGGACATCAGGTATTAAAGCCAAAGTCCCAGATCTGATTCTGGGTGGTCACTGAAGCCTTGACAATGAGAGGAACAGAATTCTGCCTAGGACAGAAACCTCATTTTAAGTCTGACAAAATATATTCAGCCAAGATGAAGTTAGAAGAAAAATCAGAAGAAAGTGATGTCACAGAGCTCAACGTTTGTTGATTATCACAACCTCATGTCTTTTTCACTTAAGAATATCTGGTCTTGGCACTGGGGTTGTAGCTCAGTGGCAGAACACTTGCCTAGCACATGTGGAGGCACTGGGTTAGATTCTCAGCACCACATAAAAATAAATAAATAATGTAAAGGTCTTGTGTCCATCTATACCTAAAAAATATTTTTAAAAATTGTATCTGGGGGCTGAGATTGTGGCTCAGAAGGGGAGCACTTGCCTTGCATGCGTGAGTCACTGGGTTCGATCTTCAGCACTACATAAAGATAAAATAAATAAAAATAACAAGATCATGGCATTTGCATGGAAATGGATGGCATTAGAGCAGATTATGCTAAGTGAAGTTAGCCAATCCCCAAAATAAGGGGGGTGACTCAAAATGGGGTAGGGAGGAAGAGCATGAGGAGAAAATTACCTCTAGATAGGGAAGAGAGGTGGGAGGGAAAGGGAGGGAGAGGGGAATTGTACGGAAGATGGAAGGAGACCCTCATCGTTACACAGAATACATATATGATGATGTGAGGGGGAAAAAAGGAAATGTGTCACTTTAGATTGGGTAGGGAGAAGTGATGGGAGGGGAGGGGAGGGGAAGGGGGGATAGGAAGGGCAGCAGAATAAAATAGACACTAGTATTGTTGTATGTATATACGTGTCTGTATAACCAATGTGATTCTACAACCTGTACACTCAGAGAAATGAGAAATTATACTCCATCTGATTCAAATGTATGAACTGTCAAGATCATTGTACTGTCATGTATAACTAATTAAAACAAACAAACAAAAAGATATTGTGTACACTTATAACTAAAAAATAAATATTAAAAAGATTAAAAAATGTATCTGGCCTTTGAGTTGGAAGATGTCTGCTATGCCTAAATAACTTTACATATTCTATCTTGTATAGGAAAAATGAAAAAAAAAATTCCTCATGAATTATTAACCATATTGAATGAACCATATATGAATGTTTTTACCTAGACAAAAGAAAAACTAACTTTGGAAACGAGAAAATTGTTTTTGTTCATTATGAAGTGAAATTTCTTCTATAATATTTTAGAAATTCCTCTTGTTCACCTCACCAAGAATTTTTCCAGCCATAGATTACTTTGAGTACATGCCGGTGCCCTTATAAACTTTTAGAAGGACCAGGTTGCCAAACTGTATCTGTTTTATGGGCAGGCTCCTATTCTTTTTCTTCTTGATTTATGTAGAATTTTGCTTAAAAGGACACTCTCTAACACTACAATACTGCATTGTATATGTTGGAGGTCTAGGATAGTTTCTTAAGTGACTTGTCAAAAGTAATTATAATTACTATCTATAATATTGGTTTTTAAAGTATATAAAATTTGATTTTAGTACAGTTATTTGACAAAGGCTTAAGCATCTCTAATTTGCTGAAATTGCTTTGGCCACCAAACCAGGGATCTATTTTATAGGAGCAGCTCAAAACCATCGACTTGGGAAATGGTTTTTACCGCCATTGCTTCTAATTTATTTCAGGCATACCTCATGTTTTTCTGTATTGAATAATTTGAAAACAACTATGGTTTAGCTTGTACTTAAGTATGTTGTTTTAATTTTGAAAGAGCTCTTCAATTTTGGGGTTAGTACTGACTGTACTGAATATAAATAGATACTGTTTGAGGGTGAAACAGTATTTTTGAAAAAAATTTTTAAAGACAAAAACTTGGGGCTGGGGATGTGGCTCAAGCGGTAGCGCGCTCGCCTGGCATGCGTGCGGCCCGGGTTCGATCCTTAGCACCACATACCAACAAAGATGTTGTGTCCGCCAAAAACTAAAATAAATAAATAAATAAATATTAAAAATTCTCTCTCTCTCTCTCCTCTCTCACTCTCTCTTTAAAAAAAAATAAAGACAAAAACTTCATAAAGGTTTTAGATGCTGATTTATGTTATATCCTGGTGCGTTTATACAAAATTAAAGTAGATATATATTTAATATTAATAATTGAATGTATTATTTGAATAAATAGTGATTCCTTCTTGATTATTAAAATACCTTAAATGAGGGCTGGGGTATAGGTCAGTTGTAGAGTGCCTTCCTAATATGCGTGAAGCCCTAGGTTCCATCCCCAGTACCATACACACACACAACACACACATAAGCACACAAAGTTCAGAAACCAACAAATTGCTTTTGTGTCATCAAGTTGAGCAGCTTCCATTTCCTTTCTTTTTTTCTATTTTTGATAGCAGGGATTGAACCCAGGGTGCTTTACCACTGAGCCACATCCCTAGCCTTTTTTAATATTTTATTTAAAGACAGGGTCTCACTAAGTTGCTGAGGGCCTCATGAAGTTGCTGAGGCTGGCTTTGAACTCACAATTCTCCTGCCTCAACTTCCTGAGCAGCTGGGATTACAGGTGTGCACTACCATGTCTAGCCCATTTCCTTTATTCCTGGCCCAATAGTGTGATGCTGTCCACATGTCAGATCATAGCTGAAACATAGCTTAAACTTACTTGTGTACATTGTTAACAATAAACACTAAAAAAAAACTTTGACTACTTTAGTGCTATGTGCCTGTGCCTGTGTGTGTGTGTGTGTGTGTGTGTGTGTGTGTGTGTGTAGGATTAGGTTCAGCATTGTGCTTTGGAACCCAGAGGTGCTCTATCACTGAGCTACACCCCTAGCCCTTTTTATTCTTTAGAGATAGGGTCTTACTAAGTTGACCAGGCTGGCCTGGAACTTGTGAAGTGTAGTCAGATGAGGTTCCATCAAGTGATATTAGGGACTGGCCTGTAATATGATGATCTCTATCTTAGCTAAGTATAGATTCTATAGAATAGTGAATGTTAACCACAAATGATATCATGTGCTTGACAAAATTAGTATAATTTGGGGCTAGGTTTGTTGCTCAGTGGTAAAGTGCTTGCCTAGCATGTGTGAGGCCCTGGGTTCAATCCCCAGCACCACATAAAAAGTAAATAAATAAAAACAAATAAAATATAAAGGTGTTGTGTCCATGTACAATTAAAAAATATATATTTAAAAAATTAGCATGGGGCTGGGGTTGTGGCTCAGCAGTAGAGCGCTCACATAGCATGTGCAAGGCCCTGGGTTCGTTCCTCAGCACCAAATAAAAATAAATAAACAAAATAAAGGTATTGTGTATAACTAAAAAATAAATATTTAAAAAAATAGTATAATTCATTCTATCAATTTATATGTATGTGTATGGAAGGATTATGATAGGATAACCAATCAAGTTTTAGTTCTGCTGAATTGATTTTTTAATTATGATCCCCAGCAACCACTAGTGTAAGCAGGACAATAGTGATAAAGGAGACCATAGCCTTGAATACTGGTCTAAGCTTGCTAGTAGCTTTGCCATGTGATCTTGGATGTGCAGATTAAACTCTGCTGGTCCCTCACCTATAAATAGCAAGAACCACAGAAACCTATCCCTATGAAAGGTTTGTTTCTTTATTCCACCCTAAGGAGAAATGAAGATGCCATATCCTCACAATTGCTAAACTGTGGAAGCAACCTAGATGCCCTTCAATAGATGAATGGAATATTACTCAGCATTAAAAGAGAATAAAATTATGGCATTTTCAGGTAAATGGATGGAGTTGCAGAAGATAATGCTAAGTGGAGTTAGCCAATCCCCCAAAGCCAAAGACCAAATGTTCTGATAAGTAGATGCTGATCCATAACAGGGGTGGGAGGGGGAACTGGAAAAATGGAGGAACTTTGATTGGGCAAAGGGGAGGGAGGGTAAGGAGGGTGCACGGGGGCAGGAAAGATGGTGGAATGAGAAGGACATCATTACCCTAGATACATGTATGACTGTATATATGGTGCAACATTACATCATGTACAACCAGAGAAATGTAAAGTTGTGCTGCAATTGTGTACAATGGATCAAAATGCATTCTGCTGTCGTATATACCTAATTAAAATAAATAAATAAATTTTAAAAGGATGCCATATCCTTAATATAAAGACCTAGTAGATATTTTTTATAAGTTTTGACTGAAAGTTGAGTCAGTAATACCAGCTGGCACCAATTTGGAAAATTATAGGACATTAATTTGCTGCTTTGCCAACAGATTATTATTATTTTATTTTTTTAATTGTAGGTGGACACATCACCTTTGATTAATTAATTAATTAATTAATTAATTTATATCTAGTGCTGAGGATCAAACCTAGTGCCTCATACATGCTAGGCAGGAGCTCTATCACTGAGCCACAACCCAAGTCTCTGTCAACAGATTATTTAGGGGAAGATTTAACCAAATTTGATGATGGGGAAATCCTAGATTTAAAGCATCTAGTTTCAATCCTAAAGTGTAAGCACATATTATTTTTGCTAATTTTGGAGTAATTTGATTAGTCTCCTCAATTCCCAACTTACTGAATTAATTAACTAGGTAAATAACTACTAAACCAGATTATGTGACCTAAGGTATTTTCAGGATGGAGAATATTTACTACTGGTACTTGAAGGGGAAAGGAATTAAGGTTTCCAGAGGGCTTACTTTGTGCTGGATGTTTTACATGTCATCTCATTGGATTACCACTGGATCCTGAAAGGTAGAAGGTATGTCCATTGAAGCACACAAGTTACCCATTACAATTTTAAAATTTTTTCCTTATTTTGTCCAAGGTCAAATCTAGTAAATCTAGTAAAAAAAAAAAAAAAAAATCGGCTTAAATGCCATTTCCTTAAAGAAACTCAATTTGGTTACCCTGTGGAAAGCAGCCCTTTTCCCACATATATACCATTTCTATCATAATATTTACTATTGGGGCACTTATCCTAATTTATAATTATTTCTTTGTTTATCTATCTATTATTTGCTTTCCTGTCTAGAAAGTAAGTTTCATAAAGGCAGGTTCTACCCCAACATCAGCCATCTTCATTACTGTGTCATTATTAAGTCATGACTTACTACCCAACTAAGTGATCAACACATAATAGATACTCCATATATATTCCTTTAGTAAATGACTGAATAAAAAAAAGTTATCTGACATAAAACTTATCTTCCCATTAAACAACATTGACCAACACATTTAGATGAAAAATCTTAGATTCAGTTGAGTTGAATGACATGTCCAGGAGGCCTAATACAGGTCAGACTACAAAGTCTGGTCATGGTACTGGTTATGGAGACTCACACTGAACCCAAGTGGATTATACTTTGGTTTACTATAGAACCATCAAATAAGTAGCACAAAGGATCTGGGCTCAAAGATGCGAATGAAGGAATGGATGCAGCCCCCAATGTCTTGCTAGTTCCTCAGAGAGGTCAAGGCAGCCCTCCAGTGGTGAGAAACCTGTCACGTGGGAGGAGCCCTGGCTTACCACCTTCTGTAACATTCTGCTGGGAGTGACCACAACTTTCCTCAAGAAGCTCCTCTCTACAGAAGGCAATTCTCTTTTGTACTATGCTGACATCTTCCATCTTCTACTGGGTTTTCAGGCCCTCAAATGACAACTGGTTAGTGGCAGAGCAGATTCAGCTTTCTTGGCTAAAAGACAGGTATAGTTCACAGTGCATACTGATATAGTTTGTTATAGTTACTCAACACAGTAGTATATGAAGTGATAATTATCTTAAAAACATCCATACAGAAGGAGAGTAAAATTTTGGAGCTGCAAGAGTAGAATAGGAATCATGAGATTATGGTCCAAAAATCGCTTAAAGTGAAGGGAGGTGTCTAATCTTGGGCAATTTAATATTTGTGTGACTCAGTCTCCTTATCTGTAAAATAAGAATTAGAAGTGCTTTATGAGGATTAAATAAATTGATATTTGTAAAAATTTAGACTGGTGTCTGACACATAGTAAGTGCCATATCATGGTTAAAGAAGTACAAATAAAAATAAGGTCCAGAGAAGGAGAGTTTTAAGTGGGGCATTTTGAACCATCTCAATGATTTCATCATTTTGGGTCCTTAAATTGTCAACTGGGATTTTTCTCTCAAAGGCAATGTATCTCTGACTTTGTCATTTCCCCATGGGTTTCCAAAAACAACTTTACAGACACTTGCTTTACAGCCAGTTTTATTAAAACAAAGTGGTTTCTCCTTACTGTTATATCAGAAAGGCTCAAAGAGGCCCAAGGAGCCTAGAAGTTAAATACCAGAACAACTTGAGAGAGAGCAGAGGAAAGCTAGAATTATATGCTTCAACAGGTGTTTTATGATGGAAACTCATTAAACCACATGAATGTGTGAAAATAATACCTTGCACTTGTATGATACTTTTTACATTTTCCCCCAAAGTACTTTCATGTCTAGAATTTCATTTGTTCTCATAAGGTCTGTGTGTGGCAGGGAAAGCAGGTATTCTCATTTTACAGAGGGAGGAACTGAACCAATGGAGGTTGAATTTATTCAACAAAAATTTATTGACTTTTTACAATGTCAGAGGTATTTGTAATACAAAGATGGAAGAAACATAGTGCCTTCCTGGAACTAAATCATCTATTAAACTAGAGTGTGTTAAATCAGGGAAGGATTCACAGAGATGCTCCTTGGATTGGGTTATAAAATACGGAAGGATTGGTAAATATTTAATATCAGACTCTCCAGGGAAAAGAGAGTCCCAACTGCAGCATTTGCCAATTTCCATGGAGAAAATAATCCTGCTATAGCCGATTTCAAGCTACCAATGTGATTACATTCAATGTAGAGTTGAGGGACTGGGGTTGTGGCTCAGTGGTAGAGCACTTGCCTAGCATGTGTGAGGCACTGGGTTGGATCCTCAGCACCACACAAAAATAAATAAAATAAAGGTGTTATGTCCATCTACAACTAAAATATTTTTGAAATGCAGAGTTGAGAAACGATGTACAGCAGCACCCCATCCCCCAGATACAATGGGCATAAACAACATTAAAAGTATAGACATAGTAAAATATAGTAAAATTATTAGGAAGGGATGAATTTGAGTGTTTGTTACTTTTAGATTTAGTATAGCTTTCTTAATTTGCAGTTTATATGATTTACCTTTTAATAATGACTGTGTTTGACAGCTGGTTCACAAAATTTGTGCTTAACAGCTTTCAAGAGCCCATGAGCTGATTCCAGTCCACCACTGGCAAAGAATGAATTGGCAGGTAAGAAGTGGGAAGGGCCAGGTGAGGTGTAATCCCAGTGTCTCAGGAGGCTGAGACAGGAGGATTGAGAGTTCAAAGCCAGCCTCAGCAACTTAGTGAGGCCCTAAGCAACTCAGTGAGACCCTGTCTCTAAATAATATACAAAATAGGGCTGGGGATGTGGCTCAGTGGTTGAGTGCCTTGAGTTCAGTCCCTGGCATCCCCTCACCCACCCCCCCAAATGTGGGAAGATACATTCTAGATAGAGGGAATCTTGTGTTTCAAGGTAGTGAGGTATTTGAAGTAACAGTGCATTTAGAGAATTGTACTGTGGTTTGGTGAGTGTTCTTAGAAACAGATTTATTGTGATGTTAAGCAGTTTTGAGCTTCATGATACCCAGTATGTAATAGGAGTTTCATAAATTGTGGTTGAAAAACATGAAAACAAATTAAGCTTCAGGGCTTGTAACTCACAGGGCCTCTTCTAGAGTGCTTCTTACCTAATTTTGTATTTGTAATTGGGTATGTTTTTTCTTAAAGTGGCCTCACCCAATGGCATATACTTCACATGTCAAACATCTTTTAACTAACCTTTGAATGTCCTATTCAAGAAAGGCCAGAGTAGAGGAAGAGGTTGTTGAGGATAATAGAGACACTTACGTCACACAGAGAAGCAGGCTTTATTGTATAGATACTAAGGGAAGTGATCTGATTAGATTTGTGCATTGCCAGCATCATCCCTGGATGTACTCATCCCTTGCTGCACGTGGAGAATGGATAGGCCAAAGTAAGTATGGAGGTCAGTGTAGTAGTCCAGGTGGTTTTGAAAGGATAAATGAAACTGAAGTTAAAATGTAAAGGACCAGGTATTGTAGAGTTTCTAAGCTGCAAAGCCTGAGTTAAAATGTAAAGGACCAGGCATTGTTAAGTTTCTAAGCTACACTCAAAGCCTGAAATTCCTGTAGCTGTTAGGACAATTCCTGGGACTGCCCATTAGATAATCCCCCCTGACCAATTAGTTGTTTAATAACTTGGACCCAGTGCAGCTCAGCACGTAGGCACCTCAGGGCCTAAACCAATCAGTTTGAATGTCCACCCAGCTTTAGGACTGACCTATCACCCCCGCCCGACCTGTTCCCGCCAATGAATGTACTAATCATGTTTGAGAGTTGTTGTTTGATTTTCCCGCGCCTCATGATGATTTGTTCTGATGTATGCAAAGCCCCCGCCCTCCCCAAAAAGTGTACTTAAGCACTGCTCAACCCCTGCTCGGGGCTCTTGGCCACTCTCCCTTCTTGAGTGAGCCTGGAGCCCCAGCACGCTGGATCTGCAATAAACCCCCTTTTGCTGTTGCATGAGTCGGTCTCTTGGTGGTCTCTTCCTCCGTCGTTCGCTGGACCCTAACAGTTTAAGCTAGAGTGATAGTGGTAGAGATGGAGAGAAATGAATAGATTCAAAAGGAGCTAAATGTGCTAAGAGCTAAAATGTGCAGGTTTATAGATTGGTTGGTACTATATGTGGAGAGGAGGTGAAAAAGAAGAGATAAGGATAACTTTCAGATTTCTGCCTTAAGTAACAGGATGGATGGTAGTTTTACTGATAACAGTAACTCTTAAGTAAAGTATACAAAACTATAGAACACACAGAAAGTATTTATGAATTCATGATGGGTTTTTCAGTCAGCTGGACTTGGGTTCAAATCCTATCCCAGACATTTTCAGTAGAACTAGAAACTGGTCAAGTTATTTAAACTGAGTATAAGTTTCCCTGTCTCTAAACTTGAGAGAGAGTTATTATGGAAATGAAACCAAATAAACTTTTATAAAGTAAGTTCTCTTTAAATTATAGGGACATCAAATCTGGGATGGAGAAGAAAATGGGTTCAATTATGTTGGATTTGAAATATCTATGGGATATTTAATATATAGAGAGAACCCTGGCTATATAGATATATATTATACACACACACACACACACACACACACACACACACAGGGATTGAACACTCAGGGACACTTTATCACTGAGTCACATTCCTGCCCTTTTAAAATATTTTATTTAGAGACAAGGTCTCACAGAGTTGCTTAGCACCTCACTTTTGCTGAGGCTGGCTTTGAACTTGCAATCCTCCTGCCTCAGCCTCCCAAGCTGCTGGTATTTTTAAAAAATATTTTTTTTAGTTGCAGACAGACACAATATCTTTATTTATTTTTATGTGGTGCTGAGGATCAAACCCAGTGCTTCACATGTGTGAGGAGAGTGCTCTACCACTGAGGTACAGTCCCAACCCACTGTGTGCACCACCATGGCTAGTTAATACTAATATTCAAGAGACAGTTGAAGAAACAGTGTCCAAAAAAGGAGACTGTGAGTGAATGGCCACAAAGGTAGGAAGAGGGCTAGGAGATAGTGATGCCATGAAAATCACTGCTGAACCTCTTGGCACTGGACCTCACAGTAAATCTGCTTCAACCCTGTCCACTCCAGCTCTCATTTCTACACTTTTTTGTCATGTCTCTACCTTCATCACTGAGCCTAGTGCTCATGGTCTAGCCATTCAACATCTATCTTTCCATAACTCTAGCTTCCCTGTCTCTGTCAGGATACCATACCCATTTTGTAAAATCTTAACTCTGGATCAATATAATAGCCCTCTTTTTCTCTACTCTTACACCTGAGTGGCTGAACACTGCCAGAGGACATGATACAACCTAGTGAGGAACCCATAATGCTGCTGCTTTTCAACTGTCTACATCCTGATTTTCCCAAGCTTCTCATACTGCTGGCTTGGGAGGGTAGCTGAATATTTCCTATAACCTCTAAGAAGGCACTACAGTTATCCGGGAAACAGGGGAAGCTGGCAGATCTGGAGCAATCTGCCTGTCATGACTGTATACATTCAGGACATGGCTGTAAGGCTGGAAGTGGGTTGAGGAATTCAGAGGTTGATTTACTTGCAAGCTAATGAAGCTTTAGCTTCAAGCTCCCTCATTTTCACAAGTGAGTTCCAAGATTCTCTACTTAATTTTGTATTCATAATTGTGTATTTTTGTGTTTTTCTTAGTGCATGATAGTTATGCATAGTATTGGGGTTCATTTTGACATAATCATAAATGCATGGAAAGCAATTTGCTCCACTTCAGTCCTGAGTACTTCATCTTTCCCTCCCTTTGTCCATCCTTCTGTTCCTCCTTCTCAATTCTAATGGTCTTCCTTCTATTTATTTATAGTGTATTTTTAAATGAGTGCTTTATAGATATACATAAAGGTGAAATTCACTGTTGTATATTCATATATGTAAATTAGTATAATTGGTCAGTTTCATTCTACTGTTCCTCCCCTTCCTGTACTGTACTGATTGCCTTTCTATTTTCATGGAATCCCCCCCCCCCCTTTTGTCCTTGTTTTGGTCTAGCTTCTACATATGAGAGTACGTAGCATGCTGTTCTCTAGTTCCATTCATTTACCAGCAAATGCCATAATTTCCTTCTTCTTTATGGTTGAGTAAAATTCCATTGTGCATACTACATTCTCTATCCATTCATCTGTTGATGGGCACATGGGCTGTTTCCATAACTTGACTATTGTGAATTGCACAATAAATTGCACTGTAAGCATTGTTGTGCCTGTATCACTATAAGGCTGATCTTAGTTCTTTAGGATAAATACTAAGGAATGTGATAGCTGGGTCATATGGTGATTTTATTCCTAGTCTTTTGAGGAATCTCCATACTGCTTTCCAAATTTGTTGTCTAATTTTGTCTAATTTTGCAGTCCCACTAACTATGTGTGAGTACACCTTTCCCCCCACATCCTTGCCAGCATTTTAAAATACTTTTTAGTTGTAGATGGGCACAATATCTTTATTTTATTTCTTTATTTTTATGTACTGCTGAGGATCAAACCCAGTGCCTCACACCGGCTACGGAAGTGCTCTATCACTGAGCTACAATCCCAGCCCCTATTTTTATTCTTGATGATTGCTATTCTACCTGTAGATAAATCTCAATGTAGTTTTGATTTGCATTTCCCTGATTGCTAGGGATGTTGAACATTTTTTAATGTATTTATTGGCCATTTGTATTACTTCTTTTAAGAAATGTCTGTTTAATTCTTTTGCCCATTCATTGATTGAGTTATTGTCTGGGAGTATTAAGTTTTGATATAATCATGTATAATTTTAAAAAAATCTCTGATCTTCTACAAGGGAAATAACAAATGCTGGGTTAGACAATTACAATTTCTGTAATACCTTCCTTCAACTTTCTCTCTTTCATTTTTTCTCTTTATCGATAACCAAGCTTCTCAAGAGTATGGCCAAAACTCATCTCATTTCCTCCCCCTTCATTTATTTTAAACTTCTGAAAATTGACTATTTTCTGAACTTGCTATATGAAGGTCACCAGTCATAAGTTAATTAATAGCTCATTCAATAGACATTTATTGAATGCTGTGTGTGTGTGTGTGTGTGGGTGTGTGTGTGGAGCTGGGATAAATATTGGTGATAAAGAAATAAGTCACAGTTGTCTTATGGGAACTCATGATTTTTATGAGTAACAGAAAATAAAATGGATGGTTAAAATACAGAGTTGTAAGTGACATGATAGGGAAGCATGAGACTATCTGGAAGCACGGAGGTAGGAAACGTAAAAATCACACTTGGGTTTTTTTCTAAAAGTAAGCACTAATAAGCCAGGAAACAAAGGGCTTAGTGGAAGAAAGAGCATATTCTTAGATTTGAAGGTAGACTAAAATGAGATTTGTAGGAGTCAGAAATGAAAAATCAGGGAAAAGACCACAAAGATCCTGAAATATATGTAATGTCTTCAAGCTTGGTGGGCTTTATACACCTATACATGGAGCTTTATCTTTATCTTATATGTAAGGAGCAACATGGAAGGTTGTAAGCAGAAGGACATGGTCATTTTTGTGTTTGGCTAGATCACTTTGGCTGCTGGGTCAGAGGGTGGAGAGTAGGGCAAAAATGGAAGGAAGCAGAGTAGGGGGAGCTGGGGTTGTGGATCAGTGGCAGAGCTCTTTCCTAGCATGTGTGAGGCACTGGGTTCAATCCCCAGCACCACATAAAAATAAATAAATAAAATAAATGCATGCTGTACATCTACAACTAAAAAAATATTTAAAAAAAATGGATGCAGAGATATCAGTTAAGAGTCTACTGTTGTAGCCCAAGTGAAAGGTAATGGTTGCCTGGACTAAGATGGAGAAATGTGAGTTCAAAAGACATTGATGTTCTTTGGTTCTGGAATGTCCCCCAAAGACCCATGAGTTAAAGGTTTGGTACCTAGGGAGGCACTATTGGAAGGTGCTAGAACCTTTAAGAGGTCAGGTCTATAAACTCACACAGATAAAATCATCTGATTTTTGACAAAGCTGCCAAAGACCATATGTTGGAGAAAGGAAAGTGGTGGTGCTAGGAAAAGGAGATATCCATATGTAGAAGAGTGAAACTAGATCCCTACCTCTCATTCTGCCTCAAAATCAACTCAAGATGGATCAAAGACCTAGGAATTAGAAAGAGTGAAACTACTAGAAGAAAACATAGGGTCAACATTCCAAAATATAGGCACAGGCAAGGGCTTCCTCAACAGGACCAACAAATTCCTGATATGATGAAAATCATATTCTAGTGGGAGAGATTCAGGAAACAAACAAATAAGGAAAATCTATTATAATAAGGACCATGGATCTTACTCTGAGTGAACAGGGAAGTCCTTACTCAAATGTGGCTCCATGAAGGCAGAAATCTTTATCTGTTTTGTTTACCACTATGTCCTTAGGGCTTAGCATGGTGCCCTGATTATTTTCATGAAATCAAAAAAAAAAAATGAGGATTTTTTTTTTTGGCTCAAGAGCGACATGACTTGATTTACATTTAAACAACAATCACTGTGTTGAGAATACATATTTGGGGTCAACAGTGGGAACAATGATACCAGTTAAAGGCTCCTGCAATATTCCTTTTAAAAATTTTTATTAGTAGTTGATGAACCTTTATTTTATTTACTTATTTGTATGTGGTTCTGAGAATTGAACCCAGTGCCTCACACATGCTAGTTAAGTGCTCTACCACTGAGCCACAACCCAGCCCCGCTCCTGCAATATACCAAGGAAGAGTATATCATAGTTTGGTATAGGGTTATAGTGGTGGAGGTGGTAAGAAGTAGTAAGATTCTGGAATACATTTAAAGGGGTAGCTAGCAAGAGTTGCTGACATACTCCCTGTAGGGTGGGGGAGAGAGCAAACAATGACTCCAACAGTTTAGGCCTGAATAGCCGGAAGGCTGAGTTGTTGACAGGGAGAAGGAGGACTATGGAAGAGAGAGGTGTGTGTACTAAGGGGGAAGGGAATGAAGATTAGGAGCAGAGACAGGTTTACAATAAAACTAACCAAGCTTAGGTTTCAAGGCCTCTCTCTCATTTGCTTGGGTTTAGCAATATATTGATAAATCATTTTTTCCCCAAGGTTTTGTCCTAAAGAGGGTTCCCCAAATTGCATAATTATTAGGAACCAAACATTTGGATCTGCCCTTGATTAGAAGTTATGCTATGGACAAGCTAACTTTCTGGTGTGTACCAGACATCTGTTATGGACTGATATGTATCCCCCTAAATTTCACATGTTAAAGTCCTAATCCCCAATGTGGCTGTATTTATAGATAGAGCCTTTGGGGAGGTAACTAAGGTTACATGAGATCATAAGAATGGGCCCTAGTCCAATAGAAATTATGTCCTTTTTGATGACAAGAGGGTTCGCTCCTTCTTTCATGTACAAAGAAACGGCCATTTGAGGACACAGCAAGAAGGTGGCTGTTTACGAGCCAGGAAAAGAGACTTCATTATCTACTAACCCTGATGGTATCTCAATCTTGGACTTCCAGTCTCCAGATGGTGAGAAAATAAATGTTTAAGCCACCCAGGATGTGGACCTATCTAGGCAGCAGAGTTCAAATCTGCAGTTCCAGAGAAATCTGGGTTGAAGATTTAAATTTGGGAGTCACCAGCGCATAAGCAATAGTTAAAGCTATGAACTGAATTCAACTAAGGGAATAAGACAGGTAGAAAAAGATAGCTATGGGGCTCCCCCAATGTTTAAAGTGGAGCTGATGATGAATCAACAATGCAGAGTCAAGAGCAGCAGCTACTAATCGAGGAAAAAATAGGCCTTGGCATCCCTGAAAGCCAAGGGAAGAAAGTGTAACAGGAAGGGAGGGACTGTGTCAAATGTTGCTGATATTTCCAGAGGAATGAGGACAGGACATACTGATTATTGTATTTTGCAATATTGAATGATTGTTTTACTTCAATTTGGTTTCAATTTTATCTGTGACACAGGAGGCATTGTCATCTGGGCTGGAGTTGGGAGAGTTAGGGAGATGGCAGGGTGGGAGATGTAAGGGGATGGAAGAAAGCTTGGAAATCGCATTGGAGAAAGTAAAAGTGCAAGTTGACCAAAGAGAGAGAATAGGGTTGAGGGAAGACTGGAAGACCTATTTGAGATGTGCAGACAGCAACTGGATTTAAAACTGTGGCAGAAGATAATACTACTAGGGGTTAATAAAGTCCTTTTAAAAATGTCAAAATAATAACAGCAGATCCTTGTTTAGGGCCTCAAAGACAGTTTCAAGATAAGAAAGAACAAGATACTGACAATCTAGGAGAGGCCGCTTGGACCTCAGGGGAGTGTCATGTAGCAATGTCCAGCTGTAAGAGATCATATATAGTCAGAGTTTGGTAAACAAGCTTTTTACCCCTGCACAAAGAGTTGCCCCTGAAGCAGTTTGACACTGGGCTCTGCCAGGTGACATTTGTTGTCTTGATGTTGCTTCCCCTTCCTGGCTGGAAGGAACATGTATCCATATATCTAGTATATTGCAAGGGAAATCTGGAATGAGACCCAGATGGTTGTGCTGTGGGAAACTCACTAATGCATGTTTTGTTTCTCAGAGAATAAAAATCACACTAACATTGAATACTTTACAAGTCCAGTTCTAAGTGTTACCCATGTCCACTTACTGAATGCCCAGCTCATTCCCATGTGGTTATCCCCATTTTGCAAAGGAGGAAACTGAGGCTTAGAGAAGTTAGATAACATGCTTATGAGCACACCAATAGGAAGCAGGAGCCAAAACTCAGGCCTAGGCAGACTGACCAACAGGTTATAAAACACAGTTTTTACCATGTATGTGCTAGGCAATGTACTAAACACTTTTTTAATTTTTTAGTTGTAGATGGACACAATACTTTTATTTTATCTATTTATTTTACATGGTGCTGAGGATTGAACCCAGTGCCTCACACATGCCAGGCAAGTGCTCTACCACTGAGCTACAACCCCAACCCTGTACTAAGTACTTTACATGGATCATCCTCATTATAACCTGTTGAGATTGACCCAATTATTAATGCTATTTTATTAAGGATCACATAGCTAAAAGGTGGTAGAGATCACATTTAAACTCAGCAGAGGGACTGGTTAGGAGCAGGAGAGCTACCACCATGATGCCTGACATATTCCTTGTCTTATAGGTAGATATGAAAATAAATGGCTGTTTCCTGTTAGAGGCATGCATGTTTTCTCTTAAAAGGCTCTTAGTCTCAGCAGTGATTAGGGCTCCATAGCTCAAAGGAGGATTGGGTCACAGATTGATATTTGGGAATGATCAGCATGTAGCTGAGATAAAATGAGAGCTCACTGAGCCAGAGTGCAGAAAGAAGAATGTAGAAAGTAAAGGATTGAGCCCTCAGAGGCTTCAACATATCAGGGTCAGCAAAGGAGGCTGAGAATACTCATTTTCCACCTATTTGAGATTTGTGGTATGAAGCTAAGAGTTGACAGTGTGTCAAAAAGAGGGAATCATCAACAGTGCCAAACGATCAAATTCAAAAAATATGAAATGTCTCTAGCAATATGGAGGTCACTGGTGACCTCATGGAGAGCTATATCAGTAGAGCTGTGAGGTCAGAGAGCAGATTGCATCCAGAGCAGAAGTTAACAGGAGGTGAAGAAACTGGGACAATGAATACAGATAACTCTTTGAAGAAGTTTAACTGTGAAAGGAATGAGAGAGATGATTTAGAGGTTTTATTTTTTTGTTGTTGTTGTTTTAAGATGGGAGGGATTTGAGCATGGTCATGAAATGAGAAGATGGAGAGATGGAGTACGGGAGGCTGAAGATTGAGAGAAGGGATGGATTGAGCGGCATCTCTGAGAAAAGTGCTAGAGGAGGGACTAGCTGGGAGAAGAAGAGGGACCCCCTCATTCTCTGAGATCAGAAACAAGTTAGTAAAGGTGAGTGGGGATCAGTCAAGTTTGTAGAGAAGAGTAGACTCCCACCATATTACCCCTGAGGTCTTCTCCTTTCTCAGACAAGGTCTTTTGCTTAGAACAAGAGGAATACAGATTAAGCTGGGTGCTAGAGGAAGTTGGCAATTAAAAAGGTATGTGTACCCATAGTCTACAATCAACTAGGCCATTTATTTTCATATCCTGGTTAGTCTTCACAACAGCCCTTGGAGTAAGTGTTATCACTCTAGTTTATACATGAGGGAACTGAGGTCCTCTGAAGCATAGAAAGTTTGGAATAACTAAAGAATCGAAAGGAGAAGTGGTTGAGTAAGAGCAGAGAAAATAACTGTAGGAAAGCCTCTAAGGCTGAGCTGAGATGGGTCATTTTAACTGCCCACTGAGAAGACTGTAGCAGTCTTCTCAGCTGTGTCATTTACTTCAGCTGTGGTCACCCCCCAACCCAGGGGAAAGTAGACAATCAGAATGACACACAGCTGAGGGCCAGGCCTTGCCGCAGGATTGAAAGGCTGAGGCATTCATATGCTGGAGTTCAACTGATTAGACATGGTGCCCGGGCTGAGGGAAGGGTGTGAAGTCAGGAAGGGGTAAGGAAGCTGGGCAGATGGGGACTGCTCATGAGTCTGAGAGTCTGCAGAAGGTTTAAGGAATAGACTCATCAGGAAAGTGAGAAAATAGGAAAACCATAAAGTCATAGTTTTGAGAGGGAAATTTTGAAAGAGGGGTACCCAGAGATGACAAGTCCAAAGTCTTGTCTATGGGCATGTGTGTGAGGCTGTTGAGGTGAAGAGATAAAGGAACCATGGACTCTAGGTTTTGGAGAAGTGTCTACATTGGAAGCTGTGGGGTTAATCAGGATGATCCAGCATATGAGCTTTGGAGCCAAGGCAGGTGGTGGCCTTGTCTCTTGGTGGTTGTGAGGATTAAGCAGTTTCCATTGGTGAGGACCTCATGTGGGAAATAGTGGATTCAGCATAGGGGTCAGGTGCCTGCAAAGGGAATAATAATAAGAAGCAGTCCAGACTTTTGTCACATCCAAGGTGGCTTTTTAGTTAACAGTATTTAAACAGCACTTTATCATTTCTAAAGTTTGTGTCCAATTAAATATTCTACTGCAAGAATTTTAGGCACAGTATCTTACTATGTTTTCTGATAAAAACAGCTTGGAGTCTCAGATTTTGCTGGCTTGAACAAAGTTACAAATGAACAATTTATAAAACCTATTTAACACTAATATTTTGGTATCTTACACATAGAGCCTATTCAGCTTGCCTCCCACCCAAAGAAATAAACTCCTAGCATCCTGTCCTTCTTTCCAGATGACCAATGAACTGAAAGATCAGAGTAAAGGCACTTGGCCTAATACTTTTTTTCTACCACATGAGGGCAGACTTTTTAACAAAAAAAGGGGGAAATGACCATATACCTTGTACTCTACAGAACTGAAAATCAGTGAGAAGTTATGTTAAGGCCATATTTGGGGTATTTTCTAGGTCTTGATGAATCTACCACTCTCTTCAAGAGTGGTTCTTCCTGTTTACCTCCACCAATGGGTGAACTGGCTCTTTTCTTTCCCTCCATGCTTATTTCCTTCCTTCCACTCTCACTCCCATACTCCTACAAATATTTATTGAGCACTTATTCTAAGTAGATAAAGTATAGGATGCTGAGTTAAGATTGAAATTCAGATAAGCAACACATTTTTAGTATAAATATACACCATGCATATACTTAGGATATACTTATACTAAAAATATTTACAGTTTATCTAGAATTCAAATTTAATTGGATGTTCTGTATTTTAATTTGCTTAACCTGGCCAGTATAACCCTGGGCCAAGAGCTATGGTGGAAACTGGCAGGCTGGGGCTGGGCACAGGGCTCCCAGTCTCCTGGCAGAAGTATGCCTCAAATAGTGAGCTGTGCAATGCTAGAGCCCCAGAGACAGACTTGGGGCAGCTGGCCCAGTGCGTGTGGTTAAGGAGGCCTATGTCTGAAAGTCTCATCTTGAATGCTGCCTCCCACCCTTTGGTTCCACCTTTGTGCTTTGCATTCTCTCAGCCTGCAACACCCAGCTGAAGTGTCTCCTCCCCTGATAAGCCTTCTCTGTGCTGTCACTGCCATACTTTGTACCCATGTCTCCAAGAATACTTCTCACACATTGATTTACATTTCTATTTTCTCCATCACACTGTGAGAAACTGAAAGTCAGAAGTTTGTGTCTTATTCACCTGTCAAAGGAGGATGATAATGAAAATGATGCTAAATCCCACCTCAGAGAAATGATGCAAGAAGATTAAAACAATATATGTGCTGGGCACAGTGGTGCAGGCCTGTAATTCCAGAAGCTTGGGAGGCTGAGGCAGGAGGATCTTGAGTTCAAAGCCAGCCTCCGCAAAAGCAAAGCAACTCAGTGAGAACCTGTCTCTAAATAAAATATAAAATAGGGCTGGGGATGTAGCTCAGTGGTAGAGTGCTTGCCTAGTATGCGTGGGCCACTGGGTTTGATCCCCAGCACCACATAAAAATAAACAAATAAAATAAAGGTATTTTGTCCATCTACAACTAAAAAAAACTTTTAAAAACTCAGTGTCTGTTTAAAAAAAATATATATATATACACAAAAGGGTTGGGGATGTGGCTCAGTGGTTAAGTACCCCTGGGTTCAATCCCTGGTACCAATATATGTGTTTTAAATATATATATATATATTTAAAACAGTGCCTATTCTAATTATTATGTATAGTATATACACAAACATAGATTTATAATATATAAACATATACAAATAAAAGCATACACACTTACACACACATACACACACACATACACACACACACACACACATATACATACACAATCCTATCAAGAAGATAATCATTATCCTCATGTTACAGACTAGGAAACAGAAGCTCAGGAAGGGGACAAAGTTTCTTAATGTCACACAACCTTCCCTCCTAACCACTCTACATATTGCCTCTGCTTTTGTTACATTCTAAATATTTTTCTTTGTTTGTTTTCAGGTAAGAATCACAAAATAATTCAAAGAATTCTCATATTCCTTGTATCCATCTTTGCTTAATGTTAACATCTTATATAAGTACTGATATTTATTACAAGCAGGAAATTCTTTTGTTTACTCTTTTCAGGTTTGTTTAGATAATGTACAAAAATGGCATGTTTAAAGTGCATGTGAATTTAGACATATGCATCCACCCTAATACCATCACCACAATCAAGGTAATAACACATCCATCACCTTTTGCCCTTGAGTTATATATATTAAATATGTTCAGATTTTACATGTCAATCATATATAAAAATAAAGTAGTTTAAAAAACAAGTGAGTCATTAACATTGATAATGTGTTAGCATTAACTAAATTATAGCTTATTAATTATTATTAAATGTCCACTGAACTACTTTATCTGAATTTCATATATATACATACATATACATATATAAATATATATTTCCAGAATCTAATCCAAGATACCACATTACATGTAAACCTATTGCTTCTTTTTTTTTGGAGCAGGGGTACTGGGGATTGAACTTAAGGGCACTCGACCACTGAGTCACATCCCTATTTTGTATTTTATTTAGAGACAGGGTCTCACTGAGTTGCTTAACACCTCACTGTTGCTGAGGCTGGCTTTGAACTCGAGATCCTCCTGCCTCAGCATCCAAAGCTGCTGGGATTACAGGCGTGTGCCACTGTGTCCAGCATCTTATTACTTCTTCATACTTATTGAGCAACTACTCTAGGTCAGATCCTATACCAACAATTAAATATAGAGAGATGAGGAAGAAACTGTTCCAGCCCTTAAGGAGCACACAGTCCATTCACAGAGACAGAGAAGCATACTCAGTTATAATGAATGGCAGCTAGTGCAGTTATAGTTAATCACAGAGGGTTATGGGGCACTACAGTTTGGACATAGTTTATGTGTGTTCCTCATGCACTCATGTGTTGGAAGCTTACTCCTCAGTGAAGCAGTGTGAGTAGTTGTGGAATCTTTAAAGGTAGATCCCAGTGGGAGGTCATTCAATATGCTGCCCTCAGAAAAGATTAAGTAAGTTGTTGTAAAAGAGCAAGACTGGCCCCTCCCTACCCTTTCTGGCTTCTTGTCCTCTCATGTGATCTTTCCATTGCACACATACTGCCACATTGATGCCATCTGCCATGATATGATATAGAAACATGGGGCTCTCACCAGAGGCTGAACTGGAAAGGGCAACCTGATTGTGGAATTTCAACCTTCAAAACTGGGCTAAATAAACATATTTTCTTTAAAAAATTACCCAGTCTCAGGTATTTTGTCATAGCAGTGGAAAACAGACTCATACTTGGGGACAAGATGAGGAGCAGCTGATTCAGATTGGGACATCAAATTTGATACCTACAAGACAAGTAAGATTTAACCAGGCAATATCAAGGTATGTGTGTGGTTGGTGTCAAGGACAGGGGTGATGCAAAAAGTATTTAAGTTAGAGAAAAATCATGTGTGGAGACTAAGATGGTATAAAATTAATATGGCCTGCTTTGGGAATTACATCTTCTAAGATTTCACTGCAAGTAATGAATTTCTTATCTTTACCACAACCTTCTTCATTAGATCTTACCTCTTCCATGACTTCAATCCCTTTCTGTGTTTTGATGATTGTCCATCCCTCAAACACTGTCTTTTAGCTGTACTACTTCTCAAATAAGCTTTTGTTTTATCATACCAGCCCTAACAACTCTGAATTCTCCTATCCTATGCATGGGAAAACTCTACTCCTCCAACACCCAAGCATAAAGTTAATTTTGTTATAATTTTCTACAAATCTTGCCAAGCCCCAACTGCATGATATATGGCAAAGGGCTGAGCTTTGAAATCAGCTGGGCATGAGTTTGAATCCTGAATTCCCTACCTACCATCTCTGTGACCGTGGAAAAAGCACTTACCATATTAAATCTGTTTCTTTTTCTGTAAAATAGGAATAATAATAACCGACTTCCAAATTTGTTGTGAGCATTAAAAACAATATAGCAATGTTCTGGTCATATTGCCTAACACATAATGGCTGCTCAATAATTGGTTTTATTATTGACTGACTTTTCATTTATCACTGTGTGAATCCCCAGGATTTGGTCTAGGATTTGGTCTTTTTTTCCCCATTTTTATGGATGCATTATAGTTGTCCACAATGGGGGGATTTGTTGTTACGTGTTTCTACATGCACACAATGTAATAATGTAATTTGGTCAATATCATTCCCCAGTATTTCCCCTTACCATTCCCACCCTGTCCCTTTCCTGTACTCTACTGATATGCGTTCAAATTTATTTTTTTGGTACTGGGGATTGAACTAAGGGGCACTCAACCACTGAGCCACATCTGCAGCTCTATTTTGTATTTTATTTAGAGACAGGGTCTCACTGAGTTGCTTAGGGCCTGCCTCACTGTTGCTGAGGCTGGCTTTGAACTCATGATGCTCCTGCCTCAGCCTCCTGACCTGCTGGGATTACAGGCATGTGCCACCACACCCAGCTATGCTAGATTTTATGAAGAAGTGAATAGTGGTGTAATATGGTTAGATAAAAATATAGGATCTAACGATAATAAACTGGGAAGCAGGGGTGGGGAGCCGTGGGAGAGGAGGCAGAACAATGCCTGCTTGTTTCGATACTTCTCTATGTTCTTGTGTCTTCAGATATAAAGATGTTCCTTTCCTCTGGTTATAGATATGGCACTTCTTGGATGAGAGTCTTATGACTTACTTAATAGAAAGGTCAGAAAATTTTCCCTAAGTTTTATGACCTGCTTCAGGGGAGAAAGGGAAGGGGAAGGTAAAAGTGACTTTCCTGCTTCTGCTGATTTTTCAAATGTCTTAGTACCATATTTTGGGTAGCATGTCCTGAATCCGATCATCGTTATTTCAAACTCAAACATGTTCCTTTTCACTATCTCATTTGTTAATGGTTTCAGCATCTTTTCAGACCCAGGCTTAAAAGATCAATCTCTTTGGGTTCTAAGAAGTTGTTTTTTTTTAAAAAAATATTTTTTAGATGTGGTTGGACACAATACCTTTATTTTATTTATTTTTACATGGTGCTGAGGATCGAATCCAGGGCCTCCCAAGTGCTAGGCAAATGCTCTACTGCTGAGCCATTAACCCAGCCCGGGGTTCTAAGAAGTTACTTTGCAATTTTCATATTCCCATTCTCAGTCATCTATCAGGGTTACACTTCAGTTTTTTTTTCAATAGAGGCAATCCATTTCCTGTAGCAGGCTGTTTGAGTATCATCATAACCAGAGTATTCCTTTTCTCTTTTTTCCAATTACATATATAATTGTATATATTTTATTTGTATATATTTTATTTAATATTTACATATATTACATATATTTATATGTATGTTTTATTTTAATTTTATATTTTTATATATTTTATATGTATATTTTTATTTATATATTTTATATTTTATTGTATATATTTATATATTTTAATAATATATATATATTTTTTTAAAGCAGATTCTTCATTATACTTATTGGGAAAATAGTACTTTCCTTCTAAATAGGACATGCATGTACTACTGATGGTCTTTTTTTGGTTCTTTTTAGATATACATGACAGTCGAAAGTATTTTGACATCATACATGGAGTCTAAATTCCCATTTTTTTTTTAGAGAGAGAGTTTTTTAATCTTTATTTTTCAGTTTTCGGTGGACACAACATCTTTATTTTTATGTGGTGAGGATCGAACCCAGCACCCTGTGCATGCCAAGTGAGCACGTTACTGCTTGAGCCACATCCCCAGCCCCTAAATTCCCATTGTTGTGGTTGTACATGATGTGGTGTCTCATTGGTTGTGTATTCATATATGAACACAGGAAAGTTATGTCCAATTCATTCCACTGTCTTTTCTATTCCCACCCCCCCTTCCCTTCATTCCCCCTTGTCTACTCCAATGAGCTTCTATTCTTACCTCCCCCACTTATTCTGAGTTGGCCTCCACACATGAGAACATTTGGCCTTTGGTTTTGGGGGATTGGCTTATTTCAGGTAGCATCATAGTCTTCAGTTCCACTCATTTCCATTCGTTTACTGACAAATGCCATAATTTCATTCATTTTTATGGCTGAGTAATATTCCATTGAATATATGTACCACATTTTTTAATCCATTCATCTATTGAAGGACACCTAAGCTGGTGCCTTTTCTTAATATCTAGTTTGCTGAGAAATAGAATTCAGGAATCTTCTTGGTGAATAAGGATTTCAAACTGAAAGGGTAAAGTTTCTAAGCTGCAAAGCCTGAGTTAAAATGTAAAGGACTAGGTATTGTAAAGTTTCTGAACTGCACACAGAACCTGAAATTCCTGAGGCAGTTAAGACAATGCCCGGTACTGACCATTTAGTTGTTAAATAACCTAGGACCCTGTGCAGCTTGGCATGTAGGCATTCAGGGCCCAAACCAATCAGTTTAAATGTATCCCCCTCTTTAGGAGTGACCTATCACCCCCGCCCGACCTGTTCCCGCCAATGAATGGACTAATCATGTTTGAGAGTTTTTGTTCAATTTTCCCGTGCCTCATGATGATTTGCTCTGATGTATGCAAAGCCCCTGCCCTCCCCAAAAGTGTACTTAAGCACTGCTCAACCCCTGCTCAGGGCTCTTGGCCGCTCTCCCTTCCTGAGTGAGTCTGGAGCCCCAGCGCGCTGGATTGGATCCTCAATAAATCCCCTTTTGCTGTTGCATGAGCCGGTCTCTTGGTGGTCTCTTCCTCCGACGTTTGACGGACCCTTACAAAACATAGGGAGGGGAAGAGTTTGAAGGATATTTGATTCCAACTTGAATGCTGCCCCAGGAATTGTCCTTGATTCACAGCAAATGGTACCTTGTACAGAAAATGATTATATCCCCTAGATTCAACATTTCTGTTCCCCATGTGGAGCAGGAAATGCATTACCAAACTTGGCTCTTAGGATATTTTTTTCACTGTTGAGTTCTGCTGAGAAACATTACTGTTTGTGTTAACACAATTGGCTCACATACAGTAGACTTGATTACAGGTTGATTTAATCAGATGATATTTCAAGGAATAAAAAAACCAAACAATTTAACAATCTTGATCTTACCAAGCAATTTCACTCTTAAGACACCAGGGAAACTCTTTTGCATGTTCTCCAAAGACATAGGAAAGATTAGTTATAGTAGTAAACTGCCCCAAACTGGACACAACTCAAATGCCCATCAAGAGGGCTGGAGATATGGCTCAGTTGGTAGAGTGCTTGCCTTGCATGCACAAAGCCCTGGTTCAATCCCCAGCACCACAAAAAAAGAGTAGAAAGGATGAGAAAATTATGGTATATTTATATGACAGAACACCTTCAACAACAAAAGATGATCTGAAGGCATACATAAAACCATGGATAGATCTCAAAGACAATGTTGAACAAAATAGAAGAAAATATGCAATAAAGGTTATAAAAGGGAGGTAAGTAGAGAATAGTTAGCACAAAATTCAGGGGAGCAGGTAGTTAAGCGAGGTAGAGAATATTGTAGATGAAAGAGGGGTATGGAGGGCTTTTGAAGGCATTCTATTTTTTAAGGTGGGCAGTGGGTTCACAGAGTTTCATTCTTAAGGATTTCAAACACAGGGAGGGGAATAGTTTGAAGGATATTTGATTTTTAAACTGTGTCATTGCTTTACATACAATGACATGTACAGTATGCTTCATGATTTTCAAAAGTTATTTTTTTAAAAACTGCTGTATTTCTTCCAAGTGCTTTGAGATAAGAACATGGATCTTACTTTGGGGCAGATAGCCATATCTTCTTTCAAAGCTCATTTTAAACTTCTTTTGGGAATCCTTCTCTGACTCCTAGGCTGACTTTTTAAATAAAGAACATTTCAAATGTACACATAAGTAGAGAGAATAATATAATAAACTACCATGTAACTGTCACCCAACTTTAATGATGATCAATGATTCCTCTCTACCATGACACATTTCCTGTTCCCACTGGAACATTAGTAAACTAATCCCGGCCATCCTATATTTCATAGCTGGTAAATTCTTCAATATTTAATCAGTATTAAAGCAATTATTTTAATAAACATCTCTAAAATAAAGGGACTCTGAAAAACAGGGTGTAACACCAATACTATTATCCACCTAAAAATTTAACAATGACTTCTTAATATCACATATCCAGGTAGTGTTCAATATTCCCTAGGTGTCTTATAGCATTTGGTTATTTTGACTCAGAATCTAAATGAATTTCACAAATTACCTTTGGTTATTATGCTTAAGTCTCTTTGAATCTAAGATCTCTCCTTCACTCTTTTTTCCCTCTGCAATTCATTTGTTGAATAAATCAGATCAGAACAATTTCCTACATTCTGGATTTCTAGCTGATTTAGAAGTCTTCTGCTCTATCTTCGTTTTATCCACCATTTTTTATTTCCATGTACACAGTTTGGGGGATAGATGAAGAAGGATGGGGGGCAAGTATAGAATGGAGAGAGGGAATTGCCCTGTACACATTCCTATCCTAGAACTCCCTATGCTCAGTGGGAATCATGGTTTGGTTTATTTATCTGTTTCTCTCCAGTGCTCCTTTTGGAGATGAAACCTGAAGGCTGTGACTTACTTGATTTTGTATCCTCTGCTTTACCCAGAGTAGGTGCTAAATGAATGCTTACTGAATGAATGGATGCCATTGCTTTCTTGTATTAATTATGTGTTATTCCTTCTTTTCTAACTTGTAGGAAGAATAAGAATTTGTGAAACTTTGATTTCAACCCCCTGGGGTAAGGTATTATGCAAAATTCTTTTGATAGTTACTTTTCTCAAGAGGTTTTGACAAATTTCTTTGTGAAGAGCACTTTATTTATTGTCTTTTCCTTTGTTGTCCATTTCCTGAACCATATTTGTCTTGATAAGCTTGTTTGAATTGAAACACAAAAGTTCCCTCCCCTGGAACTTGATGGTGGGAGTGGGGGTGGGGGTGGGCTCCAGCAGCCTTGTCCTCAGGGGGACTTGTGAGTTAATGGCTTTTGAGTAATGCATTACTCACCACAGCTTCTTAGAAATTTCTTCTGAAGTAAATTATTTTTCTGAAGTAAATTATTACCTAAGTGGGGTATCTTTGCTCTGTTTCTTGAATTCTGTGTGTTTTCCCCTCTTGCTGATCACCCCCACCACACACTATGTGAAAAACAATATCACAGAGAAAACTGGAATCAAGTTCCTTCTGTGCCCTTCAGTATTTCCTCCTGATTTCCAGTTGAGGCGTATGAAGGATGAATGAACGAACATCCCTTCTGATAGCTCTGTAACAAGTACTTAGACTCCTATTTATGGTCCATTCTACCTTGTCACAAATAAAATAAAGTTACCTGGATTGCCAAATGAAAAGTTTCCTATATATTCTTAGATTTGATAATATTGTACTCCTTATCCATTTGATCCTGTGAATAGCACTGATGTCCTTAGATTGTTTTAGAAATACTTCCTGTTTTCATAATTCCAGGAAATGAAACTGACTCATGGGGCCTGCAATATTATTCTCATAAAATTGTTGTGAACTGGTCTCAATCATTGAAAATTCAACCAAACTAATCTTGCTGTAGTTCTGAGTATATAGGGTTTTATAGAATTATGTTTGAAATGGCAGGTGATGAAGTTCCTCCCTCATTATCTTTTAATGCAGCAGTTAGATAATAGTGAATTAATATTTCCTGGAGAGCCAATTTTAAGCCATCAACTGGCAGTGAAAGATGAACAAAGACTGCATGGCATATTGAAATTATACATAGTACATAAACTTATATCAAACACTTCTAATCTGGCAAACAATGCAATGAGTGACAGCAAATGCAATAAAACAGAAACCTAGATCAATTATCTTAGAAAGATTGCAGTCAGCAGATAAATGGGACCATGGAGTCTTCTGAATTAACTAGCACTGAGAGCATGAATCAGTCTTTCATCTTTTATTATTTCATCCTTTTCCTTTGAAGTAAACTTAAAAATAATCTTTTTGCCAATTCCTCAAAATGAAAGATTCAGTATATTACTCTTACCCCTTATTAAAAACTGGTATTAGTGTGTCTTTATATTGAAGACATCAAAGAAACTATGGAGTGTACTTATATAAACATAAGGAAGCCTGAAATATATTGCTTATTTTTCTATGGAGTAAATGCAAAATCACGTTACTTCATTGTATATCTACTGAATTCTGCTTGGATTTTCTGAAAGACATTTCCTTTTCCTTTTAGATCCCATCCTTGTTGAATGGATGAAATATGTAGTAATTTTACTTCTAGCATTTTTAGATCAGCCATGCTTTTCATCTATGATAATACCCATCAAGTAGAGAATTACACTATTTTAGTTTTTCCAATGGATTTGCATTTTGACAGCTTTGTTCCACTGCTAAGTAGTATCTAATTTTTCTATACATAATTATGCAATTACGTCTGGCTATCATCTATTCATTCCACATTTGAAAATGGCTGAACATATCCAGTTATGTTGCAGACACCATTGATTGCCTACTAACAGATCTTTTCCATGATAATAAAACCCCAATGTGTATGGGTATGAGGTACCCTAGGTCTTCAGAGGCATAACCCCTTCCCAGTCCCAACCCTTAGCCAGGGTAATTCAACAAGGGTAATTTTATTACTGCTATTAATGATTGGCCTAGGCATGAGCATGAAATAAAATTCTGGTCAATAATACATGTGGAAAACATGTGTTGCAGAATTTCTCAGAAGGCTTTTTCTGGGAAAAGGAACCTAGGAAAGGATGCCTTCTCTTCTGGCCTTTGGAAGTTATTGTTTGAGGACATGAACCCTGGAGCTATTGCAGCCATTCTACCAACAGGAGGACAGTAGCAGACAAAGTGAGAACCTCAGAGTAGAAAAATGGAAAGAACTTGACTCCTTGATAATATTATTGAGCCAGTGAACTATCAAAGTGCTTTATCTTAGTTCTCCTTGTCATAATGATTTAATAAACTCACTTAAATTTTGAAGCCAGTTTAGATTGGGTTTTCGTTACTTACATCCAGGCATACTAATTTACTACCTAAAGCACATGGTTCCTATGTTGCATTTGGTGATGCTACTCTCAGAGTTTCCTAATCCTACACAGAAATTTCTTAGATTTAGCCCCACTGGGGCTTAATATCAATATGAAATGATTTAAACTGAATTTTAGGTTAAATAACATTTTTTTGAAAATTTCAGTAAAACAAAATTTCTGTTGTTACTTTGATTTTTTATTAACAAATTGTGTAGTTATAAAAACAATAGTCAATGTGATAGAAAATTAGGACAGAATATTTCTCTCTTTAACTGAAGACTTACTGGAGAAATGTGCTTATTAAATTTGCAGATGACACAAAGATAAGTGAAGATTGATATGGCAGTCAAGAGATAGAGGACCTAAGGCTGGGGATATAGCTCAGTTGGTAGAGTGGTTGCCTTGCATGCCCAAGGCCATGGGTTCAATCCCCAGCACCACCAAGGAAAAGAAGAGATAGAAGACCCTACAACAAGGTGAAATGGAAGAGAGGAATGAGCACTTTTGCATATAGATTAAAGAGAACATGGCTAAGGCTGTTTAGGATGAGGGCCAAAGGCTGTTTATAAGAAATAGGAATTCAGGCTCTATGGTGCATACCTGTAATTCAAGCTACTAGAGAGGCTGAAGCAGCAGAATTACAAGTTCAAGGCCAACTTGGGCAACTTAGTGAGACTTTGTTCTTAAAATAAAACAAAATAAAATGGCTGGTGGTAGACCTCAGAGACAGAGTACCCAAAGTCCTGGGTTCAATCCCTAGTATGGAAGGAAGGAAGTTAATTTATCTGGGTGCTTTAGTCAGCTTTTTGTTACTGTAATCAAATATCTGAGAAAATTGACTTGAAGGAGGAAAGACTTATTTTGGCTTACAGTTTCAGAGGTTTCAGTCCATGGGTGGCTGACTCCATTACTTCTTGTTCTGAGACAAATTTTCATGGTGGCAGAGGAAAAATGCTCACTTCATGGTACCAGAAAGGAAAAAGCAAGAGAGGGAGAAGGAGAGGGAGTGCACGAGGAAGGCCTGGGGACAAGATATAAACTTCCAGGACATGCTCCCAGTGGCGTACTTCCTCCTACTAGGCCCTATCTCCTATAGTTTCCACCACCTCCCATTAGTTGAAGGCCGGGAACATTCCAGATGCAAGCTATAACACTGGAAATCTCAGTTAACTTCTAATTTCATAAGTGCCAGTGTTAGGACAGAGCTAAAACATACTACTAGAAGTATAAATACATAAATCCTCTTTCATTCAATGAGAAATTATTAAATTCTTTAAAAAAGAAATTATTAAATTCTTATTCAACAAATGCATATTGGCAGTTGGTTGAGACATAGGACTTTAGATTTCATCTAACCCCAGCTTAACCTCTGTGACCTCAGGCATGTTACTTCATTTCTCTGTGTCTCAGGTTTTTTATTGATTAAATATGACTAATAATAGTACATGCTGGGCTGAGGCTGTAGCTCAGTGGTAGAGCACTTGCCTAGCATGTGTGAGGCACTGGGTTTGATTCTCAGCACCACATATAAATAAATAAATAAAATAAAGGTCTATCAACAACTAAAAAATATAGTATGTAGTGATTAAAAGGATCAAAATAGGATAAGAAGTGCAAAGGCCTAAAACTGTATTTAGTAGCAATAATAATAAATTTAGTGTTTAGCCTTAAATCAAGGGTAGTGACTATTCCTTAATAATCTGCTTTGTTCAGCTTACATCTAAATAAACTTTATTTTTGTATCATATTTTTCAGCATTCTGATAGACTACAGAATGACTGGGGAAGCATGGAAATAGGATCTTTGGAAGCAATATCATATAAAGAATACTTTCTGGAATGAGGCATTTGACTTATAAAGAGAAAAGACTTCATATATTTTGAAGACAGCCATATGAATTAGGTAATAAATTTATTGTGTGTTGCTCCAAAGGGAACCTTGAATGCAACAATGGGAAGCAGAATTCAGTTCAATATCCTGAGGACTTTGAACTATGTTTGCTATGCAACAATTGCTTGGCCTAATTGGGAAAGCAGTGACCTCCATATCATTATAAGCACTTGGGCAGAAGCCAGATGGGCATCTGTTAGGGATGATACAAGGAATTCAGTGAGTCCTGCATTTTCTGCACTGCCATTTATTTGACTTGAGTTCCATTTGCCAATAAGGTTCTGATTGAATTTTCATCATGTTTCTTAGATGGATTTTTAACCTTCAAGGAATATAAATACACCAACAGGGAAATTTTCTTGTTTGTTTTGCAGAAGCAAACACTTCAAAACTGAAATATCCTTTAGAGATTAAATAGATGTATATCTTAATTACTGGTTCATAAATCAGCAAGGGTATTACAAAATAAATCATCCTTATTTTAACATTTTGTTAATGTTTCTTTTATGATAAAAGTAATTTAGGTCTAGGGATGCAACTCAGTGGTAGAGTACTTGCCAAGCATGTTTGAGGCCCTGCATTCCATCCCCAGAACTGTAATCAATCAGTCAATCATTAAAAATAATGAGCATATTAAATAAAATGCTAAAAGAACAAGAAAAACAGTTCTATCATGTTATTTTAATGCAGTTTTGTATATATACTTGCATTAAAATTTTTTGTAGTTGTACATGAATAATACCTTTATTTTGTTTGTTTATTTTTATGTGGTGCTGAGGATTGAACCCAGTGCATCACATGTGCTACACAAGTGCTCTGCCACTGAGCAACAGCCCCAACCCTACTTGCATTTTTAAAAATATATTTTTTTTAGTTTTAGGTGGACACAATATCTTCATTTTATCTTTAAGTGGTGCTGAGGATCAAACCCAGTACCTCATGCATGTTAGGTGAATACTCTACCACTGAGCCACAACCCCAGCTGCCCTACTTAGTTTCATGAGCTTTTTTTGTGTGTTTTAGTTTTTTGATATTTTCAATACTTAAAGGTTGTATTGGTCTGCTAGGGCTGACTTAAATTTTTCTGTTGTTTAAGCTACTACAAACTGGGTGGCTTCAGCAACACAAACTTACTGTCTCAGTTCTGGAGGCTAGAAATCCAAAATCAAAGCATTGGCAGGATCAGTTCCTTCTGAGGCCTGTCAGAAAGGATCTGTTCCTTGTTTCTCAATTTTGCTAACAATCTTTGGAGTTTACTAACAATCAAAGTTTCAATTTGCTAGTAAATCTTTGTGGTTTGCTAAAAATATTTGGAGTTCTATGTCTTGTAGAAGCATCACCTGTTTTCACATCATATCATGTGATGTTCTCCCTGTGTGAACTGTCTCCAATTTCTCCTTTTAATAAGGACCCAACCTATTTCAGTATGACTTCATCCTAACTGAAATAATCATATCGGCAAATGACTCCATTTCCATATAAGGTCACATTCTGAGATACCAGGGGCGAGGACTTCAACATATGAGTTTTGGGGGAGGAGGCAATTCAGCTCATAACAAGGGTCAATCTAATTTACATTGTCATATACATAATGTATGAGAGTGTTTATTCTCCTATATTCTCAAAAATAATACCAAATGGAGCTGAGTGGTGCATGCTTGTAATCCCAGCTAATTGGGAGGCTGAGGCAAGGAGGACTGCTTGAGCCTGGGAGTCCAAGGCCAGCCTGGGCAACATAGCAACATCCCATTCCTAAAAATAATGATAATACCTAGTAGTATTATTAATTTTCTTGCTAATTAGGTGAAAAATTACATCATAATGTTGTTTTAATAAATACATACATACACATATGTGTGTGTGTGTATATATATATATATATATATATATATATAGAGAGAGAGAGAGAGAGAGAGAGAGAGAGAGAGAGAACACTCATGTACTAGTGAGCATGAATGGTTTTCTATGTTGCTTATTAGTTGAACTTCTTCTTTTGTGAAATGTCTGCTCATGTCCACTGCCCCTATTTTTTTTTGTTATGAAAGTAATCTATTACAAAAGGCTTGAAAAACAGAGAAAATACGAGCCACCCATAATGCCATATTCCAGCATAGCTATTATCATTTTTATTGCCTTCTAGGCTATTTTTATATGCATGCTTTTCTCTTTTGTAATTGTAGTGCACATAGTCTTATCTACTGCTTTTTTTTTAACCTTATAGTGTATTATAATATGGAAATGGGTTAATCCTCAGTGTACCAGAATAGCTCATTCTTCAGCAATTATGAATTCAGAACTAGGCTTCTGATATTAGGCAAACAAAAGCTTTTTCAAAGGTATACTACTTGGCTATTAATGGGATACAAAATAAGAAGATCTCTGGTTGCAAGAAAGTTAAAATTACATTTCCATACCATGGCCTATCTTTGGGTTCCTGGCACAAAGGTGTCCAATACATGTTGAATGAATTAATAATCTAGTTATTAGACATAATTTTATTCTTTTTTTCAGGTGACATGCTCGGTTCTCAGAATTTTCTTTTTTCTAGGGCATAGGCTTCAAATACAACATTAAGATTATTATAATTATTTTTAGTTGTTGATAGACTTTTAAAATTTTATTTATTTATTTTTATGTGGTGCTGAAGATCGAATCCAGTGCCTCACATATTGCTAGGCAAGTGCTCTACCACTGAGCTACAACCCCAGGCCCCCTTCTTATTCTTTGTAAAGAAAAATTTTCATGTTAGAATCAAAAGATCTTATAAGTAATTTGTAAGATCATCAACTGAAATAAATTGAAGTAAAAGATATCTAACAGTGTCTGCCATAGTACCAATAATATACACTACTTATTTTTTATATTTTCAATAATATACACTACTTATTTTTCTATATTGATAATATTTTGCCTGAAATGTCACTTGTATTTCATTCCTTTTAATTAAATTGTAATGACTAGCTTTAAAAGAAAAGCTTCATATCTAAAAAAATTAGAGTGGTATAAAAAAAACAGTGATTCTCAAAGTATGTGGTAAAGAACTTTTCTAAAAATTTCCCATTCATGGTGAACCAATAATTTTATAAAATAAAATTAAAATGATCTACTGGAAACAACTTTAAAAATAGCACTAAGGTATAGAAAAGCAATATCCTCAAATGTTTTTTTAGATTCTATAGTCATAAAAATTGCCCTATCAAAGGTCTATAAAAGTTTAAGAGCTTAATTTTTATGTCTATACTTCATTTCTGTCTTTCACAGGTATATTGTATAGAGCCAATTATAAAAACTGAGTTTGAATTCCCCATGAGGCTGTAGTTGTGAGTCATTGGAAAAAAATGTGTGTATGGCAAGAGTGGGTGTGCTGGGGCTTCTACTTTCAAGAATTTCTCTGGTCACTTTCAAAAATTATACTGCTTCCATTGAAGATGGAAATAAGGGCCAAAATAAGTTTATTAAAGACACAAATAAGTTTATTAAGTTTCAGTCTCAGTGCCCTACTTATGATGCAGTTTAGATTACATGGTCACTTGAGGTTCTACATTAGAAATTCAGGGTTGACCAGAAACTAGAAGCAAGACTAGAATTGACTTTTTTTAAAGTTACTTCCTTAAGGTACTATGGGTTGCCTTCAGACCTCCAGGGGTTTTGTGGGGCTATTCTCCTATATAGACCTTCCTCAAGCTGTCACAACATCCCAATTTGCTTAAATGTTTTGGGCACCATTGAATTTATTAGGTGATGAGGGCTAGAAGCAACCAGTGAAATGTGAAATCTAAGTTATTTGGTTGTGTGTGTTGTGGTTGGGGGCGATGGGGATCAAACCAAGGGCCACACACATGCTAAGCTTGTACTCTGTAACTGAGCTACATCCCCAGCACCCAGTCAAATATGATGTATGTTATGTTCAGCACCCACTGAGGCCCAGTTATTGGTAAGATATGCAAGATACAACTTTTTGTTCACATTGGAAGAGATGTATAGATCACTAAACATACTTACTCTTCCCCATTGTGTCTGTCTCCTCTCCTGTTGTCCCACCAAAATTTCATCTAAGTGACAGCAAGTTCTTGTATGTTCTAGAAAATTACACCCATTTTCTAGCATAAAATGGGTACCTGCTAATGATTCCCGTCTAGATTCAACCAACATGATGTCATCAATTGTAGGGTGGCATGTGACATCCTGTGAGATAATGTGGTGATCAAGATTCTCTGCATATTGTGGCACATGGCTGAAGAATTGACATATACTATGGCAAGACAACAAAAGTGTTCTGCTTCTGGTATTCTCTGTTTCTTGCTTATCCTCCACTTAAAATTTTGCTATTTACTGTACAATGGGTTTTTGTATTAATTTCAGTTTTATGAAATAGTGAATTAAAATATTATTTATTTTGGTTATTGAGCTTTTTGCACCCCTTAAATTTTGTGCCTTATTTGCCTCACCCTCATCCCAGTCTTGATTGATATATAGATAAAATGCTTTTAAATTTTATCTACTTATTTGGTAAAACTTATACATTTTATGGGGTATATTATGGTAATTCAATACATGAATTTAATGTGTGTTAATGAAACAAGGATAATAAGCATTTGTATACCTTCAACCATCAATTATTTTTATGTGTTGGGAAACATGTACTCTTGTTTTCTAGTCATTTTGAGATACATCATAAGTTGTTCTGGCCAGTGGTTCCCCTCCTAGGCTAAAGAACAACCAAGAGTTATTCCTCTACTCCTACTATATTTTAGTGCCCCTTAAATTAATTTCTTTCTGTCTCCCTTCCTTTTACCTTCCTCATCTCTACCTTCCTCATCTCTAATAGTAATTACTATTCCATTCCACTCTTCCACAGGGTTAATTTATTGGTTTCTACAAACGAGTGAGAACATGTGGTATTTTTATTTCTGTGTCTGGCTTGTTTCACTTAACACGACAATCTCTAGTTCCATCCATATTGCTGCAAATGATAAGATTTCATTCATTTTCATGGATGAATAGTATTCCACTGTGTAAAAATATACCACGTTTTCTTTGTCCATTCATCCAGTGAAGGGCATCTGGGATGTAAAATATCTTCATTAGACCCACAGTTACTTGCCAAGTGCCTATAAGATCATATCTGACAATAGCCATGTTTAGAGTTGACATATAACATATATCAATCTAAGGTCATATTGAAACCCAAATATTTCCTTAATAAGACTCCTATAGCACAAGAAATAAAATCAAGAATCAATAAATGGGATGGATTTAAACTAAAAACCTTCTTCTTAGCAAAAGAAATAATCAGTGAGGTGAATACAGAGCCTACAGAATGGGAGCAAATTTTTACCACACGCACATCAGATGGAGCACTAATCTCTAAGATGTATAAAGAAATAAAAAATCTTAACACCAAAAAAACCAAATCACCCCAATCAATAAATGGGTCAAGGAACTGAACAGACACTTCTCAGAAGAGGATATACAATCTATCAACAAACATAAGAAAAAATGTTCAACATCCCTAGCAATTAGAGAAATGCAAATCAAAACCACTCTAAGATTTCATCTCACTCCAGTCAGAATGGCAGCTATTAAGAATACAAACAACAATAAGTCTTGGTGAGGATGTGGGGAAAAGGGTGACACTCTTATATTGCTTGTGGGATTGAAAATTGGTGCAACGCTATGGAAAATAGTATGGAGATACCCCTTTTTAAATTTTTCTCTAGTTTCCACATATGAGACAAAAACATTCAACTGAACTTTCCTGAGTTTGGCTTATTTCACTTGTTCACTGTTCTCTAGTTCCATCCATTTACCAACAGTGATATAACTTCACTCTTCTTTATGGTTTAGTAAAACTTCACTTTGTTATATTTATTGCATTTTCTTTATTCATCCATCTATTCATGGATACCAACGCTAGTTCCATAACTTGGCTATTGTGAATTGTGCTGCTATAAACGTTGGTATGCATGTATCATTATACTATGCTGATTTTAGTTCTTTTGGATAAATACCAAGAAATAGATATCTGGGTCATACGGTTTCATTCATAATCTTTCAAATTGTAGTAATATGCAGTCCCACCAACAAAGTATAAGGGTATGATTTTTCTTCATATTCTTATGAACAATTATCATTATTTGTATCCTTTTTATAATAAAAAATTACTTATAGATGGACACAATACCCTTATTTAATTAATTAATTTATTTATATGTGGTGCTGAGGATTGAACCCAGTGCCTCACACATGCTAGTTTTTTAGTTTTCGGTGGACACAACATCTTTGTTGGTATGTGGTGCTGAGGATCGAACCCGGGCCGCACGCATGCCAGGCGAGCGCGCTACCGCTTGAGCCACATCCCCAGCCCCTCAGTGTATTTTTGACTTGTATCTGCCTCACTGCTAAGAATGTTGAACAATTTTACATGTATTTGTTTTAGTCACTTTTTTTTTTTTGCTGCTGTGACCAAAAGAAGTGACCAGAAAAATTTTAAAGGAGGAAAAGTTTATTTTGGGCTCATGGTTTCAGAGGTCTCAAACCATAGACAGCAGACTCCATTCCTCTAAGCCTGAGGTGAGGCAGCACATCATGGTGGAAGGGTGTGGAGGAGGAAAGCACCTCTGAACATGACCACCAGGAAGCAGAGAGAGCTCTACTCACCAAGAACAACATATACACCCTAAAGGGGCACACCTTCACCTTTTCTAGCCACACCATACCTGCTTATAGTTACCACCCAGTTGATCCTTATCAGGGGTAAACATATTAATTAGGTTAAGGCTCTCATAATCCAATCATTTAACATCTAAACTTTCTTGCATTGTCTCACACATGGGCTTTTGTGGAACACCTCATTTCTTAACCATATTTATTGCCCATTTATATTTCTTCTTTTGAGAAGTGTCTCTTTAAGAGAATTTTTGCTTTTAAAATTTATTTTAGTACCATGGATTGCACCCAGGGGCATTTAACCACCGAGCCACATTCCCAGTACTTTTTTATTTTTCTTTTTGAGATAGGGTGTCCCTCAGGTGCTCATGGCTTTGCTAAGTTGCTGAGGCTGGTTTGAACTTGTGATCCTTCTGGTTTCAGCTCCCAAGTTGTTGGGAATATACATGTGCAACACCATGTCTGGCTTGTCCATTTATTGAGTGGGTTAGTGTGTGTGTGTGAGTGTGTGTATGTGTGTGTGTGTGTGTGTGTGTGTGTGTGTGTGTGTTTGGTGTTTTTTGAGTTCTTTATATATTCTAGTTATTAATTCCCTGTCAGAAGACTAGCTGGCAAAGATCTCCTGTCCTGTAGATTGTCTCTTCACACTCTTAATTGTTTCCTTTGCTGTGAAGAAGTTTTTTAATTTAATGCTTCTCCACCTATTGATTTTTGGCTTTATTTCTTGATCTTTAGAAGTCTTATTAAGAAAGTTTCTGTGCCAATGTGTTGGAGAGATCTCTCTCTGTTTTCTTGTATTCATTTTACAGTTTGTGTTCTAAGTCCTAGGTCTTTGATCCACTTTGAGTTAATTTTGTGCAGGGTGAGAGGTTGGGAATCTAGTTTCATTCTTCTACCAATGGATATCCAATTTTCTCTGCACCATTTGTTAAAAAGGCTATTTTTTTCTCCAACATATTCTTTTGGCTTCTTTGTCAAGGATCAAATGACTGTATTTATGTGGATTTGTTTCTGTATGTTCTAGTCTATTGCGTTGGTCTTCTTATCTGTTTTTTATGTCAAAACCATGCTATTTTTGTTACTATAACTCTGTAGTATAATTTGAGATCAGCTAATGCTTGTTATGAATGTCCTGCTCCTGCCACATCAGAAACCTGCTGTGCCACCACCCAGAGATGGTGTCCCTATCAGATCTGCAAAGCACCCCTCATGCCAGCTGGCCACCCTGCCTATAAGTTACTCCCGCGCAGACCACCCCTCTGTCACACATCTTCCCCTGTGCCACATTTTCTTCCCAGACTAAGTCTTTGTGCCCGGGTTGGCCCTCCCCTCCACAGTGGACCAGAGCTGAGGCTTTGGCTGGATTCTTGAGGTATTCTTTCCTGTTCTATGCTCAAAGCATCTGAATTTCTGCCTCACTGGGAAGCAGTATTCCTGGCTACTTGAAGACCAAACCACAGAGCAACTGGAAATGGCACCCTTCATTTAGTCCATTTTCTTTGTCCTTCCTAACTGCATATTTGATCCACAGTTTGTTGAATTCATAGATGTAGAACCCCATGGATACATACATTGGGCTGTATTTCTCTTCCCCACAGAAAATGGTTGCAGGCTCACTGGGGGAAAAACAAAGAACAAAAGGCAGACAGACATACCTGGTCTTTCCTTCATTTATTCAGGTCTGGAAATTAGGTGAAAGGCAATGACTCTGTATTATGGTAGATCAAGTCAGGTCTTCCTTCATTCACTAAAGAAGACGTTTCTCAGTCATAAAAGGACCTCAGTAGGATACCCAGCTATTTATGTCCTGGGGACCTTGCTCAATTCTATAATGCCAATGATGCCTGTGAAACACAATTCCTGATTACTGTACAGGCCCTGCTGCCTTTCCTAGTACTCATCCATCCCAGGTCTATGCTGGGTCATGGCCCCCGCTAGCTAGTGTCATCCCAGGCTCTCTTTAATCCCCATTGAGATTCACAAGCTCATTTCTGCTATGATATATTATGCTAGTATCCACAGCTAGAGAAAACCAGCCAATAAATCTGTTTTAAAAGATAAGAAGACTCAGGTATGATCATTTTTCAACCATTATAGTAAAGATTGATTTAGGCAGCAATCACCAACTACACAGAAGGGAAACAAAGCTAAAATGAAGGGGAAATACTGCTGCAGAGAAAATACTAGCATTGTTCTTAAAGTGTCACTCCACAGACTGCTGATTAGTTGCCACAGGAAAAAAATAACAACTATAAAGTGGAAAAATCAGAAAGCAACTTGATTGGATGATCAAAAATAATACCACCCATGGAGTTGTAGATAGTCATCTTATGCTTCCCAGTACTATGTCCTAAGAAGGACATGGCATCAATTATGCAGTTGTCTAGCCAGGAATGCATAACATGAATCTAAATATGAGGAAATGCCAGATGAACTCCAAATAAGGAAGAGTTTATTAAAGAAAAAGGAAGGGGTGGCTGTATTCTTTAAAATATCTCAATGTCAAAAAAAGACAGACTGTAAATGTTCCAGACTAAAGCAGACTAAAGAGATGTGGCAACTCATTTCAATACCTGGTCCTATACTAGATCCTGTGCTAAAGGATAAAAAAGTGTTATAAACATGACACCATTGGTGAGTTCACAGAATTGAAATGTGGAAGTTGGATTAGATGAAAGCTTTCTATTAATGTTAAATTCAATGAAGTTGTAAACTGTTCTATGGTTATGTAAGAGAATATACTTATTATTAAAAATATATCATGAAATATTTAGGGGTATGTAAGTTACTCTCTAAGAAGTGTGTGTCTGTGTGTGTCTGTCTATATTTTGTGTGTGCATGAATGATAAAGCAAATGGATAAATTTTGGTAGAAGATATATGAGTGTTGTTTGTGTTATTCTTATTTTTGCAACTCTTCTAAAAGTTTTACGTTATTCTCAACAAAAATGAAAAGCTATTTGGGTTCATCAATTTGTGTTAAGTCCTTACTGAAGAGACAGTCAGCTGGCCTTTCAGGGAATGCAATTAGGGAGTGAACCAGTGAATCACATGTGATAAATGTGCACTAGCATATGTCCCTCACAAAATCTTTGAATTCCTTCCTCTGCATCATGATGGGTCATTTTTCAGGTCTCTGCAGCTAGTTTAAATGTGTGTTAATCAGACCAGTAAATAGATAGAAATATATCCTGTTACTCTAGCTAGCAAAAATAAGGGAAAATGCCACCACTACTGGTAAAGCGTCCTTAATACCCAGGTTTCTGATACATACAAATTAACAAATTCCCACAGATCTTTTAGTATATTTGACACCAACTTTGCCTTTGCTTACTCCCCTAAGACATGGTGAGTCTTGATTCTGGTTATAGATCTACTGTGAATAAAATAGAGAGCATGGTGGCTGGGGTTGTGGCTCACTGGTAGAGTGCTCAGCTAATGTGGGTGAGGCATGGGGTTCAATCCTCAGCACGACATAAAAATAAATAAATAAGGGCCTTGGGTTGTGGCTCAGTGGTAGAGCACTCACCTAGCATGTGCGAGGCCCTGAGTTCTATCCTCAGCACCACATAAAAATAAATAAATAAAATAAAGGTATTGTGTCCATCTACAACCAAAAAATAAATATTTAAATAAATAAATAGATAAATAAATAAATAAATGGCAGACTAATTTTTTTTAATGTAGAGCATGAAGGAATTGTCTTACTCTGGAAAGGGAACATCTTCAGGAAAGGAGGAACAGTTTCATGACACCAATCATGGAGTGAGGAACTGTTTTCTCTGGCCAAGGATGAGATTTATTCAGCAGGGTAAAATAAATCTTTGAATTCCAGTACATTCTTTTAAATGAGAAATTAGGAATGTTTTGTTTGTTTTACTTTTTTTATTTCTCTGATGCTGGGAAGCACAGCATCTCTTCTTCCTAGGTCCTCCCCTTCCTTAATGTTCTAGAGCAAAAACTATACAGTCCTTCAGAGCCTGAATCTCAGTAAGCACTTTGTTCTGGGTGAGTACTGACCATACAATAGCCTTTATGTGCTGTTTCATTTCAGATTACCAAAGGCTATTAGGTTTCTGTCTTAGAATACAAACTGGCGCTCCATAGCTTGTTGCCCTACCTTGCCAGATTACCTGTATATACTCATTATAAAACACAGAGTTGTGCTATGACTTTAGTGTGTCTCACAAATATTTCGTATACTGGAATCTTAACCCTAAAATTCATATATTGATGATACTTGGAGGTGGTGCCTTTGGAGATAATTAGGATTAGATAAGGTAATCAGAGTGAGGCCCCATGATGGGATCGGTGGCTTCATGAGAAGAAAGACCTGAGGTGATTCATATTTGTTCTTTCTCATCATGTGATATTCTTCTCCATGTTATGATGCAGCACAAAGGCTCTCACCAGATTCTGAGCAGATAACAGTGCCAGCTCTTAGATTTTTCAGTCTCCAGAACTATAAGCCAAATAATCCTCTATTCTTTATAGGCTACTGGTCTCTGGTATTTTGTTATAGCAGCAGAAAACAGACTAGGCCAAATCATTATAGATCTTATATTTGGTTCTTTTCAAAGAACAAAAATTACATTATATCCCCTTCCATCAACACCATAACCATATGAGATATTAGGGCAGTTATTATCTATGTTTAATGCTGAAGAAACTGAGACACAAAAGATTTATGGTACCATACAACTTAATTAAGGGGCTAGAACTAAAATTCACACTTTCTGATTCTTAGTTTTAATGAAGCATGCCAGGCCTGATGAAAATACTGCTACATATTAAGTATATACAAAGAAGCTAGCAGAGACACCTTTAACTGATGTGAAATAATCATTGGGATACTAAATCATGAAAACAATGCCTAATCTTACACTTAAACTTCTCTTTCCTACCCATTTTCTCTCTCATTGCATGTTTCTGTTAATAACACAGTTGTCTTTGCTAGCTGTTCTTCTCTTTATCTCTAAACTCTGATGGCACAATTTACCAGACTCTGAAGGTCGGGGTCACTTTGCCTTAGCATACATAACTCTTCAGGGGGGAACTTCCAGGGAGCTTTAAGCTTAGCTATCTTCCATAGAATCCTTTCTGGCCCATAGTATATACCTTATAGTTTGCTCCACCAAGTTCAGCATGCTCCCACTGCAACCATCTCTCTTTGCTTTGTATTCAGAAACAACTTCAACTAGTTTTTAAATTTACATTTTTAGGCAACCTTCATTCACCCCACCACTTAGGTTTTCTTCAAGGCACACAAAATTAAGGGTTGTCCAAACTTCAGACACATATAAAAACTCAGAGTAGTTACTTAATTTGAAGCTCCCTTAATTTGGCAGATTGGAAAAGTGGGGAAGGGAAAACACAGTGTTATGACAACATTCAAAGTATTCCTCACTCATGCTATCTTTCCCTATCAATGTCATCTTCCTTTGTATATAATGGAGGCTGGTGGTGGGCTAGGGGTTGCAGAACCTATTTTGTAATGCATTGAGTATGGCCTTCATTAGATCATCTAACATTTTCATTTAGTATGATAGGTGTTCCATTTAGTATTGCTGTAAGTTTTCAGCAGTAATTTTCAGATATAAATTCCCATTTGGCAGGAATGGTGGTGCACACCTATAATCCCAGCAGCTCAGGAGGTTGAAGCAGGAGAATTGCAACTTCAAAGCCAACCTCAGTAATTTATCAATGCCCTAAGCAATTTAGTGAGACCCTGTAACAAAATTTAAAAATAAATATATTGTTGGGTGTAGTGGTGCATGCCTATAATCCCAGTGGCTTTGGAGGCTCACAAGTTCAAAGCCAGCCTCAGCAATTTAGTGAGGCTTTAAGCAAATTGGCAAAACCCTGTCACAAAATAAAAAAAAAAAAAAATAGAAAAAGGTTGGGGATGTGGCTCAGTGGTTAACTGCCCCTGGGTCCAATCCCTGGTACTAAAAAAATTACCTTTTTAACACTCTGCTTCATGAGTAAGAGATATATACATAAATATACAAAAGACATGAATCCTGATTCATATAGCCTAATTTTCCAGAAATCCCATTTTATGCTGAGAAATAACACGTGCAATATTTTTATCTATTCAATCTCTAGAAAATAGTATGAGTTGACCTAACAAACTCATATTATTTCATGCAAACCAATTTGATGCAAAGGAAATAGTAATTGAGTTTAAATTCTCAGATCTAGATAACTTCAAGAACAGTGGGGTGATAAACTCCAAAAAAAAAAAAACCTCTTCTTTCATAAAAGCAATAAGTATACTAGCATTAAAAATGTCAAAAATCAACTTTTTCAGAGCTATAGAAATTAACTAAAATCTTCCAAAAGTACAGAGAGCATTTTTTCCAGAAAAATGACTTAATCTTAGAACAGTGAGCTTTGAACTTCCCTTATTCCCATACCTCTCTCTCTAGCTCTATAGCAGACTTGAAACACTCTATAATCACAGTGAAAACCAGAAGATTAACAGCTACTGGAGGGATCAGAATGGATGGAGTATATTTAAGAGCCAAGTTTTATAGAATTGTCTTTATTTAACTTGTCTAACAATTTCCTAGAAATCCCACTCACAAAGTTTCTGTTTTACCTGATTCAGAACTTGCCGCAGTGTAAACAGTCTTTTCATCAGAGGTATTTTAAAAAAATCAGTGGATATTGTTTAACATTGCAGCTACCTGAAACAGTATGATTGGCCAATTATTATATGAAAAAATGTTCAAAATCATTAGTCATCAGGGAAATGCAAATCAAAACTATATTGAGATTCCATCTCACCCCAGTCCAAATGGCTAGCATCAAGAATATAAAAAGCAGTAAATATTTCAAATATATGAAAGAAGAAACCCTTGTCTATGTTTGGTGGGAATTAAATTAGTACAGCCACTATGGGAATAAGTATGGAGGTTCCTAAAAAAATAACTAAAATTAGAACTACTATGTGATCTAACTATAGCATCACTCCTTGGTTTATAACTATTATGGTTATAAACCCCCAAAGGCTCATGTGTTCAAGACTTTTAATATTCAGAGGTGGGGATTTGGGGAAGTGATTTCATCATTACGGCTCTGATTTCATCAATAGATCAATCCAGGGCTGGGGATGTGGCTCAAGCGGTAGCGCGCTCGCCTGGCATGCGTGCGGCCCAGGTTCGATCCTCAGCACCACATACAAACGAAGATGTTGTGTCCGCCGAAAACTAAAAAATAAATATTGAAAATTCTCTCTCTCTCTCTCCCTCCTCTCTCTCTTTAAAAAAAAATAGATCAATCCATTGACAGACTCATAGCTGAATGAATTATCGAAAAGTGGTGGAAACAGTAAGTAGTCGGTGGTAGGATCTAGTTGAGGGGAGTGTGCATGCTCCTGGGAACTCTGTTTCTCCCAGCCCCTTCTGATTTCTCTGTTTCCCAGCTGCCATGACATGAATAGCTTTCCTCCACCATGCCCTTCCACAGTGATGTTCTTTCTCATCATAGGTCCAAAATAATGGAGCTGGTCCACCATAGACTGAAACTTTGGAAGCTATGAGCTAAAATAAATCTTTCTTCCTTCTAGTTATTTTTCTAGTTATTTTCTCAAATCTGACTAATTTGATACTTGAAGGAATTAAAGTCAGCATGGCATATACTTGCATACTCATGTTTATTGCAGCATAATTCACAATAATCAAGTTACAGAATCAGCCTAAGTATTCATCAGTGGGTGAAAGGATGAAAAAAATATGGTAGATATACAAAATGGAGTTTTATGCAGTAATAAAGAAGAATGAAATCATGTCATTTGCAGGAAAATGGATGGACTTGGACATCATCATGTTAAGGGAAATAAGCTAGTTCAGAAAGACAAGTATTCCATGTTTTCCCTCATATGTGGAATCTAGGGTAAAAGAGATGACATGAAAGTGGAAGGTAGACTATTAGAGAAGAAAAAGGGGATAAGGGAGGAGGAAAGTAAGTATGTAATGCATGGGTGGATATGATCAAAGTGTGTTATGGGCATGTACAAATATGCTACAATGAAACTCATTATTCATTATAATTAAAATGACTAATAAAAATAAAAAATAAAAACCACCATTCTCCCTACAAACAGAAATCAAGGGGTTGGGGTTGTGGCTCAGTGATAGAGCACTTGCCTGGCATGTGTGACACACTGGGTTCAATCCTCAGCACCACATATAAATAAATAAAATAAACGTTCATCAACAAGTAATAAGAATATATTTTTAAAAGTCAAAATTTTATAAACAAAAGCTACTTTAAGCAGAGCTACAATTGCTTAAAATTTACCAGTGCCTACCTATTTGAGTATTGTCATTGCATGTTAAGTGTTGATTGTTTGAAAGAAAATAGAAACAGAAGAGTGAATACTATAGAAAGAGAGAACAGAAGCTTCCTATGTAGAATTACGGTTACCCAGGTAACAATATTTTGAATTTACAAAGGTCATTACAGAATCTAAGGCTGTTGGAGTTAAAGGAAGGAAATGTGATATGTTATCCCTCTTTTTCCCTTTCAATTTTTGATCAGTGTGGACAGTAAAATAGGTAGAGGATAAATTGAAGTTATGGAGAAATGCAAACATTCCAATGGTGAAACAGACCTTCACCTTTGAAAGATTATAATACAACAAGGTGATGATGAAAAGATTCTGGAAGGCTACTTCTCTTGGAATGCCTAAATGAGGACAATTAAAGAGAAAGCAGAAAATGTGAATCAAACACCTTAATCAGACCATGTATTCTTCCTCTAGCCTGATGTATGAATTCATTCCAGTGCAGTCTCAGCAGGAAGATTTTGAGCACACCTCCATCTGAGATAACCACACAAAAACTTGTCCACGTCCATATCATGTACAACCACAAGAATGGGGTGTTAAACTCCATGTATGTATACTATGCCAAAATACACTCTACTGTCATGTATATCTAAAAAGAACAACAAACAACAAAAACTTGTACATGAATGTTCATGGCAGTATTATTTATAAAAACTAAAAGCAGAAACAACTCAAATGTCCTCCAACAACATTGTGTATTTGTACAATGAAATATTATTTGGGGGCTGGGGCTGTAGCTCAATGGTAGAGCGCTTGCCTTGCACGTGTGAGGAACTGAGTTCGATCCTCAGCACCACATAACAATAAATAAATAAAGATATTTTTAAAAAGAAATATTATTTGGCCATAAAAATGAATATGGACTGATACATGATATAACATAAATGAATTTTGAAAACATGCTAAATAAAATAATCCAGACACAAAGGCCATATATTGTATGACTCAATTTGTGCAAACTATCCAAAAATAGGCAAATCCAGAAAGACAGAAAGTCTCTGGGGAGAGTTAGCAATAGGGAATGACTGCTAATGGGAATGGGATTTCTTTTTGGGTGATGAAAATGTTTTAGAATTAGGAATTGATTTGCACAACCTTGTGAATGTACTAAAAAACATTGGATTGAAAATATACATCCAAACAAAAACTTGTACAACAATTTTCATAGCAGCATTATTCATAATAGCCCCAAAGTAGAAACAACCAAAATGCTTATCACCTAATGGATAGATGAATAAAACATGGTATCACACTATGCAATTGAATATTATTGATGACTAAAAAGAAATGAATTCTGATACATGGCACAAAATAGATGAACCTTGCCAGACATGGTGTCACATGCCTAAAATCCCAGCAACTCAAGAGGCTGAGCGAAGCAGGAGGATACCAAATTACAGGACAGTTTGAACAACTTAGCAAGACTCTTTATTTTGAGATAAAAAGGCTGGGGGTGTGACTCAATGACAGAGAGCCTCAATCTGTAGAACTACACACACACACACAGACACTCATGCTTGCATGCATGTGCACGTGCGCACACACACACACACACATATTTACTTTAAAACATTGCAAGTGAAACTAGACACAAAAGATCACATATTATACAAGTCCTTTAATACCATGTGTCCAAAATAGGTTTATAAGGACAGAAAATAGATCAGTGGGTGCTTCTTTCTAGGGAAAATGGCAATGATTGCTAATATATGGGTTTTCTTTTAAAAGTGATTTTAAATTATCCTAAAATTAGATCTCGGTAATGGTTGCACAATCCTGTGAATATATTTTAAAATAGTGCTTTCAACTCTCTAAATGGGTGAATTTTGTGGTTATTATATTTCAATAACTTCAAATTGAAAAAGAAAACATTCAATTGTACTCTTTAAATGAGTGAGGTTTATGGTATGTGAATATTTGCATAAAGCTGCAAGGGGTGGGGAATGGAAAGATACCCTGTGTTCATGAGGTGGCAGACTTGATATTGTTAAAATGTCAGTATTAGCTAAAGTGATCTACAGAGCTAATATGATCCTTATCAAAATCCCAATGGCATATTTTGCACAAAAAGAAAAAGTCACCCCAAAATTCATATGAAATCTCATGTACTCTGAATAGCCAGAATAAAAGAAGAAAAAAGCTAGAGATCTCCTCTTGCCTGATTTCAAACTTTTTTTTAGCATGGTTTATTCATTTATTTCTATTAATTTTATTTATTTATTTATTTTTTAGTTTTCGGCAGACACAACATCTTTGTTTGTATGTGGTGCTGAGGATCGAACCCGGGCCGCACGCATACCAGGCGAGCACGCTACCGCTTGAGCCACATCCCCAGCCCCTGATTTCAAACTTTATTGCCAAGTTATGGTAATCAAAACAGTGTGGTGCTGAAATACACATATTTGGACCAATGGAAGGAATAGAAGACCCAGAAGTAAGTCCTTATATGTGTGGTCAATCAAGTTTCATTAAGGGTGCCAAATCCGTCCAATAGAGAAAGGTAGTCCCTTCAACAAATGGTATTGAAAGAACAGCCTATCTCCATGCACTTACCTTGCATTATGTACAAAAGGTAACTCAAAATAGATCAAGCATCTAAGCATAAGACCTAATTCTATAAAACTCTAAGAAGAAACCAGGAGAAGATGTTCGTGGTATTGGATTTGGCAGTAATTTATTGGATATGACAGCAAGAACACAGGCAATTAAAGAAAAAAATAGATAAAAAGGATTTCATCAAAATTAATTTTTTCTATGTACCAAAGGACATTACCAACAGAATAAAAAGTCAAATCATAGAACATGGGGAAATATTTTAAAAGCATATGTCTGTTAAAGAATTAATATCCAGAGCTGGGGTTGTGGCTCAGTGGTGGAGTGCTTGCATAGTGCATGTGAGGCCCTGGGTTCAATCCTCACCACCACATAAAAATAAATAAATAAAATAAAGGTATTGTGTCCATCTACAACTAAACATTTTTTAAAAAACATTTAGATGTGATGGACCTTTATATTATTCATTTATTTATATGTGGTTCTGAGAATTGAACCCAGTGCCTCACACATGCTAGGCAAGTGCTCTACCACTGAGCCCCAGCCCCAGCCCCACAACTAAATATTTTTAAAAAGAATCAATATCCAGTAGATAGTCAACAACAAAGACATCCTGATTTTAAAAATGGGCAAAAACTTCAATAAATATTTCTCCAAATAAAATATGCAAATAGTCAATAAGCATGCTAAAACATGTACAACATCATTATCTATTGCAGAAATACAAATCAAACTCACAATGAATATCACTTCACATTCACTGCATGGCTGTTAAAAACAAAAACCAAAAACCAAAAAAACAAAAAATAAGGCTGGTCATGGTGGTGCACACCTGTAATCCCAGGGATTCAGGAGGCTAAGGCAAGGGGATTGCAAGTTCTAAACCAGGCTGTGCAACTTAGCAAGACTCTGTCTTGAAATGAAAAAATAAAAAGGGTTGGGGATGTAGCTCAGTGGTTAAGTTCAATTCCAGTATCCCACCATGCCCTCCAAAAAATGGAAAAAGCAAGAAAATGCTTCTCCAAATTATAAGTATTGGTGAGAATGTAAGGATAAAGAGAAATTAGGATCCTTTTGCTGGTGGGAATGTAAAATCATGCAGCTTCTCTGGAAAATGGTATTTGAGTTCCTAAAAAAATAAACAAAATTAACATAATATCCATCAATTCAACTTCTGGACATATAACCAAAGGAATTGAAAGCAGAGACTTGAATAAATATGTGTGCACTCCTGTTCATAGCAGCACTATTCACAGTAGTGAAAGGTGGAAGCAACCCAAGTGTACATTGATGGATAAATGGATAAACAAACCATTGTATATCTATTCATTGGAATGCTATTGGTTCATAAAAAGGAATTAAGTACTAATACACGCTACAACATGGATCAACCTTCAAAACATTATATTAAGTGAAATAAGGTAGTCATAAGAAAATTAATACTGTACAATTCCATTTATGTGAAGTATCTAGAATAGTCAAATTCATAGAGGAAGTAGAGCAGTGGTTGCCAGGGGTTTGGAGGAGGGGAACTGAATAAATGTTTAATGGAGATTCAGTTTTGCAAGAAGAAAAGGTTTTGGAGATTATTTGCACAGCAATGTGAATGTGCTTCTGCTGATGAATTGTACACTTAAAAAGGGTTAAGATGGTAACTTTTTCCTCCCTTTTTATTTTTTAAATTGTTCTAATTAGTTATACATGACAGTAGAATGCATTTTGACACATTGTACACAAATGGAGCACAACTTCTCATTCCTCTGGCTGTACATTGCTACAGAGTTACTCCAGTAGTATAATCACATGTATAGGGAAATAATGTCCGTCTCATTCCATTGTCCTTCTCATCCTCACACTCCCTCCCCTCCCCTCACTTCCCTCTGCCCATCTAAAGTTCCTTCAATTCTTCCCTAACCGCCCCCCACCTCATTATGGATCAGCATATGCTTATTAGAGAAAACATTCGGTCTTTGTTTTTTGGGTGTTTGGCTTATTTTGCTTAACATGATATTCTCCAATTCCATCCATTTACCTGCAAATGCCATAATCTCATTCTTCTTTAAGGCTGAGTAATATTCCATTGTGTATATGTACCACATTTTCTTAAATATATATTTATTTTTTAGTTGTAGGTGGACACACAATATCTTTATTTCATTTTTATGTGGTGCTGAGGATATAACCCAGTGCTTCATGCATGTTAGGTGAGCGCTGTGCCACTGAGCCACAACCCTAGCTCCACATTTTCTTTATCCATTCATCTGTTGAGGGGCACCTAGGTTGGTTCCATAGTATAGCTATTGTGAGTTAAGCTGCTATAAATATTGATGTGGCTGTGTCACTGTAGTATGCTGATTTTAAGTCCTTTGGGTATATGCTAAGAAGTCGGATAACTGGGTCAAATGGTGGTTCCATTCCAAGTTTTCTGAGGAATCTCCATACTGCTTTCCATAGTGGTTACAGTTCCAACAGCAATGTATGAGTGTACCTTTTCCCCCACATCCTTGTCAAAACTTATTATTGCTTGCATTCTTGATTATTGCCATTCTGAGTGGAGTGAGATGAGATCTTAGAATAGTTTTGATTTGCATTTCTCTAATTGATGGAGAAATTAAATGTTTTTTCATGTTTGTTGATTGATTGTATTTTTTCTTCTGAAAAGTGTCTCTTCAGTTCCTTAGCCCATTTATTTATTGGGGTTTTTCTTTGGTGTTAAGTTTTTTGAGTTCTTTTTATATCCTGAAGATTAGTGCTCTATCTGAGGTGCGTGAGGTGAAGATTTTCTCCCATTCTGTAGGCTTGCTCTTCACATTATAGATTGTTTCCTTGCTCAGAAGAAGCTTTTTAGTTAGTGGATTAAAGACTTGGGCACTACAACAGAGACCCTGCACCTAATAGAAGAAGAAGTAGGCCCAAATCTTCATCGTGTCGGCTTAGGACCTGACGTCCTTAATAAGACTTCTAAAGCACAAGAAGTAAAATCAAGAATCAATAAATAGGGTGAATTCAAATTAAAAGATGGCAACTTTTATGTTAAAGGTTTTTGGTTTGTTTTAATCACAAGTAAAAATTTTAAGTCAGGCACAGTGGTGCAACTCTGTAATCCCAGATACTTGGGAGGCTAAGGCAGGAGGCTTGCAACATCAAAGCCAGCCTCAGCAACTCAGTGAGACCCTGTCTCAAAATAAGAAATTAAAAGGCTAAGAATGTCACCCAGAGGTAGAGCACTTATGTAGCATGTGCAAGGCCCTAGGTTCAATCCTGAGTACCAACAGAAAAAAAAAAATTAAAGGAAGAAAATCTCAAGGTTCTCTTTTGTACCAGAGGCAGCAAACTCATGGATGTAATGAGCCACACGAGAGCTGGCATTGATTAAAATTAAAAATAAGTTTAAGAATGGTCTAAATAAAGTTAGGAGTGATAGCATTAAAATGGATTTTTAACCAAATTCGAGGTATTTGGGTGACACTTGAGAGCTTTAATAGGATCACTACACGGAGAACCATTAGGTTGTCAAACAACGTACCTTCTGGTAATGAAAATGAGAGACTCTGGCCTGGCAAATAACAGTTACGATAGAATGAGACTATTCTTATTTTCCAATAAAAAGTCTAGAGTATGCTTATTTAAATATCCACTTGCAGAAATAGTATTACTTTAATGGTAGTTTGTTGAAGCAAAGTGATAGTGCCCAGAGCTTTGTAAAACAACAATCCAAAACAGGGCTATATATTTTTAATATCTGAAAGGACCCTCAATCATTATTTTATCGTTCTATATTTTCATGGCAGATGTTGACATTTTACTATTGTTCCAGAATCAAATGTCAAGTTATTCCTGTTCAGAATTTTCCATTTCCATTTTCAAAGAATTCCATCTGCAGCTGTATTTATAGCGAACTCTCTGCTTGCAAAAACCCAGCATTTTTAAGCAGGTTTGTAAATAGGTTTGAAGGAGTACATGCAAGCATTGGAGACCTGCCTGGTTTAATTAATTCTCTTTCCAGGCATTAGAACCTACACAAGTAGGCCAGCTGGAGGTGAATGTTTTCTTTGAAAGTGATAATTATGTGCCTTTTCAATTGTTTGCTTTTCCATATTCCCCCCAGTCAGATTCCCCAGAATTCAAAAACTTTAAGTATCAGGAGAGGGTTTTTTCCCCCTCCTGGGAAAATGAATGTGGAGATGAGCTGAGATAATAATTGTGGATAATACAGATAGTTTGAAGGTCTGGATGATGCATACAAGTACAATGAGGGGACTGTGGGCTTCTGCTAAATATAGCACATACGACCTGCTATGGCATTGTGAATATGTTACTGTGCTTCAATTCACATTTTCTTTTTCTTATATTGCTTTCAGGATGCCTTGGTTTTCACCCTCTAAGCTCTCCTTGCAGCCCAGTGATGTGGTGAATAGCTCTCTGCATTGCCTAGCACATGAAAAGCAAAGAGGCAAGCTCCTGTCTGTCCCCCGTGAGGAGGATATGGCCTCGGCCCCAGCAAGGGGCAGTCAGGGAGAGTGAGGACTAAGAGTCCACTGCACAACCAGACTTTATCACTCCAAAGCCACCCTCACCAGGACATGGCTTCCCAGTGGAGTGCTGTTAGAAACCCCCAGGCTTTCCATCCTTCTTCCTGCTTGGACTCAAGTGTTCAAGAGGTGTAAGGCCCAGCAGGCAGCTCTGTTCCAGAAGTGCATAGCATACCAGTCAGGAGGGTGTGTGGACGTGGATGCCAGCATGAGTCCCTTGGTGCTTAGTTAAGTGGGGTCCACAGTGGACCTGAGGCTGGGGAATGAACTTCCCAGATGAACCTGAGGTTGGCTAACAGGCAGAGCGAGGAAAAAGCTGCCAAACAACACCCGCCCACACTCCGTTCCAATTTCCCTTGGCTTTTAGAGTGTATAAGCCTTCCTCAATAGTTTTTCTTTTCTACTACTTATGGAAATGAAATTTCTGGTGGTAATGAAATGAGCTATTTTATAGATCTCTCCCACAGCTTGTTTGAGGGCACATCAATGTGCAAAGTCACATATTCTCAAAGATGATCTTTTAAAAGAGTTTGAAAAGGTTATACCATGATAGTCATTGCAACAACAATAACTATGGAAGGGGGCATATGTTGGCAATTTCCCAAGGTATCCACTCTAGAGACTTTAGACCACAGCTTAGCAGACTGTGGTCTGTGAGTGAAATCCAGTCCATGTCTATTTTCATATGCTCTGTGAGCTAAGAATGGCTTTTACATTTTTAGATAGTTGAAAAAAAATCAAAAGAATATTTTATGACAAGGGGAAAATCACATAAAATTCAAATTTCAGTATTCAGAAACAATTTTACTGGAACACAGCCATGTTCATTAGTTTACACATTGAATGTGACTGCTTTCATGTGACTGTTGGAGTTTAGTAGTTGCAATGAAGACATACATGACACTCCCATTGCTTTGTTCTGTTGGTTGGTACACTGTGAATCACAGTGGCACTACTATAACTTGACAGTGTTGCTAGTGCAGAATGTTTTCACTGGAATGAAACATTTTTTTCTATATCTAGTGTATACTCATCATATCAATACAAGAAGAGAAAAGCAGACATTTAACGTTGTACTTTTAAGGCACAATGAAATGTAGACTCTTTCCTTAACAGATTATATGGCAAAGTATGGTTTTTATTATGCAAAAACATAGTACTGTGCTCAAAGGCTGCAATATACATTGCCATTACCACACTAAGCACTGATAACAATGTTCTCAACTCACAGGAAAGCAATGGTCAGAGAAATAAGAAAATTTAAAACAAACTATCTCATCACAGTAAAACTTCACAAATAAAACAGAAGAAAATGAGTCTAAAGTAAATTTTCAAGTGGCTCATTTGTTAGCCAAGCAACAAAAGCTATTTACCAATGGTGAGTTTATTAAATTGTATTTGATTGCAACAGCTAAAGAAATGTGTCCAGAGAAAATAAACTTGTTTAAGACTATTAGCCTTTTGGCAAGAACACTTGCTTGAAGAATTGAGGCTATTAGGAGCAACATTAATAGTCAATTTAAAAACAAGGGAAGCAATATTGAGTGGTTTTTCTTGGCTTTTGATGAGTTGACAGATGTTACTGATACTGTTCAGTTGTTGTTGTTTATTTCAGAAGTCAATGCCAAACTTTAAGCAACTGAGGAATTTGCCTGTATGAATACTCTGTGTAGAAAATTACAGATGATATCTTAAAAGAAGTGGGGAAATCAGTGTGCAATTCACCATGAAGTGGAATCAGTTAAGATGTTTTACAACTGATGGTGGTAAGATATATGTGGAGAAAAGAAAGGAAAATTTGGATAGATTTATGCAACTTGTGAAAATGTGAGATGTTTAAAGCTTATCATTTTCATTTTATTATTAATTAGGAGGTATTTTGAGGAAAATATATGAATCTAGCATGTGTTATTGAACTAGTGATATCAATAGTGATCTTCATTCACTCCCATCAACTTAATCATCACCAGTTTCATAAACTTGTTGTCATAAATAGAAGCTGAACATCCTCACAGAAGTTCTGTGGTGTAGCATTGGTTAAATTTTATTGCCATATTGGTGCTTAGTTTTAAAATTCATTTAACTGTGCAATTGAGCATCTTCCACCTAACCTTCAACTGGAAGTGATTAATCTGAAATGTAATGACTTGATACAAGGCAAATACCAAGAGAAGAATCTAACAGAATTCTATAGATGTCTTCCAAGTGAAGAACATATGCAATTGAAATCATTGTTTTATATTTGTAACCAAGGAATGTATGGAATGTTCACTATAGTCAAATCTGTGAGACAGAGGGCATATTTTTGATTGCCTAGGTCTGGGGACAGGGAGGCTAGGAGGAAATAATGGCTGTTGATGGGTATGGGTCTCTTTTTGAGGTATTAAAAGGTTCTAAAATTGGTTGTAGTGATGGTTGTGTGACTCCAGAATGTAGTAAAAACTACTGAATTGTGTAAAAAAACCCCCAAAATAATATGCTCATGAATTTATATCAGTACTTGACAATACCTGTTCATGAAAAAAGTTTATTTTTAAAAATTTTTATTTGTTCTTATTAGTGATACATGACAGTAGACTGTATTTTGACATATTATACATATATGGAGTATCACTTCTCATTTTTCTGGTTGTATATGATGTAGAATTACATTGGTTGTGTAATCATATGTGTGCATAGGATAGTAATGTTCCATTCATTCTACTATCTTTCTTATTCCCATATCTCTCCTTTCTTTCATTCCCCTTTGTTGAATCTAAAGTACTTGTGTTCTTCCGTACCTCCCATTCCTTATTGAGAGTTAGCATTTGCATATCAGAGAAAATATTCAGCATGAGAGTCTCCCATTCCATGCATTTATTGGCAAATGCCATAATTCCATTCTTTATGGCTAAATAATATTCCATTGTGTATATGTACCACATTTTCTTTATCCATTCATCTGTTGAAGGCCACCTAGGTTGATTCCATAGTTTAGCTATTGTGCATTGAGCTGCTATAAACATTGATGTGGCTGCGTCACTGTAGTATGCTGATCTTAAGTCCTTTGGGTATATGCTGAAGAATGGGATAATGTTCCAAGTTTTCCAAGGAATCTCCATACTGCTTTGCAGAGTGGTTGCAACAATTTATAGTCCCACCAGCAATTTCCCCCCACATCCTTGCCAACATTTATTGTTACTTGTATTTTTTGGAGGGGGTACTGGGGATTGAACTCAAGGCACTCAAGCACTGATATACATCCTCAGCCCTATTTTGCATTTTATTTAGAGATAGGGTCTCAATGAGTTGCTAGGCTGGCTTTGAACTTGTGATCCTCCCATGCCACTGGGATTACAGCCGTGTGCCACCATACCTGGCTAGTTACTTGTATTCTTAATAGCTACCATTCTGACTGGAGTTAGATGGAATCTCAGTGTAGTTTTAAATTTGCATTTCTCTAACTGCTAGAGATGTTGAACATTTTTTCATATATTTGTTGACTGATTTTATTTCTTCTGTGAAGTGTCTGTTCAGATCCTTTGCCCATTTATTGATTAGGTTATTTGTTTTTTGGTGTTAAGTTTTTTTGAGTTCTTTATACATCCTGGAAATTAATGCTCTATCTGACATGCATGTGGCAAAGATTTTCCCCCATCCTGTTGGCTGTCTCTTCACATTGTTAATTCCTTTGTTGTGCAGAAACTTTTTTAGTTTGATTCAATCTCATTTATTGATTCTTGATTTTACTTTTTGTACTTTAGGAGTCTTGTTAAGGAAGTTGTGGCCTAATCCAACATGATGAAGGTTTGGGCTTACTTTTTCTTCTATTAGGTGCAGGGTCTCTGTTCTAGTGCATAAATCCTTAATCCACTTTGAGTTGAGTTTTGAGCAAGGTGAGAAAGGAGTTTAATTTAATTTTGCTACATATGGATTTCTAGTTATCCCAGCACCATTTGATCAAGAGACTATCTTTTCTCTAATGTATGTTTTTGGCACCTTTGTCTAATATGAGATTACTGTATTTATGTGGGTTTGTTGCTATGTCCTGTGTTCTGTACCATGGTCTACAAGTCTATTTCGATGCCAATAGCATGCTGTTTTTGTTACTATTGCTCTGTGGTATAGTTTAAGGTCTGGTATAGTGATGCCACCTGTTTCACTCTTCTTGCTAAGGATTGTTTTGGCTATTCTGTGTCTCTTATTTTTCCAAATAAATTTCGTTTTTTCTATTTCTGTGAGGAATGTCATTGGGATTTTGATTGAAATTGCATTAAATCTCTATAGTGCTTTTGGTAGTATGGTCATTTTGACAATATTAATTCTGCCTATCCAAGAACAAGGGACATCTTTCCATCTTCTAAGGTCTTCTTCAATTTCTTTCTGTAGTGTTCTGTCCTTCACCTCTTAAAAATACATTTTCAAAGACAAAAATACATAAGATTTCAGTTTAGATCAACATTAACAGATAGATACCTGTGCTCAATTTTAATGATAGGGTACACTGACTTTGAACTTCAATTAAATGAATTTTTATCCCCCCAAATATTCCATTTTTCTTATTAACATGTGTATATTGTGAAAATAGCTCAATTATTATTATATTTTAAAGTTTGTTGAAAAATTTATGGAAATTTATTTTCTCTCTTATTTTATAAGCACCTACCTAATATCCTTAATTGTATCTCTCATTCCACATAGCCTAATATACTTACTAATTAGCATTTACAGAAAATGTTTGCTGATATATTCTCTAAACTCTTACTCTCACAAACCTTGGTATTTAGTGCTCTCTCCCTTACTCCATTTTTTCCTACATTTGAGTCTCTATTGTTTGATTAATGTTTTAATCTAATTAATATGAATGGGATTCAGTATATTTTAGCACAGGCATAAAATTATGCACTGATCAAATCACAATAATTAGCATTTCTCTCTTACCCTTTTTTTATATGTGGAAACTTCAAACTCCTCTCTTTTATATCCTCATAAAATATAATACAGGTTATTGTAAACTACAGTCATTCTATTTTGCTGTGTTCCACTTTTGGAAGTTGTTATCCAACTTATATTTATAATCCCAGGTTTCTAGTCTCTAGTAGTCACTATTGTACATTTATATTGACTTTTTTAGTTTCTACATATTAGTTCCTCTTTAAACATCTGTGTTAGGACCTTCATAGGGCTAGAGTAATGTTACTGTATCTTCTACAGACAATGGGGTACCATCTGTTGGTTTCTAACAAATGATCTAGGGCTGATCCTCAAATCTTTTGCCAGAGTACATGGAGGTTCAATATGTTATAACTATGAAGACTTTAAACTATGCAACGAAAAGATGTTAAAACTATGTCAAAATCAAAGCCTTTTGTGTTGCAAGCAGTATCAACAAGAAAGCAAAAAGAAAATCCACAGAAAAATAGTTGAAAATAATATATCTGATGAAGGTTTATTATCTAGAATATGTAAAGAACACCTACTACTCAAAAAACAAAACAATGTAACTAGAAATGGGCAAAGGTCTTTCATAGTTATTTCTCCAAAGAGGATATAAACATGCTCAATAAGTACGTGAAAAGATGCTCAGCATCATTAGTTATTAGGAAAATGCACATCAAAACCACAATAAAATACATTAGGATGGCTACAATTTGAAAGGAAATAACAAGTATTGCCAAGAATGTGAAGAAATTGGAACCCACATACATTGCTGATGATAATGAAAAATGATACAACCATTGTGTCAAACAGTTTGACAGTTTCTTATAAAACTAAATACAAAATTAACACATGATTCAACAATTCCACTCCTAGCTACATATCCTGAAAAATAAAAAAAAAACAGCAACTGACACAGATACTGGGACAACAAAGTTCATTGCTGCATCATTCACATTACCCAAAAGGAGGAAACAACAAAATGTGGTATATCTGAAACAATGGAATTTTATTCAGCCACAAAATGGAATGAAATTCTGCTATATGCTGCAGCATGTATGATCCTTGAAAAAAAATGCTAAATGAAATAAGTGAGACACAAAGGACAGATGTTATATGAAAATACATATTTGAACCATATTGCATAGGCAAACTCATAGAGATGTAAAATAGATTAGAGGTTATCAGGTTAGAGGAAAGAAGAGTTATTACCTAATGGTTACAGAGCTTCTATTGAGGAAATGGAGAATTATTGAAAACAAATAGTAGTAAATATAATTAATGCCACTGAATTGTACCCTTAAAATAGTTAAAATGGGGGCTGGAGTTGTGGCTCAGTTGTAGAGCGCTTGCCTAGCACATGCTAGGCCCTGAGTTCGATCCTCAGTACCACATAAAAAATAAGTTAATTAATTAAATAAAAGTATTAAACACATATTTAAAATGGAAAATTTTGTATGTATTTCATCACAATAAAAATATTTAAAAAGATATGAGATCAAGACCTTAAACTGGGCTCAGTGGCACACAGCTGTAATCCCAGCAGCTCCAGAGGCTGAGGCAGGAGGATCTCGACTTCAAAGGCAACCTCAGCAACAATGAGTCACTAAGCTACTCACTAATCTCCCCTCCAAAGATGCCATGCAGTAAAGGCCCATATGAAGGAGACTAGGGAAAAGAGAGGAATCAGGATAGCAAAAGTTTGAAAACTTTGTTTTCATGACCTCTACTAATATTGTACTTTTTAAGGTCTTTTTTGCTTTCTTTTTTTTTTTTTCTTTTTGGTACTGGGCATTGAACTCAGGGGCACCCGACCACATCCCCAGCCCCATTTTGTATTTTATTTAGAGACAGGCTCTCACTGAGTTGCTTAGTGCTTCATTGTTGCTGAGGCTGGCTTTGAACTCACGATCCTCCTGCTTCAGCCTCGAGAGCCACTGTGATTACAGGCATATGCTACCGTGCCTGGCTCCCAGCTCTTTTTATTTTTAACTTTGAATAAGGGTCTCCCTAAGTTGCCTAGGTGGGCCTTGACCTTGAGGTCCCCTCAACCTCTTGAGTCACTGGGATTAAAGTTGTGTAACACTGCACCTGGTGGATTTTTTCTTTTCTAAGGCTGAAGAACATTCTATTACATACATATATCACGTTGCATTTTTCCATTTGTCTGTGGATGGACATTTGGGCCATTTCCACCTCTCAGGTACTATAATTAATGCTGCTAATATGGGTGTGCAAATGTCTCTGTGAGATTCTGCTTTTAATTCTTTTGGATATATACCCAGAAATGGGATTGCTGCAGCATATGGTAATTCTATGTTTAATTTTGTGAGGAATCTCCATACTGTTCCGTAGCAGCTGCACCATTTTTGCATTCCCAGTAACAGTGTGCTAGTGTTTCAGTTTCTCCACATTTCTGCCAACATGTTATTTTCTCTTTTTTATATAGCAATCATCTTAATGGATGTGAGGTGATATTTCACTGTGGTTTTGATTTGTATTCTACTTTCTTTTAATTGTGGCTAAGGGGTTTCCCATTTTGCAAGTGGGAAATCCATTAACCTGCTTTTGTGTCACAAGAATGTACAAACACAGATCACGAATATCTTCTATCCATTTTCATGTAAATACATGCATATATAACATTGTTGTCATACACACATGACCACTTGCTGGTGTAGTCAGGGCTGCATAAAAGATTTACTGGGAAGACACTGGATATATTTTAAGACTACGAGCTCTGAAAGTCAATATAAGGGCCTGGAGAATAAAAATCCTTTCTTTGCTGACTTACTCCCACTAGAGTTATTTTTTCTTTTTTCTTTTTAGATATACATCACAGTAGAGTGTATTCTGACATATTATACATACATGTAGCATAACTTATTGTAATTAGGATCCCATTCTTGTGGTTATACATAATATGGAGTTTCACTGGTCATGTACTCATATATGAACATAGGAAAGTTATGTCTGATTCATTCCACTGTCTCTCCAATCCCCACACCTCCTTCCTTTCCTTCATTCTCTATTGTGTAATCCAATGAACTTCTATTCTTCCTTCCCACCCCCTTATGGTCTGTTAGCACCCACAAGACAACAAAGCAGATATTAGGCACCAGGAGCCCCCTGCTTATTTCACTTAGCATGAGAGTCTCCAGTTCCATTCATTTACCTGCAGATGCCATAATCTCACTCATCTTTAAGGCTGAATAATATTTCATTGTGTATATGTACCACATTTTCTTTATCCATTCGTCTGTTGAAGGGTACGTAGGTTGGTTCCATAGTTCCATAGTTATTGTGAGTTGAGTTTCTATAAACATTAATGTGGCTGTGTCACTGTAGTATGCTGATTTTATGTATTTAGGTATACGCTGAGGAGTGGAATAGCTGGGTCAAATGGTGGTTCCATTCCAAGTTTTCTGAGGAATCTGCTTTCCAGAGTGGTTGCACCAATTTGCAGTTCCACCAGCAATGTATGTGTGGACCTTTCCGTCCACATCCTTGCCAACATTTATTGTTGCTTATATTGTTAATAATTGCCATTCTGATTGGAGTGAGATGGAATCTCAGTGTGGTTTTAATTTGCATTTCTCTAATTGCTCACTAGGCTTTTCTTTATATGTGTTTAGAAAATGATCTGTAAGGGCTGTAAGCTCTACATGTTTCAGTCTTATTTTCCCTACAGTGTAGGGGTAGTAGAGTTTTAAAAAACTAAAGAACTAAGATTCCTTGATGTTGTCCATCTTTCAATTTTATTTATACCCAAAGGAAAGAAAGTATGGGGAATAGATCAATAATGAGGAAAGTTGTTTATTAGCACTCTGATTGGGACACAGGTTAACAGCTTTCTCTTCAGTGAGGGGACAAATGAACAGGTAGCCTTGCTATGCTGTTCATGGTAACTTCTGTTTCACAGGCCAGTACTACTCTGTGCCTCTGGCTCATGGCAATTTCCTTTCTCATTTCATTAGCACGTTGTGTTAGTGCCTCCAGAGAAGCAGGGGGCTCCTGGTGCCTAATATCTGCTTTGTTGTCTTGATTTTCAGGGGAAAGTATGCTGTTGTTCGTAAAAGAAATAGATCAAAGAATCCAGACTTAACCTGTTGGGCTGGAAGTTAGTCTAAAGAACAAAAGTGTGGGGGAGACTGAAAGAGACCTGTTGTATTAGTTCACAATGTAGTCCCTTTACAGAGCTAGAGACCTGGAGTTCCTGATAGCTTCCGTTTCTGTTTGTTTTTCCTCTTTTTTAAAATTTTTAATATTTATTTTTTAGTTTTCGGCGGACACAATATCTTTGTTTGTATGTGGTGCTGAGGATCGAACCTGGGCCGCATGCATGCCAGGCGAGCGCGCCACCGCTTGAGCCACATCCCCAGCCCTTGTTTTTCCTCTTGTCACATGCAGAGAAAATCTCTAAACAAGGGAATTGAGGATGACTGAATCTTGTCTTAATTTTTAGAATGAAAAGTTCACAGAGGGAGACTTTTTGAGACAGATACTCCAAGAGTAATGCTATCTATTTTGGTATGGAGCAGATGGACTGCAAAGCTTTCCCTGTTAACATTAGCTTCTCCATCATAGGTTTCTGCCACCCTGAATCTGTGAATTTGAGAGACCTTGTCTCCTCTCCTTTTGAGAGATGGAAAAAGAACAGCTGCATTTGTGTTTTTACAGAGATTGGGGTCTGGAAATAACGTCACATTTTCCATTTTCCTGCAGCATGATCTATTTCCAATAGAAACATTTGTGCAGTGTCTGCAAGGGAGATGGATCAGGAGTGATACATACCTTGCTTCATATGTTGGAAGGTAGCCCAAGAGAAGAATTAAAAAGAGCTCTGGTATGTGTCTAAGGACAGAATGTAGTGATGAAGGGAATGTTGCTGCCCTGTGATGTCTAGAACCTCATTTACAGGTCTCTCCTGCTCTGTACCTGTAGGCTTTGGCCACTTCTTTCAATTTTTTAGAGAAAATAAAAGCTTAATTTAAGAATAGTTTCACATGTACAGAGAAGATGTGGAGATAGTACAAAGAATTCTTGTATATACTTTATTTAGATTCCATTGATTTTTTTCCCCCTCAGATCCATTTTCTTCTCCAGGATCCCATCCAGGGTATCAGTTGTGTTATCTTCTAACTGCCATAACAAAATACTACAGACTGGGTGGTCTAAACCACAGAAAATTCATTTTCATACACTTCTGGTGACTGGAAGTCCAAGGTCAGGTGTTGGTAGATTTGATTTTTTTCCAGAGGCCTTTTTGGCTTGCAGATGGCTGTCACACGACCTTTTCTCTGTGTGCATGCACTCCTGATGTAGTCTTCTTTTAGTAAGGGTAATAGTCCTATTGGATTAGAGCCCTGCCCTATGACCTCATTTGATCTTATTTGCCTATACTAGTTATCTTCAAATGAAGTCACACTGGGAGCTAGGACTTCAACATATGTAATTGGGAGGGGACACAATTCAGTGTATAATACTCCACCTTCTATTCTTCTAAAACTCATGTCCTTCTCACATGCAAAATACATTGACCCCATCCCTATAGGCTTCAAAGTCTTAGCTCATTTTAGTATTGACTCTATGCCCAAGTTTTATCTAAATATTATCTAAATCAGGTATGCATGAGACTCAAGTTATAAATCATTCTGAGGCAAAATTTCTCTCTGGCTATGAATTTGTGAAACAAGATAGGATATGGGCTTCTAAGATACAGTACTGGGACAGGCTTAGGATATATATTCTCATTCCCAAAGTGAGAAATTAGAAGGAAGAAAGGGGTTACAGATCACAAAGTTCAAACCTGCCAAGGATAATATTTATTAGATCTTAAACCTCAAGAATAATAATCCTCTTGTGGTTTAATGCTCTGCCTCTGGGCTTATTGGAATAGTAGTGTCACTCCTATGGCTTTGGGTGGTGGCCCTGCCTTTGTGGATTTGGGACGTGATGTCCACCTCCAGACTCTGGGTGATGGTTGACAGGGAGCAGGAGGAAAGTGAAATAGGGTTTTTCTGGTCAAAAGTCATAATAAAGTGTCAGTTATGTAAGATGAATAATTTCCAGAGATCTGGTATACAACATTTTGTCTATGCTGTTTCCTGAACTAGATAATCTCAATTGACCTATATCAAAGTTCATTGCTCAAAAGGTATGTATCACTCCTGATCCATCTCCCTTCCAGACACTTGCCTTAATTTTTAGGATGAAAAGTTCACAGAGGGGGGCTGGGGATATGGCTTAAGCGGTGGCACACTCGCCTGGCATGCGTGCGGCCCAGGTTCGATCCTCAGCACCACATACAAACAAAGATGTTGTGTCTGCCGAAAACTAAAAAATAAATATTAAAATTCTCTCTCTCTCTGTCTCTCTCACTCTTTCTTTAAAAAAAAAAAAAAGAAAAGTTCACAGAGGGAGATTTTTTTGAGACAGATAGTCCAAGAGTAATACTACCATTGAACCATGTCCCCAGCCCTTTTTTATATTTTATTTTGAGACAGTGTCTCTTTGAGTTGCTTAGGGCCTCGCTAAGTTGATGAGGCTGGCTTTGAACTCAAGATTCTCCTGCCTCAGCCTCCCAAGCTGCTGGGATTACAAGTGTGTGCCATTGCACCCAGCTATTATATGTTTTAATTAACCTGTTTACACAAATATATTATGTTTTAATTAACATATTTTTAAAATAAAAAAAATTGATGAAATTTTCAGTAGTAAAAAAGAAAAAGTACAGTATTCCTGTTTTATGCAATTAAAATTTTATTAAGAAAGTAGATCTCAATGTAAGTATTCCTACAGAGTTTCTTTAAAAATACTATTTGAATAAGCAAATGAATCAACTTAGATTGTTGAATGCAAAGGAATTCTTATATTATTTATTTTTATTTTTATCATATAAAAACAGTTGACGTAAAAAACAATTTCATGTTGATTTCTTAGATGTGTTGGTAATGGTTGAATTTAAGTAAAATATCTAATAATGAAGATTGCAGGTAAAATCTTTGAGCTATTTGAAACAGATAAATATTCACACATATAAAGTTAAATTGTGTTATATATTATATGGCTGATTATTCATTTTCATTAAAATCTATAAACTTTTATAGCACACATTTTATTTAGTAAGGATTCTGGCTGTTAGCATTTCAGTTAACAGTACTACATATATACAAATATATGTTTACACAAATATATATGTTGTTTTGTTTTGATGCAGAGGATTGAACCTAGGGGTACTTAACTACTGAACCACGTCCCCAGCCCTTTTTTATACATTATTTTGAGACAGTGTCTCGTTGAGTTGATTAGGGCCTCACTAAGTTGGTGAGGCTGGCTTTGAACTCAAGATCCTCCTGCCTCAGCCTGCCAAGCTGCTGGGATTACAAGTGTGTGCCACTGCAGCCAGCTATTATATGTTTTAATTAACTTGTATACAAATATATTATGTTAATTAACATATTTTGAAAATAAAAAATTGATGAAATTTGCAGTAGTAAAAAAGAAAAAGTATAGTGTTCCTGAGGAAGCCAGATATTAAACTTACTATACATAGACTTTATTTTTTAATTTTTTTAACATTATTTTATTTGAACCACATAGTAACTAGAAGCGTGTTATTGTTATTCTCAGTTCCAGGTTTGGAGTCAATATGACCCTGGTTCTTCTGGCACTAAACCTAATATTCTTTTTTTAAATATTTAGTTTTTATTGTAGTTGGATGTAATACCTTTATTTTATTTATTTTTATGTGGTGCTGGGATTGAATCCAGGGCCTTGCACGTGCTAGGCAAGCACTCTACCACTAAGCCACAACCCCAGCCTCTACATAGACTTTAAATTAGCCATTTAAACTGTGTTCAAAGAACAAAAGTATGTCTATAGAACAAAATGAAAGCATAATATGATGTTTCACTGACAGAGAAAGTATTAATAAGGTGATAGAAATTATAAGAAGAACCAAATAGGGGGGCTGGGAATATAGCTCAGTTGGTAGAGTGCTTTTCTTGCATGCACAAGGCCCTGGGTTCAATCCCCAGCACTGCGGAGAGAGAGAGAGAGAGAGAGAGAGAGAGAGAGAGAGAGAGAGAGAGAGAGAGAGAGAGAGAGAGAGAGAACCAAGAGAAATTCTGGAGATGAAAAGGGCAATAACTGAAATGAAAAGAAAAATTACTAGAAGGGCTCAACAACATAATTGAGCAATGAACTTTGATATAGGTCAATTGATGATTATCTAGTTCAGGAAACAGAAAGCAAAACAATAAAGAAAAATAGACAGCCTCCTTGGGAATGGTGGTCCACACCTGTGATTCCAGCTATTCAGGAGGCTGAGGCAGGGGGATTACAAGTTCAAGGCCAGCTTCAGCAACTTAGCAAGACCTCGAAATAAAAAAATAAAAAGGGCTGGGGATATAACTCAGGGGTAGAGCACTTGTCTAACATGCACAAGGCCCTGGATTGAATCCCCAGTAGTGCAAAAAATAAAATAAAACAAACAAAATAAAAACAGCTTCAGAGACTTGTGATATACCATCAAATTAACAATGGCCAAAATGGAAGACCCAAAGGGACAGGAATAAAGGAAGGAGAAGGAGTACTTCAAGAAATAATGACTTAAAATCAGCTTACTATAGTGATGCAGCCACATCAATGTTTATAGCAGCCCAACTCACAACTATGGAACCAACCTAGATGTCCTTTAACAGATGAATGGATAAAGAAAATATGGTATATATACACAATGGAATTTTACTCAGCCTTAAAGAAAAATGAAATTATGGCATTTGCAGGTAAATGGATAGAGCTGGAAAATATCATGCTAGGTGAAATAAGCCAGTTCCAAAAAACCAAAGGCAAAATGTTTTCTCTGCTATGTGGATGCTAATTCACTATAAAGAGGGTGGGGCTAGGGAAAAATAGAGATAGTTTGAATTAGGCATAGGGGAGTGAAGGTAGGGGAGGGGACAAAAGGGTAGGAAGGATAGTAGAATGAATTGGACATTATTACCCCATGTGTATATATAATTACATGACCTGTGTAACTCTACATCATGTACAACCAGACGAATGAGAAGTTATGCTCCATTTATGTAATATGTGTCAAAATGCCTTCTACTGTCAGTTATAACTAATTAGAACAAATAAAAATAGTCATTAACTAAGACATGAATTTTTAAGATATGATCTTGCCCAGTTATAATAATAAAACTGTAAGTGATGAAAGAAAGGAAGGCCCTAAACTTCCAATATTCAATGAAAAACATTCCTCTGCACACCTGAGAAGCTCGGTCAACTCCAAGTGGGATAAATCCAAGAGATCCATGCCTAGGTACATCAATGTTTAGCTGCTGAAAACAGCAGAGAAATGTAACTTAAAATATATAAGGGATTGTTGGTTACGTTAAAAATTAACATCATAAGAAACCACGGAGACCATATTGTCTGTTCAAAAGGATATTCAAAGCACTAAAAGAGAGTCTATCCAACAAGAAGTCTAAATACAACACTCCTACCAGAGCTGGGGTTGTGGCTCACCGGTAGAGCATTTGCCTAGCATGGGTGAGGTCCTGGGTTCAATCCTCAGCACCACATAAAAATAAATAAACAAAATAAAGGTATTGTGTCCAACTACAACTAAAAAATATTTATTAAAAAATAAATACACCACATCTATTCTTGACAAAAGAAGAAATTGAGACATTTCAGTATGAACAAAGAGAGAGTTCACTAGCAGACATGCCTTCCAAAATATCCTTTATGAAGTGAGTCTTTCATGCTAAAATGAAATGGACACTGGACAATAATTTGAATTCACATGAAGAAATAAAGAGCACCAGTAAAGGTAGCTACATAGATAAACATAAAAGATAGTGAAAATATTTTTTGTTTGAAACTTGTTTTTTCCTCAACCTGATTTAAAAAAGAGCTGCATAAAAGTAATAATCCCAAGTCTGTATTCATGGGCATATGATGGACAACATGTAAAACATAAAGGAAGGGAGAGGTAATAGAATTTTCTGAGAATCATATTTTTATGTCCACTTGCAATTAATTTCATAATAATCCAAACTAAAATTGTTATAAATTAAGGTATTTGTTATAATCTAAGGGCAATCACTAAGACAATAGTTTTATGTTATGCCAAGTAAACAATTTTGGGTTGCCCTCTATTTATTTTCCACCTTTAGCGTGGTCCTTTACTCAGTTCCTTGAGATTCTCCTTCAGTGCTGCTAAATTAGAGTCAGAGCTGGGGATAGGGATTGAGGTCAACATTGTTTATCCTGCTTTATGCATAGCTAAGGTAGAGCAGTATGTTCTCCCCTATCTAGTAGTAGTCATGGGCTTACTCCAAGTACTAGGTGCAGGCACTGGGTTTGGTTCTGGGTATGAGAATATGGCTGAGACAGGATAATTCCAGTCCTTGTGAAGTAGGGGAATAAAAAAGTCTTCAGTTATTCTACCAGCTGTAATGTCATGTCATTCAACCACTGGCTCAGATTTTACAATTGTAGAATGTTCCAAGGCAGGGACAAATTTCTAGTCTGATCAAAAAGAGAAGAGGTACAATGGGCTAAGAAACTTGTCTTGAAGATACTTTTACATAATAAACACATTTTTTCCTCTGACATTTTATTATGACATTTTCCAAACATGTAAGAAGTGAAAGGAGTCTACAGCAAACACTAAAACCCACTACATAGATTCTATAGTGGTTAATATTTTGCTGCATTTTCTTTATCATTTACCTAGTAATCTTTCCATCACAGTAAGTTAAAAACATCAGATTTTACCCCTAAGTGTTTTATCATGCACATTGTCAAGCAGAATTTAATATTTATTTTTGGTACTTTTTGAGATAAAACTTACACATAGTGACATGCAGAAATCTAAGTATACTATTAGAGGAGTTGTGACAAATGCATACCTTCATGTTACTCAAGCCCCCATCAAGATACAGAATATTGGGCTGGGATTGTGGCTCAGCGGTAGAGTGCTCACCTAGCATGTGCGGGACCTGGGTTCGATTCTCAGCACGACATAAAAATAAAGGCATTGTGTTTTGTCAATCTACAAAAAAGATTCTCTCTCTCTCTCTCTCAAAAAAAAAAAAAGATACAGAATATTTCCTGCATGCCAGGAAATTTTCCTGATCTTTCCCAGCCATGTCTATCCCACCAACCCTAGATTATTTTCCTAGGGCCACTCTCACAAATTACCACAAACTGCACGACTCAGAATAACAGAAATTTATTCTCTCACAGTTCTGAAAGCTAGAAGTCCAAAATTAAGATGTTTGCATGTCCATACTCTCTCTGAGGGCTCTAGGGAAGGATATGCTCCATATCTTTTTGTTAGCTTCTGATATTGCTGGCCATCTTTGGTGTTCTTTGGCATGTAGACTGCTCCAATCTCTGCCTCTATCATCATGTGGCATTCCCACTGTGCAAATCTATGTCTCTTCTCTTTTTTTATAAGGACATCAGGCACATTGGATTAGGGTTTACCCTAAAAACATCATCTAAACTTGACTACATGTACAAAAGCCCTATGTTTCAAGAAGATCACATTCATAGGTACCAAGGGGAAACATAATTTAACCCACAGCACACTGTCAGATTCAACTTTCAAATCTGATTTTTGCACATTCTATAATTTCACATGAAAGAACCAGATAGTTTATATTGCTTTGTGTTTAGATTCTCTCTCAGCATGTTGAGATTCATCCACATTAATAAGTTCTATTAATAAGTTCTATTTCCTTTGTGTTGCTGATTAGTATTTCATTGTATGATACACCACAGTTTATCTAATCTTCTGAGGGTTGAAAGATAATTCATAGTTTTTTAGCTATTAAAAATAAAGCTGGGGCTGGGATTGTGGCTTAGCAGTAGAGCCCTTGCCTAGCATGCATGAGGCACTGAGTTCAATCCTCAGTACCACATAAAAATAAAATAAAGATTATTGTGTCCACCTACAACTAAAAAACAAATATTTTTAAAAAATAAAGCTGGAGGGGCTGGGGCTGTAGCTCAGTGGCAGAGTGCTTGCCTAGCATGTGTGAGGCACTAGGTTCAATCCTTAGCACCATATTAAAACCAAATAAAATAAAGGCATTCTGTCCATTTAAAAAAAATAAAGTTGGAGGGCTGGGGATATAGCTCAGTTGGTAGAGTGCTTGCTTTGGGTTCAATCCTCAGCACCACACAAAATAATAAAACAGGAGTGTGTATGATGATGCATGCCTGGAATTCCATTGGCTTGGGAAGCTGAGGTAGAAGGATCACAAGTTCGAAGCCAGCCTCAGCACTTGCCCGTGACCTGCGCAGGCAAGATAAGTTGTGTTCCCCTACGTGTAGTGAGCTAGCTGCGAAATACAATGAAAAATCACAAGACACCGAAATGATTTTTAAATCAAGAGTGGGTTGGCTTTGCGACCTTAAGGGTCCTGCTTCTACACTGGAAGGAGAGAGTGAGTGAGTCCATGTTTTTATTTTTATATGGAGGATACACAAAGGCTTTTCCATAGAATATTCTTCACCAAAAAATGCAGGGGGTGGGCTGTCCAAGCCCAATGGGTAATGCCCAACTCCAGAGCTACAGAGCAGCCTCCGTAGCCAAGTAAAGACTGAGGTCATGTGCTTTGTATAGTAAGCCACAAAATGACTTGCAAAGCCAGACCAAAATCTCCTTGGCTTCAAGGCCCAATAGAGGCTATGCAAATAGCTCAGAGGTGGCCCCCTACACACGGCAACTTAGCAAGACTCTATCTAAATAAAATATAAAAAGGGCTGGGGATATGGCTCAGTGGTTGAGTGCTTCTGGGTTCAATCCCCAGTACCAAAAAAAAAATAAATAAATAAAAGTGCTATGAACATTGATATAGAGGTCTTTTGTGCACATATGTTTTCATTTCTCCTGGGTAAAAACCCAAGAATGAAATTGCTGGACCATGAGGAAGAAGGAAAGGAGGAAGGGAGTTCCATTTAAGACACAATGCAAGTGTAGAACCTTTAGCAAGCTTATGTTGAGTCTTAGAGTGTTGGGATAGAATTTCTTAAAACTCTGCCTGCAAACCTATATCTGGGACTAACATTGAGCCAGCACCTGATATCAAATTGATGCTTCAGCTATGGGTAAAGGAAATCAGAGACTGGAATTGGGCCCTTATAAATGACTTTAGAGTCAAGGCCAGGGATTGGTATCCTTTTGTCTTGGGCTGTGGCTATTCCACCATCCCTCTCCTAATTTTTATGGATATTGTATATAGTGACTGGAGTTCATGTGTTTCAAGTTTTTTAAAAGCACCAGTTTTTGTTTCTGTGTCTAATATGCAATTTTTAACCCAAGGTCCTGGGGCCTTAAGATCAATCAATTTCATGTCAGTGGTCCTATTGTGGCCATGTTCTTCAAAAAAAGAAAGAAAGAAAGAAAGAAAGAAACAAACAAACAAACAAACAGATGAAATTAAGCAGTGTTGGACAGTCCAGTTCTCTAGGAACAACTTCTTGGTTATTATTTGGCCACACTGGAGTTAAGTGAGTGATCCCTACAGACTCTTTGGATGTCTAGCTTATGCAATTGGCTGGGATCCAGTTCTTTGGCTTCAGCCAGCATTTGCTGCAGACCATGTTTAGTTTATCTCTATGTCTCTGGGTAGCATTCCTCTGACTCTACTCCTGGATTTATTCCAAGCAGGTATCTCTCTTATTCTTAATGAGTTCCAGGGAAGGAGATTCATTCCACAGCCTCTTTTGACAGCTTATATTATAGTGCTTTATGATATTGTCAAGAAATGCCTTTCTATTTCTACTACAACTCGTTTCCTCTTTTTCTGAATTAGTGAAAATAGAGATGAGACCGCCACTACTTCTCCCATGGTAGCCTTTATGTCCTATGAAGGTAGTGTAGTGCAAAGTTCCTTCTAGGAAGAGTATTTATCTTAGCATGCTCCCTATCTGAGGCACCACTAAATATATGTGAATCAACTTCCTTGAGGGATGAAGTGACTTTGGGGGGTATTTGTCCCAACTAGACTATTACCACATAAAAATATTTTTCTTTCTCTGATTTGCATTCAATTAACACTTTTACACAAGACTGAGGAAGGCACCTAATCTATTTCCTGATGATTGGACAAAGCACACTTGTTCTTATACAAAGTACAGTTGTTCTTAATCTGGTCCTGCCTAATGTACAGTATTCTGGACCTACGTCAGATCCTTAATTTTGAAACCCTGCCTACTGTTTATAGTATGGTCACCTCCATGTCTGTGGCTTATATTGATGACTTTTACCTTAGTTTTTTTTTTTTTCTAAAGGATCTTTTAGATTATTAGGTGAGAAAAAACTTGATCCACCTCCAGAGTTAAACTTTGACAAGCACTGATTTGTTATTAGCTGTGTGAGTGTGTGTGTGTGTGTGTGTGTGTGTGTGTGTGTGTGTGTATGTTGGACACACACACATTATGTATATAGGCTAAATGTGTGCTGGAGGAACTGCATGTTTGTTTAAGAATATAGCTAAGTATTGTCAGTTTGGAAAAAGCAGGATAGCTTAATCATTAAGAGCATTGATTCTAGCATTGGGCGCACCTGAGTTTAAATACCAGTGCTATCACTTATTTGCCCATGATTTCAGAGAAGTAAATTAGCTTTTCTCCATTTCTAAAATGAGTGTAGATATATTACCTGTCTAACTGGATAAATTAATTGAGGTAGATCCATACAGAGGAATACTACTTATCAATAAAAAGGAGTGATTGAGCTATAATTGGAATTTTATGTTATATATGTTTTAGCATAATTCCAAACTTAAATTATGTAATATAACAAAACCATTGAATTTTACATTTTAAAATAGGCAGATTTGGGTTGAGGATATAGCTCAGTTGGTAGAGTGCTTGCATCTGCATGCACAAGGCCCTGGGTTCAATCCCCAGCACCAATATATAAATAAATAAAATTGTATGGTATATGAATTATCTCTCAATGAAATTGTTTTAAAAACTGGACATTTGATACATGTAACTACTTGGATGAATCCCAAAATAATTATGCTGAGTGAAAGAAACCAGACAGAAAAAGAATATGTACCATATGATTTCACTTATGTAAAACTCTAGAAAATGCATACTAATCTATAGTTACAAAAAGCAGATCATTAGTTGTTTAGAGAAGGGGTTAGAGGGAGGGGGAGGAATTGGAAGGTTTAGAAGAAGGGATTACAAAGAGGGGCTAGGAATCTTTATGAAATGATGGATATGTTACATATCTTGATTGTGGTAATAGTTTCATAGGTACATATGTCAAAGCTCATTAGATTTTCATTTGAAATGTGTGCACTTATTATATATCAATTATATCTTTAAAATAATGTTTTAAAAAAGAGTACCTTTTTATATGGCTGGTAAGAAGTTGAAATGAGACAGTTAATTAAAATGGCCTGGCACATGGTCAGCAGTTAATAAATTATAATGTTAAAAAATAAGTGGAGAGGCTGGGGTTGTTGCTCAGTGGCAGAGCACTCACCTAGCATGTGTGAGGCACTGGGTTCAATCCTCAGAACCACATAGAAATAAATAATTAAAGGTATTGTGTCCATCTACAACTAAGAAAATATTTTTTTTAAAAAAATCAGTGGAGCTGAAGCCAGCTCCAGCAACTTAGAGGCCCTAAGCAACTCAGTGAGACCCTGTCTCAAAATAAAAAATGAAAAGGGCTGGGGATGTGACTAGGTGGTAAAGCACCACTGGGTTCAATCCCTGGTACTAAAAAAAAAAAAAAAAAAAAAAATATCAGTGGAGGCAAAGGGATGCAGGAAGTAGAGTTGTATGAAAATCACTCAGGCATTAATCCAGGCTTTCCTGGACAATCATCTACCTAGCACTTGCTTTTTCCACCACCCAGAGTGAGGATTTCACACAAGCTCAATCACTGACCAAAATAAGGACGTTTTTCTTTTGTCAGGGAAATCTTCACTTTCTCATGGTTCTCAAAGTTCCAGGCATAGTGTAGCAGGCTTTCCTGGATCTGTACCATAAAAGAGCTGGCATAGCAACTATAAATAATCTAGTGCCAAGCAATCTAAACATTCTCCACAGCCAAGGATTATTCAATTAAAGAAGGAGACATAAAGAGAATGGGGTTTTAGCCATTTTGTGCTACTTAGAACACCTGCGACTGGGTAATATATAAAGAACAGAAATTTATTTCTCACAATTCTGGAGCTTGGGAAGTCCAAGATCAAGACACTGGCAGGTTTGGCATTTGATGAGTATCCAGTCTCCACTTCTGAGATGGCACCTTGATTACTGTGCCTTCTAGAGAGGGAGAACCAAATGCCAAGAGAGATAATCCACTCCTGAAACCCCTTTTAAGGTATTAATCTCATTCATGAAGGCAGAACCCTTAGGACCTCATCATGTCTTCAAGGTCTGTCTCTTAATACTATTTACAATGACAATTAATGTGTGCTTTTGAGGGGACAAATATTCAAAGTATAGCAGGTCCCTACTATAGGAATTTAATCTTACACTGGCACAACAAAAGCTTAAACCCACCACAATAGTATTAGTTTGCTATGCTTCATAGATTCATAAACTTAATGGCTTAAAGCAACACCCATTAATTATCTCACCATTTCCATTAGTCAAAAAACTGGGCACAGTTCAAAGTCTCACAAGGCTGACACCAATGTGTAAATTGGGCTACATTCTCATTTGAATATATAACTAGGGAAATATCTGTTTCCAAGATCCCTGGAGTTGTTGACAGAATTCATTTCTTTGTGCCTCAACTCCTGAAAATCACCTTTCTCCACACACAGTTCACAACATTCTGTTTTCTTCTTTAAAGCCAGTATTAATGTGCTTTTCACCTTAGGAAAAGCCCATGCCCTCTTTAAATGGCTGTTGCCTAAAGAAATTGGGTCCACTTGAAAACTCTCCCCATTTTTTTTATAACCAGGGATTGAAACCTGGGGCCTTTAACCACTGCTCCACATTCCCAGCCCTTTTCAAATTTTTATTTATAGACTGGGTCTCTAAATAATATATTGCTTAGGGCCTCACTAATTTGCTGATGTTAGATTTGAACCCATGATCCTCCTGCCTCAGCCTCCGAAGTTGGAAAACTTCCTTTTGATGAATTCAAGAATACCTGGGACCTTAATTACATATAAAAATCCCTTGACCTTCTCCCTATAACAGAACCCATTCACAGGGGAAGCATTGCTTTATCACCACAGTCACATACTCAAGTGGAGGGGATTATACAGTTTGACACAATGTGGCAGGAATCTTGAGGGTGATCTTTTTTTGGGGGGTGGGGCACTGGGGATTGAACTCAGGGGCACTCTACCATTGAACCACATCCCCAGCCCCATTTTGTATTTTATTTAGACACAGGGTCTCACTCAGGTGCTTAGTACTTCACTTTCCTGAGGCTGGCTTTGAACTCACAATCCTCCTGCCTCCTCCTCCTTCCAAACCACTGGGATGACAGGTGTACACTACCATGCCTGGCAAGGATGATCTTAAAAGCTGGTATTCAGTGCTGTTTTGCCTTATAGTTTGGAGAAGTATTAAAGTATAATACCTCTTAATATGCAGGTATATACTTCTATAATGTAGATTATAAAAGAATCAGATATAGAAGTGACCAAAGCATATGAAAATCTGTTCTACATCATTATTTATCAGAGAAATGAAAATCAAAGTCAAAATGAGATGCTACTTTGCACCCATTAGGATGGTTGTGATTTAAAAAAAAATCACATAATCCAGGATGTGGATATTGCAGCCTTTGTGCATTGCTGGTGGGAATGTTAAATTGCTAAGAATGTTAAGTTGGGCTTTGGTTGTGGCTCAGTGGTAGAACACATGCCTAACACATGCAAGGCCCTCAGTTCGATCCTTAGCACCACATTAAAAATAAAGGTATTGTGTCCAACTACAATTAAAAAAATAAATATTAAAAAAAGAATTTTAAGTTGTTCCTCAGAAAAATTAAACATGAAGTTAAAACATGGCCTAGCAATAGCTATGTTCACAAAAGAATTCAAAGCATACATCTACCCAAAAACTTATACACAAATGTTCATAGCAGGATACTCCATACTGGCCCAAAAGTGAAAACAGCACAATACTTATCAACTGATGATGGAATAAACACAATGTGGTATATCCATACAAGGAAATATATTTGGTCATAAAAAGGAATGAAGTACTAATACATACCACACTGATAAACCTTGAAAACATTATGTTATGTGAAAGAAGTCAGTCACAAAAGGTCATATGTCAAATAAGCAAATCCATAAAGTCAGAAATTAGATTGGTGGTTCTCTAAGGTTCACAGACCTCAGGGCAAAAGGGGAGGTAATTGATAATGAGTACAGGGCTCTTTTTGTTCTAGAATTAAAGAGTGGTGATGGTTGCACAGCTCTGTGAATATTTTTCTATTATGTGGCTTATATTTCAAAATAGCTGGGTTTTTTTTGGTGTGTATTGGGTGAGTACTGGACATTGAACACAGGACCTTACACATGCTGGGAAAACTGAGCTACATCCCCAGCCCTTTTTTAAAAAAAAAAAAATTTATTTTGAGACAGGGTCTCACTAACTTGCACAGGCTGACTTCAAATTTGAGATTCTCCTGCCTCAGCCTCCTGTGTAGCTGGGATTACAGGTGTGCACTAGCATGCCTGCTTTTTTTTTTTCAATCAATCATCCAAGAAGTATTCTCTTCTGTGTTTGATATGAGGTTGGTGTCCTTAAAGTCACTCTCTGGCATACAGCAATATGAATGGAAAACACTTCCATTCAGAGGAAGCATTTTAAATTTTTGTAGAAATTGTTAGTAGTCTGAATGAAAGAAGTGAGACTAAAGACACATTTGTTATAAAATTTGTTGCAGAATGCAATTTCTTGTAGCCTAAAGCCTTGCTATTCAAATTGTAGTCCAGCAGCATATGCACCACCTGGGAAGCTGTTGGAAATGCAGAATCACGGGTCCCATCGAGACTCGCTGAATCAGAATCTGCATTTTAACAAGATTTGCAGGTGTTTGGCATGCACATTACAGTCTGAAAAGCACTCGCCTGAAGGTTAGCAAGATGACTTCATGACACTTTAATTTGCCCTTTAATCAGCCTGTAAGTAAGGTGGTGGCAGCATATTTAATATTGTATTATGTTGAATATTCTCTATATAGATTCATTATACATGTAATCATAATCTTAAAAAATGAAAGTGAGTTCATTTTAATATAATTTCTGCCCTTATTTTTAATCTATTACTTTCCAGAGCCCTTTGTTAAATCCTGTAATACATTTCTTCTCAGTGATAATGTTGTAGTAGTGTCATTATTATGAACAATATATGCACATGTCAAGAAGATAAACTTCCTTAGTATATTTTTAAACTCCCAGAATTTTAATTAAAAGTATTGGCAAGAAGATAATTGGTAATTTTAAGTAAATCTCAGCAGTAAGGAAAACTCTTTAGTGTATTATTTGTTTAGTATGCCAAGTAGGTAAGCTATACTACTCAGTTAAAAGCTGTTCGCTTTCAAAGGATTGTTGTGACCTTGTTAAATTGCATAAAATTGCTTTTATGGGATTGTTACTTCATTTATGTAAACATTAAGATTAAAAGACGACAAGTTTCATAAAATAAAGCTGTTAGGTACATTAATTTGAGCAATATTTGATAATTGTATGCTGTATATATTTGGGGGGCATATTATAAACTTCGAAAGCATTTTTGAGGGATCAGTCAAATATGCATTTTGTAAAATCCAAATAATTCTCTTCCAAAAGCAATTTTATGTCTTTTAAATATCAATTAGGATGACAGAATAGGTTTGTTGACTTTCCTATATTGCTGGGGATTTTATTTTGCAGTTCAACTGCAGCCTCTCTGAAGTATGAGCATCTGGCCATTAATAATCACCAAGTTGGCCAATGTTCCCCCTAAGTCATTGTGGCATAAATAGAATGCAGTTTACTTGTGGTTTAGTTTAGTTTAGGTGTTCTTCATTCATATGGTTTATTTCTACATCATTTTAATTGTAAGCTCATTGACTGCTTGCCCTTAAACTGTGGAAGTCCCATAGGCATAAATTTGGGAAACTTTTCTCCTGAGAAGATATGCTTCTTCTTGTACATGTAGTTATAAGGCACCAAACCCCCAGAACAATTGGATCTCAACTGAGCTGAAGTGATTCAGGCTCAAATGTCTCTACTTGCCTTGACCGAAGACTTAGTATCCTGATAGCCAGTGCTGCTTCAGTCAGCTTCTCTACGGACAATGTCTCTCATCCTGGGTTCTCATCACTCAGGCCCCAGATCCTGATTCATCTGTAATCTGTTGACAAATTCACCAATTGTGATTTTAGTTTTGATTCTATTATCTTTTTCATGCCTCTATAGTATATATGATTCTTTTTCAAATTACTTTACACTCCTTATCTCTTTATAAATTAAAATAATTTCAAGTGTGTTCTCTTTCATTTCTGTAACTAGGCCCCCAACATCTATTACAATAGTTTTCTAACTGGTCTCCCTATTTCTATGTTCGGAGTATGAGTTATGGAAAATAAGGTTTTTTTTTTTTTTCGGTAAAGTAGGTTGAAGTTAGGTTACAAGGGCCTTAAAGGCAGATTTCAGTAGTATGACCTTAGTCTGAAGGCATAGAAGAGTTATTGGCGGTTTTGAGATGATGGTATAACTAGAGATATGTTTTTAGGATGTTTACTCCAGGTAACATGATTTGGAAATGAGTAACTATTCTTTTTCCTAAATCATATATGAAGGGTTTGAAACACTAAATAAACTTCCATATTTTGTTGATTCCAAAATGCACATTTTCCTTACAGTTAATCTCTTCAAAATTGGGATAAGCCTTACAATCACTATCAGCCTTGCTGTGTTTATTATGTAGTTGTCATTATATACATATAGGTAAACTTGATAAAAATATTTCCTGGGACCTTCTGATAAGATCCAGAAAGCACCAATATCAAGATTTGCAGAATAAGTATGAGCAGCTTGAAAGATAATCCTAGAGAAAATAGTGAAGTACTCTGTTAGCATCTCTAATGCTCTGATGGCACAGAGGATGCTGTTGTGGAAATCACAGGACTTGATAGCTATAAGACAAAAAGATTGAAGATAGTTGGACTTAATGAGAAGAAATTTTAGAAATAGCATAACCATTTTATTTTACCTTGTCTATGTCTAAAGTCTAAAAGAGCTCTTTCAATAAACAGAATAAAAATTTCAAGTGAATTGAAAGCATTGTGCTGTTTGATTGAGAGTGTTCATCTTTTTTAGTGTTACATAAAGTAGCAATGTGTCTTAAAATCATGAGTGGCTTAGATTCATTGAAATTTAGTACTTGGTATTCTTATGTATACCTCCATGCATTTTCCCATGTAGTTACTCCTGGCTGGAATTCTTTTCCCCCTTTCTATGTGTACTAAAACCTTTCATATCTTTCAAGCCTTAGAAACACTATTGCCTTCTCTATGAAGCCTCTTTGAATGTCACCAGCTAGAAATAATGGTCTGCTTTTGAATTCCCATATCATTTAATCCCATTGATGGTACTTATTTTCATAATTTTGTTGTAGTTATTTGTGTATATGGTCTATACCTTTTCTAGACTGTAGTTTTTAATTCATATGTGTATTTCTCACAATACCTTGACTTTAGTAATCAATATGGTTTGGATGAGATGTGTGCCCCCTCCCCCCTCAAAAAAACTCATGTGTTAATGCAGGAATGTCCAGAGATGAAATGATTAGATTGTAACCTCATCAGTGGATTAATTCATTTAATTAATAATTTGAATGGAGTATTGGATGGTGACTATAGGCAGATGGGGTGTGGCTGGACATAAGTCACTGGGAGTGTGCCCTGGGGATTTCTTCCTTGGTTTCTTGCATCTTCTCTCTGCTTCTTCTCTGCCACAAGCTGAGCAGATTTTCTGCACTACACCATTCTCACCTCAGGCCCAGAGCAATAGAGCTCGCCAAACATGGACTGAGACCTCTCAGAATTTTTCCCTCTAAATTGTCCTTGTCAGGTATTTCACTCATAGTGATGAAAAACTGCCCAACATACCCCATATGTTTGCTTCTTATTTTTATTTTCTCATCTGAATTAACTATTCATATTATACATTCCTATGATCAGAAAGAAATCAGAAATCCAGATTTTATTGATCTTGGAGGCTATCAAAAAGATTTTAGCTGGGTATGGACACACACACCTGTAATCCCAGAGACTCAGGTGGCTGAGGTAGAAGGATCTCAATTTCAAGCCCAGCTTAAGCAACTTAGCAGGACACTGTCTAAAAGTAAAATAAAAAGGACAGGGGATACAACTCAGTGGCAAAGTGCCTCTTGGTTCAATCCCTAGTACCAAAAAGAAAAAAGACTTTAAATTTTATTGTACAGAAGTTTACTTGTTTAAACAGTATAACCAGAACACTTTATCATTTCTTTTTGAATTTCATTTCCTGAAAGATATCATCTCCCCAAAGATGATACATAATAATACATATTCTCTTCTAGTTTCTGTTTGTTTTTAATTAACTCAGCTTCCAATACTTAACGTTTTAGTCCATCCAGAATATATGGTGCGTAATGTAAAGTATATATTCAAACCATTTTTCTCTCAAGGTGCTTGTAGTTATTCTAAAACTATTAAGTAAATATTTCTTCATGTTTGATGGTATATGACATAGTAGTTCTTATACATAAATGATTTCTTTCTGAATTACTTTTCTTTTCTGCTGCTGCTCCTTATTTCTGTTTTTAAAACCGGTATCATACTGTTTTGATTATTAATATTTTATATTTTGTTCCAATATTTGGTAAGATTTGTTAGTACCACCTTCATTTTCCTCCTGTGTCAAAAATTATTTTGATATTGACTTTTTTCCCAGTGAATTTTACAATTATTTGGTTGAATGTTATAGCAAACATTGGGATTTAGATTAAGCATTTATCGAACTTGATATATTATAATTGAGGAATAATCTTCTACAATAGGAAATATGATTTTAGATGTGTTAATATATGTCTAATTAAATTCTTCTTTGATTTGGTGATTTATTCAAATGGTGACTTTGGTTTTTGTGAAAATTGGTCAGTATCCATTAACTTACATGCAATTTTGGGATTCTAATTTTTTGAATGAGTAGCAAGTATTTTGTCTTAATTTCCGTGGGAGTTAGTAACAGAAGAGTATACAATAACCTAGAATGTAAAATTGAGTTTGCCATCATTCATTGGCTTAGCAAGTATTTGTTGAATGCCTCTTATGTATGCTAAGTTCCAGGACCCAAACAGTGAACAAAACAGACAAAAATCCTCACACTTGGGACTCTCAAACTTACAGTCTCATAATGGAGTGTTTAATGATCAATGTTAACTGAAACATTTACTCCCAGACTGTAGTATATTTTACTAAAAAATGCTTGAAGATTGCTTGTCTGTAATTTAGTATGCGTTCTTCTGCTTTAGTCAGATCTGATTCTGAATTTTTGCCAACTGTGGCTGGGAATGACTTGTAATGATATTGGGTGATATCCAGAATGTAATGTGAACATGGAACTGTCATTAAAATATGCTGCCCCTGCACCTGGAGTGCAACTATACCCATAGACCTTGATTCTGAGAGGAATGGGTTTCTTACTTGGCCTTAGAAGTGTTTTGGGATCCCATACTCAGTGATTTGGGCAGTATTGTCAGTCATATGAGGCTTTTGGAACTTGTTTAACGTGAATTTCCTGTTATGTTTTCCCTAACTGGTTTTGATATTTGATTTTATTCTGATACTCTTGATTGGCTATTTTTATGTGCTCTGGGACTTGGGGGTAGCTGAAAACAAAGGACAAAATGCAAATATTCAAAGGCTTATGGAAGGAACTTGAAGAACAGATGGCAGCAGTATGTAGTGATAGTTGTTATGAGGACATAGGAAGGTTGGGAGAAGAAGGCAACAAAGTGTAAGGAAAATGAAGATTTTATAATCCTCCAGGTCACTGATGGAGTTGGACTCAGTCTGGAAATTAATTAGGCCATATTCAGTGGTTTGAAAGAATTCCTTTTGGCATGGGTCTAATCTGAGCAGTTTGGATTTATCAAAAACAACAGTTGTGGTAGAACAGCTGTTATTTTACATCTGGGAATCTCTACAGAACAAACCCTGTGCCCTGGATTTGGCTATTTTTCATTAATAAGGCTGGAGCTCCTGGAAAAAAAGCAATCTTGGGTCTTGGGATAAGAAAGAGTATTGAGCCTTGACACTTGGATGCTTCAACAGCAGCTTGCAAAAGGGCATTTTGCAGGGAGGGGTTATTTGAAGAAGATATAGGAAAGTCAAAGAAGAAGGAAAGATGGGTAGAAATCAGCAGTGGAATTGCTTGTGATAAAAAAGTTAAGAAATTGGATCTGTGTGAAAAAAATGACAGAAGAAGCAATTATTGTGTCTTGGTAGAGGAGGCTGAGTTTATTAATATATAATAATTGCAAATAGTGTATGAACCACCTTATAGGTATATTATTCATTTAATCCTCACACCAACTCTATGAGATAGTTACTAGTATCACCCCATTTTACAAATAAGGAAACTGTTTAGAAAACTTACGTAATTTTTCCAAGTTACCCAGCTAGTGAGTGGCAGAACCAGGATTCAAGTACAGGAGGTCTGGTGTTGAGTCCGTGCTCCTAATCATTACTCTACACAGTCTTTTTCAATCCATGTAAAAGAGTTACAGCAGTATTATTATTATTATTATTATTAGTAGTAGTAGTAGTAGTAGCAGTAGCAGCAGGGGTTTAACCCAGGGGTGCTTAAAAACTGAGACACATCTCCAGCCCTTTTAATTTTTTTTTTAATTTTGAAAAAGGATCTGGTAACTTTGCATAGGGCCTAAATTTCTGAGGCTGGCTTTGAACTTGTGATCCTTCTGCCCCAGTCTCCTCAGTCACTGGGATTAAAGGCATGTGCCACTGTGCCCAGACACAGCAGTATTTTGACTTCATCCCAATGCCAAAACTTTTCTTTTGTTGCCATTATTCTGTTTAGCGTATGAGGATTCATTTTGTGTACAGAATGCTTTGAGCTCCTTGGACTTCTTTGAGTAGAATCTAATTTTGCTACCCCACCACACATTTGTCTGTCTGTCTGTCTGTCTCTATCTTTTTTAGATTGCCCAGTGGAGAACAATTTTATCTCTATACTCCCAAACCGATTCCAGGATGAAATTCATGATCACTAGAACAGCCTATGCTTTTTATGCCTTATCAGTTTTATTTGTGAACCCCTTCTGACCTTGTAGAAGCCCAAAATGTGGAAGGGAAATGATTTGGGTAATTTATCTTCTATAGCACCCATCAGTAGAAAAGTACCTGGGTTATAAAACAAATTAAAAGAGTGTGACTGTTAAAAGTAATTAGAGAAAGGGGGAAATGGTTTTCAAGAAGAGAAAACCTTGAGAGAGATGGAATCAAAACATGCAAAGGGTTTTTTTTTTTGTTATTGTTTTTGTTTTGATTTTTCATTTTGTTTTGGTTTTGGTGCTGAGGATGGAACCCAGGGTCTTCTATGCTAAGCTTGCACTCTGTAACAGAAGTACACCCCTAGCCCTACATGTGAAGTTTCGGATTACATCCCTATCTCTTAGGGAGAAAGGAGCTGAGATGTGGGAGAGAAGGCTAACCCAGCCAAGTGCAAGGATCTTGCTCTGTTCTGAAAAGTTGTAGCATGAAGTTACCAGGGGAGAAACTAGAGTTATAGAACTCTCCATACTTTGGACAGGATTTGCATACAACACCCCTACTGGATTTCGAGGTATCCATTTTAAGGGTGTTGAGAAATATATGTTAATAAATACTATCCAAAGATATTATTTTCATATTTAACCTAGATTCTCTGCATATCTGGAGTTATATTTGTCCTGAGATTTGATGCTAAAATGTCCAGTCAAGGTGAACTGATATCCTTAATATTTAGCAGTCTCATCTATGAACATGGCATATATTTTTTTCAACAATTTCATCTTTCATATATTCCAAAAGGAAAACTTCTACCTTTGTTAATTAAACCAAACTTGGGACCCTTAATTCTTGTCTGTCCCTTGGAGATTGTTTTAGGCCTGGGGATGTAGCACTTACCTAGCATGATAAAGATGACACAAACACCATTTGGAAATTTGCTTGTTTTTAAAAAATGCAAATGTTGGCATTGTCCACAAAAATGTAATAGGATTATTTACAATTGTTATAAAGTTGAACTGAAACATTTTGACTTGGATTAATGCTTTACCTACCCCACATTTATTTATTTTTTATTGTTTTTGGTACTAGGGATACTGAGATACATCCCTAACTTTTTATTATGTTTTATTTTGAGACAGGTTCTCGCTAAGTTACTTAGAGCCTTGCTAAATTGCTGAGGCTGGCCTCGAAATTGCAATCCTCCTACCTCCTGAATCACTGGAATTACAAGCGTGTGCCACCTCATCCAGTCCTACCCACATTTATATTAAAAATTAATATGCAAAGGGAAATGGAAAACTTCCAATACCTGATTTGCATTCTCTATTTTAATATTGCAATCATATCTAGCTACATTTGGCTCCAGGGGGAATACACATGCCATGTTCAGCCCTACCAAAAAAAGAAAGAAAAGACAAAAACATTTTGAGAATGAAATGTTTACCATCATAGTGCATCCTTTTTTAACAGATGTAACAGATTTTTTAAAAATAAACCATTTGAAAAACATATCTCCATTTGGTCTGCTACAAAAAAATACTATAAGCTGGGCATGGTGGCACAATCCTATAATCCCAGCAACTTGGGAGGCTGAGGCAGAAAGATCACAAGTTAGAGGCCAGCCTCAGCAACTTAGTGAGGGCCTTAAGCATCTTATTAAGATCCTGTCTCTTATTAAAAGTGAATAAATAAAAAGGGCTGGGGACGTAGCTTAGTTGTTAAGCCATTAAGTATCCTTGGGTTCATTCCCCACTACCAAAATTTTTTAAATAAGTAAATAAAAAATACTTTAAGTTTGGTTGCTTATAAACAATAGAAATATATTTCTCACAATAAGGACTGGGATGTCCAAATCACTAGATCTGGTGTCTGATAAGAGTGTACTCTCTGGTTCATAGATGGCATCTCATAGCTGTGTCCTGATATGGTTCCCTTGGAACTCTGCTATAAAGACACTAATCCCATTAGACTCACATAATAGTGCATTCTGAAGCACATTCTCCACATATGTGCTGTGCTGGTCAGATGTCTTTCATCATAGTTGCTATGTTTGGCACACAGATTGTTGTCTTCAGAGAGACCAACCAGATAGGCCACACTTGCCTCCTGCAAAACACCAATAGCTATGCTCTGGAAGTGCAGATCTGTTTCGAAGCGCCAAAGGATTTCTTGCACCAGTCACTGGAAGGGGAATTTTTGTATCCGAAGTTCAATATTTTCATAGAGTGCCACAGTACCAGGCCTGTAAAGATGAGGTCCCTTCATTTCTCCAGAAGAGGGCGCACTGTTATGAGTGACTCTTGTAATCATTTGCTTTCTCCTTACTTATCCCCTTCTTGGGCGGCTGTTTGGTGAGCTGGAGGTGTCTCTGGTAACAGAGAGCAACAGCATTGCAGAGGATGTGAACACAATTCAAAGAAATACTTTTAACACTTCTTCAGTTATATATAATTTTGCCTTGTGTTTAAAGTCAATGTTCTTTATGATATTATCTTCATCATTTTCATGTGTATCCATATCATGTTTATCCTTCCATTCCTAATTTCACAGAATGTATATCAAGTGTTATGATTCATTCTTTTGACTGTCACTTGGAAATGATTCTTGATCCATCTGGCAAACATTTATTAATTTCAACTGTGGGTCAAATACTATGTGAAGATGCTGGAGGGACAAAGATGAACAATGTCACAGACTGTTCAGAACAAGTACATGATTCCAGTCATTACAATACAACATGATAAATGCTAAAACAGGCAGAATACAGTTTAATCCAGAACTTCCTGACAGATTGGGTCTGGGTCGTGGGGACTGCTTATATTCCGCTAGTACATACCAGCTGGATAATTTAAAGTAGTGAAATACTTCTATAGAAAAATCACTGGTGCTTCAAACACACTAGGTGGCCGCTCACTGATATAACTATTCCCCAGGACTCTCTCCAGGCTACCCCAGATTTTACCAACTAAAGGAATAATAGTTGGCAAGTCAAGGAGCCACCAAAACCCTGCACCTTATTGCTCAGCATCCATTGTACATTCTGATTGGTCCATTCCTGTACCTGACCATTTGATTGGTAAGTACTGTGAAGAGAATACCTGGTTATAGATGTGCCAGTATATTAAGCCCCTCAGCTCTCAGGGTAGACAGTGATCTTAGGACAACCAGAAAGCCTTTCTCCCAGTTAGGAACAGCCTTATTTGCATATCTTATTTGCATATCTCAGTGGCCCATGTAAATATTTTCATTTTCTATTATGCTATGAGAAATTTGGGAAGCACTGATTTTTTTTTAAATTTTATTATTTTTTTTTATTGGTTGTTCACAACATTACAAAGCTCTTGACATATCATATTTCATACATTAGATTGAAGTGGGTTATGAACTCCCAATTTTACCCCAAATGCAGATTGCAGAATCACGTCGGTTACACATCCACAATTTTACATAATGCCCTATTAGTAATTGTTGTATTCTGCTACCTTTCCTATCCCCTACTATCCTCCCTCCCCTCCCCTCCCATCTTCTCTCTCTACCCCATCTATTGTAATTCATTTCTCTCCTTGTTTATTTTCCCATTCCCCTCACAACCTCTTATATGTAATTTTGTATAGCAATGAGGGTCTCCCTTCATTTCCATGCAATTTCCCTTTTCTCTCCCTTTCCCTCCCATCTCATGTCTCTGTTTAATGTTAATCTTTTCTTCCTGCTCTTCCTCCCTGCTCTGTTCATAGTTGCTCTCATTATATCAAAGAAGACATTTGGTATTTGTTTTTTAGGGATTGGCTAGCTTCACTAAGCATAATCTGCTCTAGTGCCATCCATTTCCCTGCAAATTCTATGATTTTGTCATTTTTTATTGCTGCATACTACTCCATTGTGTATAGATGCCACATTTTTTTTATCCATTCATCTATTGAAGGGCATCTGGGTTGGTTCCACAGTCTAGCTATTGTGAATTGTGCTGCTATGAATATCGATGTGGCAGTATCCCTGTAGCATGCTCTTTTAAGGTCTTCAGGGAATAGTCCGAGAAGGGCAATAGCAGGGTCAAATGGTGGTTCCATTCCCATCTTTCCCAGGAATCTCCAAACTGCTTTGCAAATTGGCCGCACCAATTTGCAGTCCCACCAGCAATGTACAAGAGTACCCTTTTCTCCACATCCTCGCTAGCACTTGTTGTTGTTTGACTTCATAGTGGCTGCCAATCTTACTGGAGTGAGATGGTATCTTAGGGTGGTTTTGATTTGCATTTCTCTGACTGGGGAAGCACTGATTTAACCTAACGTTAGTATTATACTAATAGACTGCCTTAGGCTGAACCATTGTTGCTTTCCTAGGATCAATTCTTTGTGATTGTGATGTTTTGTTCCTTGATTTCAAGCTTTATTAGATTATGTTTGCTACTGTTAAGTTAAAGTTTTTGGATATACAAACTAATATAATTTATATTGGTCTCTGTTTTTCATATTTTATCTTTATCAGATTTTAGGATCAGGACCCTATTTCTTTCATGGAAGTAACTAGAATTATCCTAGTTTCTGTATTTTCTTCTTTGAAGGTTTGAAACTACTTATCATTAGGTTTGGGAATCTTGTGTGACAAGTTTCTCAATTTATTCCTCAATTGTTTTTCTACTTGTAGTAAGATTTTAATATTTTATATTTTTCATAAAATAAAACATCCAGTGCACTATATTTTAAAAATTTATTAGTATGCAATTATGCATAACATTTCCTTAGAATTAAAAATATTGTTTATGCTAGTTGTTATATCCCCTTTCTCATTTCTAATTTTATGTGTGCATTTTTCTTACATAGGTTTGTCAGACTTTTATCTACTTTATTAGCCCCTTCAAGCAAGCAGCTCTTGGATTTATTAATTCCACTATTTTTACATCCTCTAATGCATTTATTTTGCTTTTATCTTTATTATTTCCTTCCCCCTATTTTCCTATGTCATTTTTGCTCTTTTTCAAAAATGCTAAGTTCAATGTCTAGGTTAGTTTATTGGCCTTAAATTTTAATAAGAAGAGGTAAAGATGATGCCATTACATGGGTGTCAAAAGCCCCTTTCTCTGAGCTACTTAAATGCTGGGGGAAGTAGAAAATGGGGAGACTGAAGCTAGAAAGAAGAGTGTAGTGGTGAAGTTTCCTTCGGAGGAAACCCCTCCCTTCAGGATTTCCCCAAAGCGTTTCTCCACAGTGGGGCAGTAGGGAGTAAGAAGTGCTGGAACCAGCTTCCAGGAAAGGAAAAGGTGTCAGGCTGTGTTCTGAAACCAGTGTGCATTGCTGGGAGCCCCCCATCCAGCCGGTCTGCTGTCGGCACAGATGCCGAGCTTGTAACTCTTGCTCCCTGGTGCTTGCTTTTTCTGAGTTTTGCTTTCCTTCCCACTCACCATAGTTTAGGAAGTTTAACTCTCCAGACTGCTGTTCTAGCTAAGTTCCCTGACGTGCTCCAAGGGTCAAAGCAGAAAAAGCTGCTGAGCTTTAAACTTAAGCTGGGATGTTGCTGCTGCCATGATCACAACTGCGCCCCTCTCTTATGCATCTCAAAGATTTGATCATTAGAGGTCCAAGGCACAGATTGGCTGTCTCGTAGTCCCAGGAGGATTTGAGGGATGAGAGATGGAGAGGGCTTTCATGCTTTCTTAACTTAGAGATAGGCAGAAGAAGGAGGAAGAGGAGAAGAAAGAAGAGGAGAAATGGTAAAACTTTGGAGTAGGATGCAAAGAAAGGGATTCTCAGAAGAGAAACCAGATACTGGGAAGCTTTGTGCTTTTCTTCCCAAAGCCCAGGAATCCTGTCTCTGAATAATCCCCTTTGAAAATCTATTCCTTCCACCCCAGCTCTTGTCAAAAATCAGTAGGGGGCAGCAGTTCCAGTCCTAAGTGCAGGTACAATAGGAGGCGCCCATGCCTGCAAGGCCCTGTCCTCTCTGACAGCTCTCATTCTCACCTTCACCTCCCGTGCTCCCCCCACGTTAGTCTTTCTTTTGGTCCTTAAGCCTGCCAAATCCTCTCCAACCTTTGTACTTTCTAGTCTCTCTGCCTGGAACACACTTTCTGACTTTTCTCATGGTCGGCTCTTTTACACCGTTTAGTTCTCAGCTCAAACGAATTGTCACTGGGTGTACTAGGTGTACTCGGAGAGGCCTTCCCTGATTACCTTAGCCTAACACCACTTGCAACCCCAAGTTACTCTGCTAGTCCCTCCCTCCCATCCATCCTTTCTTCCTTCCTTCCTTCTTTTCTCTCTCTTCATTCATTTTTTCTTGGGCTGTGGATTGAATTCAGGGCCTCAAGCATGCTAAGTACACAGTCTACCACTGAGCTACACCTCCAGTTCTCCACAGTTTTTTTTTCTTAATTTGTTTTCATAAAAAACCTTGTTTGTGTACTTGTCTGTCTTCTTTACCTGGCTGTAACCTCTACTAGACTAGGGCTCTTATTGTTTGATTCACTGCTGTGTGTATAGGTGCCTAAAATTACTGTTTAGCACACTGTATACACTGAATAAATCTGTTTTAAAGTAATAAATGAATCATGGTGCCAATCATTTTACTAAATGCTAGTGGTGCAGACCCAATGGAAGCATACAACACAGTGGTAGAAAAAGATATATAAACGAATATTTACTAAACAACAGGAGACATATGTTCTGTACCATCATATACTTCATCTCTATACTCAGAAAGGACTGGGTTTAAATATTTTCTCTACCAACTTATTAGTTGCATGGGTGAACTTTGGGTGGTTGCTCAACCTCCCTCTGCCTCAGGTTCCTCATTTGTAAGATGAGAATAATAATAATCCCTTGGGATGGTTATAAACACTATATAACAAGACATATTATTAAAGGGTCAATACTGTGTTTGATACATGGGAATACTATTATTGAATGCCTAGAGTAGTATATATATATGGAGCAAGTCTCATATATATATATATATATATATATATATATATATATATATATATAAACTTCTGTTGCTTCACTCCCCTTTGACTCTGGATGCTCTTAATGGAGAGCAGTCCAGACCTAGAAGGAGGTATGGTGACATTCATTAATGGGAAACTCACTCAGAATAGCTTGGGCTTGGCTGATGGAGCCCAAAGTGCTTCTCTGAAAGGGAGTTTTGCCTCCTACTTTCCATTCCATCTTAGAAAGCCAGGCAAGGGTAGGGAAATTAATTCAGGCCTTTAAATGCTGATAAATGCAGAGGCACTTACTGCTAATATTTCAATCAAATGTCAAGATAGAACTGATTAAAAAGGGATTTAGAAGTTTCTAGTTGATGGAGGCTATATTTCTTATTCATTCTAACGTAAGACATCATTTTAATTTTTTGTTTATTTGACCCCAATTAATGCCATATTGCTAATGCTTTAAGGGGAAAAAGCGTACTATTTTGTACAGTGCCGTTTTGTGTTAATTTGAGAGAAATGTATTTTTAATGCATTTGTCATGCTTTTGGATTGCCTTCATAATTATGGGACTAATTAAACATATACTTGTAAGTAATCAGTGTCAGAGCTGAAAGGGATTGTAGGGATTACTCAGGTGAACCCTTCATTTTGTAGAGAAAAAACAGACCCAGCATTTTGCTGGAGGACATTTGGCTTGAAGAAAACAGTGCTTAGAAAGTTTAGTCTTGTAGCACAACAGAAAATTTCCACTGGCCTGCTCCCAACCAAGGCCTCACTTTTCTCTTTTGGGCTGGCTCTGCATATTCCTATTTTATCAATTCAGCAAATTAATTGAGTACCTATTGTGTGCTGCATACTCTGCTAGGTACTAGATATCAGCAATATATACACATGGTCCTATTTGTTGTTTAGCTGGAAATCTAGGAGAAAAACAAATAAATAATTAAGCAATAGGGGGAAGTACAGGATATTGGGAGAGTACCTAGGAAGCTTACTTAATCCAACTGGGTGGGCTGGGAGGTTGGAAAAGGCCATCATCAAAGGCTTGCAGGGGGAAATCTTGTCATTCCATCTAAACTAGAGAGCCAAAGTTTGAGTGGGAGTCAGTCATGCGAGTGTGGAGCAGAGAAGAGGTATTACCAACACAGGGGATACCATGTAAAAAGGTCAGGCAATGAAAGAGAACATGGTAAAGCCATAAAAAGGAATAAAGTACTGATGTAGGCTAAACATGGATGAATCTTGAAAATATGATGCTCAACAAAAGGAGTCACATACTAATGACCACATATTAATTATATAATCCCACTTCTATGAGAAGTCCAGAATAGAAAATCCAAGAAGGGGGGAAAAGTAGATTAGTGGTTTTCTAAGGCTAAGAGGTGTGGGGCTTCTTTTTGGGGGGGTCATGAAAATATTCTAAAATGGATTGTTGATGATGAATGCATGACTCTGTGAAGGCACTAAAAGCCATTGAATTGCACAAGTTAAAAAGAACATGGCATGGTATAGAAATTAAAAGATAGAAGGGAAAGAAACAAAGGAAGGAGTAGCCAGAGACAAGATTGCAGAGCTGACTGTGGTGGACATGCTTATAATTCTAGCAACATGGAGGCTGAGGCAGGAAGATTCTGTTTTAGGCTAGCCTGAGCAACTTAAAAAACAACATTTTTAAAAAAGCAACATTAAAAAATAAGGCTTGGGGGCTGGGGATGTGGCTCAAGTGGTAGCGCGCTTGCCTGGCATGCATGTGGCCCAGGTTCGATCTTCAGCACCACATACAAAACAAAAGATGTTGTGTCCGCCGAGAACTAAAAAATAAATATTAAAATTCTCTCTCTCTCTCTCTCTCTCTCTCTCTCTCTCTCTAAAAAAAAGGCTTGGGGTGTAGCTCAGGACTAGAGCATTTGCCTAGCATGTATGAGGCCTTGGGTTCAATTCCTAGTGCTGCAAAACATAAAAATAATAATTTAAAAAGATATAAGGTTGCAGACATAATACTACTACTAAGAGCTAACATTTACAGAGCTCCAATCTGAATACTATGCATATATTAACTTTTTAAATTTTCAAAACAACCCTAGAAGGTAGGTATTGTGATAACCACATTTTACCTATGAGAAAACTGAGGCATAAGGTTAACTTGCTCAAATTCACAGAGCTACTAATTAGTAGAACTGGGATTTGAACCTAGTCAGCCTTGGTTGAGTATAATCATTACATTGTGCTGTGAAACAAGATCTGATTATGAAGTGCTTTGGAAATCAGTTAAAGAGTGATTTTGGTTTTTACTTTAGGACTTTTTGAAGTGTTTTAAACAGAGGTGATAAGATCAGATCTGTGTTGAAAAAGATCAATTGCATTCTTTTGTGATGTGGCCAAATGGTTTGGGGTGTGGCAAGATCAGAGGCAGCCAGTCCAGTAAAGACTTGGTCTGAACTTGGGGACCTGAAGTAAGAATGGCAGTAGCAATATTAATGAAGAGAATTGGATGGATTTTTATAACGTTAGGGAGAACTAATTAACAGGATTTGATGATTGAATGTGAAGAGGGAAAGAGGAGTAGAGGTTGACTTCCAGAACTTTCATTTAGGAAGCTGGGTTGATAGTGGAGCTATCTTCTGAGATCAAGGAAACAGGATGAATTTGACTTCAAGCATGTTATGTGTGAGGACCTTTGGGACTTTCAAGTCTAACTATGGACCAGTAAGTTAAATATACAGATCAGAAAACCAAGAGAAAAGAGCAGGCTATATAGGCCAGAGGGGGGGCATGTAGCAACAATGGTAGAGCATTTTCTTAGCATGCTCACTCCAGTACTATGGAAAGAAAGGAAAAAGACCATGCTATCAATACAGATTTGGGGAGTTATTAATCTATAGTTGGTATTTAAAGCCATGGGAGTAGGTGAGAGTGTTCAGGATGAAGTGTCAAGTGTGACACAGCCTCCAAGACACCACTATTCAAGAATTGCCAGATTTATGCCAGGCATGGTGGTGCACACCTGTAAATCCCAACAACACAGGAGACTGAGGCCATAGGATTGCAAGTTCAAGGCCAACCTCAACTTACGGAGATCCTCAGAAACTTAGCAAAACACTGTCTTGAAATAAAATAAATAAATAAATAACAAGGGCTGGAGATGTGGCTCAGTGGGAAAGTGCCCCTGGGTTCAATCCTGTTACAAAAAAAAAAAAAAATGTTACCAGATTTGAGGAGACTGATCTGGAGGCACCAAAGTGGTGGGGCTAAACCCAGAAGGGTATAATCTTGTAGAAGGCCAATGAACAGTTCCTCAAGAATGAGGGAGTGTTGAGTTTGTCAGATACATCTGACAGCTAAGGTCTGAAAAAATGCATATTGGGTTTTGCAATAAGGAGTCCATCAGTGAATGCAATTTCAGTGGAGTGTGGGGAAAGAAATACTGATTATAGTCATTGAGAGAGTGATTCATAAGAAGCTTGCTTTTTCCCTTTTTTTTACAGATACCACTACCTGATTTTTCTACTTGAGTTGCTCTCTGCCTAAGCAAGTCTCTCAAGCCTTTTACTCAAGCCCAATTTTGGTAAGCTTCTATTGGACTCTTAGGCTCCTTTCCCTTTAAAGCTCCCTTTTGTTTTGGGGGTTTTAATGATAATGACTAAATAAAAACAGAAGATAATTAGAAAATCAAGGAAATTTATTTAAAGGTTCTAGAAATCTGAAAACTTTCTCATCATGGCTATTTCCTAGACTAGTATTTTCTAAAATATTTCTGCAAATATTATACTTAATAAGAGCATTCCATAATTAAGGATTTTTTTAACTATCTCACATCCTGAAGCCTTTAATATGCTAATGTGCACTGCTAGCATGTGGCGTTAATCTTGCAGTGTTTCTCAAGCTGACTTACCATGGAACCCTTTTCTTGACAGGTATTTTGCAGAAAACACTGGGAAAGTCTACCCATGTTTATAGTTTCCAAAGCAGTTTTAGATGGTTCTAGACATTTTAAGCCCTCTCGTATTACTCTTCGACCCCTGTGGGTGGAGCTCATGCTCCTTCACCACCTCTTCAAAGTCTGCATCTTCTTACTCTTACCACCACCAAGTAAAGCCCAATATGGAGGAACATACAGGATTGGAAAGAGTGTAGAAGGCCAACTAGGAAATCATTACATAAGTCTACTTATTCATTCATTCATTCATTCAGGGATTTATTGAGTCCATACCATGTGCCAGACATTGTTCAGAGTACTTGTAATATATATATACACCTATGAATTTAATAGTGCATGCACGCGCATGTGTGCACACACACACACACACACACCCATGATCTTAAAGAGGTTACTATTATAATAGGGATGACAGACTGTAAACAAGTGGACTTTAAAAACAGAGAGTGATTTTAGGGATGAAATTCTAAAGCAAGTAAGGCACAAGAAATAAAAACGGAGTAGCTAAATCCTCAGAAGTAGGTTTAGGGTCTAGAAAGAGAAATTTAAGTTTTGAAAAGCTGAACCCAGTTCAGAGCTGGGCATCACCAGCTCTTTTTTGCCCGCATTATTTTTTAATCCTCAGAGAGGTTTTGGACAGCTGTTTCCCTGTCTATTTATAAGACCAATTGGATTTCTTCATATCTATTGCCTGGGTAGGGATGCCAGATAAGACATAAAACATTCTGAAGGGCATCAGAGAGGTAGTTATAGACCCCTAAAGTGACACAAGTTTAATAGTAATGACTTGTCTAGTACTTTGTAGTTTTCACAATTCTGTCTCATCCAGGGCCTAATTTATTGCCTCCATTACATAGAAAAGGAAATTGAGGCTGAGAAGGTGACTGGTCTGAGCTTGCAGAGCTGTTCAGTGGTGGGTCTGGAATTTGAATTCAAGCCTTTAGCTGGCAGAACATCCACACATTGCCACAGTCTTGGTGATTTTTCAATTCTAATGCTCACGAAGACGTCTGGATTATTCTTGTGTGAGTGAGTGGAGGAAGGGAGAGCAGAGAGGAGGAGATTGGGGTAATGATTAACTCTCCTTAGGGGAAAAATGGTCCCTGATAATGTTTTTGGATTGAATGAAAGAGTTTTTAGGGCAAGGGCCAAGTAGCGATTAGATCTTTTTCCTTCCAAGTAATCCCCATTCAAGGCTGCATAAATTGGAATCCTGAGGGGGAGGAACTCTGAAGCAACAAACCCTGTCGTCTCTTTCCCAACTAGTCAGACTCTTTGAATTAGAGAATTTGGATGGAGCTTGTGTGAAGGTTTGTATTTTCAGTTTATACAGATGCAGTGAAGTTGAAGGCTCAAAGGAGATCATGGAAGGATGAGAGAATATTACTTGCAGTACAAAGGTTGAGGGCATTGGAATTGTTCTATTTAGGACCCGCCTCTCATCATCTTTTGTCACTTCCTGTTTTGCACTTTGTTTCAGCAACCTTGAAATGCTTATAACATTTCATGTCCCTTCCCACCTTTCTGCGATATTTCTCACCATCATGTTGACACATCATGCTGTCCACTCTGCTCAGATCACCTCATCCTTACAGCAGAATTGACTCAGCTCTAATTTGGTATCTAGCACTATGCTAAATATTTTAAATGTGATAGTTCATTTAATCCTCATAGAAATCTTCTGAGGTGAATACCATTACCCTTTTTTTCCATATGAATGAACTGAGCCTCAGAGGAGTTTGACACCTTGCTCAAGGCTACACAGGTAGTAAGAGGGACCAGCATTTGAACCCAGATATTTCTGGCTCCAGTGTCTGGCCTCAAAAGCTCCTCTGGGTTTTTTGAGAAATAGAAGCCAAAATGGGATTAAATGTGCAAGGATTTCATTAGGGGAAATGCTGGTATAGAAGAAAATGGAGAGGAAGCCAGAGAAGGCTAAGAGGGCCACCAGACTAAGATGTAAATTTGACCCCTGGTGAAGGTGGAGGAAAGAAAGGTTGGGTGGGAACATCCTAGACTCTCATACAATTGAAGAAAGGTTTGATAAGGCCAAGTCCTTGAGCCACACTGTCTGTATCTTCCCACAAAAAACCCACCTCAGTGTCCCTGCTGTGCTCATTCCCTTTACTAGGAACAGCTCATGGGAAGTGCAGCCTTGTGCAAACAACAGTGATGAATTTCAGAACATAGCATCTGGGGTCCCTGATCGGCAAAGCTCCCTTTAGATCTGTGATACTCAACCAGCTGATTTTGTCCCCCCAGAGTCTAACAGAGCCCCTTTGAAATTACAATTCATAATCTCCCCCAATTAAACTGAGGAATTGACCCCAAAGCCTTGGGAAGGCACCAGAAAGTGTTGAAAAATTGGAATTGTAACATTCTCTGGCTAGCACAGTCTAGCTAAATCTATAGATGTATATTTCCTGTCTTTTGTCCCATGGTACCCCCTTTCCTCTTAACAAAGCTGTTCACACAAAGCTGAACCCCCCCAAAGATGGAGGCTTGAGATTTTTTTTTTTTTAAAAGTTGCCTCTACCCTCCTGAGGGCCAGCTTTGAATAAATTGTTTTCATCTACCAACTCTGTCTCCCAAGCTGTAGAAGCTTGGATTCTGGCAACATCTGGAAACATTTTTAGTTGTCACAAGTAGGGGGAATGTGTTCTTGATATGTAATGAGTAGGGGCCTGGATACTGCTAAACATCCTACAATGCACAGGACAGCCTCCCACAACAAAGAATGATCTGGTCCAAAATATCAAAAGTGCTGAGGTTGAGACACCCTGCTGCAGTTGGAGGCCTACATTCTCATGGCCTCTACAGATTTCCCCCAGTTTTCATATTGCCTTGAACCAGTAAGCTTTCCCTGCCTTTCCCCCTTACACTCATTCTATTAGATGCCTCTTTTGCTTTCATAGCACTCTGCATCCACCCATTATAGCACTTTTCAAAATGCTATAATCCCTCTGTGGATTGTGAGACCCTTGAAGGCAGGAACTTTCTCTTGTGTTTCTTTGTATCCTTTGCACCTAGCCTAAGAGCTGGTACTGAGTAAGTGCTTATTAAATGAATGAAGGCAAGTGAAGGTTTTGAGGCAGCTTAGTAGCAAATATTCAGTGTATGACAGGTTATAGCTTTCTTTTCAGGAACCATCAATCGTTTCAAGTCCCCTAACTCTCTACTTAACATCTACCAGTAAATCAAATTCCTTATTGGCATTTGCACTTGGGAGTCCCATAGTTACTCAAACTCAACATTTTAGTAATGAATTGCTTGATCCTTCCCAAGTCTGATTTTCTTCCTATTATCCTTGTATCTTTGTGGTTCCATAATTTATCCTATTATTGAAACTAAAAGCTTGAAAGTCACACATTTTTCCTCACCCCCCCAACATCTTTGAATAACTTCTAGATGATTGCAAGAGTCTTTTACCCCATTACCCTCTTTCCAGTCTTGCTACATACACTCTTCAAATTTACACTTCTTTACACTAATGCCAGAATGACATTCCTAACACACATGCAAGAACGTTATCTTCTTGCTTGAAATCCTTCAAGGGCTCTTTGTGATCTTCAGGATAAAGTCCAAACTTCTTATCATGGCACACATGACATTTGTGACCTGGACCTGGCCTGACTTCCCAACCTCATTTCCAATCACTTACTCACACGTACCTTTGACTCTAAATGTTTCTCAATTGGAGGCAGTGTTCCCCCCACCCAGGAAGAGATGGAGCCATTTTTTGGTTGCTTCCTTTGGGAAGTAAAATACTATTGGCATTTGTGAGTAGAATTCAGGGATACTGCTGCAAAACATTGTACCATGCCCAGGATAGCTTCCCTTAAATGATTATCCTTCCTAAAATGTTAGCAGTAACTCTACCAACTATCTAGACTTCCCCAGAAGCATCACATTAGTTGTACCTGTCTGTGCCTAAGATATGCTCAAAATGCCTTTCTCCCTCTTTCCCATCTGGCTGACTCCCACTTGCCCTTCAAAACCTCCATTTAATTCTCACCTCTTCTGGGAAGCCTGCCCTGACCTCTCTGTCTAAATTAGATGTCCCTCCTTTATGTTTCCATGGCCCCCGGGGCCTCCTTTCTCATAGCACTTATAGATACCATTGTAATTATTTTATTGTCTGTTCCCTGGAGAGTCCGATCTCCTTGACAACGGGGACCACAGTGATTCACCATTGTATTCTCTGTATTTGGCACATGGTATGTGTTTCAAAAAACATTATTACATGAATGAATAAACCATATGACACATAAACAGCTGCTTAGACCTAAAAGACAGTAGAAGTTGTGGCTTGCCATTACTCTGATGCTTAGTCTTTCTTTAGGGAGGGACATAAAATATTTACTATGACATTGAACCAGTCAATTGATTAAAAGTTGATCTAGAAAGGATTTATTCAACAATATTTTATTGGCTACCCACTCTTTTCCATACACTGAGCTAGACACTGAGAACCCAGCACTAAGAGAGATATGGTTTCAATCCCCAGCACCACACACACACACACACAAAGAATAAAGAATAAAAGACAGATATGGTCTCTGTGCCAGAGGACATACAAGACTGGCAAGTTCTACATATTTGACTGAAATCTAGTTAGTTTAAGTAGATCACCTTGGGGATCTCAGCTAAGGATCTGGAAAGAAAATCTATTAGAAAGTTAGAATGCTCTCTTGTCTGGTTTGACTTGCTTGCAGTAAATTGACCAGCTTGCAAATCCTTAGTGTAATAGGCATGTCCTTCCCCTGAGCAATACAATGCAGCTAAATTTGTTCTATTTCTGTCCCTGACTCTCCAGCTATAGGAAACACTCTATCTGTGAGGAAGAAAGAAGGTTACTGATCTGAATAAGCCGCAAAGTAAGTGGAGGCCACTGACTTCTTTAATTGACTTTGTATAAAGAAAATGAAAGCTCATTACGCATCTTGTCAGTTGCCCCACATCTCCAGAGCTGGGGCAGCAGTTGAATAAGGAAAAGCTCACTAGTGCAGAGTCAACATTTACAGACACAGTTAACATTAACTGTGTGTCATGTGAGGCTTGGGCCTGTTATCTCTTCCTTCCTACGACTCTCTGAAACTCGACTACTACACTGAGGTATCCAAATGCTAAGGGGTAAATCTCTACAGTTTTAAAAGTAGTCTATTCATATTTATGCAACTTATGTGAGTAGCTTTAGACTGAACCAATGCCTGGAAAAGACGTATTTTGATCACAGTTGGAAAAGTGCTATATGGGAAAGATAAAATATTATATACTGTTATGGTAGAAAATGGGAGAGATATTGTCCTTCCAATGCCCAGGGAAATTTCCAACTGAGATAAACTTAGGAGTTAATATAGGGTCTTTAGGCAGCAGAGAAAACCCTCATTTTCATTCATTCACTCATTTAGCAAAGGTTTATTGAGCAGTTATTATGATCCAGGTCCCTGGTGTTAAAGATACAGCAGTGGAGTGGATTATTAGAGCAGAAAAAAAATCCCCACCTGATGAAGTTTACTTACTTCTGGGTAAGCATTTGGTGAACAAAGGTAAATGACTCTGCATCTGTGTGAGTGCCTACTCTGTTTACGATCAGCTTTCTGAGGAAGCTGTGGTAAATGGAGATGTTGGGTTTCTTTACAGATTCTGTAACACTGATTGGAGTGTTACTAGGTGCATGTATCCAATCATTGATGAAATTGCTTTGGCCCTTAGGTGCAGATTGCATTTTTCCCTAAACACCTACCTTGTCTTTCAGGACTTTAAGGCTATAAATAAAATCATTCTGATTTTCAGGATCCATAATTAAGCTCCTCCATTTGCATGTACAAATCTTGAGGGTGCCTCTTGGGCATTTGGAGAGCATTTAGCCCACTCAGCAGACTGTGCAACACAAGCCAAAGTGGCAGCAGGAGTGCATTCCATAAAAGCAGCTCTCTTCCTAGAGCTCATAATTAGAATGTGTTAACTACATCCTCTTTGCATCTGGTACACAGCGATTCAAGGGGGACAGAGGCAGAATGGAAATGGGACACATAAAAACGTTCTGCTATCCATAAAGGTAAGAAGTTGGTCTTTATTTTCACTTGTCCACTGGTAATCAGGATTTTTTTCCTGCATGGGTATTAGACACCTATGGAAGCTACACTCTTCTCAGAGTGAGGAGTTGTATGTAAAACACTCATCACAGTTCCTGGTGCATCATGAGAGTTCAAAAAATAACAGCTATCACTATCATCATCATCATCATCATCATCATCATCATCATCATTATCACCATCATCATCATAGCACTTCATTGTCCTTACAGAGTATAAGGTATCATAGAAGAAAATGCATTGCACTGAGAGTTAGGAGGTCAGGTCTGTGATCTGGTATGTCACAGCCTAGTCATGAGATTTGAGGGAAGGCCAGTTAGGACTGGGATCCTAATTAGAATAAGAAATACTCATGTTTGTATAAAATATGTCAAAATGGACAAGTGTCATGTTTAAAAAGAACAAAAAAGAGATTGGGATAACTCCCATGGAATGATAACAAGCTGAGTCTTTGGTGATATGGGCTAAAGAGGTGAAAGTGGAAGAAATCACGAATCAGATTAGGGCAAGGAAGGAAATAATTCTGTTGCATAGCATTACTGGAGATCCATATCCATTTTTCGCCCTGCTTTGTGCCACTGGAAGCTGACCTCTATGGATTCTATTAATGAGCTCCCTTGCTTCCTGACTTCTGGTTGTGTTTGGCACCAAGTGGAGTTTAGAGGGTGAGAAGAGAATAAAGTTGGAATATTTATTCTCTGGTCTCTCTCGATGGGTTAAGTATGGGCAGCAGCAGCACCTTCCACTGAAGGCCTACAGCCCTTATAAAGACATGCTCCCGTGCTGTTCCCTCTCCTTACCCTTTAAGCCCAGGCGCATAGTGGATCCCTGCTGTTACTATCTATCTCCAAAGTAGCACCCTATCTCTTGTGTGGTTTCTACACTCTATCCACAGTTTTATAAATAGCTCTTTATGAAATTCTCTGCAGATTACTCAGTTTAAGTGCCCCCAGACGTTGACTGATGAACCAAGATGATTCTTACACTACATCCCAAGCCCCTAACACAATGCTTGGCATGAGATAGCCACTGAGCAAAGATTATTTAAATTAATATATTATTGAAATTTGAGTAAGATAGTTAGTTGGGTGATCCAAAGAACACAGGTAACTCAGGTATAGTTTGGATCATCAGGAGTTTGAGGAAGACTAATATGGTAGGTGGAGCAGGGTTAAAGAAGTGGGGTAGGATTTGGGGAGAACAGGATCCAATCAAGCTTGGCAGAAATCGAGTAAGAGGATCTAAGACCCTAGTCACTGACTGGAGATCAAGGCAGGGACTAACTATGGATATTTAAGGTTAGAAAAAAGTAGCAATGTAGAATTTGGTTTAATCATTGGGATCCTATGGGGGAGGGAGGGTCCTGACTGGTCAAACAAAGGTTTGGGATCTATTGAGCAGAACTGAAAGAATCTGTCTAAGCGAGCATAGCTTCAGGATTCTTAAATATTCATCCATATGAGATTTTTTTGAGCTATTTTTTCTGATTTTGGCACTCACCAGTCTTCAGGACCTAACTCAGTTTCCATCATATTCCTTCTCGAGGTAGTACAATAAACAAAGCAGCCAAGGCTTTATTTTTTTAATATTAAATGGCTGGTTATGGGCATTAGAGGACTGCAAATGTAGCTCAGTGGAAGAGCACTTGCCTAGCATGCATGAGACCCTGGATTTGATTCCCAGCATTGCATCCTCCCCCCAAAAATCAAGAATATGGTTATTAGAATCAGACATACTGTTATGAAATTCCTGACTTGACCAACTTGGACAAGTTATAACCTTTCAAAGCCTTTGTTTACTTAATTTAAAAAAGAAGATGTTGTCAGGCATAGTGGCACATGCCTCTAATTCCAGCAATTTGGCACAGGCTGAGGCAGGAGGATCAAAAGTTCAAAGATAGTTTGGGCAAATTATGAGACTCTGTCTCAAAATAAAAAATGCTGGGGGTGTAGCTCAGTGGTAGAGCACCCCGGGTTCAATCCCTTGTATTGAAAAAAAAAAAAAAAACCACGAAGGTGGTGCTAGTACTTTCCATACTGTTATGGTGTTAAATGAGATATGTAAATTATTTAGACCATTTCTTGGTAAATTGTAATTACAGAGTAAATCAATTTAATTTATCATTTATATCATATTGTCATTTCTGATCCATCATGGGCCAATCACTTGGAATCTGATTAGCCCTAGAGAAATGCATAAAATTGTTTCTAAACCTGCAAAGTTGAGGAGACATGGCAACATCTTCCAGATGATACCCAGGCCTTCTCTTACTTATTCCTATGCCAGTTCCTACCATTGGCCAAAGGAGAACAGTTATCCATTCTCTGAGCTTCCCCAGCCCTTTGCTCATACTACTATCACAATGCTTATTATCACATTTTTACATGCCTGTTTTCCCCACTGTGCAATGACCCCTGTGGAGCAGGCCAAGGCATATGAGTAGGGATTCAGAAATGCTTGTCAAAGGGTTTTCAAATACAATTTCATTTGCACACGTCCTCCCAGGACCTCAACCTCTTCTGAAGAATAAGTTGGGCACTTTGTTCAGGCTGTAGGGCACCTGCTTTTCTCCTCTTGTTCTAGTCCCTGTTCCTTCTAGGCCCAGACACCTGCCTCCTGCTCTGAACAAGTGTTGGAAAGCAAATATGGCAGAAATAAATACCATTCAAGCAGTGCCTACACTGCAGGGAGCCCATAAAAGGAGAAGGCCCCTCTAAATTGGAGATCTGTTTATTTTGCAATTAACAAAAGGTCAGGAGGCCTGGCACAGAATCCAAGTGTTACTCTGCTGTGTTAGCAAGAATCATGAGGTTTGAAAGTTATTGCTGGGGATTTGGAATTTTTATTATGAATTCCAGGAAACCAAAGGTTTCTGGGTAATATGTGAGTCACAGCAAAGTATTCTGTCATCCTTTGACCCAAAGTAAGCTCCTTTTTGGTGATATAACAAGGTCAATAGGTCATGGGAGCTCCACTGGGTTACCTTGAAATGACCCCTTTTGAGGATGTAACAGATTATTAATCAGGAGCCATATCAAGGAGCTATGGCTAGGGAGGAGCGAGCTTTCAACCTTTGATTTAGGAGCTGGGAATTTACAGTTCTCTTTCTTCTGCAGGGCCCTAAATTGGCTTGACATAACTCGAACAGGAACATTTCTTTAGCTGTTGCACTTTTCACCACAGGGAATTATGGGATATCATCCGTTGAAAAAGCATTATTGAGCTCCTACCATGTACCAGGTTCTGAACTAGGTTTATAGAGACACAAAAACAAATACCACCCTGTCCTCAAGGTACTTAAAGTTTACTGGAGATCAAAGACATGAAAGCAGAGAAATAAGCTCAGATAACCAAAGCATTATGTTAGATAACCGGAAAGTATTCATCTTATATCTGAAAGTCTGGACTCTTTGACCAATGTTCCCCACTGTTCTCCCTGTAGCCTCTGCTGGACAACATCCTACCAACCACCTAAGCCATTAGCCCAAGGGGGTCATCTTTGACTTCTTTCTCTTTCTTGTTTCTGAATAACTCCCTATCTATTCAAGTCATTACTTCTGGTGATTCAGCTTCCTTGCCTTCTCCCAAATCTACCCATCCTTTCTTCTTTCACTCTCTCTGCTTTATCTGCCTAACTGGTCTCCCTGCCTCCTGCAGGAAATTACCAACAGAAACTACTGTACATTGTATACATGCCTTTCCTTCACTTTGAAGGAAAAATCAAACCGAAGCCAACTTTTGATCTATCTACAGAGCTTCCCATGATCTATTCTCGTACTGATGTTACCTCTTTAACTAGACTACAGGGTCATGTAGGGAAGAGGTCCTGCAAGACTCCATCATCATTACCACAGAGCAAGACTAAGGCATGTTACTTACCACCTGGTAGTGCCTTAGTGTTTCTTGCTTATTAGATGAGAATAAGAATAGCATGGGGGCTGGGGATGTGGCTCAAGCGGTAGCGCGCTCGCCTGGCATGCGTGCGGCCCGGGTTCGATCCTCAGTGTCACATACAAACAAAGATGTTGTGTCCGCTGAAAACTAAAAAATAAATATTAAAATTAAAAAAAAAAGAATAGTATGATGTTCTCTAGGTTTATCTATGTCCTTTCAAATGGTAGGATTCCTTCTTTTTATACCTAAATAATATTTCATTTTCTATTTAGTCGCACCTGACAGTAGAATCTATTTTTATATGATTATGCATGCATAGAATATATCTTATTCTACTTAGGACCCCATTCTTGTGGATGTACATGATGGTAGGATTCACTGTGGTGTATTTATATATGTACATAGGAAAGTGACGTCAGATTCATTCCACTGTCTCTCCCATTCCAATTCCCCCTCCCTTCATCCATTGATGGATACTTAGTTTTCCCCCCATACCTTAGCTATTGTAAATAATGCTACAATGAACACGAGGGAGTAGACACCCTTGGAGATACTGATTTCATTTGTAGGATACTTTTAAAATTATCCCATTGATGAGCATTTGCTTTAGATTTACAAATGAATGTAAATTAAATTTGACATTAGCTTAATAATGACTTTCATGAAACTAAAAAACAAAGCTGCTTGACACTAAGCAATCAAGTCAATGTACATTCTTGTTGTAATGCAACTTTCTAGTGAGAACCAAAGTAAATAACAAGTTGGGAATAATAGTCACTTATTGATCCTAAATAGTAAGATGACAAATAATGGAGAAAGATGGAGAGGAAAAGGGAGGGAGGGATGGAAGGAGGGGGAGGGTTTTTTTTGTCTTTACTTGAAAATCTGCATCAGCAAAGCCTCATCTATTTGGACTAATGGAGGGTGGGAGCAGGCAGACCAATCTGAATTAGTGACAGGTTGGAATTCTGGAATGTTTTAAAACATGCCCTTTTATTAGTTGAAGTCTATGTGTACCATAACTCAAACTAACCGCTCACAGTGGTTCCCAAGAGAGATCTTCAGAGACTTGCTTTCATGAAGAGATAAGACCCATTTGTTATTAGAAGTATCCATTGACTCATAAACAATGTGCTGAAGTCCTTAGAAACAGTTTGTTCTTTTAAGATGAAAATGTGTTTGTGGTGTGGTTTAATTAATTCTGCCTAGCAAACCTTTATTTCATGGAGATCTCATCAGAATCTCACATATAGAATTGGTGACACCTGAGGAATTGAGGTGTGGCTGTCCTGGTGGAGTAATGTTTTTTTTCTTTTATTTTTTATTTATTATTATTATTATTAGTTGTTAAAACATTACAAAGCTCTTGACATATCATTTTTCATACATTTGATTCAAGTGGGTTATGAACTCCCATTTTTACCCCGTATACAGATTGCAGAATCGGTTACAATTGCACATTGGTTACACATCCACGTTTTTACATTTTGCCATACTAGTGTCTGATGTATTCTGCTGCCTTTCCTATCCTCTACTATCCCCCTCCCCTCCCCTCCCCTCTCATCTTCTCTCTCTACCCCATCTACTGTAATTCATTTCTCTCCCTTGATTTTTTCCCTTTCCCCTCACATCCTCTTATTTGTAATTTTGTATAACAATAAGGGTCACCTTCCATTTCCATGCAATTTCCCTTCTCTCTCCCTTTCCCTCCCACCTCTCGTCCCTGTTTAATGTTAATCTTCTTCTCATGCTCTTCCTCCCTGCTCTGTTTTTAGTTGCTCTCCTTATATCAAAGAAGACATTTGGCATTTGTTTTTTAGGGATTGGCTAGCTTCACTTAGCATAATCTGCTCTAATGCCATCCATTTCCCTGCAAATTCCATGATTTTGTCATTTTTTAGTGCTGAGTAATACTCCATTGTGTATAAATGCCACATTTTTTAAATCCATTCATCTATTGAAGGGCATCTAGGTTGGTTCCACAGTCTAGCTATTGTGAATTGTGCTGCTATGAACATCGATGTAGCAGTATCCCTATAGTACACTCTTTTAAGGACTTCAGGGAATAGTCCGAGAAGGGCAATAGCTGGGTCAAATGGTGGTTCCATTCCCAGCTTTCCCAGGAATCTCCCTACTGCTTTCCAAATTGGTCGCACCAATTTGCAGTCCCACCAGCAATGTACAAGAGTACCCTTTTACCCACATCCTCACCAGCATTTGTTGTTGTTTGACTTCATAATGGCTGCCAATCTTACTGGAGTGAGATGGTATCTTAGGGTGATTTTGATTTGCATTTCTCTGACTGCTAGAGATGGTGAGCATTTTTTCATGTACTTGTTGATTGATTGTATGTCTGTTCATGTCCTTGGCCCATTTTTTGATTGGGTTATTTGTTTTCTTTTTTTTGTTGTTGTTTTTTTTTTTGTTTGTTTGTTTGTTTTTGTGTGTCCTAAATATTTGCTTTCTTATTGCTTAATTTTTTGAGTTCTTTGTATACTCTGGATATTAGGGCTCTATCTGAAGTGTGAGGAGTAAAAATTTGTTCCCATGATGTAGGCTTCCTATTTACCTCTCTTATTGTTTCTCTTGCTGAGAAAAAACTTTTTAGTTTGAGTAAGTCCCATTTGTTGATTCTTGTTTTTAACTCTTGTGCTATGGGTGTCCTATTAAGGAATTTGGAGCCCAACCCCACAATATGTAGATCAGAGCCAACTTTTTCTTTTATCAGACGCAGAGTCTCTGATTTGATATCAAGCTCCTTGATCCATTTTGAGTTAACTTTTGTGCATGGTGAGAGAAAGGGATTCAGTTTCATTTTGTTGCATATGGATTTCCAGTTTTCCCAGCACCATTTGTTGAAGATGCTATCCTTCCTCCATTGCATGCTTTTAGCCCCTTTATCAAATATAAGATAGTTGTAATTTTGTGGATTGGTTTCTGTGTCCTCTATTCTATACCATTGGTCCAACCGCCTGTTTTGGTACCAGTACCATGCTGTTTTTGTTACTATTGCTCTGTAGTATAGTTTGAAATCTGGTATCGCTATACCTCCTGATTCACACTCTGGTGGAGTAATGTAAAGGGAATTCACCCAGCTGTCTCTAATAAGAAATGCATAGAATGTGGAAATGGGAGAATATCCCCTGTCCCCATTTCAGAGATTATTAGATGAGAATAAGAATAGCATAATGAAAAATTTTGGAAATTGGTTGCACAATAGTGTGAATGTATTTAACACTACTGAGCTGTATACTTAAAAATGTTACAGTGGTAAATTTTATGCTGCATTTTGCCATAACTTAAAAAATATAAATGTGGGCTGGGGTTGTGTCGCAGTGGTGAAGCGCTTATCTGGCATGTGTGAGGCACTGGGTTCGATTCTCAGCACTACATATAAATAAGTAAATTAAAAAAGGTCCATGAAATATATATATTCCCATTCCAGAGAGAATTAGATGAGAATAAGAATAGCAGATGCTAGAGTACTTCAGGCAGCAAGAAAGCAGGTCATTGTCTCTGAAGGATGGTCAGCACAAGAAATGGTTTTCCTTTCCTCTCCCTTACTTGATGGGTAGACAGCTGCTGTAAGGCTCTCAATATCCTTTGCCTCCCCAGGCTCCTTCACTTAGGTGTGCAAGCAGGGGGTTGATCTTGGTTGCCCACCCATCTCTTTCCTCTCCCACTGCTTTCTCCCTTACCTTGGAATTCTATAACAAGAAATGAAAAGCAAACTGTTAGCTAGAAAGCAACCTTGTCCCTTCCTGAGAAATTCGTCTATTCCTAAGATTGTGTGGAGGATCTCAATTCTTAAGATTCTAAAGAAAGAACTAAAATTTTGGAATGTGTGCATTTTTGAGAAATGGATCCTGAGCAGTACCCAGTCAAATCACACTGTGTGGACAGCCTGCCCTCCCTCCACCAGAAAATGCACTCACCTTTGCTCTGTTAGGTAATGTAAATATTCAGTTGCCTCTCCATATCTAGGCTGAATGTTTATGTTCTCTTGTCTTTATGGCCTTGACATGCCTGGCCACATCACGAAGGGTCTGTATTACAATGTAAACTCCAGTAAAGTGTTTGTATTTGCTAATCTTTGTACAATTCTCACAAAAAAGTAGTTAATAAGGATTTATATTTTTTAAATCATGGCAAAATGCAGCATAAAATTTACCACTATAACACTTTAAGTATAAAGCTCAGTAATATTACATTTACATTATTGTGCAACCAATTTCCAAAACTTTTCATCTTGCAAAAAATGAACCTTTCTACCTATTATACAGTAACTCCCCATTCCTTCCTTCTCTCAGTCTCTGGTAAACCCCATTTTCCTTTCTTTCTTTATGAATTTAATGACTTATGGGTACCTCATATAAATGGAATCATATGGTATTTGTCTTTTTTGTGACTAGCTTATTTCACTTTCCATAATGACTTCCAGATTCATCCATGCTACAGCATATTTAGAATTTCCTTCCTTTTAAAGGCTGAATAATATTCTGTTGTATGTATATGTCATATTTTGTTTACCCATTCATCTGCTGAAGGACATTTGGGTTGCTTATACCTCTTCACTATTGTGAATAATGCTGCTATGAACATTGGGGTATAAATATCTGCTTAAGTTTATTCTTCCAATTCTCTTGAGTGTATACCATGGAGTGAAATCTCTGGATCATGTTAATTCTGTTTTTACTAATTTAATAATAATATTTTTCCAATGAGACTGAGAATGAGAAACATAAACTAGATGCATTATCATATTAGAATCTATAGCATATCCCCCATGTGCTTAGTGCTATGTCTGATAGGAGCTGGGACTTTATAGGTACTTCTTTTGTTTCACTGTTGGGGTGGGAACTTTGGTCTATTTCTCTTCCTTATTGTGGAATGCCCAGAATATAGGATAGTTCATTCATTCCTTTGTTCAGCAAATTCTTATTGAGTACCTAATGTATATCAGGTACAAAATGATTATGAAAATGGTAAAGAAAATCAGTTCAGAAAGCAATACTTTCTGTCTGCTTGGCTAAACATTGGTGACCCCTTTACTTGCAAAGGGGAATGGGGTGAATTTTGGACTGAAAGAGAGCAGTTCAGCTAGAAGAGATCTGTGGAGGCAGAAGCCCCAAGGAATCTTGGATGGAAATTGTCCATTCACTAATACTGAAAGTCATGTGTTTTTTTTTTCTTTTTAATCAGGAAGAAAGTAGAAAGTAGTGTCTGAATATCCAAATCAACTGCTTATCTTAACAGTCCACATTCAAATCTTGCCTGAAAAGAAAATGTTTTCACTTTTGCCTGAAACCTGAGTGAGTAGGTGGAGAGCCACTATTGCCCAGGCAGCACTTTCAAATTAGGGGACTCCAGAAGCTAATGTAAATATTACTGGTATGTAGTCAATCCCACTTAATTCAACTCAGTGGTATTTACAGAACATTGTCAGGATTCTCTGGGGTTCACAAAATTGTGCAATCATTTAACAATGCCCATTTAAGCCCCCCTTTTAAAGCATGAGCTATGCTATAGGGGAAATTTGTCAGCTTAGGGGGCTGGCAGGAAACTATCTAGGTTTCCCTCTAGTTAAGCCCTCAAAGGTATTTTTCAATCCCATGCTGGCTTCCAATATGCTACATTTCCTTTCCTTCTGTGAGATTTTTTTCCCTGTCTTTCTACTTTAAAAACATGACTGCCATTCCATTTCTTAGGGTCCTTTTCACCTTTAAACTAGCCTATATGGTAGGAAGTAATCTCTCTAGCTAATTTCTTGCCATCCCCCCAGACAACTTTGATACCATAAAGAGATAACAAAGGCATAAATATGGAGAACAAACATTTCACTGAAGTTCTTGTAATCAATGTCTTTGCTTCTTTTCCTTGAAGGTACCCAGAAGCCCCAGAAGTTTCCTGCTTTCTTTTATCTGTGAGGGTGGCACTCCTTATTGCTTCTAGGATAAGGCTACACTAATTAGCCTAGCATTCAAGGCCCTCTATAAGCAGACTAAGATCTACCACTCCATTATTATCTCCCACTCGTTTTCCAGTCTACACAAACTGTCTGCTCCCGTCAAATGGTCTACTAATTGTTTCTCCCCCCAAAAAACTATTTTCATTCCCATTTCCTGGTCTTTGTTCACATTAATTCCCTCAAGCTCTCTACCCTTTCTTCAGTGCTCTGAGTCTTACCTTTTGTGACCACCCGGGCCCTTGGAGCAGAATTGCTCCCTCCTAGGAATTCCAATAATCCTTCTAGTCTGCAGCCACTTCTCCGGATTTAACACATGAGAGTACATGTATGTACGTGTGTGCCTAAAAGCAGGTGCTTCTTTATGTCTCCAGGGCTAATGTGGTACCATGCACTCAGTAGGTACTCAACAAACATTTATTTTTCATGATGATGTCATGTTCATGAAACTGTTCTTTCTTTTCCTAGGTAATGTTTACTAATGTGAATGAAGTGTTGCTGAGACTTGCTCATGTTTTTAGAAAGATGAGGATGGTGATGACTCAGTGGTAAGATCATTTGGCAGAGAATTTTTCTTGAAAATACTGTGCTATCCTAGCAACACACGTGAAACAAGGGGAAATAGCCAGAACAGGCCTAAAATTAAAGTAGAAGAGATTTTGGGATTTTAGTAGGCAGGATTCTCTCTGTCTCTGTCTCTTTTCCCTGCTTCCCTCCTTTATTCCCTCTCTTCTTTCCTTCCTTTCTTCTTTCCTTCTTCTGTCAAGGTGATTAACAGTAGAACCAGTTACAGAGGGAGACTATTGAAAAAATTTGGAGAGGTTGCCAATTTATTCTTCATTCATTCAAAGGAAAACTGAGAGGCAAAGTAAAGGAAGGGGGGCAAAGTTTAAGTATGGGGGATTTGGAAATTATCCATACAAAACAGAGGAAGGTGGATAAAACATTTTCTCTTTTTCTTTCTTTCTTTTCTTGCACTTTTTGGTCTCTCAAGTCTCTATGACTTCCCCAGCAAGATGAAGAGCCTTGTGGTGGGCGGGGATCCTTCTCCACAGTGTTGTGGAGCCATCAAGCAGGCCAATAAAATAAAAGGCTGCAGATGTTTTTCTCTGTGAAAAGGGGATTGGAACAGTTACTGAGTAACTGTTTTTCTGTTAATGTTGATATATCTTCAGTCATAGAAAATGACCACAACCAGACTGACAGCTTTAGCTCTAATATGCTTTACTTAAAGGAATGCTGGGGTGCGGGGTGGGGAAGGATCTGTTATCTCATCAGTTGCTGTGAAAAGATAGACTCACACAAGTGACAGAACAGGAGGGAGGTAAAAGAATAAAATTAAGTAGTGTAAAAGTCACCAAAGGCAAAAAAAAAAGTACAGAAATCAAAATGTTAGACACAAACTTTGAAGGAAGCAAGTACGGAAATGTTTCTGTAATATAGATCTTAGGGAAATGTGTAGACAATGTGGCATAAAATACTTCAGTCCCAGAAACATCTAATCTTGAACTGTTCATTTATGAAATAATTTTAAGAGTCAGGCATGGTGGTACTTGCCTGTGGTTCCAGCTACTCCGGAGGCCAAGGCCAGAGGACCACTTGACCCCTTGAGTTTAAAATCAACCTGGGCAACAAGGAAGTCCTAAAAAAATCAGTTTAACGAGTTTAAAAAATTATGTTATTCATTTAATACCAGGGATCTGTATTTTAAGTAAGTTCTTCTGCTGATTCTTAAGATCCAGCAAACTTGGAAAGTTTTCTCCTGTGATGTAGTAGCAGGAATTTTTTCAGAGTGCAGAAACAGCACTGAATGTTCAGATTCGAAAGACAATTAATGAAAAAGAAAGAAGAGGATGGGGGTGGGGTAAAAGATTGAAATTTTGAATTTGTAATAAATAATTGTATTTATTTTTGGTCCTCTTGCTCCTAAAATAATTTAAGGTAGCATAGTTGAAAAATAAATAACAAAAGTATATTGAATGTTTACTGTCAACTTAATACCATATATATATTTTTCTCATTTAACAGGACAATTGCTTGAGGTGGGAACTACTTTTCTTATCTCCACTTTACAGATGTGGAAATTGAGACTCAGAGAGGTTAAGCTAAGAAAGGGAGCCAACTGAGGGTCTCTGCTCTTGTTCTCTATATTGTTATCAAACACCAAAGGAAACCAAGAAACCCAGAAACATCCAAAACAAAATGTACAATTAAAGGGAAGAAACTGAGATGAAGAGGCAATGAAGAAGAAAAACGGGCAAAGCTGGAGTGAGGTCATATGCATCCATTAGAAGTGGGCCCCATTGCTTGCTTCGACACACAGCACATATAATAAAATTGGAACAACATAGAGAAGATTGAATGGCCCCTGTGCAACAATAACACACGAATTCATGAGGCAATCCATATTTCTGCTAAGTGCAAACAAATCTATGAATGTATATTATTTTACAAAAAGAAGTGTGGGGCTGAGGATGTAGCTCAGTGGGGTAGAATGCCAGCCTAACACGCATGAGGCTCTGGGTTCCATCCCCAGCACCACACACATTTTTTTTAAATAAAGTTTTAAAAAGAAGTGGGCCACAAATTTGGCTCTGAGCTTTCCAACAACCAAAGAAAAAAGAGGAAACATGTCTGGATTCGTAGCATCCATAAGATAAAATCAAATGTGCATTTTTGGAGAAAAACAATTTATGCTAGAATTTCCTAAGAGATGTCCCCTTGTGAATCTTCAAAAAAAGCGGGGGAGAAATGCTTCTACAGAAAGGATTTTCAAAGGACTTAATTTTGTATTATTTTCTTTTTAAAACTGAGAAAGCAAATGTTTAATAAAGGAAATGATTTAAATATGGATTATAATATTATTCCCTCATAAATATGTTTTATAGTTCACACTTTTTATAATCAAATAACTAGATGTGAAGTTTCTGTCCTCAGAGATCTTAAAGAAAAGAATGACTATTTCTCGGGCTTGGATGCCTGAAGGCAAGGACGGGCTTAAGGGGGCCCCTTCCAACTCCGGGGCTGAGATTCTATACTTCTATAGCTGTGCAAACACTTCTACCTGGGGCAGCTTAACTAGTCTTAAACCTAAAGGTTCAGCCACAGCATGGCCATGAATGCTTCCATTGTGGGAATCCTTTTTGATAAAATAAATGTTTGAAAAATACACACACATGCACAATAAAACAAAACCTCCACAATATTTGGGATTAAGACACACCCAAGTAAGACATTTGCAGAAACAAAAGTTGTACTTAGTAAATGCTTGTCACTGGGGATGGAGAGTCAGCACTTAGGCACCACTCATTTAGCTATGGAGCGTTTGCTCAAGTCTTTTGTGTCTTAGATGTCAAAGAAATCTTTTCTAAGGGAGCCATCAGCACCACCTCAGGGGTGATGTTTTAAGCCTAATGTGAAAAAGAGAGCTTCTCTAAAACTTCTTATATGATTAACATGGTTGAATGCCCTTTATGACAAAGCATGCCGTGTGCAAATAAAATTCTCTTCAGGAAGAGGTCCCCCCCCTTTTGTTTTTTTCTTAAATAATTTCTTACCAATGCAACTAAGAAAATAGCCTTTACATTTTTGGGGGGTGGGAGAAAGAGGCTGAGGGACATATAGCTGTGCAATTTTGACTGATCCAACTGATTATGAATTGGGTCAATCTGGCTTCCTTGCTGTGTGTCCTGAGACTGAGACCCATAAAAGGTGAACATCAAGTTAACATCCCTGTGTGTGTTTGGGAATGTTAGGTGGCGATGGCTAATACAAGCACTGGCATGTCCAGGAAGAAGTCACACGGGAGGTTTCTCTAAGAAAGAACAGAGGTGCTTGTCTCTACAAAGAGGGACATAGTTATGCCCCTGTCAAGTGAAAGACTTCATCCTTACAACAGAAGGTGTCACCCTCTGGAGTGCTTGATGGACTGCTACTCTAACAGGTTTTTCCCTTTATAAACAGAGTCCAGCCGCTTTGGTCTTATCTACTTGATTCTAAAATAGCTCGTCAATTTAATAGCATTCAGGTTGTTTATGCACACACAAGGCCCTTTGAAAATAACCCTTTTCATGTCGCCAAACAGGCATTTTGAAATCAACTAATTGGATGGTTGTCTGAATTCAACTCGTTGTTTTAAAAATAACCAGTTGTTCCACTGAATTACATTTTTTTACCCCCAAGCCAATTGGTGTGTAGACAGAGTTTGAGTCAATCCAGATGGCTGGCTGCATTTTTGACTTGAACTGACTGGATGTTTTGTGGTCAGATATATACAGCTCTTGATAGCCACTGGGGAAATGGAGTAGAAGGGAAGGAAGGTGTAGGAAAGTTAGGAGAAATTATATCAACAAGTTTCCATCTTGAGTGCAGTGGATCCAGACATTTTCTGCAATCAATCCTTTCTCCCCCTCAAAACACACACACGCACGCACGCACTCACGCACGCACGCACGCATGCACACACATACTTAAGAAAACAGAAATAAAGTAATAACATCCCTCCCAGCTGGCTCTGCTTGCGGCTGTGGGTCTTTTCTTTCTTTCTTTCTCTCCATGAATTTCTTCACTGCTTGGGTGGCCTGTGGAGGGATTCTGGCAACTCAGCTTCATTGGTTTAGCTCCCTCTTAGGCTGATTTTCCTTCCCGTGGGGAGCTCTCTTTTGAGGGGCTCAGTGTTCTTCTTAGTCTGTTAAAGGCAAGGCAGGAAGAAGAGGGTTTCGGTCAGACCTGCATCCCTAAGTCCAAGCAGAAGGCCTGACTCTGACCCACGGAACTGCTTTTCCTGAGGGAAGTTGAGAATTTCCTGTAGTGAATGTAACCAGTTCACTCTACCCAGGCATTACTGCTACACTTTGAGAAATTCCAAGTTTTGTATCATCTATAGTCCCCATAATTAGCTGTCAAATTCCACTGGTCTGAGGAAGGGCATTTTAGATGCTTTCAAAGGCTACTTCTTTTGGACTTATCATTTTGATTTCTTCATTTACCTCATTGAGAACGGGATGAAAGTTGAGCAGAGAGACTTTAACTTGAACCACTTACGCTTAGGTTTTTCACTTACAAGAAAGAAAAGGTTCTCTAAACATTTGAAATCGAGCTGTAAGGGAGATTTCCAAAATGTCTGCCACATTTTCCCCACAAATTCTGAGTGAATTGTATGACACAAAATCTTTTCTACTGCTCACATTGAAACTTTTCTATTCTGAACCTCGTCCTGTCTATACTGTCCCCAACTTTTTTCTCTCATCTAGTAAATTCCAAATTGGCATGTTTTTCATAACATGTCATTTTTCATGCCTGGCTCTTTAAGGTGAGTATTGATTCCCCTGAGCCTTTCAAAGACATCTGGATAACATTCAAAAGTTTTTGTCTATGACATTTAGGTTTTAAAGCATTGCCACATGGCTTTTGGGGATTATATTTTTTCTAGGCTTGAGGTATGGTTCTGTCTTTATTGCTGACCTGCTATGTGACCTTGGGATCATCACTTTACCTCTCTGAACTTTAGAGGCTTTTTAATCAATAATATGAAGTAATAATAATACTTGCTTTCCCAGCCTATCTCATGATGCTCTTTGGAAAGAGTAATCTGAAAAAAGGAGAAGGAAGCTCTTTGTGAAGCTAGGTGCCATGGCACACACCTGTAATTCCAGCAACTTGGGAGGCTGAAGCAGGAGGATCATAAGTTCAAGACAGACTCAGCAACTTAGTGAGACCCTGTCTCAAAATTTAAAAGCAAAGAAAAAAAAAAAAGAAAAATGAAGCCCTTTGTGAGAAGATCTGAAGCCTTAAACAAATGTAAGAGATTTTGAAAGGATAACAATTTAACAGGGATTATTAAGGGATCCTGGAAACTTGGCCCTTCCTTCTCAGATCAAAAGGTTGTTTGTCAGGTCCCCAAATTGCACCATGTGTCATCATTACTTTAATCCCTGTTTGTTTTTGGATTGAAATACCCCAAAAGAGTAAATTCTAAGGAAAAAAAAAACACACACACTATGAATGAATATACTGTCTCCATTTTGAGAATCAATAATAATACTGTATTGCTCTAAAGAAAAGAAAACTTGGCAGACTTGAAAAATTTTTTTATTATTAGTGATACTATGAATGTGTTAAAGTACATCAGTAATATATGCTCTGTTTGTAGCAAGATTAAGGTGAGAAATAGAGATCTCTCTGGATTTCAGAATCATGACTGCTTCAGGTATGAATATTGCTCACAGAAAGATTGTCTGATTTTTTTCATCTAAGGGTCAAGAATTAAACTGTGTCTGTGAAAATACACAAAAGGACAATAGGCAATTCCATCTTTTATTCTTTGATCTTTCTCTTTAACTGGCTCATTTTTTCCTATCCTTGAATGGTATAGGGATATTTGATAAGCCCCAGATGGTTAGGAAGCATACAAAATCCTGCTTTATATTATCATCTTGTCTAGGTGCTTGCATGTGATCAAATGACCTTTGGGCCATAGGAACAGTTACACAGAGGAAGATGAACTTTCCCTTCCATGTGTGGAATGAATAAATGTGTTCCCTTTACATGTATACTATTAGCTGAGAGATTGCCATTGTATCCAGTTGTCAAGAAATCATTGGTATTTTTCTTCTAAAGAAGAATCACTTCATTGCCTAGCATTGAACATAGAAAATGAAAGTAAATATGGTGTGATTTTCCATAAAGCAGTCAATTAGAAAATGTATGAGTATATGTGAGTATGATTGTGAAGTTTAAAACTAGGGTAGATCCGGCTGCAAGCTTGAGTTTAAAAACTTTTTTTTAGAAGTGAATTTGAGCTCCTGTAGTTACATCCAGGAAATATGAGCCATTACAAAGGCTGGGAATTGAGGGTAAGGCCAAAAATAAGGTCTGGAAATGTAATTGTAATTGGGGAGGCCAAGCGGCAGAGGTTAAGCCCTGGGAAATGGAAAGGTAAATTGGTGTCTAAGAATTCCTGGGCCTGTGGCAGGTCTCCTGCTGGACACAGGCCATGGTCAAACACTGTTTAGCCCTCATACCCTCCACATGGGCATGTTTTAAGGAGAAAATGAAGGAAGATTGAGCTGGAGCCAAGACTGTGAAGTTAAAGGAGATCCTCTGAGAGTGTATGGCCCCTTAAAATGTACCAATCTGCAAACCCTTGATAATCTGGACTCCCCAAGGCAGGCATTGTGGCAAACCCGACAATGAGCTTTCAACCAGAAATGCAGTATCTCAGTCATGCTTAATTTTTTTAAATGTTAAAATCAAATGTGGCTAAGGACCATGAGGATAAGAATTTTGCCCTCCTCACTTTATTACCAGTACTTAGAAAATAGTGATAGTTCAATAATTATGTATAGTAAATTAATAATAATAAAAAATTAAATAAAGTAATGTTTACTAAAATAAAAAAAAAAAACTGGCTTTGATGGCCTTGAAAGAAATAGCCTTTAGGAACTGGGAATTGTGGCACACACCTATAATCCCAGCTACTTGGCAGGCTGAAGCAGGAGGATAGCAAGTTCAAGGCCAGCTCCGGAAACTTGGCAAGACCCCGTCTCAAAACAAAAAATAAATAGAGTTGGGGATGTACCTCAGTGGCAGAACACCTCCGAGTCCAATCCTCATAGAGAGAAAGAAAAGAAAAGAAAAGAGGGAGGGAGAGCGAGAGAGCGAGAGTGCACATGAGCGCCTTAAGGGTAGCATGATAATGTGAGTCCTACAATGTACAATGTACAGTTATATTATGTCTAGTCTTCTCAAAGAACTTGCAAGGTTATAATTTCTATGGCATACAAAGAAGCTGAAGGAATTTTATAGTGGACACTAGTATACCTACTACCTATATTCTATAATTAGTGTTGTGTTATACTTGTGTTATCATATATATCTATGTATCTATCCATTCATTGACCAAGGTCAAATTTTTCTAATTGCAGCAATAGCGCTTTACACGAGATCTACTCTCTTAACAAAATTCTAAGTGTGCAACCCGTAATTGTTGACCATGAAAGTACAATGTTGTATAGAAGATCTCTAGAGTGTATTCATCATGCTTGACTGAAAATGTATGCCTCATTTCCCCGTTTCCCCAGCTCTTGGCAACCACCATTCTATGCTACACTTTTATACTTGACCATTTTAGATGTCTCATGCCAGTGGAATCATGCAATATATATCCTTTTGTGTCTGACTTATTTCACTTAGAATAAAGCCCTCAAGGCTCACCCAGATTGTCAAAAGTATCAGGATTTCCTTCTTCTTTTTACATATATTACATATATATGTATTTCACATTTTCTTTATCCATTCTTCTGTCCATGGTCATGTAGCTTGTTCTCACAAAATGGGAATGCTTATAATCTCTGTGAGATCTTCCTTTCAATTCTTCTGGATAAATACCCAGATGTGGGCTAGTAGTTTTGCTTTTAATTGAAGAACCTCCACACTGTTTTTCATAGCTGCCATACCATTATATTTTCCCACAAACAGTGTGCAATTTTCCAATTCCTCCGCAAACTTGCTAATACTTGCTATCTTTACAACGTTAAATTTTTAATCCTTGTTTTGTAAGTGAAGGCTCAGCAGATAAGGCCATTTGCCCAAGGTCACCCAGCTAGTAAGTAACAGAGTTGGAATTTGGACCCAGGACTATCTGCTTCTGGAATTTAATCCCATTCCACAACACTGTGCTGACTCTTGTGATCACTGTGTTGCAACATAAGTTAAAGCAAGTCAACTGGAGAGTGAGTTGAAATTCACTGGAGGTTGAAGTTGAAACTAAAGGAACAAGCTTGGAAAGGCTAGTTTAGTCTTCGCCAACAATTATGATCTGTAAAAAGCAGAATAATTCAGAAAAACAAATCTATACATTACACCATACATTAAAGAAGAAGAGAAAAATTACCTGTTGCTAATATTTTTAAGAAATAGAATTTCATGATGTGCAGATAATCCAGTAGAGATCCAGTTCAAGGTCTCACTATTTCTGTAAATTCACATCATACAAAAATTGAATATGATATAACAAAGCATCAAGGATAAGTTAAATTAGATTTCATATACTGTGCTTACTAAAGCAAGGAAATGTGCAATATATTTCAGAAAGATTTCCATAGAAAGAATTGACACAGGTTTCTCAATAAGGAAAATTAATAATAAACACTCCTAAAAGTTTACTATCATTATATCCAAACATAATAATCTGTTAGATCTCCATACAGTCAGATTTAGATAAACATAGTTTCTTACCTCTAGTACTTTAAAATCTTGAAGAGTAAATATCAAAACCTTAGTTGTTTAAAAATTTTAATGAGTTAATTTAAAAATAACTGATTTAGATTTCTGGTAAGAAAAAATATGATAAATGAATGTGCCCTACTCTTGCAACATTGCTGTCAACAAGCATTACTAACTTGCTCATTAGGAGAAAATTTAGATTTTTAGTGTTGTTATGTAGCACTTTGATTAAGCAAGATACCAATCCATCCAGAAATATTTCTTATTTTCTATGGAGCCATGACTGAGGTTTGTGTTGTGAGGGATGTAGTTTGTCATTCATTCAACAATATGTATTGGGGCCTACTGTGCTCTAGGCACTGTTCTAGATGCCACATACAGAAGTATAAGATTCTTCTCAGAGAGTTCAAAAGCATAGAAACATAAATGCTTGAGGTAGGAGGAACCTAAGAGAGAATGTGGTCTACCATCTCAATTTACAGTTGAGGAAGATGTGGTTCAGAAATGTTAAGTTACTGATCTAGGGCCATAATTCTCAGAGTGGAAGAACAAGAAGTACAAACCAACTCATTTGACTGTTGAACCTCTGCTCTTTTGATTATTAGAATCTATTTGGGAAGTTGGAATACTCCCCCATTAAATGACTTCAAAACAATACCAGACCAAAAGCTGCTAACAAACCATATGGCATTAAACTATAAGTTTAACAGGAGTTAGAGAAGGACTGGAGACATCCAACAGAGCATAAATCTTCTGACTAACGACATGCCATTTATTTATGGCAAAGGAGACTTGCTATGCTTCTGACATGCAGTGAGGATGAATGAGATGAAGGCATTCCAAGGAAGCAGTACTTCCCTCTGGATCTTATCATCTTGCTCTAAGGGGAACATTTGGATACACGGCTAGCATCTCTTTCATTTGTAACAGAAAACATGATATAAATTATGGGGGAAATAATTGATAAAATAATATATGAAGGGACTGGGATTGTGGCTCAGTGGTAGAGTGCTTGCCTGGTACATGTGAGGCACTGGGTTCAATCCTCAGCACCACATAAAAATAAATAAATAAAGGTATTGTGTACATCTACAACTAAAAAAATTAAAAATAATATATGAAGGCTACCTCTGTTTGTAATTTATACCAAGATCTTCTGAGAGGCAGAATCTCATGGAAACCATATTTCGTTTCTTCTGAGTATTTCTTGGATAAAAGTGAGCCAAAGGAGAAAAGAATTCCTGTGTGATTTTTTTATGGGGAAAATGTTTTGTTAGAAGTTTATCTTCAAGAAAAATACTATAATCAGAAAGTTTTTATGTGTTGTGAGTGTTAAAGGAATTTTACATAAATAGGGATGTGGGGATTTGTTTTTATAAAGAAAAGCATCGCAGAGCTTCGTTGGAAAGCATTTACTACATGGCTATCATGGACCAAAATACTGTGTACCTAACAGGGCGATGCTTTCAAACTCTCTGTGATGAAGGATCAGTTTATTTTCTTTTTCTACCATATATGGACAAATAGTTTGGGAAAATATAATTAAAAATGAATTACTAGAAAAACTGAAAAAGAAATACAAAATGTAAGGCCATTTAAAACAATTATTAGATTACACAGGCAGGCCAACTTGTCATGTGTTTACAAGTGACAACAATATCAACTTGCTATAAAAGTTTCTCACTACTTACTCTCAATATTTTTACTTAAACTTGTCACAGACTGGTAGCAAACAGTGCATACACCAGTACAATTACATGGAGTACATTTTGGGAAGAGGTGTGTTATAGGAAATACAGAGAATAATTGTATGAATCCCTGCTAAAGGTCTAAAGTTATGGTGGAGACAAAAAATATAAACATGCGTTTGCTGCACAATGTGGCAAATATTGGTATAGCAAGTAGAGCCTGAGCCTGGTTGGGAGGGTATGGTATTGCTCTTGCCCACCTTTGGCTGCAGCTCCCAACCATACTGCCTTTCTAGAACAAAGTTCCTAACATATAGCCTTTATGATAACTAGAGTTGGGATGGTGCTGGGGATAGCCTTTTCTTATAATATGCTACTTTTGAAATTCTTCACAACTTGGGACTATGTATGGTGCATGGGGGGCGGGTGAGATGAGTTGCTATCTGTAGTGGTGGGTGTTGATTTCTTCCTTTATGTTGCTAGGAATAGGAAAGGACCTTGATGCAAGTGAACTTGTTAAGAAGTCAACTTTTAAACACTGTTGGCTTATTGAGAGTCAGGCTCCAGGGCCTAAAGACCTAGAAAAACTTGTTGAAATTACTTAGAGGTTCTATACACTATACATCAAAATAAATATGTTATCTGTGTTTTTTTGGTCCACAACACTTGAAAGCAAAACAAAGTGTGTGTGATTTGCCATGTGGCAAAGAAAGTCATGCCTTGGGCATTCCAAGTGTTTGAATTTAAAACAAACTACAAACCACTTGAATTTTTATAGACAACCAAATATCCTATGCAGAAGACACAAAATGTTACATGTACATACAGTATATCTGCCCAATCAAAACTAAATCAATAGCCTAGGCATACAAAAAATTTTCCTATTTTTTATATCCTTTGTACAAACAAAGACTGAAGAGAAAAATTTTTATTTGCAGTAATTAACATGATACCACAAATAAACATCTCAACAGTTTTTTTTACAAGTCTTGGACTCTGACCTATAAGAGCCTCTATATTTTGTGGATTTAGTAAGGGCAAAGCAAAGTCCCTGATCTGAAGACAGGCTAGCCATCTACAACTCACAATGCAAGCATCTCAGCGGCATCTAGTAATTTTCCATACACACTAAGCCAAATTCTGCCTGGGATTATTATGCAATTTTCAAAATGGCTTTAAGTCTTTCAACTTACAAAGTTACCATTTACATTGCACTGGCCTGCTGGCTGGGATGAATGAATGAACACTCTTTCCCAAAGGACCATAATTCATTCTCTGATCATAGCTTATACATTTGGGAGAATTGGGATCAGTGTGCCTGGCGCCTCCCCTCCCCTCTGCCCCACAAAGGAGTCATACACTGCAAGAGAAGAGGAGACAAAGTGGCTGTGTGCCATTGAGCACAGAGGTGTGGCTCGGGAGGTGTTGACTGTGAGCAGCACCAGCCTAACATATAAGCAACTGTCTACATGATGTGATTTCAGGTGCACCAAAAAAGGCCTCATTGCGCCTCAGTTTAAACACTCCCTTCCCACTGGCGGATGCCTGGAATTCCACAGTTTTTAGAGCTCTGTTCCTTTGGTTTAAAGCTTTGATCCCTGTTAAAATACTCATACCCCTGGGTGGGCAGCTCCATTATATCCTATCAACCATAGACACTGTAAGTGGATGAGTTTTAAAATTTCTTCTCTGAAAGCACAGTTTGAGAGTAGGGTTAAGGGCAGAAGATACTGTATACCTGAGGGGGACAGGAAGAGGAGAACGTCACCTGGGGGTGGGCAAAGGGAACTGGGCCCAAGACAAACAATGTGTGCGTGTGTGGCCGTGTGCATGGCTGTGTATGAGCTCCTCCCATGGCGGCAGCTGTTGAACACCCTTTCTTAACCCTCTCCCAGAAAACTTGATTTATGCTGCTTTTGGAGCCATGGAACCAGACTCTCCTCCCAGCTATAGCAAGATAATAGCTGCAAGCTACAGCTGGGAATTCTCGAATTCTTTCAAGCTGGAGACTAGGAGCAAAAGGTGAAGAAAAGTTCTTCTGGGCCTGCTGTGCTAGGTAGCCTTCCCCTGAGGTCCAAAGAGGAAAATGGTGTCCAACGGTGTTATCTAAATGCTTCCAACTGGGCCTGAAAGCACAGAGCCATGAATTGTCCAAAGTGAACACTGTCTCAATCAGCACATCCTTTTTGTATTTTCTAGATTGATTGTTTCTCTTTGTCTCTTCTTGCTGAAGAGAGGGAATGAGTCATTGGCTCAATTCCTAATGTGAGGAAGGGAGCCTCAAAAGGTAAGACAGTTGCTTATGTAAAATAGAAAATGAAAAACAGTCTTGTTTGGTTTTGAGAAGAGGTCTCAGTATGTTGCCCAGGCTGGCCTCGAACTTCTGGACTCAAGAGATACTCCCACCTCAGGATCTCATGGAGTTGGAACTGCTGGCACACACCATGGTGTTCCGCTAGGAAACCCAGTCTCATAGTCACCCATCTGGATAACATATAGTGTATAATGTAACAGATTTTATTCTCTTAGTTAAGAATTTTCTTTTCTTTCTTTCTTTTTTTTTTTTTTAGGGTCTGGAATCAAACCCAGGGCCTCCCACATATTAGACAAGTGCTGTGCCACTGAGCTACATTCACAGCCCCTGGTTAAAGATTTTCATCAGCAAAATTTTGTGTCACTGAGTGGGGTGCTGTGGCTCACACCTATAGTTCTAGTGACTGGGAAGGCTGAAGCAGGAGGATCACAAGTTCAAGGCCAGCTTTGGCAACTTGTGAGATCTGTGTCAAAATAAAATTTATAAAATGATCTGAGAGGGGCTGGGGTTGTGGCTCAGTGGCATTGCATTTGCCTGGCACATGTGAGGCACTGGGTTTGATCCTTAGCACCACATAAAAATAAATAAATAAAAATGAAGGTATTGTGTCCATGTACAACTAAAAAATATTTTTAAAAGTGGTCTGAGAATGTAGCTCAGAGGCAGAATGCTCCTGGGCTCAATTCCCAGTACCACATTATACACACAAAAATGTGTCACTGGGTAAGCAGAGGGGACAGCTGCCCACAGTGTTTCTACAAGCTTTCCTGACCAAAAGCCTGTTCCAAAGCCTAAAATGCTTGTTCCAAAGCCTAAAATCCCACTGTGAGAATCATCACTTGGGGGCTGGAAGGTTAGAAGTCTTTGAGAGGCACTTATAAAAATGGAACCACTCCTTAAGTGTAGCAAGTTTTATTAACTCTTACCTTAGGTTGGCTAAAAGCCCTGAAGTAGCTGCTCAGAGTGGGAGCAGAATCTACCAGGACAAAGAATACTTCCCAAAACGTCAGGGCCAGTTTGCCTATGAATCCACACATTTCACTGTATCTTCATCTTCTCAATACTTTTTAATATTTTCTATAAACAAGCTCACATTTTTATTGAAATAAACTTATCACAGAACTATCTACTTAGCTTTGTCCTAACAAAATCATGGTTTGAATGCACTAGTTTACATACGCTTTTTCTAATCCACCATTAAAATAAAAATGCATTACAATAAAACCCCAAAATGTCATTGTTCCACACAGTTCACTCAAAAAGCACTGCTCTAGTTCACACAAAGTGTATTAGATGTAAAAGCATATATTAAAAAGAAGTCACAGTTCCCCTTTTCCAGGTACTCAATACCCAGTAGTTGAAAACAACTGTTGCCTTTGTAGTTAGTTGCATGAGCTCTGGAAGATCATGAATTTATGGGAGGTCATGTCTTCCTCTGCGAGGTCATGAAATTCAATCAATGCTTGCCTTCCAATCTGCCCTTTGGTCACAGGGCTCCACAGGTGGAACATATCAAACTCACCAGCCAAATTATGACTCTTAATTGGTGTTTCTTTTAAAGTGGATATGTCATTTGTCAAATGTTCAATGCAGGCGCAGGCCTAGCCCCAGGCAAAATTATGAAGTAGGAGAAGAATGCCAGATACATAGGCCGCCCTCAAATGTTTGTTGAAAAAAGAGGCAATGAGCCCTCCATCCTTGATTCCTTCTCTCCCATCCCCCACATGCACTAGGTCACCATGCTTTTTTTACTTCTACCTCCTCAATATCTCTGAGACATTTTTACCCTTCCAAATCTCCTCTGCCTCAGGCCTTATCATTTCTTATTCAGATTCTTTTCACAGCCTTTCAACTGGTCTCCTTGTTTCCAACCTTGTCCCTTCTACAAACCATTCTCCAAACCACTGTTGGAGAGATCTTTTAATAAGACAAATATGATCATGTCACCATCCCTCGTGAATTATTTCCACAGGATCCTCTGCATGGCTTTCAGACTCTGCATAATCTGTCCCTTGCTTGTCTCTTCCGCCTGAATTCTTTTTAACTCTTCAGCCTGAAACCATTACTCGCACCTCCCATCCTCCAAATGGGCCATGCCAGGCCTCTCCTCTTTGTTCAGACTGCTTCCTTTGCCTGGGCACCCTTCCCCCCATCTTTTCTCACCTCAGTTCCTACTGGTCTTTTAAGTCTGAGTTTAGGACATCATCTCTTCTGGGATTCTTTCTCTGATCCACCCTCTCATCCCTTAGAACTCTATCTTAGCACTTACCACACAATGCTTTAACATTTTGTTTGGTTGTATTCCACATTAGATTTGTAGTTCTTTGAGATCAGATACTATAGGCTAATCTTAGTATCTTTGTTGTCTGTATCCCACAATATCTTGCACATAGTAGGAGTTCAAATATTTGTTACTGAGTGAACAAATGAATAAATGAATGACTGAACTTTTTAGTGAACTTCCTCTTCCTTTGCCTCTTTTTTCAGCCCACAAGTCCTGGGACATAATCTCCTCTCTCCTGGCCTGGCACAGGCTAGACAATACTTGTTGTTGCAGCTCTTTTTTTTTTTCTCTATTTCTCCAAACTTACTTTCACCTAGGTCAGAAACAACACAATCATATGATAAACGAATTCACACTGAGGTGTTAAGTCATTTTATCTTAGAAATACTTATTGAGTTCCTACTAAGCACAGGCACTGTGCTAAATTGTTTCCGTGCATGTGGGGGTCACAAAGGGAATCCACCCTTAATGATTCCTACTTAATAGCACATAGGTAACAACTAAATGCATTCCTAATCTGAGAGGTATTTTTGTTTGTTTGTTTTGGTTCTGGGGATTGAACTCAGGGCCTTGGGCATGCTAAGCATGCACTGTACCACTAAACTATACCCCCCACCCCGTCTGAGAGGTATTTTCTAATGAATTAGGCTGGATGTAAGCCCTCGGTTATTTCACTGTCACCAGTTATGCTTTGCTTCATGAATAGTTACCCCAAAAGACTATCCTGCAGGAGATAGATTCTCTTAACATCCTGGGATCAAGTGTTTTCTCTGATTTTGTGTGGTTCTATTGAATGAAACCTAGCAAGCCACAAGGGCTTCCGGACTTTTTAGGTAAAAAGAAGAGGCAGGCTGTGAAAATCCCAGAGGTCCCCAGCTGCTCCTGAACGTGACTATTTGGGGGTTGGCTTCGAGAACTCCAGAGCTGCGTTGGGAAAACGATTCGCGGGAAGCCTCTCAGAAAGCAGGATGAGGAGGTGGATTTTGCTCGAAAGAAGACGTAGTGTGGCCCTGGTGGCCAGAATGTTCCGGATCTGGCTAGGAGTAGGCCTGTGATGAAGCAGAGTGGCACCTAATGCAGGGACCCCCACCCACTCCAAGAAAGGATGGAAAGGTTGCAAAAATCCTAAAGGGAAAAGCCCTCCCGGCTGTAGGCCAATGAGCAGCGGGAAGGAGGAGTGAGGCTGGGGAACTTCTCCCAGAGCCAGTCAGAGAGGATGGCTGCTGGGAAGCCAATCAGCGCTCCCGAGCCTGCAGCCCCTCTGCAGTAGTTATGCCAGAGCGCCCTGTGTAGAGAGGCAGCAAGCGGGCAGCTGGGCTGGGCTGACGGGAGCCATCACACTTGCTCCGCATCCCCTTACTCGCGCCTCCGCGCCGGGTCCCGGAGCCTCAGTGGCCCTGTGATTACTGCCTTCTCCACTCTACGCCCCGCAACCCCCAGGCTAGCCGCGGCACGATCGCCACCGCCCCCTGTCCGCGCGACTTGCCTCGCCCCGCCCCGTCCCTCCTTGCCCCGCCCCACCCCGGTCAGCCCCGCCCCGCCCCGCGCAGCCAAGCGGTTCCCGCCCTCGATCAGCGCCCAGGTAGCTGCGAGGAAACTTTTGCAGCAGCTGGGTAGCGCAGCACGTCTCTCGCTCCTCAGGGCCACTGCCGGGCTTGCCGAGTCTTGGGACTGCTCTCGCTCCTGCTGCCACTCTCCCGCGCTCTCCTAGCTCTCAGCGAAGCAGGATGGCCGGGACCGTGCGCACCGCGTGCTTGGTGGTGGCGATGCTGCTCAGCTTGGACTGCCCGGGACAGGCGCAGCCCCCACCGCCTCCGGACGCCACCTGTCACCAGGTCCGCTCTTTCTTCCAGAGACTGCAGCCAGGACTCAAATGGGTTCCCGAAACCCCGGTGCCAGGTGAGTAGGAGTCCCTTACGCGTTCCCCGCGCCCAGCAGGGAGCCAAAGGGCGCGTGGTGGTTGTACCCCGAACGCACTAGCCCTGTGGGGCCGCGGTCCTGCGCCCTGCCGCTGGGTACCTGGGAGTGGTCCGAGTGCCTGGGGCCTGGCCGACTCTACTGAAGGAGAGAAGCAGGGTCTGTGTGGACCGTGTCCCTGTGCCCCAGGCTCGTGTACTGTCAGGGAATGTGCTAGCGAGAGGAACGGCTGAGATCGCCTTCTCGCTAGCGCCCATTTTTTTTGGGAGGGCGGGAAGGTGGGAGCCGATTCCTTGGGCCCTAGTGAACCCGGGTCCCACAGTCAAGCTGGTGCCTCGGGAATTTGCCACCCTTGCTCACACGTGTGTGTCAGAATTTCAGCCTTAGCTGGACCGCGGCTCCGTCCATCCTTTCCCCAACGTATCCCCACGCCCTCCTGTCCTCGGTCTGGATTTCCGAGGCTCGCGGGCCCAAGTGTAGGCAAAGTTGAGGGCAGATCTCCGAATCCGCAGGGGTGGATGAAGACGCGCCAAGGGAAACTTTTGAATAAGAGGGTCCCCAAAATGAAATAGTCTGAGCCTTTTCCTTCCACAGAGTCCCTTCTATAGGTTGGCAAAAATCTCTTCAAAGACGGTGGTGCTGGCCTGCGGAGCAAGAGTCCAAAGATGATTTAACTCCTCCCCCTCCTAAATTCATCTGCTTTCTTGACAGGCTAGACCCTGAAGGGGAGATGATTTTAGGTGGAGGAAAGTTTCTGTACGCCTGCCTTTGTTCTGCACAATCAGATCGTGCTGTAAGGGCATATTTTAACCTTAGCTGAGGGCTGCCGCTGTCAACAGATGAATATTAATGGCCTTCTGTGATTGACTGTCCAGCTATTGGGCTCCTAAAGCTAGTCTCAGAATCCAATTAGGACAAGTTGCTATACTGACAATGCAGGCTAGAAGAGTGGATCTCAAACAGGTTAATTTATCAGAGGTGCGCTCGCAAGAAACGGCCAGTTGAATTTGCAAACCGTAAGACGTCTGTGGCCTCTCAGTCTCTTTCAGACTAATGCATCCAGTGGGGCTCGCATCCCGCGCTTGGGAGAGGTGGGGAGCAGCCCTAGCTAAAACTTGGCTGGTGGCTCTCAACAGGTCAGGGAGGCGGGCCTGATGGTTGGACCAAGTTGTGAATGCGGATGCGCGCCCTGTGGGCGCTGCCAGCGAGCGTTCACTGGCAGGAGGTTACCTAGGCAGCCAGCGCGCCCTCAGCCTTTTCTTTAGAATGATGAAAACAGTGGAGCGAGCCTGCTGTTTAGTTGCAAAGGTAATTGGTCACCCTTTTTGGTGACTGAAATGCATTTGCGCATATGTTAAATATTGCTTTGCAGGATATCGCTCTAAGGGAGGGTAGAACTACCTCTTCCACTGTTAAGTGTTAATAACATACCACGTGGGCGTGTGCAGGAGCTGTAAGGGGCAACCTATGAATCAGTTCCACAGAGCTGAAACAACAGGCAAATCTCTATCCCCTGGAAGTGCCATGGTAATTAGATTGCTAAGGCTACAGAACATGCTTTTGTTGATAATGTAAAAATTGGTCCTCACAGGCTGAGCCCCCACAAGATGAGCCCCCACAAGATGAATGGGTCCAGGGTTGGGGTCGGGGCCACATTTGGCTGATTCGAAGTGAGGGAGTAAAGGTGGTGCTTTAAAAGAAGAAAAAGACCATGGGGAAGCACAGATACTCATTTAGCAACCCCCCACTACATGCACACTTTTGCAGGCGCTCACCCTTGCTCACCCTCCCCCAGCTCTCTGGCTGCCTGCCTCTTTGCAGCATCTGTATAAAAGTGTTAGGAGGGCCCACACACTGTGTGTATGAGATTTGGCCTGGGCTCACTTCCTCCCTCCCTTACTCCCAGCCTAAGGATGGTCATACTTATAAAGACTTATTTATAATAGTGATTTTTCATTTTCCTGTATTTCACAAACTCTAGAAGAAATCACTTTTCAAGGGTTTTCACCATATAAATTCAACGTAACCCACTTCAGTTCTGTTTAACAAACATAAATGGTGGTGAACACCTTCTATAAGGCAGGAACCCTCCTAACATGCATTGGGGCAAATCCAGAATTCAAATATGGTGATACCCAGACAGCTACTATGTATCTTCAATTTTTCTGGGGCAGTGAAGATTTCAAATAGTCTGTCCTGGTGTGAAACCATGTGTCCTGAATTTTAGTTGGGCAAATATGGTCACTGTAGATATGGAAAACATGGTGAAAATCCTAATGTCCATGTGTGGAAAGAGCTCATCAGTATTTTAGGGAAGAGATGATAATGGCAGACTAAATACAATGGCAAGTGCATAATTTCAAAGTGAATAAATGTGTAATTTGCTGCTGTCATTCAGTGGTTGGAAATTGAAAGAGAGCTACAAATTATTTGGTAGTTATGAACCATCCTGATGACCGCTTGACTTCTACCCCCCCCCATCTATATTTTAAGCCATGTTCAAATTGCCTGCTGCACTGTGTTAACTGCATTAAAGCTTTCTTTGTCCCAGATAAAATGAGATTCAGTCACAGTAAGGAGAAATCCTCAAGAATGTCCTGTTTCACTTAGGGGGAACATTTGGGATTGACTGCTAACTTGAGCCATTAGCAGAATTGGGTTTAGAGTGGATAAGACTATATATATATATATGTTGTAGATGAACACACAGTATCTTTATTTATTTTTATGTGGTGCTGAAGATCGAACTCAGTGCCTCACACATGCGAGGCAAGCGCTTTACCACTGAGCTACAGCCCCAGCCCGATAAGGTACATTTCTTATGCTAATATGGATGAGAGTAAATGGCATTTGAAATCAGCCAGCCTAAAAAAATAAATCACTGGTGCTGAAGGACTACACTAGACTTCCACAAAGCTGATCTAAAGTCTTATAATCTCATGTTCCCATTTCTTTTAGAATGTTAAAAGGCACAGGATAGCAATTCTAAATAGTATGTCCCTGAAATTCATAGATCTCTTCATACCCCACTTTTTTTTTTAAGGATTTGTAACTTGGAAAGCACCACAGATGGAAACCAGGCGCACAGAGTTAGCATTTGGCAGAAAAATCCATATAACTGACTTTCAGTGCAGCTCTTTTGCCCTTATTTAATTTAGAAAAATTCAGAAAAAAGCCAATGAGCTCATAAGTCTAGATGTTTATTTTGTTTTGCTTAACCTACCCACAGGCGCAATCAAGAATGGATACAATTTTAGGCAAGGGAAGTGAGCTAGTAATCAGACAATGATGTTTCCAATTGTCTCAAGGGAATGTTACAGAAGTCTGAAAAAAATTCCTCTAAACAAAAATCAAGTGTAATTCACTTTATGAATGCCATACACCACTTTGTGTGTGTGGGTGTGTGTGGGGGGGGGGGTTAGGGGACGTATGGGAATGAGAAAATCAAACAATCCATGGTAGTGTTGCAACTCCTAAAAGACTGAGGGATCTTGCCTTACAGGGCCTTGGAAAGTGCGAGAACCAATCCAGAAGGCCAAATGCCTGTTTCTATGGGTAAAAGCAGCCTTGAAGAACCAAAGATCGACTGGAAGTTTCTTGAAATAGATGAAACAGCATTAAAATAAAAAAGCAACGTTCTTGAAACAAAAAGAGAGTTTTCTTTCTTTCTTTTTTTTTTTTTTTAAATGTGAGAACTAGCAACCGTATCTGGGTTGCCAGCTGTGGTTCCCCAATTAGTTTGAAGCAGTTAGCGATCCTAATGTGGGGAGAGAGAATAAGAAGCGAGGTGTGGGAGGATTTTACTCTCCTGAGATTGCACTAGACATTTGGGTGAGCAGGTGATTTGTTAAAACTTTAAGAAAGTTGTTTTACCCCGTGCTAACTTGGAACGGTGTAGAGAATTCTTTCAAATGTGGTCTGAATATATTTATTGTGATAATTCTGATATTAGGACTGAGATGTGCTTAGAAGGAGGCATCAATGTGATGGAGGAGTTGGGTGATGAGTGGTAGGGCACCTGGTCTAAAAACAGTGAAAGACTGCCTGCTCCTTGGCAGGCTGTCTGTTAGGTGCTGGGGGTGCAGAAAGGAGGGAGACACAGCCCCTTTTGTCAAGGAGCTCACAGCTAGAGGGGGAGCACGCAAGTAAACAGGCTTCCCAGGAAACTTGTAGGATTAAATAGGGTGAAAAGGGCTAGAAAATACCTCCAGGAAATTGACTGAAATGGTCACAATAGCCAGCCTGGGCAAGGGAAAAGAACTGAAGAGATGAAGTGGGAGATAGGGAGAAGTCTCTTAATAGGGCCGCCATCTTAAAAAGAGTTTTCTTAATTCTTGGAGTAAATTCCATTCTGTAAGCATTAGGAAATACAGACAGAAGAAAGTTTTGATGGATGCTATATAACACAGATGGTGTTAGTTTTGCAATGTTTTTTTTTTTTATGGGCTGGTAGGTTGTATCCAATATTTTGATGCAATATTTTAAAGCATTCTGCTACTCCCATCTTTAGAGTTGCAATGTTTGCTGTTCACTGGAGCCTAGAAAAAGACTGCCTATTATCAACCTGGGAGAAAAGAGTCCTGGATTTGTCTGGTATGAGACAAGACAAAAAAAAATATGTTTTCTCCTTAAATGGCAGCTATCAATGATCACGCCAAGTTTAGTGTTTGATGCATATACAAAAGCATGGGTCTTAAGAGGTATCTTATTACTCATTTCTAAGAAAATTGAAGATAATCACTTATAACTTGTGCACACGATACATCATTTGGAAAGAATTTCACTGGGGATCATGTTGCTCAACTGAAAAGTTCTGGCATGCTGAATTTGTACATTTTTGTGAATGCTTCCTTTTACTCTGATCTCTAGCTTTTTTCTGCATATGGTTATTTGTATGTTTTAGATTATAAGCTTCTTAAAGGGAAAGCACCATATTTGAGCAGTGCTGAGCACAATGGTAAGAGCACCACACAGCATTTAGTTAATAATTTACAAAAAAATTAACTTCTATATAATTATGTAGTCCCTATAAACTCTCACATACTTTTTAAAGCTATATGTCATCTTACTTATTTTAAAAGCTTTAGTCCCAAATATTATGGCACCTTATTGGGATATCTTGAAAAACTTTTCTGGCTACATCTATGTTGGCTGGAGACAGACATAGGCTTATTTCAGTTAGCTGGTGACTCTTACCATCAGGCAGAGTTTATTAATGTTGGGTACTCACAAAGCAAATTGAAATTCGTGGCATTGTTATGACTGGCTTAGTATCAGTGAAGATCAACAATTACGGCACATAAATTGTAGAACATCTCTTAAATCAAGCCCTCTTTGATTTAACGTCAGCTAGATCTTTCTTGCTAATGTTGATATTACCATATTTGGGAGTTGAGCTGCAACACATGCACGGACGTGTTGAAGTACTTCGAAGGTTTCTGTAACCTGGGATCAGAATTTGTGTACTGGCTCAATTCAAGAGACCATTCCAGGAACCAAGCCTTAGCCAAGCCTGTAAATGGGTTTGATTTTTTTTTTTTTTTGGGTAAACTAGGGTCTAATGGAAAGCGTGGGCAGAACAAAATCCCCCACTCATTTACCCATATTTAGCAAATTGTCTGGCTTGTAACAGGATCCCCAGCACCCATTAAGAAATGAGTATCAGAAAATAGAATCTAAGTCATGGGCCCCAGACTGGCTTTAGAAACAGCATTAAGTAATGGGAATTTACCTTCTGAGATATAATGACAGGAGCAGAAATCAAGGTGAAGGTGGGCATATCAGCAGAGAAAATGTGCATTTTGAAATTTGGTGTGCTCACTGAAACATTGTAGTCTCACTAGAATATCTTGTTGAACGTACAAAGTAAAGAAAATTTTATTCCATACTTCAAATTAGACCAATTAAAGATCAATTATACAAGTGCTAATTATTAGAAATACTTATTTGCCATTTTTAAACAACAAAAAAGAATTCAGATTGAATAAAAAGAAAGCCATTTTCACTTTTGCATCTCCTTGTGTGTTTCTCGGCAAAGCCTAATTTGAGAGTATGTATTTTTCCTCATGAATAAAAAGGAGTCAATGTTAGGACCAAAATGCATTGCTAGTGTTCCAAACAGTTAATTACTTCTAGTAGCTGAAATTGTATTTATATGCTAGATTAGTAAATCTACCAAGCTCTTTGAATCGTACTTAATAGGCTTATATTGATAAATAATTGATAGGAAGGGAGATAAAATATAAGTGAAAGTGGCAATAAGAAGGGAAGGGACAGGGAAGTCAAAGTCATTATAAAAGAAATCTCCACCCATTGTGCTCCATCCACTGCAAGTTGAAAGGTGTGTGTTTCTCAGTAGATGTGATGATTTTTAGAATATTCTGTATTTTCAAAATTTTCACAATGAGGGATGTATTTATTCCTTATAAGTTGAGAAGGGAGCACAATTTTAGAGTAAAATTTTAATTGGGCTTTTTTTTAGTGTGACTTTTGAAAATAAATTTATTACTGGAAATTTTAAAAGTTCTGATTATGGCAACTGTAGGTGTATGTTCAAGTATATTTCTATTATCTACTAGACTTGAGGTCAGCAGCTGTATCTTATTTATCTTCATATCCCTAGTGTCTGGCACAGCAAGTAGTACTGATAACAGGTATTAATATGCATGTGTGTACCACAGGAATGGAGGTAAGAATATAATACAAACATAAAATTTCCATAAAGCCAATATTTAAATGTTTATTTAGTTTTAACATTTTTACTAAGCTTTCTAAAAAAGAAACCATTTTTCCAGGTCAAAAATCCATTTGTTGTGTATAGGTAAGTGATAAAAGACATTGGTTTAATTCATTTGGCTGCACTACAACTGCATGGAAGTAGACTAAACAAAGGTAAGTATTGTGTGCTTGTTTTCAAGGCTATTCTAAGTAATTTAAAGAAAAATCAAAGTTATATTCATAAAAGCATGTATTTCTCTTTATAGATCTGTGGCATTTAGGTTTGTGAAATTAATGCAACCTGGTGTCCAGCAGAGAAACACACTGAATATATCTAAGTTTTTCCTCAGTGTTTGCTATTTACTATCCCCTGGTATCAAGACTGATAAATGTACATTTAAAAGGACATAATCCAAAGTGGATTTTCAGCATGGGAATTTTATTTGGGTAGGATACAGGGTCTCCATGAGAATTCTCTTAATTTTTGTATGCATGATACCTGATTTCCAATTAATTGCCTAAGGAGGACCCATCCAGAGACTGTTTCAGATAGAGACCAAGCAGAAAAAGAGGGTGAAAAAGAAAGGGATGACATTCATTTGAAAAAGTTACCAAAATTAGATTTGCATATTCTCTGCCTTAATTACGGTTCTGCTCTCTCTCTCTCTCTCTCTCTCTCTCTCTCTCTCTCTCTCTCTCAAATCCTGCATGTTTAGTACGTATAGTATTATGATGGCATCCTGGGAATCATCATTGCTCTTTATCAGATTTTGGTTTGGAGGATTGAAGCTGAAGGAAACAAAGTGAAGAGAGAAGAGTTAGTGTAATAGATATAGATAGGACATTAAAAATCTTTACTCTGGGGAATTTATCAGAAAGTTAACAAGCATGTAACAGAAAGAAAGGATCTGAAAACATTTGAACATGAAAATTTGCTTGTGTGCAGAGATAGTCCTGAGATGCCCCAATTGCATTTGGTTCCCAGCAATACTTTCTCTGTAATTCTTATTTAGTATCTATGTTTTTGGTAGTCATGGCGTCTTTCAAACTCTTTTTTTTTTTTTTTTTGGTACCAACAATTGAACTCAAGGGCACTCTACCACTGAGTCACATCCCCGGCCCCTTTTTTATATTTTATTTAGAGACAGGGTTTCACTGAGTTGCTTAGCACTTCACTTTTGGTGAGGCTGGCTTTGAACTCACGATCCTCCTGCCTCAGCTTCCCGAGCCTCTGGGATTAGAGGCATGCATCACTGTGCCCTGCAGGAGCCATTTTTGATTCATCATGATATCCTTTAGAGTGGTGAGTAGGATGCCTTATACAGTTATTAGTGTAATTAATTAATTAATGGGAATAAATGTAAGCATAAACATTTGAAGACATAGTGTTGAGGATTTAACCACTGTCTGATGAGATCCTAAATGGCATATAACCACAGAATGAGTAAGTCCCTGAATGAATAATTGTCTAAACTGATTTTCAGCAAAGACTGAGGAAGAGATTATGGAGTTTCAAATTATCTATTTTCTTTGACCTTTGGAATCTTGTTACTCCAATTTTATAACTGAAGATTGAAGAGGAGGTGACAAGTAGAGAGAGATTTTAACTGCAGTTTTACCTAAATGTGGAGTTTAAATATATTTTTATATAAATGTATTTTATAGTTTACATGTGTGTATAAATATATTGATAAATTATTTTGATAGCAATAATTAATTATGCATGTTATTTAAACTGAAAGTTGTTAATAGTTATTCTAAGCAGTGGGTGGTCTTTTACAATCACGCCTTACATTTGTGTTGTGAAAGCCTGGCTTTCATATATCTATCTCATGTTCACACAATGCAAGCACTCATAAAATGTCTGTAGCTTCTGAGTTTCAGGGCCTGCCTAGTTTCAAAACACACACACACACACACACACACACACACACACGTCCATATAATATCCATACATCTGCATGTCTTTAATAATCTGGAGATGAACCTAATTTATACTATTAAAAGCCAGTGTTATTCACAAATCAAATAAAACCATTTTCAGTTGAATTGGCCCCAAGTTATTGCAGGACTAATTGTTACTGATATCATAGATCTACTGCTTATTTATCAAGTTTCATCATTTCCCCAAGCCCTCATTAACAGTGTTTCAACCTATACTGTGAGTTTGGCTCATGTTGAAGAACTACTTCTAGCACTGGCTGTATTGCATGTTAAACTTTATAGAAATGAGAGTGTGAAGTTAAATTTCATACAGTGATTGCATTGGTGACTGTGTTTATGTATTTTGGAAAACAGATGGAAATTTACAAAAAAAGATCTCACTGATGATGAACTTTATGTGCAATATTTGCATAAATAAAACTTCTCCGTTCATTCTTAACTTCAACCAACATTTATCGAGCATTGAATTCTATGCCTGATACTGAGCTAGGAGCTGATGAACATGATAAAATCCCTGCCAGCAAGGAGTTCCCTGCCTAGTGAAGGAGCCTTACAAGGAAAGCCATGGATGTCAAGGCAGGCTAATGAGGGCTGCCAGGGAGATAGGCATCACTTGGGCCGTCTGGGAAATGTTGAGCCATGGAGGAGAGATGTATGGTTTTCTTAAGAGACTGTCCTGAAAGGCATGTGAGAGGCATAGAGTTAAAAGACAGAATGATACCATAGTTAGAATGGAATAGTTTGTATTGGTTAGAGCAAAGTGCGGGAGAAGTGGGGGAAAGATGAACTAGAAAAGTAGGCAAGGAAATACTGAGGAGTTTGAGTTGTATGCAGGATGATAAGGAGCCGTGGAGACATTTTAAGAAGGGAAACATTGCTCAGTATGGAGGATGCCTGGAGAGTGAGCGGTGGCAGGGAGTTTTAGTGACAAAGGTAAGAGGGCAGAGGGCTGTCAATAGAAGAATAAAAACTAACCTTGAGAGAAAAGAGGATGTAGACATGATGTATGACTGGATATGAGGACAGAGAGGAGAGTCTGGAAATTCTGGTTATCCTGGTGGTGGGGTCTTAGCACATAAGAGGTGTTCAGTAAGTAGTTGTTGAACACATAAGTGAAATATAGAAAGGGCATATGCTTTTTTTTTTTGAAATGGGGCTCTCTTTAAGTTGTCCAAGTTGACTTTGAACTCCTGAGTTGGAGCAGTCCTGCCTCAGCATCCTAAGTAGTTGGGACTATAAATACCTGGCTTAAAGGAGAATATTTTATTTTAATTAATTAATTAATTATGCTACCCAGGATTGAATCCAGGGGCACTTAACCACTGAGCAACATCCCCAGTCCTTTTTAATTTTTTTAATTTAGAAACAGGTTCTCACGAAGCTTCTTAGCGCCTTGCTAAATTTCTGAGACTGGCTTCAAACTCATGATCCTCCTGCATCAGCCTCCTGAACTGCTGGGATTACAATCATGTGCCATTGCACCTGGCCTAGAGGAGCATACTTTATTTATTTGTTTTTTTATTTTTAATGTTTTTGGTGCTGGGGATTGAACCCAGGGCCTTGTGCATGTGAGGTAAGCACTCTACCAACTGAGCTATATCCCCAGTCCCGAGGAACATATTTTAAAGGTGATATATTAAGTTTGTTTTTTTTGAACCATCTTATTTTATTAATTGAGTTTTTAAAAATATTTTTTAGTTGTCAATGGACATTTATTTTATTTATATGCCATACTGAGAATCGAACCCAGTGCCTCACACATGCCAGGCAAGTGCTCTACCACAGAGCCACAATCCCAGCCCTGTGTTTGGTTTTGACCAGGTTGAGTCTGAGGGACCCTTTGATCATTGAGGTAGAATGTCTGCTAGATAGTTCAAGTTGTATGTATATTGTTTTTGTTTTATTGTTCATTTTTTGGTGCTAGGGATGGAACCTAGGGCCTTGTACATATGTGCTAGGCAAGTGCTCTACCACTGAGATATATCCTCAGTCTTCAATTTGTGTTGGATCACAGAAGAGAGAGAAATCAGGGCTAGAGATCCATACTTGGAAATAATTAGCATATAGATGGTAATTGAAATCCTGGGAATAGATGAGGTCATTGGGAAAGAGGGTATATGTTCTTTTAGAGTTCAGGATAAGCATAGTTGGGACTCATCATATATAGGCTCCAGTTGGAAGTCATGGGTGTGGATGATATTTTCCAGGCTTTTGCATGTGACATGTCTTAAAATGTATTTGCCAACATCTGGGGATTCCTTTTTAATTGCCAAAGACTTCAAGAACTCTCTTGCTTAAGAGAAAGCTTGATTATATATTGTTGTGGTGCAAGACTTTGAAATAAATTTATGTACTACCAAATACTCACATGTGCATGTATTCATGTACATGTGAGCATATGCACATACACAGAGACCTCTAGGTAGAAAAAGACATTGGAGTCAAGGTATCAGATTTCTATTTATTTTTGATAGCAATAATTGATAATTATGCATGTTATTTAAACTGAAAGTTGTCAATAGTTACTCTTAACAGTGGGTGGTCTTTCACAATCATGCCATATATTTGTGTTATGAAAGCCTGGCCTCACGTATCTATCTCATGTTCACATAATGCAAGCACTCATAAAGTGTGTCTGCAGCTTCCGATTTCCAGGGACCTGCTTGATTCAAACATAGTGGTTCCTTTGCCCTTTACCTTGGGGCAGCACTTTTCCATTCTGGAGGATGAAAGCTATAACAGTATGTAGTTTTGGGAGCTCTGTGTATTCCACTGCTGGCTAGTCTCTGAAACATGTGGTTCTAAGCAAAGGCTAGGAATACTTGAGTAATTGGGCTGATCTATGGAGATGTAATATTTTCTGGGCTAGGAAAGAGTTGTAAACATGTCTTGTTCTCTGGCATAAATGGTTTCTTTGATTTCCCTGTTGATTAAGAAGTTGTCTTCATCAGGGATTCTACTTTCATTCAACATAAGCTCAAAACTCCTTGTTTCACAGTAGATATTCTGTGGCCACTCTCAGGTTGATAAAATAGTCTCCCCACAAGGGAAGATCATGGCAAATAACATTTACTGAGTACATACTGCATGCCAGTTGCTGCATTTTAATCTCTCATTTAATCTACACAGCAAATCTTAAAGGTAGGTGATGTCATCTCCATTTTACAGATGAAGAAACTGAGGCTCAGGAAGGCTTATGTTCTCAAAGATTCTGTAAGTGGTGGAGCCAGGATTTACATTCAGGTTTGTCGTTCTGCATAGCTCATGCTCTTTTGTATGCACCCATTAGACCAGAAGGGGAAGTAATATAGTCTGAATATGAAGCATTTGGCCTAAATTCTCTTTTAAATTTCATGACATTGTATACTCTGGGATTTCCTCCAATGTGATTTCTGTCTTTTCTTGTTTGCTGTCCTCCTCCTATCCTTTGTTAGATGTAAGTGTTCCAGTAGCATTTGTCCTTTGCCCTTCCCATTGTCCCTTTGCTCAGTCCCACACCCATTCCCATGACTTCATTATCTTTGTTTGAGTGAATCTCATATCTCTTTCAACCCTGGCCTCTTCCTTGATTTCCTGTTCAGTATCTACCAGTTGTCTGTGGGACATCTTCATCTGGAAGTCCTGCCAGTGCTTCACTTTCGACAGAGCCAAAAATTATGTCATCGTTTTCTTTCTTTTCCAATCCGTAAAAATTTGCCTCTGGCCAGCATTCTGCATTTCTGGCGATGGCATCTCTATGTGATTCCCAGACTTGAAACCTTGAAATTGTCTTTGACTTCTCCTTTTACACATCCCACACCCAAATTAAGTGGCTAAGCCCTGCAAATCTACCTCCACCATGTCTCTTACTCTATCCTGTTGGCATGTGTGTCCTCGGTTTATACACAACAGGCTGTTAACTTATTATTGAAAGGACTATGTCATTGTCTACTTCCAGGTCTTTGCTTATAGACCACCTGTCTTCCCATCATCACTGGCTGCTTCAAAGTGTCAGTGCAATGCCATCTTCTTCAAGAATTATTCCACAATTCCCTATGATTAAATGTGATTATCCCCCCCCCCCCGAACCCTGCTATCTCAGTACTTTTCCTATGGCCTTAGTTCTTGCTTGGTCTTGAAATTTTTTATGTACTTGACTTTAGTCTTACTAGAGACTCGTTCCATAAAGTGTGGTCCATGGACCATTTGCATCAGCCTCACTTGGGAGCTTGTGATAAATGCAGAATCTCAGGCCCCTTCCCAGACCTACTAAATCAGAATTTGCATTTTTTAACAAGATCACCAGATGATTTGTATGCATGTTAGAGTTTGAGATGGGCTGCTTCCAAGTGTAAGTTCAGTGAGGGTAATAACCTTGCAGTACTTATGAGAGTGTCTTGCACATAGTAAATTAATGTCCTTTTCATTTTTCACATTCATGCTTTGGCTATTCATTCATTGAAGTGGCCTTAGAGACCTATACACAAAAAATGTATGGTGGAGTGGGGAAAGAAAGGAGAGGGATGAGGAGGGAGAAAGGGAGGGAGGGGAAATGAGAAACTGGGGGAGAGGGAAGGAGGGAGGGAGGAAGAATGAATGAGAATATGATAATGAATGGGCTAGAGAGAGGCAGCAGAATCTCTGCTAGGTGGCTAATAACTTTGTGACTAGTTGGGAAAACACTGCCTTTGTGTTCCTAAGTGACTAGAAACTTTAGTGTAGGCCTTGCCTTAATTTAATGTCACCAAAGACAAGATCATTTTCTGCCCAGTCTGCGAAACTAATGGTTTCCCATTTTCTCTTTTGCTGGTATTCTGGGGTGTATCTTCTTTAGCCACCCCCAGAAGTCAGGGTTGAACTTTTGAAAGGTTTCAAAGAGCCATGGAAGAACTATGCTGTGTTTCTAGTAGACTCTTCTGTTTTCAGAAACAGGATTTCTGCTTTGTTTTCAAACTTCAAAGTTGATTTCTGAAATAAAGGTTTATTTTCCCCATGGAATTCCGAAGGTTTTCTACAAATGTTAATTTCTCAAACCTAAGTCATTTCTTGCCTTTGAAACTTCAGTGCTGTGGGTCAATTTAATAACGTTGCCTGAAGGTTTTTTTGGCCTTCAAAAGCTGTCAGATTGCCTTTTCTTTGTTCTTTGAGAAAGTAAGGTTGCCTCATTCACAAAGCCTGAAGGTGACGTTAGAACCAGCATTTATTCAGTCATTCAGAGTTTTCCCCTAACAATATTCAGTTTTATTTTTAAGTTCGGTTTTAGTAACAGTGAGACTTAACTACCAACCAGCACGAATCAGCAAAATTCCTGAAAAGTTCAACATTTTATAATGAGTAGCCCAAGTTACTTAACTAAAGCCCAGAGCTAAGGGGAACAACGGATGTTCTTTGCCCTCTCATCACAGACCTTCTGGGGCTTATTATACCTCCAAAGCTACAAGGTCCCCCTTCATCTGTCTGTCAGACTGCTCCCCACATCTTCCCTTTACCTCTTCCTCCTTCCACCCTCACTCCCTCCCTCCACTGGTTATAATTTAAAACAGAAGGTGTTTTATGGTTTGTTATATTTATTGAATGGTTTTGTGTTTCTTGTTCTCTAAAAAAAAATACGTGAGTGGAATGTTTTATATTTTCCTCCACGTTTTAGTTTTAAATTGTATTTCCTTTTCCTGCTCCTGATATTCCTCTCTCCTCTCTTCCTCTGCCTCCTCCATATACAACTGCATCCAGTGATTATGGAGAGAAAATATGTTTCCCATTTGTGCCCACATATTTGGTTTGGGTACCTGGTTACTTCTCTTGGAATATTGTGAAATTCTCTTCCTTAATTTTGCAATGAAGAACTTAAAAATGTGCACTAATCACTTTCTAAGAACTTGATGAGTATTTAAAAGACTTTTTGTACAGACAGGACAAGGCTGGATATATTTGACTTGATTACCTCACATCATTGTTATGTAGTTTACATTCCCTTTCACTTTGTCATAATTCTCAATGAACGCACATAGCATCTTTGTTCTTAGAAATCTCTCTCTCTCTCTCTCTCTCTCTCTCTCTCTCTCTCTCCATTGAATGCTTTCTTTTTTGCTTAAGATAAGGGAGCCCCTTTGAAACACTGTTAGTGTGGGGTAGAACGGACATCCACCTGCTTTTCCCTGATGAAGTTATCACATTACAGGGACATTGTTTCGCTTGTGGGGTTTTATTGTCCCAGTTTCAATTTTGACTTCAGGTTTGAGATTATATTCCAAGAGGACTATTCCTCAGAAATTTTTCTTTGTCTTCATATTCACAGGAATCTTTTGTTTGTCCTATATCTATTATCTCTTCTAAGCTTAGCCAAGGTTGTTAGGTTGTGCACTTATGTATAAATATTTAACACACATTTTGTTAGACAAAATGTGCTTGAAGACATTTCAGCCCTTTCCCCGCCCCCTCCCCCCCTCAGCTCATTTTTTTTGTGTGTGTAGAGTCGCAGATGGTTGCTTTATCTCAGATGTTTAGATTTGGAGGACATTCCTTTGCACTTTGCTTGATGGACACAATGAAATGGAAGCTTTTGAGTCAGTCTTGACTACCAAAATGGTAGCACCATATAACAGATAACATTGGGCTCCTCTTCTTCTTTTTTTTAAAACTAGTTGTCCAAACCCCCCCCCCCCTTAGCCAGAGAGTTTTAGGTATGAGATTGTGTGTTTTTAAAGAAAATATTATGGATAAAGACTAACGTTCCCAAGTCAGGAATAACAATTAGTACTATTCATTAAACAGGGGGCATGTTTTGACTCTGGGTCCTGGCTAGGAAATATAAACTGTGAAAGTCACACATATATATGAACCTCAGGCAAATTTATGACTTGTCAGCCTTTTAAGGTTAAATTCTTAACCCCAAATCGGGGCTGGCTTTATATGTGGAGTCCGGCACATTCCTCTGGGCCACTGAGCACGCCCCAGCCCTTTGCTTACCAGCAGCTAATGGCCTAATGAGCAAGAAGGATTTCTGCCTCTTATCAGCTGCCTAAACAGCAACAGGAAGGCTGATATACAGAGTATAGGTCAAAACCTGAGTTCTTGAACCAAAAAACTACAAGGTCAGTTTAAAACTCTAGATATGTGCTATCTCTGGAGTCATCAATACCTGTCAGGAAAGGAGCTAGACACTTGAGTTCAAACAAATAGTAATAGTTGTCAAAAGTATGAACAGTCTAATTAATTTTGCTAATAGTCCTTTCCTTCTTTGTTTAGTTCTTCTATAAATAGCCTTCATATAGTCTTTAATGAGCTTTTTGGTTTGTGCCTGGAGGCTGTTATGGTCAATGTGGGAGTGTTTGATTGTCAGATGGTGATGATGATGAAGGCAGGAATATATTTTGGCTCACATTTTGGAAGGGGTTGCTGGATAAATGCAAACAGATACCTACTACTACTTTTTTTTTCTTTCTAAACTAAATTTTTGAGATAGGAATTCAGCTTGCCATAGAGTCAGAGAAACCTTTGTGCCTCTTTATATTGTAGTGACTTTTTTTTTAAAGGAGAAATACTCAGTGCTGATTTCTTAGATCCACTTGGAATCCAGGCTTAGAGTCACATAGAATAAATATTTTAGGGTATTCAGTGCCCATCATAGTGAAAGCCCCTTGACTTTCATCTTCTGCATTTGCATTTTTTCAGAGATAATAACTAAAACATTTTTTTGCAGATTTCATTATTGAAAATCCTATTTACATGAACAGGCATTGTTGTGGCTTAGGGAAGAATGTGGGGTCCCATTCTTTAGCTCCTTGTATATCTTTGCTAAGGCTTGTCTAAATAGAAGTAATGACGCTTTAGTCTAAGCAGCTTTTCTCATTTAGGTAAGCAGGGTGGTTTGAAATTTCAGTTTACTAGATAATTGAGTCTCTTCTTCTTAATTATTTCAGGCATGCAGGTTGCTCTCTTTATAGTAAAGACCCTAAAAATCTAGTAATCTCCTCAGGCATCCGTTTGGTAATAAAATCCTGTGCATTTTCAGGGGTTAATTTTCATGACAATTGTGTGTCGCCTCCCCACCCCCATCCTTGAGGAAATTCTGCTTTTAGGGTCTTTCCTCACAGTAGCAAAAGCACACTTTAAAAATACATAAGGATGTTGCTGGAACTACTGAATCTAGAGGAAATTTAAATGTATTCAGATTCATGCTCATTACACAACTTTCATTTAGAGTTTTTAATAGCCTTGTCATATTTCTTGGAAAATCATGTGCCTGACTGCCAGACTTGGTTTTCTGCCCTGAATAAAAAACTGAATATTAGCAAAAGTGCAGCATAAGTATCCCCTATTCTATCCTTTTTCTAAAAAAGAAAAAAAAAAAAAAAGAAAGAGAGGTCATCTGGTGCAGATTGAGGTGGGAAAAACTTAAAAAAAAAGAAAGAAAAGAAAGAAAGCCCAGATCGGCTTCACATCTGCTAGTCATTCCAACTGGTGTGACTTCAATTCAGCAAGTTTTTATTGAGCACCTGTGGTGGGGGTGGTGCTAATAATCGTTAACATTTATTGAGCCAGGCACTGTGCTAAGCCTTTTATGGGCAACATCCCACTTAATCCTCACAACAGCACTACCAGGTGGTAATATTATATTCCCCATTTTACAGATGAGGAAACTGAGGCTTAGAGAGGGTTAGTCACCTGTTGTAGGTGAAACAACTATGAAATGAATTAAGCCCAGTTAGTCTGGTTCCAGAGTTATCCTCACCATTATGTTTATGATGGGCTCAGCATTTCTAGAAATTACTTCTGAAACCAGTTTTAAGAATCCACTATGTGTGAGATGCTAGAGATTCAAAATCAAATGCTCCGATCTTCCTAGTCTTGGTGGGGAAGTAGATGTAGAAAGTATAGAAAGATGAAGACCATGCATGGAGGTTTTGTGTATCTGTTGAGGGGAAGGAGGGGTGTGCATGGGAAGGCCAGTAGCTGGAACCTTCCTATGGGAATGCTGCATCCTGAATATAGCTCAGCAGCCTGGTGTCACAGACGTTTCTTTTCCTGTTTAGTGAAGGTCCTCCTTTGACTTGAACTGTCTCAGTGGGAACCATGTTCCCATCACTGTGTCAGTCCACTGTAACCTATTACATTGCCATTTTCTCCTTTATTTCAATTCCCCCCCCCGCCTTTTTTAAAAAGTAAAACATAAGTACAGATATTCCTGAACCAAATTCCTGTGTCCCAAAAGCTGAAGGTAAGTCATATAAGAGTAACAGTCCATAGGGAGACCCTGGATTCAGGCTTGTTTGGTTCAGCTTGATAAGGAGCCCTCTTGGCTGTGCCTCTGGGTGCCCACACCAGATTCTAGAGAGCTGTGTGTTTGACTTCCCACAGCTTGATGAGAGAATGAAGTTACTGTTAGCAGTTTTTCAGTAAAATCATGGGAATGGAAGAGAAAAATCCCCAAATTACCTGTTTGGGTAATTTATTTTTGTTTTTCATAGCTCCTGAAGAAAGCAAGGAGGAAAAACAATCACCACTGAGCACCATTGAAACATCTCTTATATGTTGCATTATGAACTTAGATTTTCCTCAGTTTTAGGGAACATTTGGTTCAAGGAAAAATGAACTCACCAACCTGTGTGTGTTTGAAACAGTATCCTTTCACTTCCAACCTCAGCTAACCAAAACCCCCTGTGTCTCCCACTTTCTTTAGTTGGGCTGAAATGTTTTGCTTGTCAACTCCCTTTCCGTGCACTTTCTCCTCCATTAAATCTTTTCCACAGAAAGGGGTTGCCACCAAGTCTAGACTTCAGTAGCATGCAGAAGGAGGGCCAATTAGTGAGGATTTTGATTCATATTACATGAGGGTGGGAGGAGGAGGTGGAGGAGGAAAATCTGTCCTTCCCAGTCCTTCAGATACTCAGGCTCTAACACAACAGGATGCTGAAGATGTATAAAATTACTGGAGCATTTACACAGCGATTCCCCAAGATGGCATAAATGCCACAGCACTAGAGCACGTCAGTGTAGACACTGAGATAAGCTGAAGGATGGGAAAAAGGAAAAGATCAATAACGATGCTTCTCACTCAGGGATCAAGAGTGAGTGTTTGATTTTCTTTTGGTTGCATTTTGCTCAGGTGCAGGGTGTATGTTGTACTAACAAGGGAGCTGACTCCCTTTTCCACAGGTTCCTATCATAGGAAAAGAGGAAAGATATAATAGAGGGCACAGATTATTTACAGTGGCTGAGAATGTAATTACAAGGTGCAATGGCTTGAAACTGAAATTTAGGTTAGCCATTAGAGCTGGGAGAAGCATCTTAACAGGAAGAGCAACTGGGTATCGGAAAGATTTGCCTGGAAGCTGGTTAAACGGTGTCTCCAGAAATGCTGAGGACTCGGACAGGGGTAATGTGAAGAGAAACCAAAATCCAGTGTTGGGCTGGAGGCCCAGGCTGATAGGCATCTTTCATTATTGCCTGGCTCCCTTTGTGATTATTTAATTGCTAATAGCTTGTGGCAATTTTTTCATGTATCCCAAATATGCCTAATTTGTTAAGCATAAGGAAACAAATGCCTCTGAGCAGTGAAAATGAAGCATTTGGATGGATCTTAAACACCCTCCTAACGGACTTTCTGGAATATGGGCCAGTGACTGAGGCAGTGTTATTATTATTTTGCTTCTGTAAGGTCTCTTACTCCTTTTAATTCGGGGCTATTGCTGTTAAGGTGACATTTGGGCTCTGTCAATATTTGTTTCTCAGAGATTACCCTAAATAGAATTTATTTTTGGTTTCAATTCATCTTTTTCTTGATCTTTCCATCCTTTTAGACACATACCCCACTCCCTGTCCAAGTGTTTTGGGCTCCACCCCACTTCTCCCCTTCCTGCCCCTACCTCCTTTCCTTTGCTGGAGCAAGATCCTATGTAAACCCTTTAGCCTTTAGGTATGAGGGCATTACTGAAGGAGTCTTACACTTTGAGACAACACCTAATGGAATGGTTTAACTTAAGTAGTAACTCACCCATGATGGAACATTTATACAATACTAAACAGATACTTTTAGGTGGTGTAGATGGGAAGAGAGCATCTCCTAGGGTGGCCATTAACAAATTTTCTCAAATTTGATGGCTTAAAACAATTGAAATTTGTTCTCTTACTGTTCTGGAGGCCAGAAGTCCAAAATAAGGTGTCAGCAGGGTTGCATTCTTTCCAAAAGCTCAGGGAGAGAATCCTTCCTTGCTTCTTCCAGTTTCTGGTGGCTCATGTGTGTGGTTTTATTATTCCAATCTGCCTCCATCTTCACATAGCCTTCTATTTTTCTCATCTCTCCTCAATGTGTCTCATAAGGACATTTGTCATTGGTTTAGGATCCACCTAGATGATCCAGGAAGACCTCATCTCCAGATTCTTAATTATATCTGCAAAGACCCCTTTCCAAATATGGTCACATTTGCAAATTTCAAGAGTTAGAATATAGATATCTTTTGGGGAGATACCATTCATCAAACCTACTATAGAAGAGAACTTTCTGGGACATCTAGAATTATATCAGTTTACCAGAGTTCTCTAACTGGAAGTTGTTCAAGAGATGCTTTAAGTTACTTGTAAAATTTCAGTATGCTTCCATAAAAAGATGTGAGTGGCAACTGCTATTAGCCCATTTTTCAAATGATTAAACTGAGGATGTGGGGAGTAAAAAATGACTTACCCAAGTCACTTTGGATCAGACGAAGAGTTCTGAAACAGAATAGGCTACCACATTATTTAGCATGGGTTTATGTCTTACCTCATGACTTTTTGGATATTTTTCCTTAAAAAATATATATTTTTTCCAAACACTTTAGTCATGGGAAGGCAATTACTGCTTATTCCCCACCTGAAAAGCCTTTTCACAGGATATGTAGGTTCATGGTGATGGTGTGCTTTCTACCTAGTCTTTGTGATTTTGCAGAAGTCTCAGCAATAGGGAATTTCGGAGGCCAGAAACATCTGTGAAGCAAGACTGCCTTTTAAGGTTCAGGTTTACTAAGTGTTAGGTATAACTGTATTCAAAGTGGTAAATATATAGTTGTCACAGATGAGATATTTTCTGAGGAAATGCTGTCATAGTTATTCATGACTAAAGAACCAGTTCTAACATTGATGGCTATGGAGCAGTCTCTGTTCTGATGCATTACCAAGAATATACCAGTGACAACCTTAATGTGTAAAGTGATTAGTGAGTTTGGCTATAGACTTCAAGGCAACACAGAGAAAAAAGCACCTCAAAGGCCAGGAGGATCATCTCCAACCTGGTGCAAGGAGTCCCTTCTGTGGTCTCCCATATGGCTACTAAATTATGCTTGAATGTTTCAAGACACATGGAGCTTGTTATGTATAAAGAGTAGGCTCTCACTTTTGACTATTTTTTCATTAATTCAACAAGCATATTGAGTATACTATATACCAGGATCTATGCCATATCAGGGAATACAGAAATTTTCAAGATATAATTCTAGTTCAGAGAAACTTACAACTTAATAATAGGGATAAATATTCCAATGACTACAAAGCCTAGATTGCAAAACACAGTGTTGGGTAAAAGCGTGCTGAAAATTCTGAGAGATGATAGCTCATAGGGTTTATTTGGAGTGCAGGGAAGAAGAAAACATTATGAAAGAGACTTGGGAGAGACTTTATGGATGAGGTTTTAATAGGGAAAGTGGGAAAGGGAAGCATGTGTTTGGAAACATGAGATAAGAGTTTAATTTAATCCTCACAGGCACTTTGAGAGGTAGATGCTGTTATCCCCATTGTACAGATAAGGAACCTGAGACTCAATATTCAGTAATTTGCTGAAGATTATGAGGCTATTAAGTGGCCAGTGGCTCATGGTTTATACCCCTATTTGTCTTATTTTGGAATCCTACCTTTTGCCACTGCATACCATCTTATCAGGAAGTGGATTGCCATTAGTTGACCTCTGGAGGTACAGGGACATATAGAAGGGTATGCAATTGTTACATATGATGTAGCACTCTAAAGCATGAGATGTTGGCCCCATATACACATTCACGCAAGTTCAAATGCTTTTAACAAAGCCTTTCTAAGAAGACAAATGCTAGTCTTCTGTTTCTATTCCCAATGCCCAGTCTGAAAAGGGCTTATCTAACATTGATTGGTCTACACTTGGAAAGTTTCAACTCCTGAGCCTAATCCCTTTGAGGAAAACAAGCCCAGATTTGGCAAGGTACTCAGTTAAGTCACACAGCTGATTTGGTAGCAGAACGTATAGTAACACTTTAGCCTTGGTAGGGAAGAGGGCTCCCTTCCATGTGATGTCATTCCCATGGGCGGGGGCCTAGCATTTAGATTGGGCTTCTAGTCTTAAATTTTCAGCTGTGTCTTAGGTCTGCATATTTGAAGATTGAGTCTGAAATATAAAAATTATACACCTCCTGAAAGACAGTATCGCAGCTGACTTATCTGAGTAGAATAGTAATTAGTGAAGAAGTGACTAGGGGAGACAAGAATATTGCTTTAGCTTGGTCCCTTTGGCAGAATTCTAACTAAAATATTATGTATCCCTACTTCAGAGTGGCTGTCATTATTCTCCAATCCAATCATCATTTTACCAGGGGTCTCCTTGCATCCAAATAACCAAGGATGTGTGTGTATGTGTGAATCCTTCTACTTTACTAATATCAGTTAATCTGACATTGTTCCTTTCAAACTGAGGTCTCTTGAAATTCTGGCATTATCTCCAAGTAAAGGGGAGACATCCAGTCCAAACCACAGCGGGCCCCTTGAGATTCAAAGATGAATCAGTCTAGGGTCTTTCCTTCAAGGAATTTAAATCTAATGGAGATAACACATGTAAATATAACTGTGAATCAATTTAGAGAGTATAAGAAGTGTCTTTATAAAGAATGGAGAGTGTCATGGGAATTCAAATGTTCCCTTTCCACTCCCATTGGTTGCAATTGAATCAAAAGGAGTCATTTTGGAGCAGGGCTTACATAGCTCTTCCTCATCTGGCCCCTGCCAGTCTTTACCACTTTACTTTTCCTTCTACTCTTGCCAGGTTTCTCAGCAGTGCCTGAACATGCCACCCACTTTCACACCCCTGGGCCATTGCTCCATCTTCTTGGAGGTTTCTAAAGTAGTGGAGTGACTCAATCAAGAAATGTACTTTAGAAATATCTGTCTGGAGTTTGGGTGAAGAAGGGTATAGAGGCAGGAAGGTCAGTCTGGAAGCTGTTTTCATCATCTAAGCAATAGGAGGTAAGGTTGATGAGGTGGTCTTGGAAAGAGGAGGAGGATGAGAAATATTCAAAAAAAACAGAATCTGTGGGATTTGGTGACATTGAGCTATACCAGATGAAGGTGAGTAAGATATACAAATAACTTAGATGTTTCTAGTTTGAGAGTCCTTTTCCTAGACATATCTGAGAACTCCAGGGCAAAGACTGTCTTGTTGTTGTTGTTGTTATTATTATTATTATTATTAGGTTAGGTACTGGGGATTAAACCAAGGGATGCTTTACCACTGAGCCACATCCCCAGCCCTTTTTGTTTTTTAATTTGAGACAGGATCTCCCTAACTTGTTTAGGGCCTCACTAAGTTATCTAGGCTGGCCCCGAACTTATGATTGAGGCTTACACCCTAGTCTGTCTTATTTTGGAATCCTACCCCTACCCTCACCCTCCCAAGTTGCTGGGAGTACAGGTGTGCACCACTGCACACAGCTCTTGTTCATTATTGTATTCCTGAGGCTGGGCATATTATCTGGCACAAAGTAGACATTTGGTAAATGTTGGGTGAATGAATTGTTCACCACTTCGGCAGGTTGAATATAAATCAGTGAATTTGTATTCCCAGAGCACATGTTGACTGCTAGTTGGGAATGTGGTCTAGAAAGAATCTCTTTGTGGGAGAGTGTAGTGATCTGGGGATTCAACCTTTACTGGGCACGGAATGATAGGCTGTTAATTGACAGTTGGCAGTAGAGATAAAGGTAATTCATTCTTTAATTCTCAAGCTTAGAGAATGGCTTATCTCCAGGGTTGCTTTAAACTCCCAGTACTCTATCCAGTGTAGTAGCGACATTTTGGCCTGCCTTTTACAGAAGCTGAGTCTATACTGTGGCCCCAGGCATGGTCTTTGATTAAAAGTCTCAGCTCCTGATACCCAGGTGTGCCCTCTGCAAGGTCATGTTCTTTCAGGCTAAATAACAGAATAGTAACCTTCATCTGGGTTCCCTAAGATGATTTCTTCCATAGCAATCATCACTTTCTCCACCAGTTTCAAATGTAGCCATTTCTTTCATCTGTATTCCTATCTTGATTAGTGAGAAATTAATGAGCGTGTAAGATTTGATTTAGATAATGATTAATTAGGGGAAAAGGTGCTGTTCTAATAGCAAGTCACTATTATATGCTAAGGAAATTAGTTAATATTTTTGGATGGCAAATTGACTTGTCCTTCATGAAAAAAAAACTTTAAAAATGCCTGATTTTTTTTTTTTTTGGTTCATTAGTAGAGCAACCTGCTCTTAATCCTTTGGATAATTTTAATAGGCTTGTATTATTTTTCCTACAAGTCATGAACAACTAGTTTTGGGTATCATTATTTCCTTTGTTTAATATTACTTTAATGATAATATTAAATTATTGTTTTCAGCACAGTGAATTTTTGTTAGCAAAAAAACCTGCTATTCATAAAACAGACCTTGACAATGAAATGTGTCAAATCATCATACACACACACACACACACACACACACACACACACACACGAAAAGATTTCAATTTTCATTGTTACAGAGCCCTGACAATTTATTCTATTCTGTTGCTGTTTGAATATGCTTTATCCACTCTTAGAAGAGTATAAGGATCAAGGTCTACATTAATATTTCTTCTGTTCTTTAATGTGCTTTTTAATGTGATGTTTGACAATTTATTGTCATTAGTTAAAATGGCAGTCGAGTAAAATAACCAACATATAGAACATAATAAAGGTAATTAGAGAATTGGAGTATTGGAAGTGACCTTGAGGAGTTATTTAGTCCATTTCTGAATTTCAGGTCATATGACTAATCTTCCTAAACACCACTCTTTATCATATAATGTCTCTACTTGGGATCCTCCAGTGGTCCATTATTGTCTCTGAGGTCGAGCCCACAGGTTTTGCCTGTATTCAAGTCTCTTCAGATTTGGCCTGTCTTACTGTACCCTGGATTACAGCCTTTCTTCAGGCAGGTTACCTTGCCCTGCTAACTCCATGGATGCCAAACACATTTCACCCATTGACTTCTCCAAATTCTTCCTATCTTTATTGTGTAGGTCAAACCCCAGGTCTTCCTGGAAGTCTCCTTTGAGCCCCAGAGCCTCTGACGAGCATTCCTCTTTTTAGCAAATGTTGTCTATATTGCATATTTTAAAATTTACTTTTATTTTATTTATTTTTATTAGTGCATTATAATTATATACATTATTAGAGTTCATTTGACATAGTCATACAAGCATATTTTAAAAATCAACTTTATTGAGATATGATTTGTGAAGAATAAAATGCACCCATTTGAAGTGATAAGTTTTAACAACTGTGTATATTCATGTAACCACTATTCTAATATAGAATATTTCCATCACCTTGGAAAATATACTGCATATTTTGTCACATAACCATATACCAACTTTACTTGTTCTCTAGCTATTTTGGGGTGTGAAAATCTGGTCTCTCCACATGGATTTATTTTTGTTTGTTTAATTTTAATTAACACATATTGAATAGTTACTTTGTACGAAGAAGACTAAGAGCTTTACAGGCATAATCTCACTTAATCCTTGCAATAATTCTATCAAGTAAGTATTATTGATAATCTCATTTTATAACTAAGGGCAAAAAGGCATGCAGAGTTTAAGTAACCTACCTACATTTGCACATCATATAGTGATGTAAGGACTAAGCAAGTTAACATGACTGACTTTTGCTGTTTCCTAACCACTAGTGCCCATGATGCTGCTGACTTCTAGGCCATTAATACTTACTGACTTGGAATAAAATCCAAGAGAACTGACACATTTAAACAGTCTGATGTGTATGTTGACTTTCTTCTTATTATGGAGAGGGTTCAGGCCTGGAATAGAGTCTCCAAGTGTGTTGAGCCTAGAACTAAAATCTCAGCCCTGGCAGAGGGGGCTAATGGTTATCAGGGGCAGTCCAAGATATCAGGTTTTTAAATGGATCCAATCAAAGAACAAAAGTTGGGCCCAAAGGAAGGAGTCTGTGATTAGGGTCAAGAAAGCTACATTGGATACAGAGGCAAGAAGATAGCAAGTTTGAGGCTAGTCTGGGTGACTTAGTAAGACCCTGTCTCAAAATAAATAAATAAATAAATAAACAAACAAACAAATAAATAAATAAAAGGGCTGGGATGTAGCTCAGTGGTAGAGCACAATTGGGTTCAATCCTCAGTACTGGAAAAAATAAAATAAAAGACAGTTGGGCCACAGGTAGCCAAGCCTGACGCAATACCCTGGCTTAAGAGTATGTAACTAGGGGGCTGGGGATGTGGCTCAAGCGGTACCGCGCTGGCCTGGCATGCGTGCGGCCCGGGTTCGATCCTCAGCACCACATACAAACAAAGATGTGTCCGCCGAAAACTAAAAAATAAATATTAAAAAAGTCTCTCTCTCTCTCTTTAAAAAAAAAGAGTATGTAACTAATGAGAGCCTTCTTTGGATCATCTGTGGTTAGCCTCTGGGAAGGGAGGCTGTGGTTAAGGGTGCCCAGTTTGGGTATGCATGGTAATAATCTCAGAGAGAAAAAGCTTCCATTATCTCAATATCTTTTTCAGTTGTATGCCCCAGTACTAGATCCAATGTGCAAGCAAGACATCATCTCAAAATAATTATAAATACATTACTTCATAGTTCCTTCAAGTGAAACATCTATTTGTGTCTCTTCAAGATGTTCAGAAATTGATTTTTATGGTATTTTCCCAAGATCAAATTTAAAGTTAAGATGAAAAGTTTTCAGGGTTATCTGTCTGCCTTCCCTTTTTTTAGATACAGACAGACGCAAAGTTCTTGCTAGTGTTCTCACTCAACAGCCCTCATTAATTCAACAGTGTGTGCATAGGGCTGAATGGAATCGCTGGGGCATCCCAAAGGAGATGGGAGTCATTCTCTGCTCTTCAGGAATTTACAATCTAGGAGAGGAGATTATAGTATGAAGGTGCTTTTTAATCCTTCAAAATAAATGGGAACTAGCAGCCCCATAATGACTTCAGTTAATTTTTTTTTAGCATCTGGGAATGCAAGTTATTAAGCCCTAAAAAGCTGAACCTTTCTGGTTCATTTGAATAGTCAATTGCTAAGTCTTCTTCTTATCTTCATTCCAGGCTATATTGCTTGTCTAGTCCCATTTCCCGCCTGAATTCCATTTTTACAAAACAGATCAAAACAAAGCAAAACAAAACAAAACAAAACAAAACAAAAAGTGAGCTCCCCTTTGACAAATGTGGTGCACTATTAGTTTTTCTCTATCTCAATCTTTTGTCCCTCATATACTTAAAGCTTTCCTATTTACTATGTCCTTTGTTGGTTGCAAGCTATTTCTTAAATTGACCTTTTTGCTTGTATTCATACAAGTATGTAATAGTTCTCAGTGAACCCCCTTAGTCATTTGCCCTTGGTTTTAGTTTTTATTCCTCCCATTTCGGGAATTAGTTCCCCTGGTAATTTTTTGTTTAGTTGATGAGGATTCTCTCTAAATTCCTTCTTTATTACTTTCACTTCTGTTTCTTCATGCGAATGAATGGTCATGGCATTGAAATGGTTATATTTCTCTATTATCACTTCATTTAGGCAAGTCTAGTTCTCCTATGCTGTCCTGTGGGGAGGATATTTTATGCTGAACTGTGAGTTATATCTAATTTCCTGAAAATGAAATGCTTTTCCTTTTGGTATGTATTTTTCTCCTTCCTGGTTTGGAAATTCTGAGTTCTTGTCAGTTTATAGATTTTTAAAAATGTAATTTTAAATTTATTCTAATTAGTTATACATGACAGTAGAATGCATTTTGACACGTCATACATACATGGAGTATAACTTCTCATTCTTCTGGTTGTACATGATGTAGAGTTACAACAGTTGCGTAATCATATATGCACATATACCCCCATACTCCCTCCCCTCCCTTCAATTCTCTCTGTGTAGTCTAAAATGCCTCTATTCTTTCCCCCTAATTTATTGTGAATTAGCAAGTTTATGGATGTTCTGTCTATAAGTCTATAGCTAACTCTTAGCCCCTAGATCAATTGCATTGGTTTATTGATTAATCAGGAAGTGATAACTGAGAAGAAGGAAAAATAATGCTCTTTATGCACTTATAGTTAGATATAACATATCCTTTTCTTCATTGGACATATTTTCTGAAAAGTTCTCATTTGAGACTATTCCTTTGAAGATGTTTGGCTAACCATTTTGTCAAGGTGGTAGGAGTTGATAAAATGGTGAATTTAGTACAGGGACATTCTGTGTAAGCTCTGAGTAACTTATTGAGTTATCATATCACAGGCAAACCCAAATGGTGTTTTGGAAATCCTGAGTCATTCCTGGGCTTCTCTAGGTCCACTGAGCAATTTGTCACCTTATAAGATCTTATCAGCCCATAGCACTTCACAGAGAAAAGATTTGAGCCCTGTTATTTTATAACTTCTACTAGGTAGAACTGGTGGACTAGCAGCCAACCACCCTGCCAGATAAACTCAAGCATTCTTCAAAACTGGAAGTCACCACCAGTGCAAATTCAGAGACACAATGTGTTTTACGTCTAATTTATGAACTTAAGTAAATACAGAGATTTTAAACTATACCACTTAGGCATTGAATTTATCATGAAAGTAGAAAAGAATCTTGCTAAATGGACAGGAACTTGGTATATAGAAACTATCTGCTATATAGGGTTTCTCACACCTATGGTGTGTGTCCCAAGTAACCTTGTTTGAATTTAGATTAGTCACTCTTCCCCTAGGGGACACTTTCCCTTCTTGGTCCAGTAAACTGCATCAGCTTCTACTGCCAGAATAGCATTCCATTTTCTAACTTCTTGTAGAAAGAACACAGTGCACTAGAACCAGCTTTGTGTTTTCTCCCTTTTTCTGAAGATAATCATAAAGCCTTTAAGCTTAGACCATATTTAAAATCGGTTTAAGGCTTGTATATGAGATTGACATTTATAGGAGATAAATCTGAACTCTGTGTCTCCAGACCCCAAATTGTATTTTGACATTAAATATCACCTTTCCATCTAGTACTATAAATTGCAGGGCTGGATTAGGTTTGGCAATATGTATTATCTGTGCTGTCCTTTACTACTTTTGTCAACAGTTCCCATGAGGAAGGGGGACATGGAGAGTTTGGAGTCAATACCCTGGATTCCAACACTGACACCATGTGAGGCAAAAGTTAATGAATTTCATTCTTAAATTAAGAAAAACTTAATTAATGATGTGATCAACTGAAATTCCTAGGGAAATAAGATGTTGTAATAATAAGAAAATTTTCTGCTAACTTAGAGCTAAATAGCCTCCCACCTTTCTTAAAAACCCCATTTTTTGAAAACCTGTCTAAAATGTTTGAATATGCTCTCTAGTCTCACTTCAGTAAGATTTATTGAACCTTACTTTGCTGAGAACCTTATGGGACTTTGGGGAAGTTATGTTCCATATACACATTTTATCATCCTACCTAGCTATGCTGTTTTATTGCACTCATTTACTATGACTAGGTATTTATCTCTGTTAGTCCCTTTAGACAGTGAGCTTCTATCCAAATAGGAGTATAATAGCAAGTCTCTCTTTTCAAAGATGCACTTCCAGCATGTTGCACAGTGTCTGGCACATACACGCTATGTCACACAGGGCCCTCTGAGAAAGAGATGCCAATTGGATTAGATATGGAACAGATAGATTTTGTGGGAAAGCACTTATGGAAGAAAATGGAGGGGGATGCTGAAGGAGGCTAGAAAGAGAAAGGAAAGAAAGGAAAATTAAGAAGGAAGAATCTTAAACTAAGATGCAGTTTTAAGAAAGTTCAGCAAGATCAATGGGGAGTCCACAAACCAAAATCCCCTGTGAACAAAGTCACATGTCTCATAGGACTCAGTATCTTTGCCATGCTCAGTCATTGGTTGAGAGTAGCTCCTAGGGTTTGTCGCCTCTGTACAACATGGTGGTGAAATCAGATGGCAGCAACTGGGGTTACTAGTCAATTATTCCCCATGGCAGGAGAGCTGAAATGCACATTTCCATGGCCACCACAGAAGGAGCTCAATAAATGCTTACTGAAGGGGGAGTATGCACTTTTATCTGGATTATTTTCCTTATCATAATGTTTTTCAGATTCATCTCTGTGGTAGCAGGTATCAGTACTTCATTCCTTTTTTAGCTAAAATCAAATTTTATTGATTGGATATACCATAGTTTGTTTTCCCTTTCTTACTTTGATGTATTTTTCTATAGTACTTATCATAATTTGCCATTATTTTTTAAAATATGTTTTAGTTGTCAATGGACATTTATTTGTTCATTTATTTATATGTGGTACTGAGGATCAAACCCAGTGCCTCATACATGCTAGGCAAGCGCTATACCACTGAGCCACAAACCCAGTTCCCACTTGCCATTATTTTTATGTTTTCATTTATTTGTTCATTTGTTTGTTGTCCTGGGGAATATAAAGTCCATGAGAGCAGGGACTTTGCTTTGCATACTGTTGTACTCATCTTGATTGGTATATAGTAGGAACCCCAAAAATATTTGTTGAATGACTTGCATCTTGCTCCAGACCTTTAGTTAAAACAACAAACAACAGTGGTTTGACTGGATATGGTGGTGCACGCCTGTAATCTCCCAGTGACTCAGGAGGCTGAGGAAGGAGGATCGGAAGTTTGAGCCAGCCTCAGCAACTTAGTGAGGCCCTAAGCAACTTAGCGAGACTCTGGCTCAAAATAAAAAATGAAACGGTTGGGGATATAACTCACTGGTAAAGCACCCCTAGGTTTAATCCCTAGGACAAAAACAAACAAAACCCAATAACAGCAGAAAACAACATAAGTTTAATATGTTTTTATTATTTATCTTGAAAAGCAACATTGGGTTGGCTAGACATTCATTTCATTTGGAAATCATAACTGGGATTTTTAAAGGTTGTTTTTTGATTGTGTTCTCATTCATAAATTATAGTCAGAAAAAATAAATTATCTGAGTGAAAACTGATCTTTTAACAGAAAAATTAAGTATCGGTATTCAATGATGTGTATTTGGTGCTATAAATTAGTTTATGCAGAATTTATGAGTCAAACCTGGACAATTAATTCTGATGGTTATTCAAAAAGAATCAGTTATAAAGACAATTGGAGGAAAGCAGGAATTAATTGGAAAAAAGCACTAATTTTGAGTAATCCAGATTTTATTGTATTTGAAAGGAAATTCATGGTTTTGTCCTATTTGTATGTGTATGTGGAGGGGGGAGGGGATAGAGAGAGAAAGAGAGAGAGAGATATTCTGCTTACTGAAACATGAAAACCTTGTTTGTTTCAGGATCAGATTTGCAAGTATGTCTTCCCAAGGGCCCAACATGCTGCTCAAGAAAGATGGAAGAAAAATACCAACTAACAGCCCGACTGAACATGGAACAACTGCTTCAGTCTGCAAGTATGGAGCTCAAGTTCTTAATTATTCAGAACGCTGCGGTTTTCCAAGGTAGGTTCTTGGGATCATTTTAGATGTGTTGCTCAATCATATCATTATTTGGGTACTAGGCTTTCAAATGCTAAATATAATTTATAAATTACCATTCCAGCTTTCATATTTGATTTAAAAAAAAACCCTTCCTAGTGAGAGATTCTAGTTAAGGAAAAACAGTTTTGAGAAAAGGTTCATTTTGATCTTTGAAAAGGTAGGTATTGTCAAACAAAATCATTGCCTGAGGACATTCTGTTTACCTGTCTGTAAAGGTTGTATATCTCTGTAGAAAGAGTAATTGATATATTCTATCAGCTAATCTGTAAAATCCTGTTTAAAAAAAGAATGTTTCCTTAAATTCCAAGTTCAGTTGTTTTTGCAGTAGTGAGTTAGATACCTGTGGAACACACATGAACTCCTTCTGACCACTAGGACACTTTCCATTTAAGATCAACTGGCTTGTTGGCCAGGTATTTTTACATTTGTGTGAATGATTCCCTCTCTTCTTGTGAATCTCTCTTCTTGCCATGCCTATTTATGACTGTGAAGAAGCTATTGTACTATTGCCAGAATGGTTAGCAGATTACATTATTCATAACAGCATGGAAAGGATCTCCCCCAATTTACAGATCCAGTTAGGGACGATGATGATAATGGTGGGGTTGTGGTAGTGAGGGTACCGAGAAGTATTTAGCTAGCACTCTGTGATAGGTACTGTTTTAAATGCTTCCATAGTGAAGTATTACTGTTCCTATTTTATGGATGAAAACCTAAGACTTGGAATGATTAACTTGCCCAAGACCACACAACTAATTAGTGGTGAAGGCAAAATTTGAACCCAGGTGTTTTGGCTTTTAGAGTACATGTCTTCCTTCCTTCCTTCTTCCCTTCCTTTCTTTCTCTTTTTTTTCTTTTTGGTACCAGGGATTGAACCCAGAGGCACTCAACCACTGAGCCACATCCCCAGCCCTATTTTGTATTTTATTTAGAGACAGGGTCTCACTGAGTTGCTTAGGGCCTCACTTTTGCTGAGGCTGGCTTTGAACATGTGATCCTCCTGCCTCAGCCTCCTGAGCCACTGGGATTACAGGTATGCACCACTGTGCCCAGCTAGAATCCATGTTTTTAACTAGGTTGCCTCTTGTGACTTGGGAAATTAGTTATGAATATGAGGGCTTTCGTCTGTCCTTCCTTAAACAGAGTCAGTTACCATTTTCTTGCCCTGCAAAGAGAGGATTGGGTTTTAGATAGAAAAATAACATTTCTGACTACTTGACATTGCAAAGCTTTAGATTTATAGAACCTTTATAAGAATTTACCTCTTTGAATTGTAAGGTGGGTTGATTATAGCTTATTTTGTGGATTATAATGAAATTCTTATATTAGTTAAGAAAATTTCAAATTTCCCAATAAAGCATACATTCACAACAGATTCTTGGGTCAAAGCCTCAGGGAATGTTACGTTGATTATGTGAAGTACAATATATAAGCCTATTTATACAGTCAGACTCTTGTGAAGAGTTTGTTGAGACTAACAATTTGGCGATAGAATGAATAATTTAGGCTGATTTTAAAAATACATGTACCATTCATGTACTTCTTAGATTGGTTTTGGAGTTGATCTACTGACTAAAAGTGGGGTGATAAGAAGTGGGGTGACATGAGAATTGGATTGAAGTGGACAGCTGAATCTTATATTTTGGGGCATTGAGGCACCCTTTTAGAATGAAGTATTAAGTGATTTGTTTAATTCCTAGAATAACCAGGCCCCCAGATGTTACCTTACAACCATTGTCTGGCTGGAGGGAGATGGTATTCTAGAATGGAGCTGTCCATCTGAGGGCTCTGGGTGTCAGCAATCATATCTCTGTCCTGTCCTTTGCTTTGCATATTTTGTATTCTAGGGCTGGGACAGAATGAGACTAGGAGAGAAAATAAGTTGTGAGAATATTTTGATTGGATTAGATTCCAGATATGGCTGCTGTAACATGGAGGCTGAACACTAGTCTGTCTCTCTCTCTCTCTCTCTCTCTCTCACACACACACACACACACACACACACACACACAGTAAACACACACACACACACACACACACACAAATATACTTTCTCTCCTGAATTGTGGGGAAAAGAAGAAGGACAATCCTAGCAAAGGGACATGGAGACAACTAAATGATATCTAAACTCATTCTTGTTAGTGCCTTCAACCAACCTGGTCATCATATGTACACTTTCTTTATTGTGTTTCATTTTCTTTTCTTATTTTCATACCTTGCTTAGAAACTAAGCCCCATAAGAAAAAAAAATCATAGCCCTAGACCTGAAAGCATTTTTGCCATATTTGGAGAGACATTGTCTGCAAATTCTTTCCATAACAAACATTTGGAGGGAGACGACTTAAAAGCAGGGACCATTATAAGATGATTCATTATTAATTGTTACAAAAAACAGGATATTCACTTATTTTTTTTCTTATAACTACTTATTCCAGTGAATTGAAATTGAGGGGCACAATTGTTTTTTCTTCTAAAATTCACATTTCCTTCCCCAGATTCTGGTAGACCAAATTATTGAGAATTACCTCACCTCTTCATTCATATAAAATTTGATGTGGCAGCTTTTGTGAGCTATTTTCTCCACCACATGAAGCTGAAGAAAGCTGATTTTGATCTTGGCCTAGATCCACAATCTCTTTAGGATTCTTTCACTAGTCCACATTGGGGGTATTTAAGCAGCAAGTGCTTTTTGCAAATATGCGCACAGTTCCACGAGCAATCCTTACTGCCTCGATTTAGTTTTTATGTCTTCGTTTGCAGGAAGCCTTTGCCCTCATAAATGAGCCTGGGGCCCTTTGCTACACTGGTTGGAGTGCTCTAATGCTAATGTTGTTTTGATAATGATTGAAGCATTAAAAAAGTTGTTCTTTATTTTCAATCTTTGCATTGCCTCGTTTCCTAAATTTAATTTACTTAGATGTGCTGAGTAAAATGGGGCAGCACAATCGTTTTTTGTTTCTGCTTAATTAATTCTTTTTGAAAACCTCCACTAAAAGTGGATTTTCCTTTTTTTCTTTTTCTTCTCCTCTACCTTATAATAATTATGATGATAATAGTACTAGTGAAGATTTATTAAGTGCCTACTGTATGATGCTTACTTTTACATAATTATCTCATTTAATTTTCCCAGAAGCCCTATGAGGTCTGTACTGTAATTATCACCATTTTATAGATGAGGAAACTCATTGATGTCACAACTTCTAAGTCCTCATGTGACATAGTTTTCCTTGTTCTTAATGTGCTTGAGGTAAAATAAAATTAAGAAGTGGTAAGATTTGTGGTCTTTGTGAAGAAAAATTGGATAGAATTCTGAATTTTTCATCATATCCTCTACATATTTTGTATCTTTATGCTTTGAGTTCTGTGCTTTTTGTAGAATTTCATCATGACTTTCAGCCTTATACTACCAGAAAATATTTGGGGTTTCTCTGTGTTAGATGATTCTGATCTTCCTTTAAGTGGCAGCAAGTTACTGGAAATTGCCTGTCCCACAATTTGAACCCCCTTTATCAGAGATAGAAAATAGTCAGTCATGGCAGCACACACATGTAATCCCAGTGACTTGGGAGGCTGAGGCAGGAGGATCATAAATTGGAGGCCAGCCTGCCTGGATAACTTAGCAAGACCCTGTCTCAAGTGATAGAGCACATCTGGGTTCAATTCCAATCTTAACAAAAACAGAGAGGCAAAACTGTGGTTACATAGAGAACATCTCTGCCATCTAAAATGTCATGGAGCTCCTGTTTGTAGAGTGGACCCATCTGAGAGTTCTCAAATAGTATTCTTGCTTGGACAGTATTCATGGAGAAACACTTAAATAGAAGGGTTGTAGAAGACTTTGAGGGGTAGCAAGAAGTAACAAATGACAACAAGAGTGGAGGACAGAAAAATGAATTAAAACTCATCAATGTGACAATTTGGGGCATTTTTAGAGGGCTATTTCCCTACATGCCTCAGTATCTCCCATATTATAGTAGGTCCAACAACTGATGTTCATATTTATGGCTGTGACCCAATAAAGAAAGATCAAATTATGTTCAGTGTCTTTTTAATATTTTAATTTTAGAAAGCTAAAATAATTTTTGTGCTAAAAAGCAGTGGAAAAAAACACTGGAGTTGGAGTCAGAAAAATTCAAGCCTCGGTTTTCTTATCTGTAATATGGGGTACAAATTCCAGTCCTGCTTATATCATAGAATAATATATGTGGAAGTGTCTTGAAACCCTTAAAGTGCTATATACTTGCATTATGTAGACATCTCATTAATGTGCACTGGGTGCCAAGTAAATGGTGCATTCTTGTGCAGACATAATCTAGATGAGGCTGAAGTTCATGATGGACTTCAACAACTTTGGCTACATTTGGTTGATATATACAGACATCGCCAGTATACAAGTAAGCGAGTCCTGAGGCAGAGGACCTTTTGAGAAAGGGGTTTATTTTATGCACTCTTGAATGCAAAGCTGTGCTATTTGAAATGTCAATACTGCCAGGTTCCTGAAGCTTCTCTTGTGACCTGTATCTGGTATATTTTACACACAATCAAGCAGCTGCATCATGAAGGGTGTGTTGTGTTCAGGCGATATTTTACTTGCATTTTCTGGTCCACATTCTTCTGGCAGAGAGAATGAAAATGTGGGTGTAAGTCTAGGAACATCCAGTTGATCTGCACCCAGTGTTGGAAGACTTGTCTTCTGCTATCTGCTTGCTGTGGAGGAGATGGTGAAAGATGCCTCTGAATGGGGAGGAGGGCTGTGTTTCCTTGCCGCTTCTTTTGCTTTTGTCTTCGCTTTCTGTTTCCATTTGCTCTTAGCAATTCTCATATTCTTCTCTGTCAGGTTCCTGTCTCTCCCACACACCCTCCCTAAATAAAATTGACCTTGGTTCGAACACCCTTTTCCATCAACTCAGAGCGATTTCTCCAGTCATTTCTGCTTGAAATAACTGTTTGGGGACGTTATTCAAGGAGAGCTTTTTTCTTTCTCAGTTAATATGTGACTGGATAATTGCTTGAACATTGATAAACATGTTTTTGTGATTCGATCATTTGTTAATTTTACTTTTTTTGTAATATGGTGGGGGTTTTAAGTGAATACTGAGCAATTTTTCTCCATTTCACAATTTTTTCTCCTGACAAGCCTGACAATTCTCCTGCCCATGCTCTGTGCAAACTGAACCCTACTGAGTCCCCCAGTCCAATTTCAGGCCATTCTGTCGGAGCTCTTTCTTCATTGAAAATAATGTACAAGAAAATAGTTATATTAATGTGTAATCAGAACTTAATTCATTTTCTGGGGTTAAATAAAATAACATTTAACCAAATAGAAGAATTCTAGGAACAAACCATGACCATGAGTGAGGTTATATATCCTCAAAAAATGTAAATTATTAATCAATCCACTCATCTGTGCAGCAAAGCTCTAGTAATCCCATTATAAAAGGGTAAATTTCTCATCAGAGCCCAGAAAATGCTGGCTTTAATTAGTGGACTTTTATGGTACTAACTCAAAGAGATATTTTAGTTACAAAGTTTTTTAAAAATGCAATTTTGAAAATTATTAGTGCTATTGGAAAAACAACTGGAAATCGAGTGTTTAAAGTCATTTAAGATTTGAACTAAGAACTTTTGGATTCAATTTGGCTTTAAAATTCTGTGTCTTTAGCCAAGCCAGAGACTGGGGGAGTTGCAAACCTTTCCTGTGCTCTCTTATTGATTCAGAAAAGTTAGTCATTGGGCTGAAAACTGTTTAATAAAAAGATCTTAGAAAAGTGACTCAGTGTGCGGGTGGAGACTATTTTGGGGCCAACCGTGAGGTGACAAGATTATACAGATTAACTATTTTACCTCAGCCCATGGCCTTTGATTCAGTAGGGCTCTGAACTTACCCCATACTTTGCTATCATCATTACTGCCCACCTTTCTCACTAGAGGGCCCAACAAAGCAAATTAAAAGCTGTTGTCCCTGCCCTCTATAAGCTTCCAAGAAAATACCAATTTTGCCTAGAGAGATAACCTGCACCCTTCCCCCACTGGGGTTTATTTACTTTCTGAAAACACATGTTCTTCTTCCTTTTTCTGTCTCACTGAGTTGCAGTACCTGATATGAGAGTAATGAAGCATATGTTCAAGAGATTTGAATTCTCCTGTCAGTAGAGTGGAGGTAGAAAAAATTTTACTCTAAGCTGAAAGTGGTAATGTAGAAATTAAAAACAACTTTCATTCTGTTGACTGTGAGATGCTTCCAAGGGACAAGTTGTGCACCTGTACCCCTCGTATTTCCTCATCCCACCTTTATGTTAGTTACCAGGTCTTGCTTTTATCTTCATATGTCCTCACATCTTTTGCCTGTATTCTTACATCTCTGTCTGGTCTCAGTTGTCTCATTTATCACATGCCAGTGCCTTCTGATTTCAGTTCCAGGCTCCATCAGCTCCCACACAGACTACCAGCAAAGGCACAAGAGGGTTTCAAGCCTTTAGTCAGCTCTTTGGCTTCCCAGTTCACCAATGGAGTTCAGTGATTATCAGTGCAAGCTCTGGGATCTCTTGGGCTGGGCTTCAATGAGTCTGGATGGGAGTAGGCAGACTGGCATGGAAAAAAAAAAAACATTGAGAGTCTGAGTGAGGATCAGAAACCTTTCTTCTGAATGTGTACTAAATCAGAAAGAAATGAAAACTTTTCTGTTCTAAAGAGTTTTTACTTATATTATCTCAGTTAAACCTCACAACAACCCCTTGAGGTTGGTACTGTTATTAGCCACATTTTGCTGTTGAGGAATTGCAGGCTTAGGGAAATTAACTTGTCTAAAGTAGCATAGCCATAAATGGCAGAGACAGGAATTGGACCCAAGTAGGACAGCTCCAGAGTCTGTGCCCTTAATTTCCATGTTTTATACAGCCTCTGGATATCTTGCTTCATGGTCATGGGTCATTTCTTCAATACTTCTATCTTTCTCTCTTGCAAGGGAAGTAATATTGTATTTGTGGAACAAGTACCTAGCATGTCTGAAGGCAGTTCTTATGGGGAATTTAAAGATAAAAACCACCTCATGCCTGTCTTCAAGTAGTTCAAAATCCCAAAACCAAGACATTTATACATGACTAACATGGATACAAGGCTTCCTGAGAGAAATGCTGTAAGAAAACCTTATAGCAGTTTCTCCTGGGGGTTAGAGGTGCATCCAGGATTTGTAGAGCTCATAGCTTAATACAATTTGGAGGCCCTTTTAAAGAAAAACACGAAATAAAAATACAAAATGCCTATGGTGCTTCTTGAAAGGGTGTACAGGTGTGGGTCCCTGTAGCTTAAGTTTCATTAGCTTCATAGGAGATCCACTTCTCTATGACAGTGTGGAATTGGAAGAAATTAATTCCAACTAGAGGATAGAGATTTTTGGAAGACATTGCCTGTATGAACTATTCAGACAGATATGGCTCTTGATCAAAGAACCGGGCAGGTGAGGACATTAGGTAAATCAGGACATATCTTTTCATCAATGAAATTCAAATTCAAATCATAAAGTATCTACTAAATATGAGTTTTCTGGACTTCCTGGCTAGCCTTATTGCTTCTCACTTAGCTTTCCCTCTTGAAAGGGCCAAACACCTGGGAGGGAAGCAGAGGGTCTTAGTGTGCTTGACATGTGCTTTAGCTTTATGCAGATTGGGGTCTAAGTCAAGCTCTGCTCTTTTCTCTCTTTGTCAACTAGGGCAAGTCACTTGTCTCTTAGCCATTAATGGAAGAGAGTTAAATTAGATGAAGGTGGTCAAGAATTCACCCATAACCTGGCCTATATGAGTCAAATGCATGGCAGTGATTGTTTTTGTTAGTCCCTCTTGTATGTTTATATACATCATTGTGTATGAAATATAGTAGATTGAATATTGCTAGATTGAATGTCATATATCCGTCACACATGGTTTTTATAAATGCTTCTCATGCTTTGATAAAATGAAAATTAGGCCAGGCGTGGTGGTGCACACCTGTAATTTCAGCAGTTCAGGAGGCTGAGGCAGGAGGATTGCAAGTTCAAAGCCAGCCTCAGCAACTTAGTGAGGCCCTAAGCAACTTAACAAGACCCTGTCTCAGAATAAAATAAACAGAAAAGGGATAGGGGTATGGCTCCATAGTTAAATGTCCCCGGGTTCAATCCCTGGTACTAAAAAAGAAAAAGAAAATAAAATTAGCTAACATACTCAATCAAAATTCTATCATCCAGAAATAACCACTTGTAACATTTTTGTGAGTTTTCTTCTTTTCTCTGTGTGTATGTGTATATGTGTATATTTAACACTATATAGTATACAGTTTCTCAGTGGTCTCCTGGTGGTCTGAATGAGTTAATGTAGCCTCTGGATCTAACCAGCAAAGGAATACCCTGGTTTTTTTCTTTTCTTCTTTTTTCTCTCCTCCTCCTCCTCCTCCTCCCTCCTCTTCCTCCCTCCTCTCCCCCCATTAGGAGAGGAAGGAGAACAAAAATGTTAGAGAGGAAATCAGAATGCTTATAATTCTCCCCTCCTTTGGTTGAAGTTCTGGACTCGATTAACTGAAATGTAATCATTCAATTAGACCAGGGTTCAAGCTATTCTGTTTCCTGGGAACTGTGCTTTTCCTTTCTAGTGCTTATCCATTTGCAGTGGAATAGTTGTATACATTTTTATTTGATTAACATGAGTTCTCTTTACTATAGAATGAGCTGTCTGTGGGTAGAGCTTGCATCTACCCTAGGTCATTCCTGTATCCCCAGGTGAGACAATAAATGTTTGCCTGAACATACACATACCCTGACACAAAATTAAAATAAATAGTATTAATACAGGAAGACTTTCTATTGTTCTTCTTCCCCTGTAATAACTACCATTGTGTCCAAATAGAAAAGATAGATCTTGTTGCCTGCAGTGTTTACTTCTAGGTTTTAAAATTTGCTCAGATTTAAGATCTTATGAGTTTAGAGAGTGGGATGATGCTTGCCCATCGAGACAGAACACCTTATGTTGCCCTGAGCCTCTGTCTCTGCTTCTGGCCTCACTACTCCCAGACTTGCTGATTATCTTTTCTTCCAGTGTGACCTAAGCTCTTCACAGAGCAATATACTTTGCACAAATTTGTACTCTGTGACCAAGAATCATGAAAATAGTGACATATGTTTTTTTTTGTCCAAATATGCTCTGACATGTCCCACCACACTTTCACAATAACCTGAAGACAAGAGAAAGTAATGTTTCTTAAATGTCTCTCATGTAGCAAGCAGACATTTTAATCTTCCCAGCATCCCTTTAAAAAGGGTGTTTTAATCTCATGAAGAAATTAAAATTAAGAGAATTTGATAACTTTTGCAAATAGCCTCAAACCTGAATAGTGGAGTTCCTTGAGCCAAGAATGCTAAATTTTTTTTATTATGTGCTCCTCTCCAATATTACTGTGTTCTCTCTCAACATGGTCACTAGTGCCTCTACATGAGGACCATTCATTTAGTGTTACCTTTCCTTAGAGTTTTGTATTTGATGTTCTAATAGAAGGCAAAATGGTAGGATAGACAGACTTTAGAGTCAAAACATTCTTGAATTCTAATACTCATGTTGCTTATGAGTTATATATCTCACAAAATGGGGGTAAAAATTATTACCTACCAGAGTTGTTGTGAAAATGTGCCATAAATTATGTCAAGCATTTACCATACTGCTTGATTTTATAATAGGTGCTCAATAAATGGTAACCATTGATGCTCTTTGAAGATAAAGAACCATGATCTCATTCTTTTTAACATTTGTTTATAGTAGCCACTTCCTTGATTAACTGTAATAAATTGGAATTTGATCTAGGTATAGGAATTTGATCAGACATAGGCAGGCATAAGGTTGATTTAAGTTGAAGAAAGGACTTATCACATGAATGAATAGTATATACAAATTTGTAAGGAGGAATCATTAATTGATTTAGGAGACTGTCTTTAAAGAAAATTTCAGTGTGCATTAAGAAATCAACAACCAATTGGTTCATTAACAATATTCTTATCTATTTGTTGAGGCAGGTTGCTATAGACTAATTTATTAATTCCTTATTCTTTAAGCCCTTGAAATTATTAGAGCAAACTATTTCATGATATCTTTTTTAAAAATAAATCTTTACTACACAAACACTATATTTTTATTAGATAAATTGAAAAAAGCACAAAGAAACAAAAATGTGGAAAATAAAATGGCATAGATTCTATCTGCCAGACCATAACTAGTATTCACATTGTGTCATATTATTTTGCAGACTTTTACTTTTGTGTCACAGGTTTGTGTATGTTTTTTTAAAAAATGCATTATACTGCTTTTCATGTAATACATTAATAGCCCATCTTTCTATGTCAATGATATATTTGCATGATATAATGGAAATATATTATTTAGGAGCTGACCTGTACTTAGTAATGTGGATTTCTCATATTGTTATTAATATAACACCCTCTATTGATGGTAATTGAAGCTGCTTTTTATAAATCACAGTGAGATAAATAATGTCTACATAACCAAATATTAAGTGATAATAATAGAGTTTTTAAGATTTCTTATATTTATTGCCTGTTTGATTTCTATAAAGCTTGTACTTATTTTCACCTTCATAAGCAACATATGAATGTCCATTTCCCTATCCATTAATCACTTGCCATTTTACAATAACCATAATTTAGATGAATAAAATAATAATAGTCCTTGGTTGATAGGGAAACTTGTCAATCATAATTTGTACTTTTTTAATACTTATTTTTTAGTTTTAGGTGGCTATAATATCTTTATTTTATTTTTATGTGGTGCTGAGGATCGAACCCAGTGCCTCACATGTGCTATGCGAGCACTCTACCACTTGAGCCACAACCACAGCCCTGTACTTTTATTTTGTGATTTTTTTCTCATTAATATTCTTTCATAATTAAAAATTAGATATCCATTGTTACTTAATACATGCCAATTTATTTTCTTATTGATTTGTAAGAGCTGTTTCTATATTCAGGATGTTAACCCATTTTTATATGTTATAAATTGCTTTTAGTGATTTATTAATTCAATTTTCCATTCTTTGTGGGTTTTTGGAAATACCCAGCCAAATGCATCAATATCTTCCTTTGGTTTCCAATATATTCTTTCTTTAATAGTTGATATTAGCTTTAGCATGAATCAAAGATGTGTTCTATTTCCTGTTCTGACACCAGCTGTGTGAAAATGGGTAAGTAATTTAAAGTGTCTGAGTTTATTTTCGTAAGTGCAAGATGGTAACACCTGACCTGCCAATCTGCCAGAGTTTTTGAGGATCAAAAGAGGTAACGTATATGAAACTTTGAAAAGTTGAAATAATGATTCTACTTGTTATTCAGTTGTCCTCTGACACTGACTATCAGTCTGAATGAGTTCATGTCTGTCATACTGACATCAACAGTGCCTTTCTTAACCCCAGATACAAAATCTTTCTGGTTTTTTTAATAGGAAGTACTCTTGGTCTAGAAGTACACTGCAGCCTGTACCCTGGTAGCTGGAAATGTGCTTAGAGGGTGGTGAAATGTTGCCTGCCACCAGACTCTTTGTGTGGATACTGGGCATCCTTCCCACCCAGCTGGGAAAATGGGCTCTGGAACTATTCTTTGATATAGTATGTCTGTTTAGTTCTACATGCCTCATCCCTTGAAAGACTGCTTAAGAAACCCAGTTGGTGAGGCCAAAGTGCCTATTCTTGTCCAACTGAGTAGTTAGTAGGCAAGGGAAAATCCCAAGGCTTCTGTCCACACTTCTATTCTTTGGGAATTAGAAAAACAGTTCTACTTCTAGCAATTAACATTTGATGCAGATACACTGGCCTATCAGATAAATCAGTGACTTGGCATTGTTTTGTGGTACACATTCTGAAAAGAGTTGTTTATTGAGGAAGTCATTTTTTTATTGTAAGGTGACCATAATTCTCCCTCTCTACATGCCAGATTTTAAAAAGTCAGAAAGAGAGGGAAAAAAATTAAGCATCTCATGCATCAATGTAATCATTAGTGGAAAAACAAAGTATGTTCTTTTTGGCAAACTCTGCCAGATGGTAGAAGAAGAGGCTTAAATGGTACACAGATTATTTTCAAGGTTTGGGTTTGGTTTGGGTTTTTGTTGTGATGGGAGGGGAAGATAGTGCATTCTTGCAGCAATGAAGCTTTCTTGAAGGTCAGAGGACTCTGGAAAGTTGGTGTGGTTAGACATTTTTAACTCATTTGGGTCACTTAAGTGAAGGAGAAACAAGGTTAACCAAGCTTACTAAAAGTCTACTATGCAGTAGATCTGAGTAAGCTTCATAATGGTAATAATACCATTAGGTATTATTTTCCCCATTTTACAGACACAGAAACTGGGGTTAAAAGCTATTAAGCAATTTGCCCAAGGCCACGCAACCAGTAAGTGGCAGCATTAAGTTTCTAACTTCAAAGTCATTGACCTTTTCATCAAGCTACATTGTCTCTCTTGGAGTTAAAAGATAAAAATAAGTTTTAATAACCATCAAAATGATCATAGAAGGTTTTGAAAAATAGAAAGTGCTGTTAGGCAACTTTACAATAATGGGGAAATAAACAAAATACCCCGAGAATGGCCCCAAACTTTGATTTGGCAGAAGGCTTCAAATTCCATTTATGTGAAACTGTTCTCTGTAGGGACACACTAGGGTAAGTTAATTGTACCCTGAGCATTCTGTGGTAGTGTGGCAGCCTTTCCTATTGCCTCATAAAGAGTCATACACATACCCTTCAGAGTTCATTTAGTACTTTTCAGCCTGACATCTAGAGGGGCTGCTACCCTGACAAACACAATCTGGCCAGATGTTATTATTTTGCACTACATTTAATTTCTTCCTGCCAAAGATTTAGACTTCTTTTCCCTGATAAAGATCAGGGGAAATTGTCTGGTATTTACAAAATCCCATCCAGGCGTATCTGTTACAATGTTCACTTAGCAAAGTTTATTAGATTATTAGGGCTTTAAACCCTTGGGCTCTTTCGTTATTGAAATTAAAAAAAGAAAAACCCAAACATCTTCAACAAATTTAAGTGGTATAATTAGACCCTGGACTTGTCTTACAGGCATTTTAGAATTATGAAAATGATTTAAATAGTATTTGCTTCCTGAGAAACTTGCTGAGTTTGACAGGGATGAAAGGAAAGCAGTTATGCTCCTTTGGTCTCCTGAGTTAATGGGGAAAGTGATATCTGGAACTGAAATAAATTTGCTATAGTTGTATGGTGAAATTACTCCCATAAGTAGTCAGCCATACCACACAGGGCCTTTCTTTCTTGGCCTAGTTAAAATGTTGCTCTACAGTGTTAGAGGAACATGTGAATCTGTGATTTCCTTGCTCACGAAGTCTACTTAAACACTGAATGAGAATCCATAAATGCTATCTTTGCCTGTACACATTATACTAGGCATCCAAAGATAGTAATAGAAATATTCAATAATTTCAAGGTATAATCAATTATGATTCCTATACTGCAGTTTTTCCTTAAGAAATGGTTATAAATTAAAGCATTTCTAGTTGAAAGTTATTGGCACTATTGTTTTGTTCTCTATTGTGTGAATGTAGATATGGGAGGCTTAGACAGTAACGTGACTTAATCAAAATAAGGAGCCAATAGCTAATCTGCTGGAACTTTAACTAGTAGGATGTACATGGGAAAGAGAATCTTAAAAAAGCAGTGCAATTATGCTTACTTGGTGGGGGAGTAGCTAATGTTTCAGGCACCAAAATTCTAGAATATCAAAACTTTGCTTTAGAAAGAGAGAGAATTGTTTAAGAAAATTGAATGGAAGTGCTCATTAAATATGTCAACTTGAGCATTTTCTTCTATTATATGTTTACTTGGTGCCAGATTAAGTTTTTAACAAATTGTTAAAGCCCAGTTCTTTAGAGACTGTGTTGAAAATGTCTCACAATTAAGCAGGACCATATTTGGGCCTTTTCTTCTTGTTTTGAAGACGGTCAGAAACCTTTTATGTGAAAACTATAACAGTGCAAACATATGTTTGTACATTAAATATACAGGCAATAAATGCTGAAATAGCAGAAGTGAACTCAAGGCAGGAGGTAAATATTTTGTAAAAATTAATGATCTAGAGTGAACTCTCATTAACTGAGGCTCTGTTCATTTGAATATTGTGATAATTTCACTTGGACTGAAGTTTACTTTCATCACATTTATGAAGAAAGAATCTGCTAAACAAATTAATAGTGTATATATAAGATTGCAGGAAGCCATGTTTAACTTGCTTGAAGGACTTGAGCAAGCCCATTAATTGGGGCTTCTAATTACAAAGAGCCTTGCTTATTAAAGCAAACCTGATAGAACCTCTACTTGGAAATACTTTATTAAAAGTAAGTTTGAGTTACTGTAGGTATGGAAAAATAATAAAAAGCAGTGTAGTATTTAGGAGAATGGATTCTAGAATAAATTGACCTGTGCTTGAATCTTGTTACCTGGAGTCTACTTAACATCTCTAAGTCTCAATTTTCTTATCTCTAAAATGGGGACAATAAATAGGACCTACCCTTACATAGTCATCATGAGGGGTAAATGACATTATGCATATAAAATTTAACCTAGGATGGTACCTAGTATTTGGTAAGTGCTCAATAAATGTTACATGGTATTTATTATTCTTGGAAAGTACTTGCAAATCATACTTCGCTAACTTAGACTGTCCTTTCCTTCATCAAGTTATATTAGTGAAGGGTTCCAGGAAAACATTGTATTTGTTAATTTTTTTCATGTTTTTTTTTTGTGTGTGTGTGTGTTTTCAGTGCCAGGGATCAAACCCAGGGCTTTAGTGTATGCTAGGCAAGTGCTCTACCATTGAGCTATACCTCAAACCCTAACATCCTATTTATTTAGCTAACTGTTCCTGAATTTGAATGAGACTCCGTCTGGGAACAGTAACTTAATAAATTAGCTTACTCATTCTGTGGGTCAAATATACATATGGAAAGGCATGATCATTGAGTCTAAAGTCTTTTCAGTTTCCCAAGAGGGAAATTATAATTGAACAGATTTTATAAGCTTAGTCAACCGTGAGTTTGTGTTTTGAAGTTATTATGGAATTTGAGAAATACCAAGAGTTTATATATATGACAATTTTAACATTTCTCATATTATTCCTCTTCTGTTGTCCTGTTGAGAGGGAAACTTTCCTATGTAAAGAGAAGTTAGCAAATTCTGATAAATATAAAACAGGACATAAAACACCCAGCAGGCTTGGAATGTAGCTCAGTGGTAGAGTACACACAATTAGCATGTTCAAAGCCCTGGGTTTGATCCCCGGCACTCTAAAACATAAAAAACACCCAGAGCCCTAACATCCAGAAAGGACCATATTTACCATAGAGTTATCCTAGGCTTTTTAACCTTTTATCTGCGTATGCATACACACGTGCATACACATACAGACTGTCTCAGAAATATGGAATTATAGTGAATACATTAAAAGCCATGCTGGTAAAAAAAAAAGCAATAATAACCAAAGAGTGTGCATGTTTCCTTTAGTTATTTTCAGGTGTGGCTTAATATAGGGTGTTAATATGTAGTCATGAAATGGACTTGAACTTGAAAAATTGCATAAAATTTTATATCTGAGAGTCCTCTTCAGATCTGTTTCTATTGAGACCCATAGAAATTCAGCACAAAGAGTATGCCTTCAATTATCTTTGTAGTTCTATTATAATTCGGAATAGATGTGTGTGTGGGTGTGTGCACGCTGGGTGGAGATTTTTTTTCCCTATTGTGTGGTCTGGTGACCAAGAGCATTGGACTGGGACTAAGAAGACATGCTTGTGGCTCTGACTCCATCATGACTCACTGGATGACCTTGGACAATTAATTTTATTTCTCTGGGGTTTAGTTTTATCATATATAAAATGTGGAATTAGACTGGACAATTTCTACAACCCCTTGAGGCTCAGAGTTTTGAGTTTTAAGAATCAAACCTGCCTGTCTGGCTGCAAGAACCTGAGCATCTGTGGATATCTTCCTAGGGAGAAGAGAGATGATGAATCTCGGCAGTATCGTGGGTGCCAGATAGACCAAAGACTGTAATTTTTAGCCTATCAGGCATTTGACTTTTGAAAGTGCTAAATTCTCCATTAGGAATAAATGTGGAAGCTCCCGGTTATTTATCGTTATTTACACTTTCCATTCATAACTGCCAGTGTCAAAGGCTCTGTCGACATAACTGCGTCAATCAGGTTAGCTTTAATCAGTTTCATGACGGATAAGTCACAAATATATCAAATAGCCAATCATAATGCAGGAGTTCTCTAAAGCCCGACTGAATTATTTATTTTGTTATGATGAAAATGTCTGGGCTTTATTGGGTTTTCTTTGAAGAACTTGATTCAGCTTGAAGTCTAGAAGATAAAAGATCAGTGATTGTCTCTCAGATTTTTATTCTGCCTTCCTTCAAGGCTTTTCATTTTTCACAAGCTGTTGTTAGCACTTTTAAGTCAAGGTGAGAGAGCTGTGATATTTTTTTATCTTAGGGGTTTAAGTATGTGTGAAAAACTTTTACCTTTGATTTCTTTTCCTGCGTATGTCATGTGGAAGATGTGTGACCTTGAGCTAACCACTTAACTTGTGTGAGCCTCATTTTATTCACCTATAAAATGGGAATAATCCTAGTCTTGCCTAGATCTCAAATTATGAGACTTAAATGAGATAATGTCTTAGTTGTCATACAAATATGAAGTTTTATTCTTATCATTCAGTTTAGTGCTATTATCTAGGCCTTTTCTAGGTAGATCTGACTTGATGTAACAGATGCATTCCTGAAAAGTTAGGTGGAATTCAGTTTTGTAAATCAGAACTCTTCTATGCCTTACATGATACTCTGATATAGCATTACAGAAAATTATGTCTTCCAGAGGTCATAAAAAATGATAGGATTCAATGAATTCTCTTTCATGTGAAACTAATTAGAAAAAATAAAAAAGAAATTTAAAAAATCATATTCAATTAAAAAATGAACAGTTTTCAAATAAAATATGATTACTGCAAAACATTAAATACATGGTTAAAAATAAAGCTCCAGAGGCCCTGGAAAGGGAAAGAATTCACCTGGATTCAAAAATACTAGGGTTTTTTTTTTTTTTTTGGAGGTGGGATAGAATGGGGAAGTGGGTCGTTGGCAGAGGGGTCAGGAAGAGGAGAAGATAAGAAGAAAAAGACATTTTAAATACAGCACAGTTCTCTGTTTGTCCATGTAGCTATTACCAACCCCCACCAGACATTTATTATTCTTTTCCCAGACATCTTTAATACAGACAGTGAAACTGTGGTAGAAATGTGTCTTTGTCCTTACAAGAAAGTTCTATGGCCTCTCTAAGCATCACTTTTGTTTTCTTTTCTTCCCCAGAGCCATTCAGAGGCCCTGATTACCAGCATAACAGGAAAGAAAAGAGATAAATACCTAGCACCAAAGCAAAACACAAAGGAAGCACGATTAGAAAATTGAGAAGTGAGGAGGAGAAGCATTTGAGTATAGTAGCCTGGTCATAGCAGGAAGGAAAGGTTTCAGGTTTGCCTACTGAATTATCTTATGTTCAAGTTGAGTCGTGGCTAATTAACTTTCATGTGCTCAAGCAAATTTGCATGTATTGAGCATGTATTAACTGAGAGTGATGTTTATTGAAAATTGAAGAGCTAGGCATTTTCTACTCCTGAAGTGACTGAAGCTTTGCCCCACAAGTGATTTTACAGCCCTTTCCTTGTAAGTGTCTTGGGAAGCCTCGAAATCAGAACATAGAGCTTTTAGTTCTAAAGTGATCATTTTCAAGCTGTCAGAACCTGTTAGGGATCCTTTCCCCAATCTGCAGGTTAGGCAGTCTATTTGTCATCCCACATCAGCCCCATCCTATATGCCTCCAACTCCATGCTCCTTTCCTTTGTATTAACACTTAGTAAACTAGAAATGATGTGCTTTGGGCAGGATAGGGTTGTCTGTTCCTGGACTAGACTGAAAGCAACTCAGAAGGCTGTTTTGAGTTCATCTCTGTATTTTTACCCCTTATTTCAGCGTTGCTGGGTAGATACAAAGAATAGATTTTCTGCAGATGTTTATGGAACTATAATTTCTCTCAACCTTGGGTTTCTCATCTATAAAATGGAGCAATTACATGGTGAGTCTATATTAGTTATGAAAATATGAGCATATGCATATAAAATTGCATATGAAAGCAAAACACTGCATGCATACTTATATAACATTTTAAAATATGTGGTTTTCTTCTTACACAGACTTTGTGCAAATTCACCTTTTTGAAGTATGGTTTAATTAAAGTGCTGAGAGGACTAGCATGTGGTCTTTAACTGAGGACTATGGATGGGTTGCAGTGGGTCCTCCATAGCCCTGAAATTGCATGTAAAGTTAGTTTTTCAGGATAGAAAGTACATCATATAAGTCATCTTTGTAAGTGAGGGTCTATGTTCCCCAAATAGTTAATAATTGAAGGGTTAGCTAGTTCCTAAAATTTCATTCAGCTCTAATTTGATCCTATGAAAAAAAATTCTAGTCTGGAAAAAATAGATTTAAGTTCATGATAATTTAATGGACTCAAATAAGTAGTCTCAGTTATTTTAACAGCACTAAATGCAAGATTCTCAGATTTAATAATATCTATTTGGATACTGATTGCTGCCATATTCTGCTACCACTCAGAGTTCTCCTTGGCTTGAAGGAACAACTAACTATTCTTTTGGATGTTGCCTCCCATCTCCTTTCTCAAATGTAGTGAATTTGTCCTCACCTATTTTGCTTTTAAGAGAGGCTGATTTGGGGCCTGCAGAATTAAAAGCTTTATCCAGATGTTTGTCAACTCAGTATAATAAATACCCTTAAAAGAAATCAAATAGCAATAGAAGCTTTATGCCAGCAGAGGCATTAGGAGAGCTGCATCATTTAGAAATACAGCTGTGTTTGTTCTGATCACAACCAGACTACTGTATACCATTTAGTGCTCTTAGGAAATTAAATAGTTAAAATCCCAACATCTGTAGAAATAGCAAGTTGACTCACTTAGTTATATTTGCTTGGTTTTCTATTTCATTACAGAGAGGTGGGGCACAACCATTATAGTAAAAAATATGAGCAATTTTTATAGTAAATAGAAGGAGTAAGGAAGTGGTCTTTCAGCCTGTTTTAGAATCCTGCTTATTGCTGACACTGGGAGAAGACTGCTGACAATGTGGGTGGTTCACCTTGATCTTCTAGAGGGGAGCATCCTTCAACCAATCCTTTGGAACACTGTAGTGGAGGAAAAAGCACACCACAGAATAGGAGGCAAAACATAGAGGGTTTATTTGTGACTCTGCCACAAAACAGTAATATCAGGCAAGTCTTTTGCTAATGCTGACCTCTTGGCTAGCTATCATCTAGGGGCTTCTTCCAGGGTAGTAGTAATCATCATTAATTATAATTATGATAGTAGTGAGAGTTTTCATATTATCTATGTGCCACTATGGTATTGGTTTTAAAATAAATTTTCCATGGAAATAATCTTGTTATGTGTGAGGCATTATCTCCATTTGATAGATAAGGAAAGTGGAAGCTCAGAGAGGGTAACCACCTTATTCCAGAATTATCATCTTCCCACTCATTCTTGACTTATTTCTCTCCTGTTGTCAAGTACTGTTGGCTATAACCCTTCCACATCATCATAACGTGTCCTGGATTCAGCCCTCAACTCTACGCAGACTTTTAAATCACTTCCTAACTGGCCTTCCTGCCTCCAGTTTTAGACCCTTCTTCTAGTGCTCATCAGTATTTAACGCGTAACTATCATACCATTTTCTGTAGGATGCCTTCTGTGACAACCTTCTCTGCTAGATGAGATCATCCTCTTCTGTGTCCCATGATAACGTTGTGTACCTCTGGTGTGCTCAATTAAAATAATAATAGGAAATATTTAATAAGTGCCTCCTGTGTACTGAGTGCTATTCTGAGTATATAAGTTAACTCATGGAATCCTTACAACAACCCTGTGAAGTAGGTACTGTCAGCACCCTATTTTACAGATGTTCAATAACTTGCACATGATCACAGAAGTATTATATGGCAGTGTCAGAATTTGATCCCCACATCATTGAAAGCCTGGTCTCTCAACCTCTGCTCTATACTGTCTTTTGCCTCAAATACTGTGTTTACCAGGAGGCCTTCTATGGCTCATTCCTAAATCACTTTTAAAATAATTTGAATTTCTAAAACTCCAAATCAAAGTTTGAGGCTGAAAGTGAATAGTTTTCAGGCATTTTTGATAGACTTGAAGTACGGAACATGACCCTAGGAACAGAATACATTTATATAAAGTTAAATATTTTAAAACATTTCTACTTCTATTAGCCAATAGTTCCTATTTTCCTTAGGTAAACCAAGGATGGAATGATGTGAAGTGACTTGCTTAAAGCAGGGTTTCTCAACCTCAGCATTATTGACACTGGGGTTAGATAATTCTTTGTTGTGGGAGATTGGCCTGTGTATTGGAGGATGTTTAACAGCAACTCCGGCCTCTACTTTGTAGATTCCAGGAATACCAGAAATGTCACCAGACATTGTCAAATGTTCTCTGGGGGGCAAATTCACCTTCCATTGAAAATCACTGGCCTGAAGTCTCATGTTATCAAGTGGCTGTTTGAAAACAGGCCTTTTATCTCTGATTCTAGTTCTCTTCCCATTTCTGAGTTGACTTCCATTCTCTACTGAGGAGGAAAACTGGTTCATGAGATAATTTTGTATATTAACCTTTCTTTCATAAAATGCTCTTCTTAAAGTGTGGAAGTTTTTTGGTGACAAACCAAAGAGGAGTTCACAAGTGATTTACTGGGGTACTTTTTTGATATTATCTATTTACTTAATGTTGTCTGATTTCTTTTTGTAAACAATTTCTCTCTCTCTCTCCCTCTCCCCCCCCCTCTATCTGTCTCTCTTTTATGTGGGTGAATTTGATGAAAAAAAGACATGTGTCAAGGTTTTTACTGACTTTAGGATTATGGGAATGAGCACTTTCTTTTATTGAGTTTCTGATTGCCTCAAGTCCCAGATTTGTTCCATTGGAAATATTTCTTTGATAGTGTCAATTATAGTCAGTACTCTGCATCCGTAAGTTCTGCACCCATCGATTCTACCAACTACAGATCAAAATATTTTAAAGTTTGTATCTGTACTGAATGCACATACATTTTTTGTATCATTATTTCTTATGAGAAGTCTTCTAAAGCAACCCTTTAGAAGACTTCTCATAAGAAACAATAGCAGTGCCCACTACTAAAATTAGGTAATGTAAATAATAAAATATAGATGTCTCTCAGTCTCCGCAAAATTTGGTTCTAGGAAGAGGAGACCTGAGAACTGGTCCCCTCTGAACCCCTACCTCTCAAAAAAAAAAAAAAAAAAAGAAAGAAAGAAAGAAAGAAAGAAAGAAAAATATGGATGCCTTGGATGGAGCAGGGACATTAAGTAGGGCTGGCTGGCTAGAGTCCTTCACCAAGGCTCTTTGTTGATTCCCAGGAGGCTAGGTGAAAGTGTGTGGGGTCTCTTCTGTAATCATTTTTTGATAAATGTTTTTCAAATTACAAAGGCAATTCTCTAAGATGGCAGTTTTTATTTTCAAATAGGAAACCAAAAATAAACAATGAGGAGAGTAGTCTTTTCAATAAATGGTTCTGAAAAACTGGATTTTCATGTACAAAAGAAAAAAATTGGACCTTAATCTTATACTATATATGAAAGTTAAGTCAAAATGGATAAAAGACCTAAACACAAGACTCAAACCCATAAATCTCTTAAAAGAAAAGCCCCTTGCATTTGCCTTGGCAATGTTTTCTTGGATATCATACCAAATTCTCAGGTTGTAAAAGCAAAGATGAATAAGTAGGACTATCTCAGAATACAAAGCTTCTGTACAGCAAAGGAGAAAATCAACAAAATAAAAAAAACAACTTTTAACTTCCTAAAGAAGTTAAAAATAGAACTTACATATGACCACATAATTCCTCCTCTGAGTATATAGCCAAAGAAGATTAAATCACCACCTCAGGAAGGCCTCTGTGCTTTCATGTTTATTGCAGCACTATTCATAAGAGCCAAGATATGGAAACAACCCAGTTGTCTATATTAGTCTGTTTTCTGTTACTGTAATGAAGTATGTGAAGATGAAAACTTTATAAAGTAAAGATGCTTATTTATTTAGCTCACAGATTTGGAGATTAGAAACCCCAAAAAGCACAGCACCAGCTCTGGCCAAGGCCCTATAGATACATTGCATCATGGGATGGCCTCATGGCAGGAGCATGTGCAAGACGTAGAGATCACATGGTGAGACAGAAGTCAGAGTGAGGTTGGGGAGAGGCCACACTGTTCTTTTATAACAGCTCTCTCATGAGAACTAATCTGTGAGAACTACATCAGTTCCTTCTGAAGGCAATTCCCAATCACCTCCCACTAGGCCCCACCTCTTTTTTTTTTTTTTTTTTGGTGGTTGTAGATAGACACAATATCTTCATTTTATTTATTTATTTTTATGTGGTGGTGAGAATTGAACCCAGTGTCTCACAAGTGCTAGGCAAGCACTCTACCACTAAGCTACAACCCCAGCCCTAGGCCCCACCTCTTAAAGTATTATAGTATTTCACTTTTTAATAGTACCACATTGGGGACTAAGCTTCTAACACATGAACCTTTGTGGTGGTACAAATTACATTCTAACCATAGAAGTGTCTATCAATGGCTAAATCGTTAAAAAATACTGTCTTGTGTATGCAATGGAATATGATTTAGCTTTAAGATAAGGAGATCCTGCTATTTTCTACAACAGGTAGACCTAGTGTCCATTCTGCTAAGTGAAATAAAGCAACACATAGAAAGAAAAGGATTGCATGATTCACTTATTGGTAGAATTTTTTTTTAAAAAAAGTCAAATATATAAAGATAGAGAATAAAATAATGGGTACCAAGGTTGGAGAAGAGATAAGGAAATGGGGGAGAGATGTAGGTCAAATAATACAAAGTAGTAAATATGTAGGATGGACAACTTAAAAGATCTAGTGTATAACATGAGGAGTATGATTAAAAATATGGGATTGGCCGCACCAATTTGCAGTCCCACCAGCAATGTACAAGTATACCCTTTTCTCCACATCCTCGCCAGTTTGGAGATTCCTGGGAAAGCTGGGAATGGAACCACCATTTGACCCTGCTATTGTCCTTCTCGGACTATTCCCTGAAGACCTTAAAAGAGCATGCTACAAGGATACTGCCACATGGATGTTCATAGCAGCACAATTCACAATAGCTAGACTGTGGAACCAACCCAGATGCCCTTCAATAGATGAATGGATAAAAATGTGGCATCTATACACAATGGAGTACTATGCAGCAATAAAAAATGACAAAATCATAGAATTTGCAGGGAAATGGATGGCACTAGAGCAGATTATGCTTAGTAAAGCTAGCCAATCCCTAAAAAACAAATACCAAATGTCTTCTTTGATATAATGAGAGCAACTATGAACAGAGTAGGGAGGAAGAGCAGGAAGAAAAGATTAACTTTAAACAGAGACATGAGATGGGAGGGAAAGGGAGAGAAAAGGGAAATTGCATGGAAATGAAGGGAGACCCTCATTGCTATACAAAATTACATATAAGAGGTTGTGAGGGGAATGGGAAAATAAACAAGGAGAGAAATGAATTACAGTAGATGGGGTAGAGAGAGAAGATGTGAGGGAAGGGGATGGGGGATAGTAGGGGATAGGAAAGGTAGCAGAATACAACACAGTCACTAATAGGGCATTATGTAAAATTGTGGATGTGTAACTGATGTGATTCTGCAATCTGTATATGGGGTAAAATTGGGAGTTCATAACCCACTTGAATCTAATGTATGAAATATGATATGTCAAGAGCTTTGTAATGTTGTGAACAACCAATAAAAAAAATATGGGATTGGGGGTATAGCTCAGTGATAGAGTGATTGCCTAGCATGCATAAGGCCCTGGGTTCCATTCCCAACACCACAAAAAGAAGTATATTACATTCAGGATTTTTTGATGAATACATTATAGTTGTTCTTTCTATGGGTGGGGTGGGGTGGGGAGTGGATAATTAAATGAGATGATGGATGTGTTAATTTGTTCCACTATAGTAACCATTTTACTAAATATATCTTATAATGTTCTACACATTAAATTATGCAATAAAATTCATTTTTAAAAAAGAAATTATAGAGCAAAAGAACAGCCCACCTTTAATATCTATTCATTTCCTTATTAATTTGGCCATGGTAAAATGTTTGAGATTCTTCTGAACCTTTTCCAATGCATTTGTGTACATAAACACAGTACTCATACAGGACTTTTTTCCCTACATAAATGGGATCATACCACATTTATCTTTGGTACCTTTCAAAACAACTGCTTAAAAACCTTGTCCTTTTATAAAAACAGCTGTATAATATTCCCATCCATCTATTCCCCTATTGGCAAACATCTAGGTGTGTTCTTTATTTTGGATTGTCTCTTATACACATTGTAAAGGAAATAGCTCATTTCATACCTGTACATGCACTTGAAAGACTGTTCCTGGAGCAGAACACCCTTGTAGTTGGACTGTTGGGTCTACTACAAGGTTTCCAGAAGTAACAGGCCAGTATTATACCCTTCTGCTGCCTCCTATTGTGCAGAAGTGAATACATTTTCTACAGCTCACTGCAGAACCACCTAATTGATCTCTCCAGAGGACTGATCCTGAGTAGTATGCCTTGGAAATTGTGCTCTCCTTTTCAGTGTGCCAGAAGCCAAGAAACACCGAGCTCCTGGCATAGCCTGATTAAGTTACCTTGAGTTGCAGACATGAATCCTGCTATCATACTGCAGGCTTCAATTTGGGAGGTGTTTTTGGTTAGATGCTTCACAATTTTTATTTTTCCATTACTGTCAACTAGTCAACAACTACTTAGTGAATGCTTACTGTATACCAGACACTGTGGGGCACTTTCAGACATGTACATGATAGTATTAAGGTGTATTTCTTAAAACTTAGTTCAGTCTGTCTATAGACATGACCTCTCTCTGTATTATTTTTGTCTTAATTAAGGGCTCAAAGAAGAAATGATTTGCTTTGCTTTAGATTCTTTTTCAATTATATTTCACAAATAATCTTCTTAAAGTGGTTAGTTCATTGTTTTCTTGTTTCTATCCATATAAATCACTCTCTCTGTAGAAAAACATTCAATTCTGTTTTCACAGAAGGCAGGGAAATAAGTTGTTTACACATCACCATTTGACTCCCTTCAACCCCAGTCCTCATGGCAAACATCTCAGCCACCCAAGTGAAGTTTATTTAAATTCCCAAGCTGTCCATGCAAACAAGACCCCTACAGCTAAGGAGTTTGGGGGAAGAAAGGACTGGGATTATCTGCTACTTCACTATTCTCTGTATCAGATTCAAAATATTTCTTTTCATGTGTTAATTCACTACCCTGAGGTTTGGCCTTAATTCTGTGTCCTTTTTTAGTTCTATAAATTGGGAAGATGGTTCCATAATGTTACAGCACCTCAGAATTGACAAGGAGCTTTAGAAGCCATCCCATGGAATGCAAACCTCTTTCCTCCATCTGACTCCTCTGTGTAACATAACATATTCTGAGCAAGTGATCATTTATTTGATTTTGGAGTGAAAACTTCCTCTGATCAAGAAACTCCCTTTAAGGCAGTTGTTTAATTATCAGTCAGCTTTAAATGCTAGTTCTTATATTGTTTTTGGCCAATATCCATCCCTACATAACTCTTTCACCATTCTGGTTATTACTTTCATTGGCTTCTACTTGCTGAAAAGTGGCACCTAGAATTGCCCAGTACACACTCCACAGTAGCCACCATCTCCTGTGGTCCATATACTATCCTTTTATTGAGGCAGACAACTGAGCAGCATCGTCACTGACCTTCAACTCGTGTTTGAGTTTTTGATGTTATGATACCTTATTGAATTTGAGCCCAAAGTTTAGAGTTTCAGAAGTGGTTAAGGATTTCTTACAGCTTCATGGAATTTGTAAATTCGATCAGTGTAGTATTTGTGCCATCGTTATCAGTCATTGATAAAAATGTTGAGCAGAGCAGATCCCTTAAATTCCTCACTGGAGGCTTCCTTTTAGATAGATGTTCCTCTATTAACTAGCACCTTTGGGTACAGCCATTAAATCAGTGGAGGAATGATGCTTTGTAATCCATAGCAGCCTGTCTTGGACATCACTTCACTTTGTCCTAGGGCTTCTTGAAATCCAGAAGCAGTTTGTGCACTGTATCCCTCTGATTTTCCACCTGGAACTCCTATCGTAAAAAGAAATGAGGTTAGTCTGGCATGACTTGTTTTTATAAAACTATGCCAGCTTCTTGTGATTGCCTTTTCCTTTTTGAAATGCTCACAAATCTTCTGCTTGATGATGGGTTCTGAAATCTTGCTTGGGATTGATGTCAGACTGGGGAGATTATTATTTGTGTCAGCCACCTTCTTTTCTACTTTAAGGAATATGGTAACTAGATGGACTTGTTTTTGCTTACTCCCCTACCTCCCCCACACCTCCTCTCTTTGTCACCTTTCCTCACGCTGGGCTGACTCCTTCCTATTCACTTAGAACACTGCTCTCAGTTTTCTTAGGTGAGAGCTACTTAGTGTGGTAATGGGTGCTAATGGGGTAACATGGTTTTGACAATGAGCAATCTGTTTGCTTTTTGAGCAGTGCCTAAATCCCAACATGTGATTAGGATGGTGGTAATTTTGAGCACCATGGCAGGTTATTAATGTAGTGTGGGTGGCTAAAACCTTTTGTTTCCTTTCAAATAGGTGACTGTCCATTTAGACTTCATGTATGGCTTTTAGCCAATTGTGTTGGGGGCGATTTCAAGCCAAATTGATTGGCTAATTGCTTGTGGTCATCTGGCTTTTCAGCTGCCTGGGTAGCATCCCTGGAGGTAATTAGCACTTCCAGAATTGGGGGTGAATTGGAGTTATTCATGGTCATGGCTTTCAGAGTGGGAGCAGAGGCCACACTAGCTTCTAGTTATGAGTGAATCATTTTTACTTTAAAATGATTACTAAGGATTGATGAGTTTCTTTAACAATTTTTAAAAAATCCATTATGGAGGAGTTTGATATACAATTGCCTTCTAGAGTCATTTCAAGTGGCCAGTTGGGCTCTATATATTGTATGATAAACTCATTGGTAGGAAATAGCTCCAAAACTGTTGAGCATTTCCTAAAAGTGACTGGAATTTCAATCACAACCCTATACCAGTACACACAGAATATTTTGCAGCTCAGTGTTACAATGAAAAGTATAAAATATATTTTTTTTATTTAGAAATGTCCTCAGATGTAAATGTCACATAAAAACCACTGGTATCTGACAGTGATTCCCAAATTTAGAATCATCAGAATATGGGTGTGATTTCTTCCTTTTAAAAATGTTTGTGGGTGATTTCCAGGACAGAGAACAACCAAGCAGAGCATCTCAGGATTCTGCCACTTCCCCACAAACCTGGCATTTGTCAGTGTCAACCAGCACTGAAATTCTACCTGTGGCAGTGAAAGGAAGGTTGAGAGTCATCTGCTTATTTTGACAGTTTCTTTTTCATAATTAAATAGGAGCTGATGTTATCATCTTTGGAAGATCCAGCTTGAGGATGATATGCTTTTGCAGTGCAAATAAACAGTAGGCTTGGGCCACTGCTGAGCTTAGGGCTGGGAAGTGTTCGCCCAACCAGCTGTTGTATTCCTCTTGTTCCCATGCTGTTCGGGTGGTCTTCCAGTTGTTTGGCCTGCTGGCTGGGGTGGAAAGCCTTCCTCTTAGGGATTCTTCTAGTTTTCTCTCTTTCTGTTATAGGTTCCTAGCCTTGAGTAATGCTGGAATTCAGGGAAGGCTAGAAGGGAAAGGCAACAATTCCTCCTTTCTGTCTTCTCAGTGATGTGATAAGCCCTATCCACTGTCTCAAGGTGGGGGTGGAGTGAGATTCTAGAGAGGATGGGTTTTAGATGCTTTTCTCTCGAATTCTTGCTTTAGAGCATCTCACAAATAGGGGAGCAGTGCCTGAGATCTGCCAAGTCCCCTTTTTTTTGATCAGAGCTTCCAGCCTGCCTTCTCCACTTCCTGTTCTCAGAAAGTTCAAGTTTTACTTTCACTTACTTTTGGACTCTGCGTGTCTCCTCTGCCTGGCTGAATGGTTCAGATTTTGTTTCCTAAAAGTGGATTAAATTACTCTTTGCTGAAAAAGAGAAACAATTCCTGGTATGCATGCATGTGTGTGTGTTGGCAAGATATGCTTGGGTGGGGAATGTAAGGCTTCTTCTGATGTTTTTAATCGTAATGGCTCTCCTAGTTGTAAGAATGGGTTCAAATCTTGCCTCTAAATATATGTAACCTTGGGCAAGATACTTTCTTACACAATCAGTTTCCCCATTTTAAAAATGAGGATAATAGAGGAATCTATTTCTTAGAGTTGTAGTGATGATCAAGTGAATAAGCCCAGAAAAGGTGGGAAGTGGGTAGTGGTAGTGGTACCTTTGTAGTCACCCCCTTTGGCTTCTAGGAACAGACAGAATCAGGGGGGGATATTTTTTTATCCTTCTAAGGATTCAGTGTTTGACCCAGAGAAAATTGCACAACCTATCTAACCCCAAACTGTTTCTGTCCCCAGAGAACAAGCTAGATCTTCTGAGGGGAGGGATCAATCAAAGAGCTGTCTTCAGCAGTGGGAAGTGTCATGAGAATAAACAGCTGCTCCCTCCACCCCACAATCCCTCCTGCTGCTAAATGACTCTAGGGAAGAGGAAACCAGTCATCAAAGGCTTCTGCCACCTGTGCACAGCTGGTAGTTCCTGAGGTCACCCCTATAGTGACCAGAGGAGTTTAGAAAGTATCCACTGAGCCAACTCACTGATATATCCATTACCCTGAGGTCCAAAGACTGACTGCTTCTTCCATTCTTCATTCTCAGAGCTGGCAAGTTCCTTTGTAAGCTGGGAGACAAGTAGTACAAACACACTTTGTAAGTGGGACACACTTGATCTTCCACAGTGCTATTTTGGGAACAGCATCCCTTGAGAGATTCTCAGTGGGAGGAAAAGGAACAGGGCTAGACATTCTCCTTCTTTCCCTCCAGCCTTTTAAGAAGGAAGAATAGAGAGGCATTTCCCTTGAACTACTTGCTGCTAAGAGTCATTCTCCCAGGGGATCCAGGTTGTTTCAGTGAAACTTCCCTTTTCCTGGTTCTTAAGGTTTCCAAGCTGACTCCAAGGGTATAGGGCTCAAAAGTAAACTCTTGAGTTCCAGATGGGGCAGTGGGATTGGTTACTGCTAGAGGGCAGCAGAGGGACAGGAGCAAGTCTAGAACTGTTGAATGGCTGGAGGGCAACCAGACTGGTTGACAGAGCAAACAAAGGACATCAGAGCCTTTTCATTGTCAGGGATAGGTAGGGAGATCCCCAGCCAGGGGAAGCAGACACATTCAGAAAGTGCTAACAAAACATAGCTGATCCACATCACTGAGGTGTCAAAAGGGTAGAAATACAGTGCAGTGCAATGTTATCTGGATAGGGAAGAGTAAGATTTAGTAAAAGGAGAAAGAAAGCACATTGACATAAAGATCAAATCAGAACCAATGCTATGGTCTAGAGTTCAGTTCAAGGTTGGAATAGTCAGGTTTTGAGAACTAGAAGGGGAATAATTCAGCTCAATCACTTACTGAAGGTCTTTCAAGAAAGTCAGGATAATGGAGCAGTTAAGATGGTGGACTTTGGAGTCACACAGGTCATGGGATTGGAAACATGGTTCTGCCATCCATTAACTAAGAGACTCTTTGTCAAGTTACTTAGCCTTCCTGCTGAACTCCAAAATCTGATGTACAGAGGCTAAAGAAGTGTTTGTTGAGCAAAACATTTTTATCCAGAGGTTGTTTCTAGTAAGATTGGGGTTACTGATAGTAGCTCCCCACCTCAAAGTTCTGTTCCCTTCAGTTTTTGTCTTTTGTCTAAAATGACTGGAGCAGCCAACAAGAGTCTGATTGCGAATGGGTCATGAGAACACCTAAAGAGGCCAGGTATCTGAGGAGAGGAACGGTATGAAGGTTTTTGGGAAGAATTGTGAGATAATTCATGTGAAAATCAGGAAAATAGAATACTTTGACTTATTCAAAAATGATATCTTCTTGATATTTTCATGACTCTTATGACAGAAATAGATAAACTAAAAGAAAAGCTAATTAAATTAAAAGGCATTTATGAGCCCTGAATGAGGTAAAAATTTCAATGACCAAGGCAATGTAGAATCTTGAATTAGAGCTTGCAGAGATAAAAAAAACATTAGTAGGAAATCCAAATAAAAATGGTAGTTTCATTACTATGGTTATTTAAACTGGTAATATTAGGGGAAGCTGAATGTAATTTTTGTAACTCTTCTATAAATCTAAAATTATTTCAAACTGAAACATTTTTTTAAAAAACTAAGTGGATAAACTCTTACTTTGTAACTTTTTTTTTCTCTCATTGCACTGTGCCTAAAGATGTTCTTGAGAATACATAGGATTGGGATAAGGATTAAGATTTGAACTCTACCATTTTCCCACCTTAAATATATACTTGTGTATTTTCATATGCCAAGAGAAGTTCGCCTAAAAGTGATTGTTGATACGTATAATGTGTTTAACCTTTACTGATATACATTTAATTTGTCTCCAATTTGATGCTAGTATAAATAGGGCTGCAATGACCACCTTTGTGGTATTTGTGCTCTCTTCTGGTGTTTCCTTGGGGGTAGAGACCTAAAACCAAAAGAACTGTGTCAAAGAATATAAACTTTTAAAAAAAGATCTTTATGCTTAATACTAAATTGCTCTCCAGAAGAGTTAGATGAATTTATACAGCCATGAGCAATCTACAGATGCCTATCTTGCTGCCTCATGATGTGTCTCTTTACTATCAGGGAAAAGCATCTTGCTATCTCATGCACTTGCTTTGACTTAGTCACCTGCTGAGAATCTCAGTTTCAATCCTGGCCTAGGTTCCTCTTTCCTCACCCTTTTACCATTTTTCTATGCAATTCTTGAATATTATTTGTTATCTGGGGCATTATATTTTAAATAAAACATCTTACTGTTAAGTAATTGGAGATTCTTTCTCTTTATATTTCAGGGAATATTGTGAAATTCACAGACAAATATTTTGGGTTGTTTAGATATTTACATACCCATATGCTTATACTTTAATACCACCAAAGGGAGGGGGTACAGTGAAAACTGAAGTTTATGGGATCATCACCCATAGGGGTTTGGAGAGCACCAACTTGGCATGGTGTGGATTTCCTCAAATGCATCAACACTGTGTGCCCCTCACATATAGTAAGTAGCTTCTTAGTAAGCAGGACTAAGGACTGAAATCTGGTTTAAGCTGCTTCAGTGCAAAGGAGGCAAGAGGGCCTAGAATGGTCTTGATGATAGGAATGTCCTTCTGCTCCCATCTGACTGTGTTGAATCTGATTTGCACTCAGGACCTCATTTGACACCAGTGTTTTTGGAGGAGAGTATCCTAGCCAATGTGCTGGACTTCTGTTCTGCCCTGGGATGGCTGTCAGAAAACTAGCTGCCACTGCTGGGGACATGGTTCTTTCCTCTTTTGTTGCCCTTCACAGTCTTAGCTCCTCTCGTATTTATAAGACTGCTTTAATAGTCTTGTCTTGTAATTACATCTGGAGACAGGAGACAGCATCTTTTGATAGTTCAAGTCCTAAGGCATTTAAATTGCCCTCCTAATGCTGTAAAAGAGTCAAATTATATATGTTGGTTTGCACCAGACAGCAATAAATGTCAAGGTGCCATCCACTCTTGTATTTAACTCCTTGATGCCATCTGTTTTGGGGTTCCTCACACAGACCATACACTAGTGTTTTCCAATCTCCTGGCACGAAAGGATCAAGTTGAAAATAAATTTCACTATTCAAAATATATTAAAAGGCAGAGGCAGTTTGTAAACATTGCTTTGGAAAGCTAGGCACAGCAATAAAGTCAAGGACAGGAACCCGATTCAGTAAAGGAAACATTTCACTAGATTGTCATCTACTTTATTTTTAAAGCTGCAATAAGATGTAATGATAAAAAGGCCAATGATGCATTTCAGCCAAGTGATATGAACTCTTGCTAAACCAATTAAACTGTCAGTATAGTATGGTTTCACATTTTCTATAACATACTAGGTCACCTTAGGACACTTAGTCACTTAGGACTTTTTACCACTGATGCAAAATCAATTTGGCAATTTATAATCTTACGTTGCATTATGAAAGTATATTATTCTGCAAGGAAGCTGCCAGAAAAATAGAGATTTCTGAGGCACATTCTCTCCTCTTCTGCTCAAATAGTCATAAAGGGATAAAACCAATCATGTTATCTGATGTTTGTGACTTCTAGGTAGTTTTTGATTTATGTGCTTTTTTTTTTTTAAAAAAGGCGTGCCAACTATACAATTTCTTACCCTGCATGAATTTCTGAATGTTGGACAAAATTGTAAAGTGAGAATTTTGGTAGAAGCGCTAACTTTTCACCACTTTTTTTTTAACATTTTGAGGGTGTGGCCTGAAAGAACACTTTGCCTAAGTATGCCAGAGGGTGGACTTTTTAGGGTCCTGAATTTGGGGTTTAGAGTTCAGCTTTTCTCAAAGCAATAGAGTAAATGGTTATTTATATTTAATGCATCACATTTTTCATTTTGGTTTTTGAAAGTTGTGAATTATAGAATGATAATCAGCAGTATTTGAGAGGGGTGGAGAAGGGGGAAAGGGAAGGGTTGGAGGTTCCAACTGTTATAAGTTTCCTTTGGAAATACCTTCCCTTTTTCTCTCTAGGACAACTATGACACTGCTTTTGGAAAAACCAATGGCAGTAATAAAATGCACACGACAGATTCTTAGTTTTAGGTGCTCATTAGCACAGTAGAGGACAGATCTGTTCTCATAAACTCATATAGCAAACAAGAGCATAATTAACATTGACTGTATAGCCCTTTTCTTCTGTTATGAACTCAACGGGGTTTCCTTTAACCTTCCCTTATGACTATTAATAATACTTGTAAATACATTTCCCCCCAAAGCTTAAATCAGACGTGTGCCTTTGGCAACTATGGTTGTATTAACACTGGACCATTTAAACTTGAGGTTTAAACTTGAAGCTTTCTTTCCTTTTTTGTTGCTTTTTTCTTTGCAATACTGGGGATTGAACCCAGGGGCCCTCTTCCTCTGAATTACATACTCAGCCCTTTTTGTAATTTTTTTTTTTCTTTTGAGACAGGGTCTTGATAAGTTGTTCAGCTCAGTCTCAAACTTGCAATTCTCTTCCCTGTGCTTCCTGAGTAGCTGGAATTATAGGTGTGTGCTACCATGCTGAGCTCTTGAAGTTTTCTTCTATTTTTGATTTAGGTCATGGTTGCAGGGTCCATGGGGACAGTTGACTCTATTAGTTTAGATTCAGTTTGTGATCAAACATCTCTAATTTGCTCATAACACAAGGACTGTGTGCCACTCAGGCATTTTTTCCTGCTCTCATTGTCTTGGGTATTTCCACTCTTGTTGTCATCCATGTATTCTTAGACTCCAGTCTGAACACACAGAACACAACTGAATGAAAAGAGAAACATAAAGTGGGAATTGAATAATTAAAAGAAAACTAATTTCACACTTCCTATCTTGCTGAGAAAAGTATTAAAAGAAAGCTTAACTGACTTGCTTTGTACTAAGTATGGATACAGGCTCTTGTGCCTGCACTATTTCATTTAAACACATAACAGCCCTGTAGGATAGGTGAGAGTATTACTTATTTTAGAGATGAAGCCTGAGGCTCAGGGAGATTCATTTGCTAGGGGCATAATGCTAGGGAGTCGTAGACTTTAGTTTCCAATTAAGGACTTTCACTTAATTCCATTGTTTTTCTGGCTCCATCAGAATTATTTATCATTGTTGGTACAATGAAACCTTGATGTCCCAGAATGGTAACATATACCACAGACATATGGAATGTGGGCAAATGACTAATTTTGACTTTTTTTCTAAAAATTAAGAATGGTGTGTTGGTATAATACTTGCTAACTCTAGAAACTAAATATATATAGATATAGATGGATATAGATATAGATATAGATAGATAAGAAAGTAATTTGATCATGATACTATGATCCAGAGATAACTACTCTTTTTGTTTTGTTTTGCAGTGCTGGGGTTAGGACCTGAGGCCTTGTGCATGCTAAGTGCATGCTGTACCACTGTGCTACAATCCCAGCCATACCCTGCTTTTTAAACAACCTAACACTTTATTATGAACATTTTCTTATTTTATTATATAGATGTCAACATCATTTTAATGACCATGCATTATTCTGATGTTTGGATGTACTATAAAATATTTAACCATTCCATTTTAGCTATCTTAGTATGAACCAATCTGCTGGTTTGAGAATGTCCCTCTGATGTCATAAAATATCCTGTTAATATGTTCAAAATATGCATTTAGTTATTAGCTAGCTGTGGTTGAATGTTCATAATGCTGCATACTTCTTTTCCCAGGTGGTAGTTTTGTAGGACAAAACCCAAAAGCTTAACTTTTAAAGCTTTTGCTTAAATATCCAACAGGGAACTCTGAAGCCAGAAACACTTGACACAGGGAGCTAAAAGCTTGGTAGCCAAACGCCATCCTTTAAGATAATCTAAGAGCAATAGAAAAACTCTTTCCCCTTGAATTCACATTGAAAGTGTCTTCTGGATTGAGATACTGAAGACTTAGGTTAAAAGATAATTTTTTTTTTTTCTGATAAAGCAGTGTTGTGTCTAGTAAATAAATTATGGAACATCCTTAAAATGGAATATAATGAAACTAATATTTATGTTTCCAAAGCATACTTTGTGGTATAAAAATGATCATTATAAATATTAAAATTTATAAAGAACAAATTATAAAATTTTATGTAAATACAGTTTGGGGAAAAAAACACATGTGCTGAAGCATCTGGGTTTTTAAGATGGTGGAATAACAGTTAATTTTTATTTCTCTTTATTTTCTGATTTTTTTTTAAAAAAATACACATCTCTCTATATATCTGTGTGTTCATATACATATATTTTTAAAAAATAATCTCGCCTGAGTGAGGAAGACATCAAATCACTACTTAATGCTCAAATTTTTAAAATAACATTTTTCATTGTTAATGGTATGCTTACACAGTACTAGTGTATCGTTCTTGACAACAACACTGTGAGGAAGGTGCCATTATTGTCCCTTTGAGGAAGTTGTTTGCCCAAGACCACACAGATTGGACAGGGCAGAGCTAGGATTTGAACTTGGGTGTTTATTTCCAAAGCCTGTACGAGATTAAATATAGTGAGATCAAGATACAGGAGGCAGGTTTATTTTTATATTTTTTCTTAATTGGTTGAAAACTAAGTAGTCAAAACAGTACCAGGACAAGAAAGTAAAAATGAGGGACAAGGTACAGGTAGAGGGAATTTATGCTGGCAAAACCTGGGAGGTCCTTTGGCGCCAGGGGTTAACCCAGGGGCTCCGGATCCCTGGGGTTAATAATATCTAACCTCACAGTGCTATTGTGAGGATTAAATGAGACAATTCATGTAAAGGGCACATGGTACAGGCTTTCTCAATAAATGGTAGCTAGTATTATTATTTCTCTTATTTAGGACCTTGCTTGTTATAGGGATTAGAGGCTTCAAGAAGCCTGAGGCTGGACATGTTTACCCTAGTGAATCCTGTCACATCTTAATAGTCCTCAAACATTCCTGACCATTCAAATGCCTTTTATTTGAACCTTTCAAATAAACAAGCCCTAATCAGCTTTGTGGACCCTACCAGCTTTTTCAATAAAACCTCTATGCTTTTTTGGGGGGTTATTTATTTACTCACTGAAAATAGGGACTTTGTGTCATACAAGGGAACCAGGAGGTGATTGGTTTGGAGTTAATAGGCAAGTTTTTTTCCTTCTCTTTAACCTGAGGAGGCTTGATTGGGTTACGCTCCTTTAAGACTCTTGGAGAGTCTGGGAATTTCGAGAACAAAAGCTCTGCAGGGAGGCCACCAAAGAGAGCAGGCTCTCCACCAATCTTTGTATGTTCTTAAATTTTTCATTCTGTTTTTTTCTGCTCTTCAATCCCTAGAATAGAGTGGCATTATCTTGAAGCCATGGAGATTTAAGAAACAACCAAGGTTGGCCTCTCTTTGTTGAGCTTATGAAAGCCATATTTAGTTTTAGGAGGAATGTGTTTTTCCCTTGGGAGGCCCCTCTATACCTGCAACCATCAGAAATTCCATATTAAAATCCCACATTTAAGTCTTTATGGCTAAAGTCTGTTCTTGCGTGTCTGGACCAGGTCCAGCTGTCAGACTAAGATATTATTGACTTTCTCTTCTCAAGTGAGTGGTTTACATCTGCTGGCCCCATTTCTTTACCACTAATTCTGAAACACCTTGTAATCTGACTTCTACCCTGCCTCTACTAAAATTGCACCCTTGCAGGTTTCCAATAACTGGCTTTTTTTGCTGAATTTACTGGCACTTATATTTCTTTACCTCCTTCTCCCCTTTGAATATTTTTTCTTCCCTGGGTTTGTGAAACGACGTGAATTTGACTTTCCTCCTACCATTCTGACTATTCCTTCTTTCCTTTATGATGGCAAGTCTTTTTCCAGTGTACTTCCTGTCCAAATGTGACTATTCTCCAAGGGGTGTTTTTAGTGTTCTCTTATCCCGTTCTTCACTCATTCTCATGGCTTCAACTGCTCCCTCAATGTAATTAACTCTGCAGTTCTGACTTTTATCCATACTTCAGAGCTGTGTCTTACTGCCTAATAATAATCAAGATTGTCTTTTATGAGTCAGGCATTGTGTCATGGACTTGATACACATTATCTCTAACCCTCACAACATTCATGGAGGCAGACAGCTTGCCCATTCTACAGATGAGAAAAGCAGCTCAAATAAGCTATTTTGTTTGTATTTTCCATTTAGATCTTCCACATCAACTGAAACTTATCAAGTCCAAAAGAGATTTCCTTCTTTGGCTCCAAATTAGTTCTCCATGTCACTTTAAGGCAGTATCATTCTCCCACCTTTTGTTACACTACTTGCAGGCTGAGAGACTTGAAAATCATACAGGCAATTGCTTTGGAATAATGTCTCCTCCTCCCTAAAAAAGAAAACAAACAACCCCCTCAAAATCCCGAAGCCCAACTCATTGCAGTGCCAAATCGTAAAAATTAAAGTTCAAGCTATTGTACAGATGAGCAATCCTCAACCATTATGAGTTCTAAGTCTGCCAGCTTTCACACACTGCATGCTCTGGGCTGCCCAGGGTTAAGCATAATTCTCAATTTAGTTGCACTTCAATCCTCCACACTCTCTGTTCCCAAGCCAGCCCCTCTTATGGGTGGGGCTATCCTAGGTTCTGCCTAGTTCCCAGGGCACTGTGGTAATAATCCTGCCCCTTTCTTTTCTGATGGACTAGGAAACCTATTGGAATGCGAGTGATTTAGCAATGGTATTTCTAAGTATAGAAGTAACTTTCAATTCACTATTTTTTAAGGAAAATTACTTACAACTGTTGGTAGTTTAGTATTAGTAACAGCTGACACAAAACATTCACAGCTGATCTGGACATATCAATGTGTTGAGACAATGACTTTGAAAACCATTTTCACAGATTATTAGAGAAGGCCCAAATACCCATTGGTGAGGGTCAGCTTTTATCTCTGTGTGGTGCATTTGCGTAATGTTAAAAATGTTTAAACCTGATACTACTTAGGAATCAGAGAATTCAGAAACTGTCTTTTTGAAGTCCATGACAGAATCACCAGGCCACCTCATCTCATTGAGAATCCTCTACGAGCCAAACCAAATGCTTTACTTTGGCTATTTTTATTCTGCTAGCATCTCTGTGACCATTCCATTTTTTAAAAAGCAGAAATCTGTCATAGCTGCCATCATTTTCAATGGGAGCAGTACAGAAGGTCAAAAGTTCAGTTATATACATTCTTATGAAATCAGGCTAATAGAATGTATAGACCCATTGAGAAATTTTTGTTATCTATTTGGTGTTATTTTCTTCTATTAGTTAGCCATGGGTGCCCTGAATTGTAGTGACACTGTATTTAATCCGACGTGACCAGGACAGTGGCATAGAGTTAAAAGAAAAACGTACTCAGATTAGCCTTTGGTGAACAGTTTAATAAGGAAGTTAGAATATACTTTTTAAAAAATCTGAGGACTTGGGTATTTAATCACTGTCATGAAAGAAAGATAAAAGGCTGAAGTGTTTTCTAGGATTTTAATCTGTATCTAGTTGAATAAAAGTGTGAATTTGTCTTTTTTATACTGTATACATATATGGTTTGTCCATGAGTAGCACAATGCTTAGCATGTATTGGAGGTTCAATAAAAAATTGTAGAATGAATTTGTTACTTTAGCAAAACAAAGATTAACAATTGCTAAGTTTTAAAGAGATGTACCCCATAGTAGTTAGCATAAAATATTAACAATGTCACAGCAGGCCACTTCTTTTTCTTCTTGACCTATAGTACACAGAATATTTTTCACACTTAGCACACATCAATAGGGGGGAAGGGCAGTAGCAAGGCTGGGAAATTGAACAGAGGATCACTTATAAGCATCACTCCATATGGCCACAGAGGGTCTTGGAGGACCCTTGCATCTGATTCATATGGAGACTCAGTATATTTTCTTGGTATTTCCCTACAGTTCTTGTGTCCTACAAACAGAGTTTGGCTTAATGCTGGTTAGAGTCTGACCAGTGTCCAAGGCTGCCTGGGATTTTCTGTGTTCCTCAGAATAAAGGAATTGAATAGAAGCCTAATTACAGCTAGTTTAGCTCATCAATTGGTAATCAATTCTATTGAAAATGGTTGTAAGTGCTTACTTTGTGCTCAGATTGTGTGATGTCTTCTGTGGAAGTATGAGACATGGTCCTTGTCCCAGAGACACTTAAACACAATATAGTCACAAATGAAATAGTTTAAAAACAGTACAAGGTAGTTTGGGAATCATAAGTTGAGAAGGAACTCTGAAGATCATTTTGACCAAACTTTCCATTTACAAAATATCTAGGCTCAGATTAGAAAATAGAATTCCCCAAGGTCTAAAAGATAATTTGTAGAAGTTTGGATGAGTACTCAAATGTTCTCTACTTCATATTTTTTTCATTCTATCATATAGGTGGATATATGACATTTTGAAATACGTGTTAAGCTATTTTGATACTGGGAACTTTTGATGAGATCATTTTGATGGGAATACTTCTAACAAACAATAAAACTTCAGCTACTTTTTTATTACTAAGTAATGTGCAAAACAGACAGTCTTAGCCCATCCCCCATCTTCACCTCATTTCTTAGCCTGGAGGGTGGAGATCAGGGATAAGGTGGGAGCAGAGGTCAAGGATGGAATGGGTGTAGTGGATGGGGTGAAGCTCCCAGAAGAGATGAGGGATGGTGTGGGGGGCCAGGCACCATCTGGCAGGCAAAGCACACATTGCCAGGAGTCATGTGTTTCCCACACTTGCTCATCTTTGAAAGGTCGTTAATCATTTTGGGCATAGTATCTGCTCATTCTCTGAGAATTCTCTTGAAGAGTGTTTCTTAAAAGTTCTGGTTCCAAGCTTTCAAGGTATAGGAGTGGAAAAGGGGAAACTATTTGGATCACAATATCGTCCCACAGTCTCAGATTCAGGCTTCTCTGAGAATCCTGAGCAAGTGTTCTGTCATTAATATTCCCTATAAAATCCTATGGAAAAATAACATGTGTCTGCTACTTTTAAAATTATAAAACATTGATATGATAGTTTAAGGGCACAAGACTGGTAGGCTCTTTAGAGGTTTATCTTCTTTCAAAACCAAATAAGCTTAAAACTACATTTGGTTTTTCTGATCATAATTATACGAAAATGTCACTATCTCAGTGCATTTTTTTATAATTTTATTTTGTTTTTTTATGTGGTGCTGAGGATCGAACTCAGTGCCTCACACATGCGAGGCAAGCACTCCACCACTGACTGAGCACCACCCCAGCCCCTCAGTTCAGTTTTTAATATATAATTATTTTAAAAATTTTACTCCTGAAATGTAATGAGTCAAAAGGCAAAACAGAATTTATGTCTGAAAGTACCCATATTAAAGAAGGTAGAAAGTGAAAATCCCCATCATTTGGAAAAGGGTAAAGGTAAAAGTGTCAGGAAGGTAAATAGTAAACAGCCTCTTGTAGTCTTTGTCATGGCTGCTTCATGATGGCTACATCACAACAATCATGCCAGAATGTCAAATATAAATATAGGATGTCTTGGTTTTAGCAAAACATTTGGGAGTCTTCTGCAATATCCTTGTGCATAAGATTGTGAAATTTGACTGCATAACTAGCAATTAGGCAAATTCACAGCTGGTTGAACAACTGATTCAATGTCAACTTGGAGGAAGATGTTTTTAGTGAAGGGTCACAAGACTGTTTTTTGACTCTTTCCCAGGCATTCTTTTATTTCACAAACCAAACACCTACTACGTGCAAGGCAGCCTACTGAGAGCTGTGAGAAATAAAAAGGTGTCCACATTATGGCCCCTGCTATAGGAGCAGCTTGTTGGTCATAATTGATCACAAAATAGGCTTTTCACATTGTAGATAACACAAAGCTGGGTGGTGTAGTTTAATATATAGGATGACAGAATCCAGATTTAAAATGATCTCAACTTGTAGGAACTCTAGGTCAGAACCTACAAGATGAAATTTAACAGTGATAGATGTAAAGTCTTGAAGTTAGGTTAAAAATTGCATATGTACAGGATATGAGAGATGTGACTTGGCAGCAGTTTATGTAAAAAGTTCTTGGGGATTTAGTTGATCACAACTTTAATATGAGCCAACAATGTGGTGTAGCTTATTTTTTTAAAGCAAAAACAATTTTAGGCTGTATTAGAAGCATGTGTGCTGCTCAGACCACATCTGGAGTATTATGTTCAAGTATAGTCACCACATTTTACGAATATTGACAAAGTTGAGTGTATCCAGAAGATAGTGACCAGGCTGGGTCTGAAAATCATGTCACGTGAAAAATGGTTGAAAGAAAGAAATTAGAATATTTAGCTTTTGCTTTAGGCCTTTTTATTTTAGGCACTTCAAGTCTTGATTTTGTCTGAACAACCCTTGTGCCTTCCCCATTGGAGTAGGATTTTGTTAGAAGAGGAAGGGGCTTGTGTTCACTGTTATGTACATGGGACCAAACACGATGCTTGACAGAGTCCATCCTGAGCAGTGTTTGGGGAATGAGTGAATGAATTTTCCAGTTGTGGGGACCTTACACTCATCTGGGAAAACTGATAAATAACTATAGTGCCTTGCATCTATAGTCATGAAATAAAGGGATAAAAGAAGAACATAAAAGGACACCTCAAAGAAGTTTTTCAATGATTGGTTCTTTTTTTTCATGTTTTTAAAAAAATCTTATTTTCTTTTGGCCTTTAGCAGGACTTGATACTAGACTCACATGTCTGCTTTAACAGGAGTCTTAAAATGGGGAGCATTTTAAAAAATGGGGAGTTCTATCAAGGAGATAGAAATGAAAATAATGAGATTACTTTTTAACTCACTAACTAGGAAACGAATATATTTTTAAAAATTAACTGCTAGTGAGGGTTTAGTCAAATGGACACACACATATTTCTGATATAACCCTTTTAAAACAGCAACTTGGCAACATGTATTATCAAGGGTTTGAAAAATATTCATTATTTGATGCAGTAATTCTACTTCTGGGACTTTCTCCTAAGAAAAGTCATCCTGAATGCAGGGTTGGGGGGGAGCCTTATGAGCAGATGTGTTTCATGATAACAAAAATTGGAAACAATAAAAATGTTTAATAGTAGAGGAGTGAATGGTTATATAAACTGTGATATGTCCATTTGATCAAATTTATAAAGCCTCATAATTTCCACAGGATAAAATGCTCTATATATATATGATGCAACTGTGTGAAAACAAATAAACTTAAGCCTGTATGTAGAAAAAATCCTGACAAGTCTTCTTATACCACAGTGTCAACTGTGCTGTTTTTCACTGCTGAAAATTATTTTTGCTGTCTTTAAAAATTTCTCTTTAAAATTGGTAATTTTAAAGTATGCTGTATTACATCTAGAAATAGACCTGTAGAGCTCAAAAATAAAAGGCAATATAGCTCCTAAAAAGAAAAAAAGATGATCATCCCAGATTCTAGAGAGCCAGGCATCTTTTGCAGATGGCAATGAAAAGGTGCCTTGTAGTTAGCAGGCATTTAATAAAATTTTGAATGGCCGGCTGCTGGAGGAAAGGAGGGAAGAATGAGATTGATTGTAAATGGATAAGGCTGAACTGCTTGATGTATACAAGAAGGATCTGGAAATCAGGTGTTATCTTGTAAAATCGAATCTGTTTTAATGGATATTTATATATTGCTGAGATGTATCATAGTTCTAGCTGTCAAACCTCTGTATACTGTAAAAATGCATCCATTACAAGTAATTTGCACTAACCCATCACTCTGGACATTCAATCCAGTCCAATTTTCCCCTTCTATCGAAATTACTAGTGACTTTCCCAATATCCATTGTTTAATTTAATACATGGTTGATCTGCAACATAGAAGGCATATTCACAGGCACATTTGGTGCAAACTTCATTTCTTTTTCTTTTCTTCCTCCCCCTGCCAGTGCTGGGGAGTGAACCCAGGGCTTCATGCATGCTAGGCAAGTGCTCTACCACAGAGTTACATCCCCAGCTCTACTTCTTAAGTTTTCATTCCAGTTTTTGGTTGCATATTAATGAAGCCTGTCTCCTTTCTGTAAACATGGCATAGGTACCTGGATTCATAAGTTGCTTGCATCATATTTCTTCTTTCCCACTTAATAAAGGAATACTGCAATCTCAAAAAATTGGATAGTTCTAAATTTTATCCATGATGTTTAAGGTATCAGCATTCTAGCAGCGGTAAAGGTCATAACAGATCTGGTTTCCTTCAGAAAGTTTGAAGACAGTCTAAGTTTGAAGAAACTGAAGGTTTTTTTAATACACATTCACATTTAATGGCTCTGCTCTTTGTAATTTGTGGTCCTGCTTAGCATGTCTATCTATCTCTGTGGAATTTACTGTCTCTTCTGTTTTCATATATGCTATGTTAGACAACATTATTAAGAAGATGAACTTAATAACAACTATTTCTGTTCCTTATCTACTTTTATCTTAATTCTTGTCTCCATTTTATTTTAAATATTTAATGTTTTCCTTTATTTTTTCTTCTATCACCTTGTTCCTATCTCAATTGGAAGCAAACTATAGTTCAGAACTAGTGAAATTCCTTATTTTTTATTTGCCACCAATCTCTGCTAAGTGAAAAATTTTTTTACTGTATTGTAGAAATGTGTGGGATGTATTGTAGAAATGTATTGTAGAAATGTATTTCTACAAAGACAAAGAATAGAAAGTCTCTGAAAACAGATTGGATGTACATTTTCTTTTAGGATCTCCTAAGCTGGTTGATGCTGACTGCATTATTATGCAAATTCAATTGACAAGAGATATTTTCCATATGATAACTTGAAGGTATGATCTCCTGGGGATGAGTTTTCTTAAATGGGGGATCTGGACCACTTGAAAGAAAACTGTGTAGTTCAAAGCTCCTTTCGCCTCAACTGCAGTTAACTTTACAGTCTCAGTGGCCTGGCAAGTGTTAATGGCTTGATCATTTGCCTGCACATAACTCCATTGGAAGCTGTAGATTATTTCAGTGGGGGAATAGCCAGTGGGCCTTTGATCTCCATATAGATAGAGATAGAATAATTCAGAAAGCATTCTATTGGAGTGATTTATGGCAGAGACAGCACAATTTTATGAATGTTTTCCTCCAGTATATCCAAAATATGTTGGCAAATATCAGTAGATGATGTGCTCTTTCTGTTGTTCCAACTTTCCTATGAAATGGGGTTCTTGATTACACAGTTTTTCAACTGTTTAAAATGATTGTAAGAATAAATGTCTGCCGAGAGTTAAGGTTGGTGTTTGGTGAGGACAGGGGGAATACCCATTTTGAAAGGAGCAGATGGTATACCCCATGGGGTGAAGATGACGTGGCAAATTTACTTTCTTTGCTGTGTTCATAAGGCCATGTACAAATGGCCAGAAAGCAAATGAAAGGTACCCTTCAGACCATTTGCACTTAGATGTCAACTCTCTCTCAGGAAAGAGGATTTTTCTTTATTTTTGTTTTTATACAAATCTTTGTCCCCAAAGTTGTTTGTTAGGTTCTCTGTTTATTGCTGCTTATTTAGTGCTGCTTTATCAAGGGCTGAGTTTTCTCTTTGAAGTGTTTCAGTCCTACCTCCATAATGCAGTTTCTTAAAGCCTCTAGTGATAAACTAGACTTGGGTTAGTAACCTAGCCAGCATACATTCCCTAGCTGCTTCCTGCCTTCTTGTCAACATTTTAATCTGTAGGAGTAGACATGCTAGAATGCCTGTCAAGGGGGGTGTATTTCCTCCTAAATGGGTTTGTTAATCACAGAATTTAATGTCTTCCCTGTCTTTCTTTGGGTAGCCAAAGAGTAGCCATCTCCACAGCTAAGTCCTACTTTATCTTTTCCATCGAACACTGGCCTCTTCCCTGCTTTTGATCACTCAGAGCCTTTACTGCCAGCCTGACAATAGTTTTCACTCTTAGTTTTATTATTCTCTAGCTCTGTCTTTTCCTTTTTGTTTATCAATTAGTATTATATTATTATTATTTGGGTTCTGGGGATTTAACCCAGGGGCACTGTCACACTGATGTGCATCCTCAGACCTTTTTATTTCTTATTTTTTTAAAAATATTTTTTAGTTGTAGATGGATACAATACCTTTATTTAATTAATTTATTTATTTTTATGTGGTAATGAGGATCAAATCCAGCACCTAAGCATGTGAGGCAAGTGCTCTACTGCTGAGCCACAACCCCAGTCCTTTATTTCTTATTTTGAGACAGAGTCTCACTAAGTTGATGAGGCTGCTCTTAAACTTGCCATCCTCCTGCCTCAGCCTCCCAAGTCACTGGGATTACAGGCATGAGACAAAATGCTGGTGTTTTTCAATTATGTTTTTAGTGCTCTTATGGCAGAAACCATGTTTCACAGAGTGATTTTTTTATTAGTAATATGTAAATGATCTAGGGACAACTTTATTATCATACAATTTGTGACTATAGGAAGAAGTGACACAAGAAACACAAAGCTCCTGGATTTCAAAGAAAAAGATTATGGGTGAGAGGTATTGATATAAGCTCTCATTGCATACCAATTAAATCATGATATACAAGAAAACACAAACTGGATATTGATGGAAATGTTAATGTATACTGAATTATTTGAAACACTTCATTTGTACTTCTACTTGGTCCTCTGGATTGCATTGGGGATCTGTACTTCAATACTGTCATGTTGTTATCTAGGGCTGAGGAGCTACCAGGGCAGTGATTTTGTGGCCCCTTTGCTAACCTGAGCCAGGCTGGGAGCAGGCAGCCCTGTGGACCAGGTCATTGGTGTTTTCTCTTGTCTTTCAGCCAGAGTTTTGTGTGCCTCTGCTTCTGTCCTCGGCCATGTCTGTTCACAGTATCAGGGTAAAGGTCAATCACTATCCAGAGTCAGATTTAGGCCAGCAAAACAGTAAAACAGCATCAGAAAGACAAGAAAGAAAGGGGAGAGGTGGGAATGGTTCTAGTTAGCTCTGACATGATTCTTCACAGTATTGCTTTTTTATTCTCTGCCAATGATTTGCTGCAAAGGAGATGCAAGTCTCTGTACAGTAATAGAGATATGCAGAAAAATGTATTAATAAGGGGATTCATTGCAGCATTGTTTAGGACGGTCAACAATTGGAAAACAACTTAAATATCTAAACATAGGGGAATAGTTGTGTGGAACACACTATGATAAAGCCATGAAAATAGCATTTTCTGGGGTAGGGATGTACGTTAGTGGTAGAGTGTGTTTTTAGTACATTCTAGGCCCTGGATTCAATCCCGAGGATGCACTGCATGATATTTTGTTTTCTTTCTTTTTACTTTTTCTGGTACTGGGTATTGAACCCAGGGTGCTTAACCACTGAGCCACATCCTCAGCCATTTTTATTTTTTGTTTTGAGACAGTGTCTCATTAAGTTGCTGAGGCTAGCCTTGAACTTGTGATCCTCCTGCCTCAGCCTCCCTAGCAACTGGGATTATAGGTGTGCACCAGCTGATATTTTCAAACACTTTTAATGACAGCAAAAAATGCTCACACAAAGTAATACATGTAAAAAGAAAACATCAGATAATATATCTGATCTCATTTGGCTATACTATATATAGAGAAAATACTGTAAGGAAATATAGTGGAATGCTAATGTAGATTATTTTGGGCTGGTGGCATGACAGATAATTCCTTTTTTGTTTGTATATTCTAACACTTCTGTAATACAGATTTATGAATTTTGTAATCAGATAAATGAGAAGAAAATGTTCTTTGCCACTATCTTCAACGTCCAAATTTACATGCCAAGAAGGAAGTATTTTTTTCCTGAGGAAAAAAGTAATATACTGTTTTATGGGGAAAATTTTCAAAATATAGAAAATTATGAAGGAAAAATAGCAATAAAGTGTGAAAAGGTCCTTCTTTAAATAAAATTTATTTATTTTTCAGGAAGACTTACTTGAAATATCCCTGTATTTTCTGTTACCTAATAAAATAGTGAAGTTTCAACTACTGGGTTAATACAAAATATCTTTGTTTTTTTAAAAAAAAATTTTTACTTGTAGATGGACACAATATCTTTATTTTATTATTTATTTATTTTTATGTGGTGCTGAAGATCAAACCCAGAGCCTCACAATTGCAAGTGCTCTATCACTGAACCACAACCCCAGCCCCAATACAAAATATCTTAAAATATGTTGTTATATGTAGATGGATTTATATATCATCTGGCCCTATTCCTGGGTAAAGTTCAATAGTAAGTTTTGACAGTGTTTCATGCTAGGCAAAGTCCGAACATACCTGAGTCAGAGAGTCCAAGTCACTTGCTTTAGGCCACTTAGAAACCTCTGGAAACCTGGAGATACCTAGTCCTTTGCTCTATCAGTTACACTTTCAATGAACAAAGATATTTTTGACATTTTTGTTGGTAGTGACTTTCTTACAAATGTCAACTTTCTATTCTGAAATAAGGAATTGCCTTTTGTCTCCCTTTTCAGGTATATAATTTTAACTCAAAAATATCTAGAGACAGTTTTAAAAAGTGTGTGTGTGTGTGTGTGTGTGTGTGTGTGTGTGTGTGATATGAAATGAACAAATTATTTGCTTTGGTAGAATAAAAATCAGTGTTTCTGTCTGAGAATGTTTTCAAATGAAATAATAAGTTTATTCTGATATTACAGAAACATTTGGTATTAAAATCCACTTAGGTTAATCTTCCAAGCCTCTTTGGAATACCCTCTTGCAACAAATTATAATTATATGACTTATAATTAATTTCTGAATCTAATGGTAGCTAGCATTTTAGATGTCATTAACTACAACTCTCATGGAAATGCTTCTTTGGTAGATTTTGATAGTGCTATGTTACTAGATTAATCAGAAATACAATCATTCTTTTTATTTGTTATGCTGAAGAAGCGGAAGTATTCAGTTTGATTCAAACAGAAATTCCTGAAAAACTTGTGATTGCTTATGAGCAATTTAAGGACACACTCTTCCAAGGAAAGAGAGATGGATTCTACAAATCAAAATTTACTTTGGAAAATGAATATTACTTTGTGTAACAGCTCCCTCTGAGAGGTGATCTTTGGTGGACCTTTTGATATTAGTAGCTTGCTGTTGGAACTTGTGTGTAGCCCATTTTGCTCAGTCGTAGTATCTCTTGGCACTGTCAAGTAGCCAAGGGAATATGAATTGTAACTGAGCAGAGGGATCACCATAAGAGGATGTTTTGGCAAAGTAATGATGAGCCCATAGAGGACATTAAAATGGTCCTAGGTAAGACCTTATATACTGAAATTGGTTTCTCCCCTCCCCTTTGTAATTTTATTAGAAGAGCATTTGAGAAATAAATTGACTTTCAGTTGGCTAGAAAGATGTTAGATGAAAGGTTTAAAAAAAGATGAAGCCATAGTAGGGGATAGGAAAGGTAGCAGAATACAACAATTACTAATAGGGCATTATGTAAAATTGTGGATGTGTAACCGATGTGACTCTGCAATCTGCATTTGGGGTAAAATTGGGGGTTCATAACCCACTTCAATCTAATGTATGAAATATGATATGTCAAGAGCTTTGTAATGTTGTGAACAACCAATAAGAAAAAATTTAAAAAAAAAAGATGAAGCCTTGTATCTTTGTGTTGTTAATCCTCAGAACTTGCACATGGAGTAAGGTCTCTATATCTGGTATTTTTTCCAGGTATCACAACTATTCTGTCTGGATGGCCTCTGACTTTTAAAAGAAAAGTGTGTAGAGTTCCTACTGTATATTTACTACCACCACTTGATCATACTTCTTTATTGAAAACTTATCCATTTTCTCACAGACTTTTTGCAAGGACCTTCTATGTGCGAGGCAGTCAATAAATATTTGATTGATTATTAACTTCTAAATGCAAATTCAACATTTAACATTCAAATATTGAATTTTCTCTGTATTGAAAAACAAAGAGGTATCTGATAGGAGAATGCTTGAATATTTGGAACCAGCTCCCATGGGCCAACTGGCATGCATGTGTTCTGCTTCTGTGCATTAATTTATGTTAAATTCAATAACCACTAGGCCATTAGTCACATTACTTATCAGCCACCTAGAGAATCAGGATATTCTAATAACCAGCAGGAAACATGGAATTCTGAAATTCAGTGAAAATATTTGAGTATTCCTTGAACTAGGCTTCTGGATTAGGTGGGAGTAGAGGGTTGGAGGTCAAAATTATATGTAATAATGGTTCAATGGAACCTTACAGTTCAGTAGACTGGGATTCCGTGAACAAGACTGATGAGGTGCAGTTTGAAAGAGACATACTTTGACAATGAGAAGAAATGCATACTAGAATTGGTTAGTGAATGCCAATGTGGCTGAGAATGCCTGGCTCCTGAAATGCTGGAACAAGGGGGAGAAAAAGGTGTGGGAGTCAGCGGAGCAATGAGAAACAATAGAGGAAGGAACAAGAGATGGCTCTAAGAAGGTAGAGGTGGCCTCAGAGAAGCAGGGCTCTGTTCAGTCATACGTGTCAGTGTTGGTTAGGGATATCATGAGGTCAGTACACAACCAGCTCTGTGTCCCACACCATATGAGACTGCAGTTCATTACAATGAAACAGAGCCATTAGATAGTTTATGTTTCATATACACTACTCCATTTACAGAGACAAACAGATGTGAGAAATGTGCATATAGCAAAATGTAAGTATTTGAAAAGTTACTTTTTATCCACAAGACCTCAATCTGCAAATACTTAACAAGATCAGACATAGTGGGGGATATGAAAAAACATGTGTGTGCCTTTGAGCAGTTTACTTAGCTGAGAAGACCAGACATATACAAATAAAAAGTTGACACAGTACCAGGCAGCAGAAGCCAATTGCTTGTTGATTGCTGTGGACTTCCTGGGGTCTTGGGTAGTCTGGAAAAGTTTCCAGGTTTTTGAGCTGGCCTAGGTGGCTGGATGGGATTTAAGTGGGCCCAACATGATGCCAGATCTGCAGAAAATATCCCTTGCCCTCTGGGAAGTTGCAGTGTTTGACCTGTTATCATAAACTCCTCCCCAAAACTTGCTTATACACTTAGCAGTAATAGATTGAACCATCAACTCCTTAAAGCACACCTGGTTGATAATTAGCTCAATCACATTGTGTTTCAGTCATTACCCTTGGATTTCCCAAGGATGAGCTTAATTCATCTCCCACATTAAAGTGAGTGCCTGCATGACCAAAACTCAACTGAATAGATTTCTGACTCTATTATGTCAATTTAATGCTGTGGTAATTTTATTGCAAAACCAAAGGTATCGGATTACAATTTGCCACCCAACTATCTGCACAGAAATTGTTAGTTTATACTGTCAAAAGATCTCTGATGGCAAAAGGCTCTCATTTTTCCTAGACAGTGCTTTGTCTGAAGGAAGAAAAAGAGCAAATGAGCTGAAACTCTGATTTGAGGAATTTAGAGTTGATAAGAACGAATATTGCTTATTCAGAGCCTGCTTATTCTGGTTTTATAGCTTATAAAAGTATTGATGATGGTGATAGCCCCTTGCTTGTGAGGTTTTACAGAGCTTATTTTGTGTTTTAACCACACTTCCTTCGCCTCTGTCCTGCTGCTGCATATGAAGGGACAAGCTGGTGATGCATATGCTGTACCACCAAAGTGGGAAGGGACAGGGGCACCTTTATTATATCGGATTACTTACTGCCAGATGCCTGGAATGCTCAAATCTACTCACTGGTTGCTGTTTAAAAGGGAAAAATATAGATCTAACCACTTCTAGGAATGGTGCCAGGTGTCTGTTCTAAGGCAACCCAACTCCAGAAGGCTATAAAAATAGCCCCCAAGTAGTAGGTTTTGATTTCCCACTGAGCTGACCAATAAATCCAACAACCAGTTAATTAAAAATGCTGGGAGGGAATGTTCATCCTCCATTACCCACCTGTCCTTGTGAATACTCATCGGTTACAAATGGGAGGCTACCACTTAATGTTTCAATGTCTGGATTAGGAAAATCTCTCCTTCCTTTCCCAGCAACCCAGAGACATGAATGGCCCATGTACTTGCCTGAAACCTCTACTTGGGTGTCAAGGTTTATTTGAGGCTAAAGTGATTTGAGGCTTCCAAAGAAACAACCAGTTATTTTACTTGCCTAAGGACTTCCAGGCACCTTCCAGAAGAAGATGTTTAGAGAGAGTACCTCATCTCTCCCTTGTTCAGGCTATGAGTTTTCTTCTACTCTTTCAAATCTCATAGAAAATCATGGGTCCCTGTCTTCTGTCATAGGAAGGATACTACAATAACTGCATATGCAAGAGGAGTGCTAGAAGTTGACCTTTTGATTCTTTTACTTGATTCTTTTTTACTTGATTCTTTATACTTGAATTTCAACTTGATAAAATTAAAAAATCAATTTGTGACCCAAGCAAAAGCTTGATTTTAATATACCATCAGTATCATTTTTTGTTAAAGTTATTACAGATGCACAAACGGAACAGTAGAGATAATTTGGCAATTGAAGTTAAAGGTGGACTCTGTGAGCTGAATTTCATAGGCTCATCTGGAAAATGGGTATATTAGCACCTGCCTCATGGAGCTGTGGCAAGGAATAAATAAGATAATGTGTGTGGGAATATCTGGTGTTTAGTGGATGTTCAGTACATGTTGTTTGAGTCTAATTTACTGTATGTGCTTAATGGCCTCTATTGCCTCACACAGAGAAAGTACTCATTTGTAGAGAACTGAAAGGGTGGTAAAAGTGGTGGTGGTCGTGGTGGGTGGGAGAGACCCAAACTCACTTAATACAACTTTAATTACCAGAAACCTTTTCTACAAGACTATTAGTGAGGTATGTTTCTTTTGATGCATTTTTCCTAGTTTTTTTTTGGGGGGGGTACTGGAGATTGAACTCAGGGGCACTCAACCACTGAGCCACATCCCCAGCCCTATTTTGTATTTCATTTAGAGACAGGGTCTCACTGAGTTGCTTAGTGCCTCGCAGTTGCTGAGGCTGGCTTTGAACTCACTATCCTCTTGCCTCAGCTTCCCAAGCTGCTGGGATTACAGGCATGTGCCACTATGCCCAGCTTGCCTAGATTATAAAAAAGAACTTAGTAGCATTTTGAGAGAGAAGAAAGAAAAGATATCAGAGCTCTGCCACTTATCAGTCATGCTTCTTTTTGAGGGCTCCATTTGCTCCATCTAAAAAATGTCAGAAGCACTATGATTCTTTGCTCACACCCTCTATTCATGGAGATGGTTGGTTTTGAGTCTTATGAATTGGGAGTGGAAGTTTTTATGTGGAGTGAAAAATTATGGAGAGACAGCTGAGTCCAAGGTTGGAGAAGCTTAGAAAGGGCAGAAACTTCTTTGCAAGGAAGAGAACTCTCTTCAGTAATCAGGAGGCTTGATTGATTGAACTGGATACAGATTGCTTTTATTCATGCTTTTGACCATGTGTGAGTGTGTATTCCACTCAAAGACTTTTCAAAAGCTGAAGCTCTCATGTGATTTGCTGTGCATTAGCTGGATATGAATTATTAATTCTGTTTATACTTGATAATGAAGACCACAAACTGGGACCCTATTATTTGAGGTCCTAATGCATCCCCCTTTCTTCCATCAAAATAGTTTTGTAAATTGTCATCAGGGCTCAGCTATCAGTCCCCTAAATAACACTTACATATGCTGCTACATGTCATTTCTGTAGTAAAGAATCATAGGGATTCTCCAAATTGCGTGATATAAGAAAAAGTTGAAGGAACTGAATGTTTTTAGCTTGGGGAAGTTGAGATTCAGGGGTCAAGCTGGTGATTACGAAAAACACGAAGGGCTCTCAAATCACAGTAACATTAAACTAGTGTGTGTGTGTGTGTGTGTGTGTGTGTGTGAGAGAGAGAGAGAGAAAGAGAGAGAGAGAGAGAGAGAGAGAGAGAGAGAGACAGATTGATTTGGGTGGCTCCTGAACTTGGCTTTCTTTTTTTTAAGCCTGACAATATATCCTAGAAATCACTCCCTATATGTTCATGACGAGTATCTTCATTGTTGTTTTCACAGCCATACATTACTCCCCATGTGCCTATGCCATTTTCTATTCAGTCACTCTCTTACATATGGACATTTAGGTAGTTTCTAATAGTCAACAATCATAAACAGCACTCTAATGAACAACCTTGTGCATATGTATTTCCATATTGTTGGAAGGAAATTCCTAGAAATGAGATTGATGTGTAAAATGATCACACAGATAATTTTGTGAGATATTTTAAAATTCCCATTCAACTGTCTTTCACATGAGAGTACTTCAGACTTTTGCAAGAGAGTATTCTCATAAATTAACTACCTCCATTTCTCAGCTGTCTTGTCTTTGTGACTGATCTATACTGGTGTACAAGAGGCAAACTAAGATCCATGGAAGATACCTAAAGGGAGACAGTTTTCTCAACCCAGTGTTTAACTCCTGTAATATAAGCTGTCCAAAGAGGGGCTATGCTAATTTAAGGAGGTAGCAAAATTCCCACAGTTAGTCCCCATTTATAGTCCTAGTTGAAAAAAAAAATTACTCTCTTTGAGTGGAAGTTGAACTCTTTTCTGGAGTAGACTTATAGTGATCCAGTGGGCTGGTGACCCATCCTCTGCACTGTGAACACTTCAGGGGCCCAGCATGTCTTATTTGTATTTTTAGCACTTAGCATATGGTCTAATCAAAGTGGAATCTCAGAAAATGTTTGTTGACTGACTAACTAAAAATGCAGTTGAAAGTAAATAATAGATGCTTTTGGTCCCTAGATCAAGTGTATATAATACTCAGTGGTAGTGCGCTTGCTGAGCATGCACAAGCCATGAGTGCAATCATGGCATCGCTAAATAAATAAATGAATGAATACACTTTCAAGTAGCTATGGTGCCCCCCCACCCTTCTTTGGGTGTTTCTATGCATTTTAGTCTCAACAACTCACCCATTAAGAGCCTGTCATTTATTAGGGAACTAAAACAGGTCTGTCAGTAAAAGATCCTTTCATACCAATATAAAATATAAAGAAAACATAGTGTTAATATTGGGTAAGCATTATTTGAGTTACATGTATATTAGGTAGCACAAAACTGACTACAAAATCTGGAAAGAATTTCATACAAAAAATAGAAGAGAGAACAATTTTTAAACTTCTAATTTTCTTATGAGACAAGAGGTTGCACATTGTGACTCACACATACCGTGTGAGACACCCCTAAGCAAATTCCAGAGGTAAGTATTTGCAGTTCCAAGGGTCAGAGGCCAATGAACTTGCATTGTAAAATCAAAAGGTCAAGACCTTTGATAGGCCCATTATGTTATTAAGACACCCTAAAGAAAGGAGAGTGGGTAGGCAGGGATTTCTCTTCTCAACAAATTTTTTTCATTGTATCATTTTACATCATTTGGCATGAATGGATGGTGGATATTCTTCATGGGATTCTCAAGCTTCATGAGCATTTTCTTCTCTGTGCAGTAAAATGTCTTTCTGTAAGGATGCCAACGCATAGGAGCTGGAAAATTGCCTATCATTTTTTTTTTTTTTTTTTTTTGGGTAGCAGGGATTCAATCCAGGGGCACTTAACCATGAGCCACATCCCCAGCCCTTTTTATATTTTATTTGGAGACAGGGTCTTGCTAAGTTGCTTAGGGCCTCCCAACTTAGGGAGCAATTTTCTGAAGCTGACCTCAAACTTGCAATACTCCTGCCTCAGACTCCAGAGTAACTGGGATTATAGGTGTGCACCACTGCGCCTGCTGCCTCTCCTCTCATTACTTTAGTTGTTGATTCCATAATTACTATTTTTAATTAAATATTTTAAACATTTTGTTCTTTTTAGATATGCATGACAGTAGAGTATACTTTTGGAGTATAACTTACTCTAATTAGGATCACATTCATTTGGTTGTACATGATGAAGTACTATTTGATGGTGCTGGGGATTTAACCCAGAGCCTCGTGCCTGCTAGGCAAGCTCTCTACTACAGAGTTACATCCCCAGCCCCAAATTAAGCAGTTTGAATGAAGCTTTATATATTGAATGAAGATGATATTAAAAGAATAAATAGGGCTGGGGATGTGGCTCAAGCAGTAGCGCGCTCGCCTGGCATGCGTGCGGCCCGGGTTCGATCCTCAGCACCACATACCAACAAAGATGTTGTGTCCGCTGAGAACTAAAAAATAAATATTAAAAATTCTCTCTCTCTCTCTCTCCTCTCTCACTCTCTCACTCTCTCACTCTCTCTTTAAAAAAAAGAATAAATAGGTTAAACCTAATAGGAAAATATATTCTCTTTCCCCAAATATGTATATCTTCCCCCCCCAAATAAGTATCATGCTGACTTTAGAAACCATTGAGAAATGGTAGACATTTTGGAAATGTAACATGATTGGGAGTATAAGAAGGTATGGTGGGTCTTTGAAAAACTAGGGCTTTGAGAAATATTTAGATTAGTATCTAGAAAAGCATCTTAAGATGCATGCAAATCTCTGGGTTTCTTCTGGCTGGTGTCTTTTACTTAACCTAACCTGCACCCTGCTGGCAAAGATTTTCCTGACTAGCCACGTGTGTGCGCACTGCCTAGTTCACCCTCTTCTAGTCCTCTCTGAGGTATATAATGTTCATAACAAGGACTTCTCAAGCATTTCTCCCAAGCATTCTTAAAGGCATTTTTTGAGGGTGGTTTGTTGGGCCAAGTGTATCCCCCTCCTTTCAGCTTGACCTTCTTTCCCTTTTGGTGTGGGGTGGCTGGAGGGTGTCACTATAGAATTCTGTTTTTGAGCCACCCTGATCACTATTTAGAAAAAAAAGTCTAAGCATCCTGTTTGGACAGGTTGTAAGCTGTGACATTAGACCTTCCTGGTATGCAGAATGGCTTTCATCACTCTCCCACCCCATTCAGCAAGGTTAAAGGTCTCAGGAAAGTATTTGACTTGTGGCTCTAACTTGCCCTAACTGCTGAGCAATGATGGGTCTTTTGCTTGAACCACTTAGGAGGCACCCATGGGAGCAGCATACCAGAGAGGCATAGGAAAGGGCAGAAATGAGTTCATTATAGCACTTGAAATAAAGAGGGCACCCAGAGGAAAGTAGAATGTACACTGAAGGCTTTGTCTGGAGTTTTGTTTTTTTAAGCTCTGCTCAGGAAGTAAAATGGTGTTTTCTGGTATTTTGTTCTGAGTCGGTAAAGGGAAGCTGAAAAAGCAATGTAATTTGTTTTAGATGAGAGCATCCTCAGAGGCATGGACTTAAGGCTGATGCATCTCTTAGAGAAGGGCTTTGTGCACAGAGGTGCTTCAGTAGTAAATAATCTGCATGTATTTATGTATCTAGCATGTATGGAGTTTCTATGTGTCAGGTGCTTTAGATGATATAATCTCGTTTAATTCTCACCACAACCTGGGGAAGTGGGAGTACCCACTTTCAGATGAAGTATCTAAAGCTCCTGTGTTTAAAGCATTTATACAAATTCAGCAACTAAAAGAAGAGCTTGGACTGGAACCAAGGTCTCTTGGTTCTAAGTGCAGTGGGCTTGCTCTTTTGCCACAGCTACCCCACGCAGTACTGCTTCATAAGGAGATAGTGTGCCACTGTGTGAAACCCCTTTCCAAGGAGTAGCACATGCCCTGTCAGGAGAACAGAGCTTCAGTGTTTTCTTCATGTAGACATAGAAGCAACACTAGACCGTGTCTCAATTCTATGCCTGATATGGTGCTAGTCCAGTTTTTTGGCATATACTAGGCACCTAAAAATTCTTGGTTGAATTGGATACAACCATCTTATTCCTTCTGCCATTTCTAAATTGACCCAGAATCTCGCATTTCATGTAATGACACTACAGCTAATTTTTCTGAATATTGAAAATTGTTGTATTCTTTTATGTGTTAAAAAATATAGCCAGGCATGCTGGCACATGCTTGTAGTCCCAGTGATTCAGGGAGGCTGAGATAGGAGGGAGGCTGAGACAGGAGGATCATGCGTTTGGGGTCAGCCTCAGCAACTTAGAAAGGCCCTTAGCAATTTAGAGACATCCTGTCTGAAAATAAAAGCTGGGGATGTGACTTAGTCACAAAATCCCTCTAGGTTCAATCCCCAGTTACAATAAAAAATAAAATAAAATGTGTTTGCTACATAATGACATTTTGAACAACAACAGACCATATACATGTAGAAGGTTTCATGAGATTATCTTGCCTAGGGATATCATAGTCATCTTAGTTTGTTGAAGTGTACTCTATGATGTTTGCAGAATCATGAAATTGACAAACAATGCATTTCTCAGATCATATACCAATCATTAAGTGACATATGACTCTGTGTGTGTGTGTGTGTGTGTGTGTGTGTGTGTGTGTGTATCTCCAAGCATTCTGCCCTGTTTGGATTTTTGTCATTTGTAAATAGTGAACACACAGGTTAATGATATTAACATTTTAATGCCAAGTTTAAGAAGTCTCAGTCTCAGTAATCTGTGTGTTTCATAACCTTAGGCATACTCTCAAAACAAATTTGATTTTAGTTTTAAGAAATAATTCTTAATATCAAAGCTTAAACTGTTTGCTCAACTTTTAGACAACCAATAAAATGCCTCAGAATTTTTTTAAATGACAGCTTTATTGAGATATAATTCATATACCATGAAATTCACCCTTTTAAAGTATGCAATTCACTGGTTGTTAGGATATTCACAGAATTTTGTAACCATCAACACAGTCAATTTCAGAACATTTGTATCTCTTCAAAAGGAAATCCTATACACTTTAGCTATCACCCTCTTATTCTTTCAACTTTCCCACCCCCAGTCATAAGCAGCCACTAATCAGCTTGCAGTTTCCATAGATTTCTTATGGACATTTCATATAATGAATAGACTCAGACAATATGTGGCCTTTTGTATCTGGCTTCTTTAATTTTACATAATATCTTCAGGGTTCCTCCTTGTTGTAATATGTATCAGTGTTTCTTACATTTTTATGGCTGAATAATATTCCATTGGATTGATTTACACACACTCACACACACACACACACACACACACACGCACACACACTTTATTTCTCCATTCATCAGTTGATAAACATTGGGTTGTTTCCATTTTGTGCATGTTCTGGAATTTATCCTGGGAATATAACTGAGGTAGTACATAAAGAACACATTATATTTATTATAACATTATGAAAGTGAAAAACTTGAAGTTACTGGAGTCTCCAACATTAAGGAATTGTTTCAGTTATGGAGCATCTGTATGATGGGTAACTCTATGGCTCTTCAGATGGTGTTGTATAAGAATTCATGGCAGAAAAATGTTGAGAACTAATTTTCAAGTGGCAAAACAGTACATAAAGTGTGATTCCCACTTTATAAAAATGTTTTATATGCATAGAAAGAAGGTTGGAATTATATGTAACAGAAAACAGAAGTTTTTTCTACATGGTAGGATTATGAGGGGTTATTTTCTTTTTATGCCTTTATTTTCTAATTTTAAAAAATTCCAGTAAGTACTTATTGAACACATAGTAAGTGCCACACATTGAATGGCACATGAAAAAAGGAATGTGTGGACTTATTTATTGTGTGCACACATATATATGCATCAACTTTTGAAGATGTGACAGGATCTTACTACCAGCAGTAGGGTGTTATATTGTAAGTTTAAATAGATTAAGACTTACTGATGGCATACTTAGCAGATAAGAAAGACATTGAATCACTTTTTCTGGAGTGATGCTGTATATTTCTGCCTTCTCAATGGAATGTGTAGCTATTCTTTTTCTACAGGAAGTGATTGGAAACGGAATGCAGAGTTTATTTCCGCTTACATGGTCTGACATTTTGACAATTCCTGAACTGCAGGATGTTTGAGAGCAAACAACTTGGCTTTTACTGAAAAAATTAATTATACTGCCACTTTCACATAGTGATGGGCCTTTGTAAGAGTACAAAGCTATTCAAGTTAGGAAAAATGAGATGGTTAACAGAATGACAGTAACATAAAGGTCTTGGGTCTGGAGAAAAGGACCTCATTAAGCATTGATTATCAGCATGGTGTAAACTCTTTCAGAAAATGTTACTACATTGCATGCCATTGTTGTATGGAGGAAATTTAAATCTGTGTTCCATTTACATCATAAATGAGATTTGTGTATTCTAATAATAGGCTAGTCTTGCCTTAGGCTACATTAGTATATACAAACTCAGTTCACTTGTTTTGCAAGCCAGTCACCAAAGTTCCTCCATAAAGAGTCAAGCTGGTTTGTGTGCTGGCCTACAACCAGTCTGACTGCCTCTGTGGAGATGAAGTAAGTTTGGTCCAACAGGAATATGAATAGTTCATCTTGGACATATTTGAGTTACTTGTGGGCAGGATATAGTGTGGGGGCTAAGGTTAAGAATTCTGTTTGAGGGCTGGGTATATAGCTCAGTTGGTAGTGTTTGCCTTGCATGCATAAGGCCCTAGGTTTGATCCCCAGAAAGCACCACAAAAAAAAAAAAAAAAAAAAAAAAAAAAAGAAAAGAATTCTGTTTGAGGAAAAAATATACCACATTGGTATAATGATTTTTTTGGATTTGACCCCAACAGTTCCAGTAACAAAAACAAAAATAGACAAATGGGATTGTAGCTGCTCCTTGCTTTCCACGGGGCATATGTTCTAAGAACTCCAGTGAGTACCTGAAGCCCAGGATCGTACATATACTGTGTTTTACCATATATGTGAATCCTGTGATAAATTTGTAAATTAGGTGCAGTAGGTGATTAACAACAAAATAATAACTAATAATCAAATATAACAGTAAATTGTCATGAAATTTTGGGAATGTAGTCTTTCTTTTTATTTCTGGAATTCCTCCTTTATATTTTGAATCATGCTTGACTACCAGTATCTGCAAGCATGGAAAGTGACACTGTAGATAAAGGGGGGACTGTTGTATATCAAGCTAGAAAGCTTCTTCACATAATGGGTGAAAATTTTGACAATTTATATGTCTGATAATGGGTTAATATCCAAAATATATAAGGAACTCAACTCCATAGGTACAGTAGAAATAATCTAATTAAAAAGTGGGCTAAGGGCCTGGATAGATGTCTTCCAAAGAAGACATGCAAAAAGCCAACAAATATATGAGAAAGTGCTCAACATCATAAATTAGAGAAATGTAAATTAAAACCAAAGTGAGATATCATCTTGCCACTGTCAGAATGGCTAGTCTTAAAAATAACAGCACAAAACAAATGCTGGAAAGGATGCAAAATAAAGATAATTCTCTTATACTGTTAGTGAGAATGTAAATTAATATAGCCATTATGAAAAAGTGATGGGAAGTTCCCATAAAAATTTAAAATAGAACTACCATAAAACCCAACATTCCCACTTCTGGGTATATATTCAAACAATTTAAAATTAAACATACGTGCACTTCCATGTTCATATTGGCAGTTTTCAAAAATGCATGATAAGGTATCAACCCAAATGCCCATCAATGAATGAATGAATGGATAAAGAAACTGTGATACATATATACAATGGAATGTGATCCAGCTTTTAAAAGGAGGGAAATTATGTCATTTGTAGCAACACAGATGAACCTGATGGTCATTATGCTAAGTGAAATAAACTAGGCACAGAAAGACTAGTCCAGCATCTTCTCACTTATATGTGGAATCAAAAACAACTGAACTCATAGAAACAGGGAGCAAAATGGCTACCAGAGGCTAGACCAGTGAGGTGAGTGGAGACATGTTGGTAAAGGGTACTGTTTCAGTAAGACAGAAAGAATAACTGATAAGTATTAGAGATGGCATAACTGTTGATTAGCTGAATTCAATTGTTCTACATTGTAAATGTATATCATAGAATTGCTATGTATTTCATAAATATATACAATTATAATTTGTCAATATCCAATTTTTTTTCAAGAGAATTCTGTCTGGAGTTGTACTAACCTGAATTCTAATATCTGATTAGTTTGGTATTAGATTGAGGTTCTCTGAGCCTCAACTTTCTCATTAACGAAATGGGAATGATAATATCTATCTCACAGGATTCATGCATAAATTAAATGAAGTAATCACTGCAATGTGCTCAACATACTTTCTGGTACATTGTGAGAGCTCAATAAACTTTAGTGCTTTTAATGAGTATGCAAGGGAATTTAAAGAGGAAAATGGAGATAATTCCTGGAATTCTTATTTTTTGTCTTCTCTTGAGTACATTTCAAATTTCCCTTTCCTTATTCTTTGTCTAAAATGGATTGTTAAAATTGCTAAAGCTCAAAAATTTCAATGAAGACTTTCAGAATATTTTACAATACTTGATGAAATACTGACATAGGAGCCATTTGGCATACAACAAAACAAAATGTACAAATACATACAGCATTCATATCCAAAAAACCTGTCTATAGCAATCATGAAATAATATCTACTTCCAATTTTTACTTTTTTTTCCTTCAGCCTTTGGCCTTTCATAGTGATAAACACATATAGATCTTAATAGATTTGACTCTACAAATATAAAGCTTTTGTGGATTTTTCTGTGATTCTCATTAGAATACTGTCAGTCTATTAGTAACACTTCACTCTAACATGCGGCTTTTAATCTGCTGGGAACTTTTAAAACTGGTTTTTAAAACCTATTTGGATTTGGGAGAAAGCAAGAATATTTAGCTCCTAATGGGGACTTGGGCTGGGAAAAGAGAGGTCTCCATATATATATATATATTTTTTTTTTTTGTTACTGAGATACATTTTGTTTGATTATATTTTGATTGTTCTCTGAATTTTGGATATTTGAAGATCATATATAATGAAAATCCAAATAATGTTTTTCAGTAAAGTTTGTGACAGGTAAACATTTGAGAGGAATGTTCTTTTACTTACTAAAAGAAACTAGTACATAAACTACATGTCATAAATCTATGACAAATAACTCAGTGCTATGGTGAAATGGATCATCAGAAACTGATCAATAGATACTGTAGAATCAAATGTTTTGGGGGCCAATTTGGTGGTGATGTCTATAATCTCAACTGCTTGGAAGACTGAGTTAGGAGGATCACAATCTTGAGGCCAAAGTAGACAATTTAGCAAGACCCTGTCTCAAAAAGAAGAAAAACAGGAACTGGGTTGTAGCTTATTGATAATGTCTTTGGGTTAAATTCCCATCACCAAACAATTGTTGAGAAGGGAGAACCTTTGCAATTAGATGGAATGATATTTTTCTAAAAGCAAACTATTTAGTGTCATGATAAGAACATCATCTCCTTTTTTTGGGGGGGGGGTACTAGGAATTTAACCCAGGAGCACTTTACCATGGAACTACATCTGCAGAACTTTTTATTTTTTTATTTTCAGTCAGGGTCTTGTTAAGTTGCTGAGGGTCTTGATAAATTGCTGAGGCTGGCCTCAAACTTATGATTCTTCTGCCTCAGCCTCCTGAGTCTCTGGGATTATAACTGTACCTAGCAAGAGTATCATCTTGAGAGACAAAGGAGAAATACTTTTTATCCAAAATATCTAGTTAATATTTGATGATAATGTGTAATACTCAGAATTGTGGGATGTTTTGAGAATAAATAGAAAATCTCACAATACCTAATTTAATTTAAAATTTTGACTTTGCAATTTGTTTCCTTCTTAATTTGACCTGATCAATGAATATTTCATTTCTGATAGACCTTCAGGTGACATTTCATGTATCATGTTTATGTTGGACATTTATCACGCTTTCAAGTAAATACTAGAAGGTAGCTTTGATGTTTATATGTTTACATACAGAAGATTTAAACTTTTCATTCAGAAAAAAATTTGACTGTTATTGTGCTTGAGGTTCTCTCTTGAGATAACACAATTACAACACTGTAACTGGGGTCTTATAGTCAGAGTAACAGCAACTTATTGTATTGTGATTTGTAGCCATTTATTTAATCTCATTGTACCAGTTTCCTAATATGTATAAGGGAAGGGGTAACAACTATCTTGAAGAGTTGCTATAATGTTTAAATAACATAATATCTGCCAAGCACCTAGTATAGTACTTGCACACCATAGGAAATCAATGAGGAGTTAATATTATCACTTAAGGCTAGCCTTGGCTTTGATGATTGGGTAAAACACAAATCCAACAAGTGAGCTAGCTGTATCTGTTCTTGTAATTTGTTAAATCCTTTGAAGGCCCAGGGGCTTGTTGCAGTCTGGGAAGTAGAGACGATTTGCTCACAGAAAACTGATAGGCTCCCCTAACAGATTATTCTTGACTTAGAAAAGGGAAAACTTCTTGAATCAATTGATAAATTCAGTTAGTGGCTGCATCTTTCTTTTGCTAGTGAAACTTTGCAATTTGGTGTTACCCCTCCCTCTGGATGTAATCCTTTAGATGAGCACCCTTGGAAACTTTCCTTGTTCTGGAATCTCAATGAGCTCTGGACCATAGACTTAATAAACTTCATCTATGAATGAGCCATCATTACCATTATAAAGGCTCACTAATCACTGTTGAAAGCCACAAGTTAATTATTGTATAAGGGTTGTATAACGTAATTTCTTTTTTTTAATATTTATTCTTTAGTTGTAGGTGGACACAATACCTTTATTTAATTTTTATGTGGTGCTGAGGACCGAACTCAGTGCCTCACACATGGTAGTCGAGCACTTTTCCTCTGAGCCACAACCCCAGCCCCTGGTTTGCCAATTTCTATTAAAAAAATGCTTGCTGGAATTTTGACTGGGGCTATATGGGATCTATATAGATCAATTTGGGAAAATTGACATTTTAACAGCTTTAGGTTTTCCAGTTCATGAACACATTATTATGTCCCTTTTCTTATTTATCATTAAGTTGCCCAAGTGGCCTTAAATTTGCTAACCCTGTTTCAGCCTCTCAAGTAACTGGGATTACAGATATGCACCACCATGCCCTGAAATGATACCTAATAGTTTTGCTTATCACAATCATATACAACTAGAAATAAATAACAGAAGGAATTTCAGATCATTTACAACATCATGAAGATTAAACAATATGATCCTGAACAAACAATGTTCAGTGAAGAAAATTTTTAAATATTGGGGCAAAAATGGAAGTACAACATAACAAACGTAAAGTTCTAAGAGGAAAGCAAATAGCCATAAATAAATACCTACATCAAAATAGAATACAGACCTGAAATAACAGATTTAACATTTTGTTAAATAGTAAATTTAACATATTGCCTGAAAATATTAGAAGAAAAACAAAAAGGCCCAGAATTAACAGGAAAAAACAATGACAACAATTAGAACAGAAAGAAAAGAAATGGAAACCAGAAAATCAATACAAAACCATTTGTTTTTATGAAACAAGCAAAATTGAAAAACTTAGCTAGAAAAACTAAGAAAAAGAGAATTCAAAATAATAAAATCAGAAAGAGGAAATATTGCAACTGATACCACAGAAATGCAGGCATCATAATAGACTATTATGAACAACTATTCAGCACATTAGATAATCTACAAGAAATGGATCAATTCCTATACATATACAATCTACCAAGACTGAGCCACGAAAAGATAGAAAATCTGAATAGATCAATAACAAGGGAGGATATCGAATCAGTAATTAAAAAACAAAACACAAAACAAAACAAAACAAAACAAAAAAACTTCCCAGCAAAGAAAATCCCAGGATCTCATGGCTTTGTAGCTGAATTCTAGCTAACATTAAAGAATGACTTACTAATCCTTAAATTCTTAAAAAAATATCAAAGAGAGTGAATGCTTGTATAACGTAATTTCAGGAACTAAATAATTTTAAAAATTTAAAAGACCATTTAACATATCTTTGACAAAGAGCCAGAAAGTAAAAGGTGGCCTTAGTTTAATAGTTTAACAAAGATTTTACAACTCATTCAACACTCATCTAAATCATTTAGTATGTTAAGGTTGCAGTGTTGAAGAATAGCATTTCCTTTGGACAAATGGAATTCACACAAAAGCTAAAATTAATACAAATAAGAAGAATATCAGCAATTAGTACTTTACAAATAAACTTGATTGTATTCAGAATTTGAGTGCATAGATTCTGCTGTTAATTTCTATATAAGTGTAGTTGCCTAAAGGATTGCTTTGGTTTGATTGCCTTTGTACATGCCTCTGTCCTTCAGTTTCAGTTCCTTGTATTCTATAAAACTTGACTTTAATTTTCCTCACTATATATGCATTCTACATATATTACAAATAAAATTCTACTTAAAGGCAGAATGGCAAAAATGACCATTGTGTCAGAATCACATTTAAGTAAATGTATACCACAAAGCCTGGAGATTTTGACATGTTCATGCTAAGCTAGATACAGTATATCTTCACAGAAATGAAGTATAGGGAAGATTGTACAAAAAGGGTTATTTTGTTGATTCCACAGCAGTGATGTTTTTGAGTAAATACCTCTACAACCTTTGCTGTAATTGTATTGGAAAGCAATACGAGTGGGATCTATAAGTATTGAGAGGCCCAGCATAAGGGCACAGTCAGAATAAAGGTATTCTTAACCTTTTACAACTTTTAAAATTTGCTTTAAAGGTGATTAGGGAAAGGCTTTTATGTATACATATAAGCATTCTCTCTCTCTCTCTCTCTCTCTCTCTCTCTCTCTCTCTCTCTCTGTTTCTCTCTCTCTCTCTCTCTCTCTCTCTCTCTCACACACACACACACACACACACACACACACACACACTCTTCTAAATTTAGACTAGAAGATTTTTAGGGCATTTAGGGCAATGCTCAGAACCTATATTTATGTACATGCTGGCTCAGTTGGAGACATTTTGGGGGGTATGGGAGGTCTCTTTGAACACAAGATGGATATGATCTTGGGCCATCTGGGGAAGAGAAAGTGGGAGTAGCTGTGAGCCAATCTATTTGTAATTCTCTGATTTACTGAGAGTCAGTTTGGGAATGAGGTTCTCAAGGGATTGACTAAGCTTTTCTCCACCATGCCTCCTGCCTCTGAGCAGGATATCTTCTCATGTTTACCCTGTTCTGTGCATTGTTCTCTTCTTTGCAGAACTTTCTTAAAGCCACATGATGATTTAATGGCAGAGCCAGATTATAAATTCTTCAGAGGTAAAGACAAGCTCTGTAACTTTTCTTGTGATTAGGGGCATAATTGCAAGGACACTTTTCAGATTCCCAGTAAACGTGTGCTGTCTGGTACCATAAGGGCAACTTCTTGTTAATTCAATTGGCAGATCAGACACAAAGAACTGTAGAAAATATCTGGTAGTCATTTAAATGGACATTGAGCCAAATTATTTTTGTCCTTTCCAGGGGGGAAAAAAGAATAATACATCTAAGCAGTTGTATCCAAAGAGCACATCCATGGTCCAGTATCTTTTAGGAGCAAAAATAGCAAATGCAAACAATATCTAAGTGTTGTTTTGCTCAGTAGCACCTAGAAACAATTTTAGTCAAGGTCCCGATTTAAACGGTTTTTACCCATGTCAAGCTAGAGATTAGGGAAGGTGGCAGATGAAATCAACTTAGGGTCTGGCACCAGTTATGAAGGGAAGCAGGTCATTGGGTTGTGTTTATAGAGGAAAGAAAATGGACTGCAAGATTATTATCATTGGAGTCATTGTGGGGAGGGGGAGACCCTCATTTGAAGCCTTGGCCCCCAGACTAAAGGAGCCCAGAGTGCTTTAAGGACTCACACATAATTGGCCATACATTCCACAGGAAGAAGCCCTGCCTCTGGCTATGTCCCTCTGCCTTGAAGAAACGGAAAGGCAGGAGGGATCAGGGCCAGAGCCAGTGGGGGAGGGCCCTTTTGGCATCCTGTGAAGACCTTTCTAAAGCATCTCCAGATTTTCCAGCCTCAGTTTCAGGCTTTATATTAAAAACTGGCAGGTCTTGATAAGTTTCAGCTAGCAACTTGGGCAAGTGAACAGTTTCTTTTACTAGCACATCAGAAAGCAGTGTCATATGAAGTTTGTACAGTACTGTTTATTTATTTATTTATTTTGGAGCTGGGTGATCTCATGCTCTTTGACATAAATGTTTTGTGCAAATACTGTCCCAGATCCAAGAGAAAGAGAAAAAGGACTTAGTACTTCTCTTTATCCCTTGAGGAACCAGGTAACAGAAGGACAAACAGGAAGTACAGGTTTCACCAGCCAAAAACCTGAGGTGTAGTTAGTTCACTTTGGTAAAAATACATGATGATCAACATGAAAACAAGCAGCTAAGTAGTTTTCATTAGTATCCAATTAGTAGGTGATTTGGTTGCTAAATGCATTTGCTAATTCCTTAACAATTAGGTAAATTGAATTTAATGGAAATGATTTAAATTCAAAAATGCTGCACATATTAATTTTAACGTTATAGATTAAAATCCATTTGTTGCCTCCTCTATCCCCTTCCTCTCTCTCTTTCAAATTGTGCACAGTATACAGGCAATTAGAGCAAGCAGGGTAGATTGTTTTTCTCATTTAAAATATCTCTTCTCTCTGGAAATCGGTCCTCCAGTGGAGCATGTCTGACCGGGTCTCGAGATGAGTGTCAGCAACAAATGGTGCATGTGCACATAATACTGATGGGGATTGTGTGTGCACAGTGAGAGCAGGAAAAACCCTTTGCAATACTGTGAAGGATTCAGGAAGGTATTTTAGAATTTGGAGGGGCTTAAGGCTTGATTCCGCTGCTGATATTGAATTGCAGCATGACCAAATGATTAACAAACTTGCCTTTCTTGAAATATCTCAGGGCAGAGAGGTTCTCAAATGATTGCAAATTGGTTAATGACTTAAGAAAAAGCACGTTGCTTGCTGTAAACAAGTAAGTTTGCTGGATTTTCTTAAACAATTGGATATGTTTAAAAGGTAACCATATAGACCAAGTCAAAAATATATTGAGCTGGAAAGCTGATTTTATTTAAAAAAAATCACACAATAAGTTTTGCATTTCAGGATAATACTCTGAAGACTTACTATTTCACCTTATTTTAAATAACTTCATTTCAGCATTGCTGGCAGTGATTATAAAAGTTGTGACATTTTCCTGTTACATTTTGGGTTATTTTCATTGTCTTTCTGACTTTTTTCTGATCTTCTTGTATATCTCACAATTTCCTGGAAAAAACAACCAGTCTTTTACCATCGTGGATCACATTATTCAGTTTCCCTTCTTATCAAATAGAATATTGAATTAGCAAGGCTAAACAGGTAGACAAAGCAAATGTCAATGTGGAATGGTCTTTTAATTTTTAATAATTGATAATCAAACGTACAAGCTGGTTGTTGTAATCTAGTCAGTGTGTGTAGTTGAGAACAATAAGCTGCTGCCTGTATGTCTTTGATCATGACTATACAACAGTGGGAGACGATATATGGGCCCATTGTTTTTGGTGACTTGCTAAGGCAGTTCACATTTCTGAGAAAGTGACTGGTCATATAGCAATATCAGTATTTTGCTTTCAGTTCCTATTAATAGGTTCTTGAAAGTTCAAGTGAATGTTGTTGAGGTTGAGCAAGTGAAAAATTATTTAATAGTGTCTCTTAAGTATGAGGAGATCACTGCTGGCTTCCATCAGAATCTCTAATTTCTCTAGGAAGACCTGACCTTGTTTTCTGTAACATGAGGGTCAGATTACCATTTACCTTACGGTCAGCTACTGTGCTCATAGAGTTGTGTTTATTTTCTTTTTCTCAGATATGTGGCCATAAACATTGAGATAGAAACACGATTAGACTTCTATCCTCTTTCACTTCAAGAAGACAGAAGTAAACTTCTGTTTTCTTCTTTCTCATTATATTCAGTTGTAGGAGAATATATAGAAAAATCCTCTTAAAAGGAAATGGTTGGGCCTGGGGATGTGGCTCAAGCAGTAGCGCACTCGCCTGGCATGCGTGCGGCCCGGGTTCGATCCTCAGCACCACATACCAACAAAGATGTTGTGTCCGCCGAGAACTAAAAAATAAATATTAAAAAATTCTCTCTCTCTCTCTCTCTCTCCTCTCTCACTCTCTCTCTCCTCTCTCACTCTCTCTAAAAAAAAAGGAAATGGTTGATATTCTTTTTCTTTTAAACGGTTAAAACGCCGAGAAAAGGAAAAGAAGAGTCTTTGAGTGAAGTAAGGAACACTAGCTAGTTAAAAAAATAGTAAGAAGTGAGATGGAATCTTAGAGTAGTTTTGATTTGCATTTCTCTAATTGCTAGAGATGTTGAACATTTTTTCATATATTTGTTGATAGATTGTATATCATCTTCTGGGAATTGTCTGTTCAGCTCCTTAGCCCATTTATTGATTGGCTTATTATTATTATTATTATTTGGTGTTAAGATTTTTGAGTTCTTTATATATCTTGGAGATTAGTGCTCTATCTGATGTCCGTGTGGTAAAAATTTGCTCCCATTCTTTAGGCTCTCCATTCACCTTACTGATTGTTTATTTTGCTGAGAAGAAGCTTAATTTGAATCCATCCAATTTATTGATTCTGGGTTTAAAAAAAATAGTAAAGATTCTAATAGATTCTTCTTATTTATTTATTTATTTATTTTTTATTGGTTGTTCAAAACATTACATAGTTCTTGATATATCATATTTCACACTTTGATTCAAGTGGGTTATGAACTCCCATTTTTCTAATAGATTCTAATGAGGATTATATTCTTGTTTTGTGTGTATATATATACATATATATCTAGATTGGGTTATGTATCTCTCTATCTATCTATCTATAAGGTTGTCCTTATTATTTCTAGCATCAACTTTTCAGTTGACCATTGGACTGATAGACTTCTCTATCACTAATTTTTTTTATTTTTTAAAAATTTATTCTTTTTAGTTATATATGACAGTAGAATATATTTTGACATATCATACATACATGGAGTATAACTTCCCATTCTTGTGGTTGTACATGATGTGGAGTTACACTGGTCATGTATTCATACATGAACATTCAAAAATTCTGTCTGATTCATTCTACTGTCTTTCACATTCCCATTCCCCTCTCTTCCCCTTATTCCCCCGTGTCCAATCCAGTGAACTTCCACTCCTCACTCCCCCTGCTCTGGCCTATTGTGAGTCATTATGCACATATCAGAGAGAACATTCAGCCTTTGATTTTTTGGGATTAGCTTATTTCATTTAGCATGATGGTCTCTAGTTTCATGCATTTACCAGCAAATGCCATAATTTCATTCTTGTTTATGGCTAAGTAATATTCTATTGTGTATATGTACCACATTTTCTTTATCTATTCATCTGTTGAGGAGCACCTAGTTTAGTTCCATAGCTTAGCTTTTGTGAATTGAGCTGCTATAAACATTGATGTGGCTGTGTGCCTGTAGTATGCTGATTTTAAGTCCTTAAGGTATAAACCAAGGAGTGGGATAGCTGAGTCAAATGGTGGTTCCATTCACAGTTTTCTAAGTAATATCCATGCTGCTTTCCAGAGTGGTTGCACCAGTTTATAGTCCCAACAGCAATGTTTGATTGTACCTTTTTTCCTCACATCCTGGCCAACATTTATTGTTACTTGTATTCTTTTTTTAGTTTTTTTTTAGTTGTAGATGGACACAATGCTTTTATTTTATTTATTTTTATGTGGTGCTGAGGATTGAACCCTGTGCCTTCCACATGTGAGGTGAGCGCTCTACCACTGAGCTATAATCTCAGCCTGTTACTTGTATCCTTGATAATTGCCATTCTGACTAGAGTGAGATGAATTTTTTAAAAATATTTTTATTAGTTGTTGATGAATTTTTTTATTTATTTGCATATGGTGCTGAGAATCGAACCCAGTATGTGCTAGGTAAGCACTCTACCACTGAGCCACAACCCCAGCCCCAAGATGAAATTTCTGTGTAGTTTTAATTTGCATTTCTCTAATTGCTAGTGATGTTGAACATTTCTTCATCTATTTTTTGACCATTCATATTTCTTCTTCTGAATATCGCTAATTTTTGAATTGGCATTTATATATTACAGAGATTTTCTTTGCATTTGGCATCTACATGTCATCATCAAGCACCCTAACTATGCTATAGAAGCTAGGATTCTATAGATAGAATGGAACCTTAAAAGCCACGAATGGAGATTTAGCTAACTTTTCTTATCTCCTACAATAGGAAGGTGGTGGGGAGGCAAAGACTTATTCCTGTGTATCCCTGTGCAAACAATTGACTAATATTTCTTAGTTTCCTCAGTTAAAAAATTCTCCCAGAATATACTCTGATATTTTCTGAGGCTGATATAAACTGTAATACACACAGAGACACAAAAGACTAAAGGGAAATAAACCAAAACATTAACCAATGAACCATTACTATCTTTGGGTAAAATTGTGGATGATTGTATTGTCTTTTTGTAATTTTGGCCTTCTTTAAAGACATGTATTAAAATTATAATCAGAAAAGTTATAAGTAGTATTTCTTCTCTAGTTCCATTTTGAAAATTTGGGCTATTTGGAAAGATATACTTGTAAATCCTAAGATAATATTATAGAGTAAGGTTGTATTGTCTTTTTTTTTAAAGAGAGAGTGAGAGAGGAGAGAGAGAGAATTTTTAATAGTTATTTATTTTTTTTTTAGTTTTCAGCGAACACAACATCTTTGTTGGTATGTGGTGCTGAGGATCGAACCCGGGCCGCACGCATGCCAGGCGAGCGCGCTACCGCTTGAGCCACATCCCCAGCCCGGTTGTATTGTCTTTGTTAGAAAGATTCAAGAACTCAATGTGAATAGACAAAAGTTAAATGCTTCAACCTTGGAGCAAAGACCAAAAAAGTTTACATTGTATTAAATATATTGTTTTGAAATCTATTATTCCAATTATTCATTATTGTAAACATTCTAGATCATTAAATATTTTTATAAAACCTCATTCTTTTTGGCTGCATAGTCTCCACTGTATGGATACAGAGTAGTTTGTTTTGACTTAATCATCCATTAGATTGTTTCTGACTTTTACATTTAGAGCTCATGCTATAACTAACATTCTGCAACACAAATATTTGGGTGTGTTTCTGATTGTTTGATCAGGATAAATTATTAGAATTTAATAAGTTGTTTCTGTTTAGTTCCACCTACAGTATTTAAGTAGAGAACAACTAGATTTATCCCTGTTTTATAGATGCAAAAGCTCAGGTCTAGAGAGATTCAAGACGTGACAATATTATTTGTCCTTTGGTTTTCTGATTCAGTTCTGTATTTTTTTTCTACTTTACCACAGTTATAGTAAAACATGGTGACAGATCTATAATGATTTAGCTGTGCTATCTGTGAAGGAAAACTTAATGCAGCCATGGCCTTAAAATAAATTTACTTCCATGATTATTATTACAAACTCTAATATATGGAATTTGATATATAGTTAGGACTGACTTCCCAAAGGCGTTCTTTTATATTTTCAATATGTTTTCTGACTTACATCTAAAATATCCAATATAGAGGTTATGTTTAACTGAGACATAATAGCCTAAAGTGATTTTGTTGTAACTTTTTGGCTCACCAAACGTTGGTTTATAGTATTATTTTTTATTAAGTGATAGTCATTCCAATTCAGTGTCAAGACATTGAAAAGATTACTTCTGTCATGATTAAATGTGTTCTCAAACTACCATAAGTAACACTTAACATCTACAAAATGAACTGAAAATTTTGTTGACTCTCATTTTTGAAAGAAGAAAGAAAAGATGATTTTTATGTCAAGACTCCAGAATTAAATGGCATATAGCAATTAAGATGGTTTATTTAAGTCAGGCACAGTTACACACATGTAATCCCAGCTATTTGAGAGGCTGAAGCAGGAAAATAGCAAGTTTGAGGCCAGCTTCAACAACTTAGTGACACCTTGCTCAAATTTAAAAAATAATAATAATAAATAAAGGATTGGGGATGTAGCTCAGTAGTAGAGTACTTCCTAACATGTGTGAGATCCTGAGTTTGATCCCAATACCACAAAACAAACAAAAATAATAAAAAAGGTGGTTTCCTTAAATGAAACATCACAAAAAACAAATGTAGAACATAAAACAAGCAGCCATCTCTATGTTCTCAAATAAAAACAATATTGCCAAAACGGCAAACTGCATTAATTGCCTTCATTTTCCCCCATAGTACTTAATTCTTAGAACAACTAGGTATCATAGCTTTTGTCTGAGGTTAGCCCATTCACAACTTTCAGGTCAGCAGGGAGTCACATCTGAACTCTGGCCAAGGCTTCTTGCTCTTTGCCTTAGAGAATCAATATGATAACATCATTTTACTGTGGATTCCCATGTAGATCAGACACAAATTGGGACTAAAACATTCAGATTCTAAAAGCTAAGATAATGCTTAATCTTATTAGAGGCCATGTTTTCTTTAGTATCACCTTACTCTGGGACTACCTCCCCCCAGGTGTTTAATAGGTACCATTGCTTCTGGGGTTAGGAGTGCACTGCCTGAAGTCTTATTGTATTCTGATATGCCTTTTGGGAAAAAAGCCCTTTAAGTGTTAACAGAGTCCGTATTCTGTTTTAGATCACTGTAGTAGTTATTTCAAATCACATTATCCTAATGAAATAAAGAGTCTTTGTAATATCAATTTTGTTGTGTTTGACAAAAGATTGACGATGTCTAGGAATTATGATCATGTTACAGTAATTGCCTAAAATGTGGTATTAATGTTTCTCACTTCAATTGTTTTGTGTTGATTGAACAACCTTTGTGGTAGATGGTAAATCTCAGTGGCATTAGTAATAAAGATCTAAATAGCCTAGTAATGTTTCTGAATATAGCAGTTCACCAGTGTTTCAGGAAATGACATTTTTTTTTATCAAGGTGCTTATATTGAATTCAAATAGGGATAATAGTGTAGGTCATTATTGCTTAACTGTTTTCAGGTAGCAAGAACTATATTTTCAATGAGTACTTCTACTGAAGTTAGATTCTCAAGAATGTTCATGTTACAGTAAGCATCTTGAGACAGATACTTATTGATAGGTTCATTCAACCTATAAGTATTTGTTGAACATCTACAAAGTTCCAAGTACTATCCCAAGTACTATAGGGATGATGTGAAAGATCTAGTTTCTATTTTCAAGTGAATTTATAGTTTGGGTGACAAAAGGCCATCTATATGCTATCCCCTTTTGGGCTAAGGTTGGATGATAGAGAGGCCATCAATAAAAGATGTGAGAGGGACTGAGGGTATAGGTCAATGGTACAGCATCTTCTTATTATGGATGGGTCTGTGGGTTCCATTCCTAGCAGCAAAAATAAGCAAGATAAAAAAGAATATGAGAGACTGGGACATCCATTATAAGGAGATATAATAACCTGAACAAAATCTTAGAGGCAAGAAAAATGAGCTTGGTGAATGCAAAAAAACTATTTTGGCTGAAATAAAAAATTGAAGCTGGCCTCAAACTTGCTTAAAGAAAATATTAGAGTGGAAGAGAAAATTTTAAAGGCAGGCATTTCTCAGCTGTTTTCTAGGGTTATATGCTTAGAACTCTATAAATACAAATAATTTAAAAAAATTTGTCCAAATTAAAGCAATACTCAGAGAACAAAATCTCAAGTTAGTCTGTACAACATGTGGCATTGTAAAACCCTTCAGGGTGTCCTGTATTAAACAGCTTCCACTTTAGTTTCTGTGTATATCTTGTAGGCCACTCAATGAAGACATTTGGAAATGAGAGACTTATACTGAAAATTTTGCCAGAGTGGTTAAGTTCTCATTGGATCAAACTGACCAGCTGTATGATTTCAAATTCACTACTCTTTAGTCAAATGATATAGTATGTATTTTTGGATGTTTGGGGATAAAAGTCATTGATCAAATGATCTCATGCATGAGCCCTTCATGTGATATACTCCACTAGCCAGAAAGAGCCCAGAAGCTGTCTTTGCCACATTGCCTGTTTTTCTCATGTTTCTATCTCAGTCACTGCCTTCATCTGTCATGTTCTTTTTAAAGCAAAATCCTGGAACTTTACCTTTGAAATCAATATTCTTAGATGAATTTTGTGATGTTTTCACTGAATGGCAGGCCACCAGAGGTATGGGTGATTGCAAATGGTAGATGAAAAGTAAGTCATTTATATGTGACTTGGAAAGTCTGTTTATACTTACACTTGACAATGGGTGAGTCTGTTTTTGAAATTCACTTTCAAACTAAATAATGAAGTTATACTGCAAAGGTCTGACTTGAGCTGCTGAGAGGCTGGCCTGATTTCCTGCAACCTGCTCCATGCTGGGCAGAGAATACAAACATTGCCCGTTGTCCAACCTATTACTTACATAGCATCATCCTAAGTACTACCGACATGTCTAACTGAAATATTTTATTCTGTGGCTTATAGCTATTTCCTCTTCATTTTTCCTCAATAATTATGGAAAGGACCATGGTCAGAGGTCTTAAAAAAGAAAAGTAGGATAGTTGTGTATAGGGAACTACAGCAAGAGAAATATAAGCATAAAATGGAAGGCTTAGGGTTCAATGGCATAAACAAATCTTTGTAAGACTGCATGAAATAAAGAGGTTGATGCAAAACAAAGATAACACAACATTTAAAATTTATTGGTCAAACCAAACAGAAAAGTTCACACAGAATGAGAAAAATAAGTTTCTCTGAGATTAAAAAAAAATGGGATGGCTTATGCATTTGCAAAATGCAATTACCAAAGGTTTGGAGGGCCAGATGCCTAAAGAACTTGAAATGAGAGAATTGTGAAATTATTCTTGAAAAAACAAATGAGAATAATATTGTTTCTCTACTGAAGCTTCAGTGTTAAAATGAGGAAGAAAAGACTTGGTGCAAATTGAATCCCAAGCAAACCTTGGAAGCTTTTCTTAGATACCACAGCAAGAACTGAATCATTTTTAGGATTTCCAGAGTGTAGTCTGTTCCTGAAGAAGAACAAGATCCTTTCAGTAAACCACTGCGGATTTAAATCTCATGAATGTGTCTAACCCTTTTTGGGGGAAGGTATGCATTTTCAACCATTAATGCCTCTTGTTCTGTGTAAGAATTTGGTAAGTTCAGTTTACCTAGTCAATATCCATTATTGTTTGACAAACTAATTATATCCTTTCTCATTCTTCATCCGTTCACACTGGAGTGCCCAAAGGAGTGCCCAATCTCATAATCTGGCCTCATATGGCAGCTTTGTCAGCCCCCTGAAGATAATAGTTAACTTTTTCAAGCTGTATTCTACTTTGTCCCCTGTGGGACCCAGAATAAGTATGTTACAACCTAGGAGGAAAAGCACCTTACTCGTATTCTTGGCACTGTTTTGTTCATTTTAATACCTCTTGGATGATTTACATCTCAGCAACACTTCAGATTTTGGGGGAAAATATACAGTTGAGACTAGCAGAATACTGCCTGCACTTTTTTTGGCTGGCCTGCCTGGGAGCCTGCAAAGTTGTCTGTGGTATTTGTTCACTGGCAAAAGAATGCCAAATGGTAGTGTTTATGCCTGGCACCATTTTTAAATTCATTAGTCTTGCATTTTACCTTTGTAGTAAACTTCTGGGATGGCAGCTTGCCAGGGCCCATTAACTATAGTTTAGAAGAATTTGTGGTAGAGATTCCAGCTGTCTGTTACCTGTACAAATCCTGCCAGTTAGATGACTTTCACTAGGGCTACTTTATGAGGGTATAAAAACTTCTTAGCAAATTCAGCTTTTTATAAGGTACTGCACAGCCCCTATTTCAGGAAAACAGTCTGTACCAGGAAATATAAGGGAAAGGAAAGACTTTTAAGCTCTCTCTGGGGGTGCCTTTTAAACATGTTAGCCATTTTGGCAGTAGGCACTGAGTGAGGGAGGCAGCCATGGTTCAGAAGGGATGATTTTAACATCTGTGATTTGAGGACACTAAGTGAGGCAGAATAGTCATAAATGCCCTAACCCTTGGGCATTTAGGTCAGGCATGTTTCTTCTAGCATTGGTGCTGTTCCTGCCTGATACTGTAGGAATGAATCAGTGGCACAAGAGCTCTTAAGCCCTTAGAGCAAAATAGAAGTGAAGGGAAAAGTAGAGGCAGACTTTGAAGCCAGTTAGGCAAATGTTTAGTTGAAGTAGCTAGGGTCACTTCAGTTGTAAAAGGTTAGAGACATCACCCGAATCTTACTTTTTTTTTTATATCCTCTCATCTGTATTTTTTTTTTTCTATCCTCATCCTTCTTAAGATCTTACCAAAAGGCCAAAGCAACTAGGAGTGAGGAAAAGATGGTTGAGTGGAAGGATAAATCTTTCCAGTATTTTAATTGCTTTCTCCCCTATTTTTACTCCAGCATTATTTGTTGCATGAATAGTTTTGGCTCCAAAGTACCATGAACTATATTTACAAAAACAGTGCCTTTAAATAATATTAAATGTTTTAGGGACATCAAGATGCTCACAGAAGCAGTTAAGCAGATAAATATATGTTTTTTTCTGCAAGAAAACAACATTTGCATCCTTTAACATTCCCCTGACATTTATATACCAAAGGAGAATATCTGAACCGCAGAGGAAAAAATAAATGAAGTTTATGGGTACTTGAAATAGGAAACTACACTTTTCTTCCTGTCATGGTTTTGAAAAACCTTTGAGGAATATCTGAAGATTTTGATGTGCTTATAGTCATGTACTAAAGCTGACCTACTATTATCTTCAGATTCCTTGGATATTAAACAGGTTTGAAGCCACATTAAGGGTCAAACTTCTATCGTATTTGTCATCCTTGTCAGACCATATGGAAGGGATTAAATGTATTTGCACCATTCTGAGTTTTTCTTTATTAATATGAGATAATATGATTCTACTTACTGTGTACTGTATAGTTAGTTGCACTACTCAAGAATGGTTATATAGTGGCAACTATATATCATCTAATTATTTATCCTACTTTATAAGAGGTTAAAAATGTATGTTCCCTTCTTGGTGTTTTTTAAGGCTTTTACATTTTTAAGGGAAATTCTTTGGGTGCGTCAGTTGCTGGTGATGGTTAATATCTGTATGACATCATCTGTAGGGAAAAGATGACATATAGAACAAAAATTGATTGTGCACTTTCCATGTGAGGTATATGAAACAATGACAAATATGCTTCTGATGTTAGAGGTGAGAGATGAATCTCTTAAGTTGGGCTGTAGGAGTAGTGAGAGAGTAAAGCTAGAGCTGAGTGTGAGAAATGTTGAGAAGAGAACTGATATGGATGGATGAGGATGGGCAAAAGGAAGGAATCAAAGATATTTTACTTTCAGAACTCTTAGTTATTGGGAAGAAACATAATGATGCCTTCAGTAGGAATAGGGAAGCTATTTGAAGCCATAAGGATTCTGGAGTGGTCACTATAGGAGGAAATATGATGAATTTGACTTACATCATGTTAAATTTCCCCACTTATGGGGAGATATCTAAGAAGGAGTCAGAAATGTTGACCTAAAGCTCCCAGAGAGGTTGAGTCTTATAAAGAAATCTAGAATTCACCCACATAAGGCATCATCATTAAAATGTAACTAGGAAAGTTTGCCAAAGAAGGGTTTTAGAAAAAAAGATCTGCAAAGAGATAGTCAGAGGTAGTCAGAATGAAAACTTTGAGAGTATGTTGGTATAGAAGGCAGAGAGGTTGAAGAAGAAGCAGTGTCACATGATACAGAAGGGTAGAAAATGATGAAGGCATAAAGTGGCCATTATATTTAGCAACTTTGAAGACAACTGGTGACATTAGAGAACCAAACTTCATTAGAATGATGGGCAGGAAAGTCACAGTGAGTAGAACTGAGTAAGTGTTGATTGCTCTTTTAATGTATTTGGGAGTGAAGAGGAAAGAGGGTGTGGTAGCTTGAGACAGAAGGGAAGAAGAAGTTAGGTGGAGACAGAGGCAGGGAATCATAGGAAATCATGAACCCTCTGAAACAAATGAAATCAATTGTTCTTCCAAATGTGGCTTGAAAAGAAGGATTCCTTCTACTCCCTAACAATTGCTCTTAGAGTCATGATTGGTACAGCATCATTGAAAGATCAGAGTTGGATTTCCATGTGTGAGAACTCATTACAGACATAAGAAACAAAGTGTTCATTTCTGTAGTTTCACAAGATTCCTAGAGCCCCCCCCCAAAAAAAAATAAGGAGGAGAAGGAGAAGAAAAAGAAAGAGTCATGCTCACTTGCCAACTTGTGGAAAGTTCATGTTTATATTCTGTGCTTGTTATTAAGTTAGGCTGTTGCATTCAAGCTTGAAATGTGTTTGTGTTACCATGGTTTGTATCCATAATCTTTCTCATCATGCTTAAGTTGCTAGTGTTTACTGAACCCCAACAGGTATGGCAATGCAGACCTTTAAGAAAAATGCATAAGAAACATGCATAAAAACTTCTGTTACTGCTGGATGCTGTGTGCACTTTGAGTGAAGTTATACTTTTGAAGTTTGCTATAATTTACTATGATTTTTTTTATAACTTTGATTCCTTTTTTCTTAAATTAGAGCTTTATAGTTATACATAGTAGTTGGGTTCATTCTGACAACTTCATATATGCATGGAAATTGATTACAATTCATGATCATCCCCTTTATTCTCCCCCTTTCCCCTCCTGGCCTTTCTCCCCTCTCCCTTTCCACTTTTTCTACTCTACTAGATTTCCTTTTGCTCCTCTATTAATTTGTATTTGTTTGGTTACTAGGATTGATTTTTGCAAGGCATTATTTGATTCTTCCTAGGTGCCATGCATCTTCTGATCTCAGATGACCATTTTGTGAGCAACACAGAAGATATTAAATGAAGCCTATGTTTTCTGAGACATATAGTATTGTCTTCTTTACCACTAGGTACATCCAGTTTCCTACATTACATTTCCTCTTCAAGTTTTTGTTTTTGTCAGAGTTGGGGATGGAACCCAGGGCCTCACACATGCTTGGCAAGAGCTCTGCCACTCAGATACATCTCCATCCCTTCTTCTTCAAATTTTAAGTGTGTGAAAGAAAAGGATAGGAACAAGGACAAAGAAAGATAGGTAGTGCTGAATACTGGAAGAAAATCTGAACTCAGTGAAAGTTACTAGGAAAATCAGACCTAACTTCACCTCCATTCTACTGGGGATCTGTGATAGCTGTTTCTAGAGGCTTTTTAGGTTTCTTACCACTTCTCTGTGTGTGTGTGTTATTAAACCTTGTCTGTTCCCCCTTAATTATTAGCTGTAAAACCCTTTACAAAACCTCAAAAGGGTTTCTGGGCTTAAGTAGATACAGATGGGGAGAAGGGGAAACTATAGCTCTGTTCTGCTTGGCGGTAACCCAAGAGAAAGCTTGAGTCAGAGTAAGTATTATCAGCAGAGAAAGGGAGGAAGAAAACCAGCTTCCAGAGACCATTGAAGAGAAAGTGAGGGTTGACTTGAGGGATTCTGGGAAAGACACAGGAGTGGGTACCCTTTTCAAATCTGTCTCATGAGGTCTTCTCCTTTTCCTCCAGGGGGCACTCATCTTCCCTTTCTCTGGACTTTATCTATACCCTTTTAAAGAGGTCTATTCTTAACTATTTTGTATTTGTTGTTATTATCTTGTATTTTAGCATGTGTAGACATGCTCTGCATAACTATGCTTTGGCATAAAATAGTTTTGATTACATCACTTAGTGACATCATAGCCATCTTAGTTTGTGTGAATACACTCTATGATGTTCCCACAGTGACAGAATGGCCCATTGGTGCATTTCTTAGAGATATCCCATCGTTAATCAGTTCACAAATATAGCTGTTAGCATGCCTTATCTTTCCTGGTTAGACTATGCGCTCCTTGAGGGAAGGCACATACTTTGTCTTTACTACCCCAGTATCTATTCCAATGCCTTTTCTTAATAACTGCTTATTGTATTTTGACTAAATGAACAAGTAAATGTAGGCTAGTATATGCCATTTCCCCCATTCATTCTACAAGTATTTCTGAGCACTATCATTATGGGAATAGAGGGGGTTTTGAAGATGGAGGCCAGTCCTTCAGGAGCTGCTTTCCCATGTGGAGACCAAAGACTGTGCCACCTGTTGATTCCATTAGGCCTCATTCTGTTGTGTGTTAGCTAGTGACTCTTTCACATATTTTCCTCATTTCCCCAACTTGCAATTTAAGCTAATATTCTCTTTGCTCTGAAAACCTATCAGTTCTCTTTCAGTCATTTATTTTCTGGCCCCGTAATCCAATAATTCAATATCTGGTTCAGTGAAGACTCATTGTCAAACCCGACAGTGACAGTAAAAAACTCCTTCCTGGGAGCTACTCAGCCATTGCAAGCCACAAGGGAATCTTAGAGTAAATGATCTTATTCAGGCACTAAATGATAGGCTAGAAGCCTGAGAGAGAATGATTTGTTCTTTCCTTAGTATATTCATCCCCAGAGGGGTCACTTTCACGTCATATTTACTTATTCCCTTTTCTAGTCCCGGGTAATCAACTAGAGAAGTTTTGGGGCCATAGCTTGACCTTTGAGGGGAAAAAAACAAGTTCTTTGAAAATGACTTGATTTTTTTCCCCAAGAATAATGCAATAGCACGTTACTAGGGATATATTTTAAATTGGGGAAGTTCTATTTCCTGTATTTGCTAAGAATATTATAAATGAGTTAATATGCTACTGTAGGTTAAGGTAATCTGGAAATATATCTGGGAAATCTATTTCAATTACCTTCTGGGTGCTTTTAGTAAAAATAATAAATTTCATAGAATTAAGAGAGTCATAAAAAGAAGTGTTATGAGGGGAGTATGCATCATTTTTCACCTTCAAAATTAAATATTCACTGTGGAATTATGCACTGTCAGGGTCACAGCATTGCTTGTGGGCATTAATAGCTGCCATAGGTAACTGCTGAAGAAGGTAAAGGGGATCATTTCCCATAACACAGAGATTAAAACTTGCAATTTACTGAAAATCCCCTAAATAAATAGCGACTTAATGCTCAATTGTGCACTAAAGGGGATGCTGCTTCATATTTACAATTTGCATATGGATACACTGTTGAAACTTGCATTTGCATATATAAGGTATTGATTTTGGTTAATGGAACATGAGGTCATTTCTCTTTAGTTTCTCTGGATTTAAGTATCATTCTCTCCTTATTGCTCACAGAGAGGAATGCAGAAAAATAGCTTCAGTTGATTATGTCTGGAAATACTACATACAGTGGTCTATTCTTTCAAATTTTTCATACTTAAATTGTCTATATACCTTAGTAATCTCAATAGCTGGCTACTGCTTAAAAATAGAAATTTGCATGACAAGTAATAGTTGCTTTACCAAGCTGCTTAAGTCAGTCTAAAATGCCTGAAACATCCCTATAGCATTGTCTATTAAAACCAGTGAGGCCCAGTGGGCCTGGCTCATGTGAAGTGGCTTGGTTGAGATTGTTGGTATACAATGCAGTGAATTGCCTGGCCCTCCTAATTGTGCTTAAGATTTAATGCCAAAATGGTGCTAGGGCTTAATTAGATGTGGGCTGCAGGTTTTTTGTAACTATCAGCTTGGTTGCTTACCAATTACCACATGTAAGAAAAGATGAAAAAGGCATTCCATTTTACTGAGACAACAGAATCAACTGATTTACAACTGCTTCATTTTAAAGTAAGCAAACTTTGTATAGATTTTTGGTGCAGCAACCAAAATCCAAACGGATTTTCCCTCCTATCAGTGTGTTTGTCTGTGTGAAATGTTTCTTGTCTTTTTTCTCTCTCTTGTTCAATTCAATAAGAACATATTCAGCTCATTATAGAGTGGGTACCCCATGGAGAGGATTGCTTGTGACTTTACAATACAGAATCACAATATTTATATGTATCTTTTTTTTTGAAAAATTGCAAAAGTAATTTATTTTGTAAAATATCATCTGCAGTAGTGTGTTAATTAACTTGTTTTGTTGCTAATATGTAGAAAAATAAGAGTAACTATTATGCTTCCCAATACCGAAACCACACAGTGTGATGTTACCCCTTAAATGTTATGTTTGCCATGATAGGCTTGAATTTTTAGCATATATATAGAGAAAACATTAATATTAAAAATCTTTTTATTTTGTGTGGGATATAAATAAAAAGACATCCCACAGATAACTGTAATTGAATTTTATTGAAGAAAGGTAACTTGTAAATGGGACCACAGCTGGACATGTTAAATTATGAAACAGAAAACAATACCACATTTAAAATACTAATGTCTAAAAAGGAAGTTTGTAGTGCCTACATCACAATTTCAATGTAGGAAGAACAGGGACATCCTTTTTTCCATTGGCAAGTTGTAATTTGTGTAAAATACCAGATATGTTTCGATAAGCTACTTAAATGTAAGGGAAATTCAGAATGAGAAAAGATCCAAAATGAGTGTCACTTCAGTTCCATTTTATTCATAGTTTGTGAGTTGGGTTTCCCACTCATTTGAATCTGAAACTTTCTTGTTTCATAAATAAATGTCAACAACAGCAAAAATGCCAAATCAAATGTTGGTAAATTGTAACACATTTTCTTGTAAAAATCCTCCAAAACTTTAGAATTGTAATCCCAAGAAAAAATATTTTAAAATCAGGAAGACAAGCCAATATTTCAGTTACATTTGGGTTCCAGGCAGACAAAGCTGTCAGAGATGTGAGCATTGACTGTTCACAGAGATTAGGGATGGGGCTAAGCCATGATGGGGCCAGGTGGAAAGGAGAATCGATGGGAGTTGCAGCTGTTTGTATCTCCCTGCCACCATGATATGGCAACAGCTGGAGAACAAATTTGGTATAAATTCCCAGGAGTTACCATTGGTTAATGTGAGCCTTCCAGGAACACATACCAAATAACAGCCTACATTCCTAATTCTATTATGGGAAATTTTTTTCAGAGCCAATCCCTGTGAAATGGGATCAGGAATGGTTTGAGTCAAAACCGTGAAGTGAGTGCAGTTTGGGTTTCACGCCCTGTAACCTTCACTTCATCTGTCATCCCTTATTCATTCTAATATGCCCAATATCTTATGCCTTTAAATACAACCCCAATTGTCGTTTGTCCTACCTGTCCCCTTCTGTTCCACATCACCACCCAGCTGTATCTTTTCCAGAAAATACCCTGTGATGAAGGTTTGGAATCTGTGGCCCTACCCTTTTCCCCCTCTACGTAGTTAGCTGGGTATTTCTATTTTTCCAGATACTGTCCATGGGAAGGGAAATGTGCCAGGAATCAAACGAGGCTTAAAATGTTGTCTCTCTTAAGAATATTTTCATGCTAACCAAGAATGTGGTTACATGTGTGTGTGTGTGGATGCTTGTGGAAGTTGCATGGTGCCTTTAATACAAAAGGATGAAACGCAAATGATAGCATTTATTAGTTCTGTGGCCTTCTCAGCACTCTTCAAATATCATCACTTGGGTGACCCCCTTCTCTGACTGCAAAGGCTATCCCTGAATAGAAGATGTTTACATCCATTTATTTACTGCCTGCCAGAAACACAATTTTAAAATGTTCCTGTTGTCCAGCAGAGCCAAGAAGAAACTTTCAAGATTATCAAAATGTTCATTCTTATTTAGAAAGAGATGACATCGTTCTTCAAAATTTTTCTGTTACTATGCTTAAAGAAAATATTTTTTTCCTTAGAGCATTGGTCAGAGGATTGAGACCCTGATTTATGACTATTCTATTGACAAGGGGTTATTGCACATATGGTTTATTTGCTGTTTCTAGGGGCTTATCAAAAATAATTGACTAGCTGTCATTTTCTACATAAAACCAATTACTATTGACCCAACTTAGCTTATTGTTTTCATTAATGTCTAATAAAGAATGAAAATGTTTTGAAAGTTCTTAGAATTGCCATGAGAAAAGCAGTGCTAAGCAGAGCCAAAGTTCAATGCCAAGAGTTTACGTGAGCAAAAGCATGTCCAGTATGCATTTAAACCCACCCAAGTGATGTGTAGGGGAATGGAGGGTATAGAGGTACCAACTCCAGCTGTTTTTGCAAACATGCAGGTGCTGCTCTGCCCATTCACACCATGTTCCATGTGAAGGGCACCGTCTAGAGTTGTGCAGGTCACAACCATATGTGGAAGCCTGGGAAGCAGTAGGGTAACTTCTATCTCTTTTGTGATGAGTGTAGTCAGAATTTTTTGTCATCTATCACTTTGCACCTTATAAAGGTGAGTGTTGCCTGTTTTACCTTTGTCATGGAGTTCAGTAGTTGAACATTCACCACATACTGATGCATCTCTAGGTTGGCCTCTAGGAATGACTGCATTTTTACAGTGGGAAGAGCCTGGTGAATGATCTTTGGCATGTGCTAATGAGACAGGAAGACACTTAGGCCTTACAAAATAAGTGTTCCATGCTTCAAGGGTAGAGTAGAAAGTAAAATTCCTCAATTGTTGAGGGGCAAATAAAAAAATCCCCTTTTCTTGAAATACAAGGCTGTACAAGGAGAAAGGGCATGCTCATCTTCACATGTGAGACTAATTTATGAGTTTGGTTTAAGAAGCTAAAAACTTTTGTATGAACTTGGGCTTTCTATGCAGTTTCCTTAAGCATCTCTAAATATATTCAATATTGACTACAATCCAGTTCCCATTTAACTATCACAGAGGACACACCCAAACTCCAGCTGATCAAACTTTGAGGCTGTTAATCTTGTGGAAATAAGAACCCAAAGTTGAAATTTTATATAGAAACAGGCCCGATTATAGCTCTTAGTATCCAAATTTCAGATGTGTCTCAGTCAGATTTATTCTTGTGACTTAAATTAAATGGCTACAGTTCCTCTGGTTTGGAGAGCCCAGTAGCCCCAACAGGACCAAGTTAAAAGTAATCAGACTACATGTAGATTAGTCCCTTACAGTGATGAGATTATCTATAACTAAATTTTTAATCCTGTGCAGCTTTATACCTATACAAATAAAGCGTCTTCCCAATTGGATTAAAATGAACATCCTAATCAGTCTTTTAAAAGATGATTTACTGTGTGTTTTAGAATATGTTGAAGCTTAAGATGTTCCTTCCATAGGTCCCTCTATAATTAACTTTGTAGTTAACAGCAAATCTATTGTCAAACAGATTTGAATTAGAATCCTGGCTCCAACCTTTTCAAGATGGTCAAATCTATAATAATTCATCTCATTCAGGCTTAGTTTATTTATTTTTAGAATGAGAATGATGTTTGAATCTTTCTCATAATGACAGAATCTTCCTTATAGAAGTGTTGCTTGGATTAAATAATGTAATGCATTCAAAGCACTTAGCATAGAGTAAGTACTCATTAAGTGTTAGCTGTTAATCATGATTTTGAACTGTCTTAGGTTTTAAGTGTTCTGTGAGAGCTGCTTAGTTGCTGTTCTCCCCCAAAAGGAAGGAATCTGTTTGCCTTGTTTTCTGTTGTATTCCCAACACCTAGTCCTGTGACTGCTGTAAATTAGGCACCTGGAACCATATTTTCAAAATCTGGATAAAGGGGGATAACAATGGCACTTCCCCTCACAAGGTTATGAGTATTTGAACTATTGTCTAGGATAACTTATGGATGAAAGCCTCCATGATTTGCATATACTAGGTATTTCATAAGCATTTGCTTTCCTTTCTTAATTGACAGAATTGCCAAGGATCTAGCGAGATAATTTCAGTAGTGCTTTGCAAACTCAAAATCTTGACAGAGATGTGTGTATGATCGTGGTGAGGGAGTATGTAAATCTCTGTCAAATTTTTCTCTTTGTTAGAAACATAATATCTGCACAGATACACAAACATGTACTGTCTTTTTGCTTCCAAGCCTCAGGTCCTGTTTTCTGAAGTCATTTGCCACCATCTGAAGCTAGAACTTGCCCTTCATGCCTATCACTACACCAGGCCTTAGTGGTTCCTCCCAGAGCAAAATTTCTCCACAATAGCTTTCTTTAACCCAGGTGTACACCTGGGCCTCCTAAGGGAATTCCCAGAGACATGCAGACCCAGGGAATTTCAGTCTGAAATTGCTGCTATCCAGGAACCTCTTCCTCAGGCTCCAGAAATTCTCTGTCCAGAAGGTCTGATCTGGAGTACAGAAGGCCAATATTGTGGGGAAGTTTCCTGGGAATGAAGCCTTGAATGGAAGATTAGGGCTTCATTTTTAAAATTTTTAAAAATATGTTTTTAGTTGGACACAATACCTTTATTTTATTTATTTATTTTTATGTGGTGTTGAGGATCGAACTCAGTGCATTGCACATACTAGGCAGGCCCTCTATCACTGACTCTCAACTTCAGCTCAGATGAGGGCTTCTGAGTAGGATTCCATGGTTAAGAAGTTCGGGAAATGATGAGTCAAACAGAACTTTAATTCATTAATGTATGATTTTAGTTTTCGAGAGATATAGTATACATATAGGATTCGCTAAGCTTACTAGACCAATGGACCCTTATTTTCTAAGGAATATTTCATGGGATAAAATTTAACATGGAATCTGACTTTGGAAATATTAACTTCACCCCAAACATCAAATGAGAACCATTCTGATTTCCATCTTCCAAAATGATATGTTTTTATTATTATACTGACTGAAAGCTTTAGTTTCCTATCATCCAGAGATAACTCAAAGTTCAATGAGAAGTGACAGTAGTGCCCAGAACAATTGGCGCAATGATGGAGGTGGGTCAGGTAAACAAATGCAGGAATGAAGGACAGTTAGTCAGAAATGAATTTGTCCCTGGACTAATGCTGGGACAAGAGGGAGGAAAAGAAGGTGGGGGAGAGGGAGAGGGAGGGAGGGAGGGAGGAGAGAGAGAGAGAGAGAGAGAGAGAGAGAGAGAGAGAGAGAGAGAGAGATAGAGAGAGAGATAGAGAGATAGATACACTAAGTTATCAGGGTCCCACAGTATGGCAGATGCCAGGCTGAGGAGATACAAAGGGAAGCTAAAATCCAGCCAGGACACCGCTCCATGAGCTGTTGTTCTAATTAGTCCCCCCAAAGAGAGTGAGTACCTTTTACAATCTCTTCATTCTTTTTCTGGCTGGATGACCCAGAGAGGGTTCCTTTTAGCACCAGAGGCTAGCAGTGGTCCTAAGGGCAGTTACAGGAGATAATATAAAGGCAGGACTATCTATTTGGTATAAGATGAGATGGGAGGTCAGATTAATAGTAGGAATTTTCTCCAGATCATGGCAAGGCATTCCCTCAACAACCCCCTTTCCTGAAATGCCCATTGTTCCATTTATTAGACTCTGTACATATGGCTCACTCTCTGTACCCAGATGTCCATTTATCCTGATAACAATCTGATCTTCCATTCACCATACCAACTCAGAACATTGTTTGGTAGATTAAAATATCTCCTCAGCTCTGCTAACCAATTCTTATTACAAGATTAGCTCCTCCTCTCCTCTTTTATCCCTTTATCTATAAGTACTTTTAAAAAAAACAAGGGCTGACAGCTTTATTGTTCAGGAATAATTGCCAAAAGGCTTAGTGGACTGTACTTGCCAGTAAAAGGTTATTTGCTGGCTTGGGATGTGAGCTACTCAGCTGTAGTGTGTCATTCCAATTATGTTGTCATATATTGAACTCCTGGTTTGTGCCTGATGCTCTTCAAGGTGGGATATAGTGAATAGGGGTGGCAGCTCATTTGTATGGTGGTGCCTCTCAATTTTCCATTTGTTGAGATACTTTCATATCTATTAACTGGGCCTTTGACGTAATCCAGTCTATTTTCTTTATCTTAAAGGTGAGGAGACAGTTCCCAAAAGGGAATGCAACTTACTAATTAACACAAAGTGGATTGGTTGCTGGGGCCAAGATGGATCCCAGATCTCCTGATTTTGAGGCCAATTAATGAAAGGAGAGAACTGCATTCATATTTGAATGTTTTCTCACATATGAAATTTATTTAGCTAGCTATACCTAGCAGGAGCCAAAGAATGATAAATTTAACACTGCTCTATAAACTTCACATCCAAGTTAATTAAACAAACTTGTATTGATTTATGAAAAAGTGGTTAATCAAGTTCATGATTCATTCGTAATCAATTTAACTTGATATGAAAATATTTGTGGTACAAGCAAGATATGGAGGGAAAATGAGCCAGAGGACAAGGAGAATAGGGCAGAAAAAAAAGGAAAGGAGATTTAGAGAAAAGAAGTGTGATGTGCAGGGTGGAGAGGAGCAGATAAAGATTTGGGAGTCTTCTGTTCCAAGATGATATTTGAAGAAATGAGAGTGGGTTAAACTGCTGAGGGCAATCTAAACAGAGTCATTACACAGTAGATAATTAAAATATCCATTACTACTTGCTGTATATCTTTCTTTCCTGAGTTCAGAGCATTTCACCAATGCTAACACATGCACGATCACAGTATCCCTTAGAAGCACGCAGTAATTATTTATTGTCTAAAGCTCACACAAGTGACCTGCCCCAAACCATAATCAGTGGAGACAGAGCCTAAAAATATTGCAAAGCTCTATGGCAGTAGAACTGACTTATTTAAATAATATATGCCTGTTCATATTAGTGTTTGCTAATTCATCTGACAGTCCAGTTTTACTTCATCAAGTTCTAGTCTTTAGTTCTATAAAGTTAGTACATGCACATTACAGAAAATTTTTAAAGTAGGGAAAGCAAAAAGAACATGAAACTCATACCATCATACTAGAGGAAAATTTTTATGAATGTTTTAGTATATAGTCTTCCTTTTGATTTGCATTCAATGCCTTTTAATTATTAGAAAGACACACAGTATTGTTATAGAAAACTGGGAATATTAAAACATATATTAAAAAGAGCACTAACATCACCTATAATCACTCCAAGTAATAATTCCTATTAACATTCTGGTATATTGCTTTTACATCTTTTTTCCTGTGCATTCACAAAGGAAAATATATTGTTTGACCATACATGATTAGACTGAATGTATAGTTTGAAACTTTCTATTTTCATTTCATATTATATCATTAATATATTAACTGTATTATTAAATATGGCTGAAAACATTACTTCAAAAGGTTGCATAGAATTTACCTGCATGGATGTACCACAGTTTATTATGCATGCACTATAGTTTATTTACTGCTCCCACTAGCAGTGTATAAGAGGACATATCTCACCACATTCTCTTTGCCATTGCATTTTATCTTCCATCTTTGCCAATTTGATAGATGAATGATGGATTCTCATTGTTTGAACTTTAATTTCTTTGCTAATGGGGTTGAACTTATTTTTTAACAACTCAGTTTTTGACATGTTGGCTTTCAACACCTACTGAATGCAAACCTTCTAGTCAAAACCACATATACATGTTTAGGACTCATGGCTCCAGTTGTGACAGAACAAAGATCGCCTTGCTAATATGTTTTAATATAGTGCTGGGCTCAGTGCCACAGCCACTAAATAAATCATAAACTCTCTGACAACCAGGCTCATATCTTAATCATTTCTGTATCCCCCATACTCCCCAGCCTAATGCTTGACACAGAGAAATCTTTAATAAGTATTTGTTAAATGGATATGGAGGTGGAGCTTTTGTGAGGGTCAATGTTAAGTTACTAAAATGGTTTTTGACATCTTGTCATATGAAAAAAAGAATCCTTCGAGTCAAAATTTAAAACTACTGCTTAGGACTCAGCTTATCATTTCATTTTATAAGAAATCATGAAGAAACACATCCTTCCATACCAGTCCTGATATCAAATCCATAAACACAGCACTATCATGATAGAGGAGAGTCAAAAGCAAAGCTATGAGAAATAACCAAGTGGCTACAAGGAAAGATGAATAGATAAGAAGAAACATAGGTAAAAGGAAGAAATATGGAATCCAGAGTTATTTTATCTTTACTCTACCATTTGGAAAATAGAGCATTAAAGCTACAACAATTAGTAGAGATTGCTAAGTGCTATTGTCTCATACTTCTGACTGGGAAACTGGGGTGCAAAGAGGTGTACTGACTTGGCCAAGGTAGTACAGCTTCTATAAGGGCATAACTAGGACTGAGACAAATGTCTTTTTTGGAGATCTTTCTTGATGACAATTCCCCACCCCTCACAACAGTTTGAGTTTTTTCATTATCCTTGCCATCTCAGTACTTTATATGTATCTCTCTTCTTGTACTTCTTCTACTTTACTGCAATTACTGGTTTATATGTTCGTATTCCCATGATAGACTCTTGAGTTCTTTGAGTGCAGGAACTTTGTCCTCATCTCTGTAACCCCAAATATCTAGCATAATGTCAGTGAATCTAGATGCTTAGTATTCTTGAAATATATCATATTGACTACAAACCTGTGCTGTTATGGTTTGGCATTCAAACACCATGCATCTGAAAATGTTTCTAGTCATATAAATTTGCTAGGCATCTAATCACTCCAAATAATTTCTGCCAAATGCTAGGATTTTGCTGTGAGTAAGGCTACACTTGGAAAGGAGAGGAATGACTATTATGGAGAAATGACAACAGACCAAAGAAGGAAAATATGAGGAAAACAGAACAGATTAGAGGAAGCTGAGGAGGCTACAGGAGGGAGGGAGTATGCGGAAGATCTTATAGGACATTTACTGTTATTGTTTAACTATGTGCTGCTGTGTTCTGTGTTTTTACATGCACACATAACACTCAGTAATTCTTTGTGTAGTGTCATGCACATTTTACAGATGAAGCAACTGAGAAATGTTAAATGCCTTGTCTATTTCTCAGTTAAGAAGTGGCAGAGCTGGAATTCATGTCTGATTTCAAAATCTATATTTATCCTTATGTCTTTCTAATAGTCCACTCTGCCTCACTGCACAGTGAAACATGACTGGCATTAAAAGAAAACTGAAGGAAGAATATTTAGAAATTTTAAAAATATATATGTTACATTAATCAAATGTTAATGATATGCTGTACCTTCTTTTGAGACTTACCCTTAAATTTCTCTGATAGATCTTAGCCCTTTGGGTTAGCTTATTTCTGTATTGTTACCTGTTCAGGGTAGGCCAAAAGGGAAGTTATAGGTGACAGTGGTATTAATGAAAGGCAAATACTTTTCAAATATTATATTTGAAAGCACCCAACTTTTATTTACATTATCTTGCCTTATCATTGAAAGGATAAAGTACCAGCCCAAGTGCTGTTGTTAGAATCCTGGCCACCTTCAGCCCACTTCCTGTACTTCTGCATCTTTCTTGGCTCTACCAGACTCCCCACCAGCCACATGATCTCCAACTCAGCATGCTATTTGCTCATCTCTTGACTGGCAAAGCTCCCATTTTTGTTCTCTTTAAGCAAATGGCAGCTCATTAGAAGTGATCTGTTGCTTTCTAGGATTTTAAGTTGTAAAGATGTGTTGAACTCCCCAAGAATAAGGAAATCTTGCCTGGATCTTCAAAAATTCCATTTTAGCTATGTGTTCTCAAAAGTTAAAGTTGATATCCATAGCAATTGATTATACCAAGTTGGCTAAATAATGTTTCAGACCAATGAAGATTTTAAAATTATTCCTGTCCTCTTTTCTTGAAGCAGTCTGGCACCAGCTTTAAGGGAACACAGCAAGATGGGTCTATCTCACCCTCCACCCTTCAAAGGCCTTATTAAGTTACAAATGCCAACTCCTCCCAAGAGAACTCAGACTGAATGAAATATTCGGTCATTTGGTAGAGTATCTTGACTTGGTTTTGTCTTAATGCAATTCTTTAAAAATTGAAAGCTTTTAAAGCAAAATTTGAGAAATACAATTAGGTTGACTATATTGTTGGATATAACACCTGAAAGGGATGTAAATAAACTACTTGGTTCATTCCTCTGCTTAGGAACCTCAACATCCAAATCTTAAATGAGCAATGTTTTTTTCATTCTATTTAAAAAGAATTCTAAGGATAGATATTTTACATCTTTTTTCCAGCAGTCTTTTCCTGTTCCGGTGTTTAAGTCTTAAGTCTCTCTTATGGTCAAGAAGTTCTCCTTAATGTTTGAATTCTCTTCTAACTATGCTTTTAAGCACAATTGATATGAGCAATTTTAAAATCTTAGAAGATGCATGACATTGAAATTTGCTGAAAAGTACTTAGAGCTGGATTACAGTAGAAACAATGAGGAATCATGCCAGCTTGCAGGGATGTAAGCAGAATAGGAAAATGTATAGCTGATTTCATCATGGATTTGCATGCAAATAAGGATGAAGCAGTGTATGGAAGGAGGAAAATAACAGAAAGGGAAAGTAGAACTTATATTAATGTCTGGAAATAAGTCATTAGAGGGGAAAGATTTTAGAGTAATAGTGTGAGATAATTGGAAGAGTTGGCACCTATCTCAGAGATATTTGAAGGAACAGATTTCAAATGGAAAAAAAAAACCTACACACTTTCCACCATAACTAGTGTACTGGTATGTAAGGAAAGGAAATAGGTAGAGAAAAATACTGTTTACCAGGAGAGTGGGATGGGAGGGCAGTACCTAGAAAGCTCAGTAATACATTAATTTTTTTTTTGCAGTGTTGGGGATCAGACCTAGAGCCTCATGCATGGTAGGCAAGTGCTGCACTACTGAGGCACATCCCTAGCTCAATAATGCACTGATTTTAAAGCACAAGTGAAGAAAAACTCTTGTGATACTGTAGTAGCAGTGATCAACATTTGTAAGGCCTTGGCAAAACTAAGTACTCTCATTTGAAAAGTATTTGTTTTGAATGGATATTCACGTAGGCCAAGGTAAAGGTCCTTCTAAAGCATAGCTGAATATAAATGAGATATAGAATCTTCAGAAGAGTGAAATAGCTCATTTAGACAAATGAAAGTTCATGTTTAATCCCAAGTGTTATTCCTGTTTCATTCCTAATTGGATATTCTTTCTAAGGACAGGGAACGTTGGAGTAGGTGAAAATCATTTTCACTAAAATTACATTTTGGGACCCTAATTGAGGGGTAGCCACTGATGAGTAAGGATGAACTCACCAAATAGATATGTCTTATCCATATTTTAAATTGCATGAGCATTGTGGTAGTTATTAAATGGAACTTGCCTAATTCTGAGCCTACTGCCTCAGCTATCATTCCTTTGGAAGTTATTGGCTAAGCCTGGCAGCTATTGTAGTAAGGATTATCAAGTAAGTATTACTGCTTTGTTTGGCAGAGTGATATTAGCTATTGGTATCTTCATCCCCAAATTTGACAACATCCATCTCTTCCCATTCTTCACGATACTTCTCTTGCATTGGAGACTCTATAATGTGTGAAGTTTTGAACCTTCATTCTTCGAACCATTTTACAAGTACCTGTGGAGAAGCTAATGAGAATCCTGTGAATTTTCTGGGTTTCACAGTAAAGTTTGAACTCTTCTTTTTCATCCTAAGCTATAAGGAAGAGCTTAGCTAGCTTTATTTTAAAAACCACATAAGTCAGATCATAAAGATGAACATGTCCAATGAACAGAATTTTAGTATCTTGGGGTTTAAAGTTATAATCTCAGGGGTTGAAGTGAAGGTTATTGATTTCATCCATTATAATATTTTGCATAATAAATCAGACTCTTGAAAGAAATGGAGCATCAGGTAAATGCTGATCAGTGAACTACTGATTAGGTAACAGTGTCTTTAAACCTAGATGATGGCTATAGTTCACTTCATTGAACATAAGCACTCAGGGAGTGTCCTCAGAATCACAGGGATCCAGAGATGAGTCAGCTATGTTCTCTACCCTCAAGGGACTTCTTGTTTGATAAGAATGAGAAGACATAGCTCAGTAATAATCCAAGGTGGATTATATCAAATGTTGTAAGAACATGCTGTGGATTTAGGAGTGGATGAGATTACAGTTGATTGGGAGGGAGGGAGATCAGGTGAGGAAGTGAACTATAACCATCATCTGGACCAAAGGATCAGGTGACAGTTAAATGGGCCTTGTCTCCAGCAAGGATCAGGCAGTCTGGGCACAGGAAATGAAAATTTTCTGTTACTTTTTTGCCAGATGGAAAAGATTTGAAATGGCCGAGGGGGAGCTTACAAAGAAAGAGAGGGAGAGAGGCAGAGACGGAGGGAGGGATAGAGGGAGGGAGAGAGAGGGAAGCTGATGAAATAGAATGGTTACTTCTTTAGCTGAATACTTATATTATGATGAATCATAGAGATATTATTATTAAGTATTAAGATCAGGATGGATGTACCTGCATGGCTTTTCTACCATATAGAGAAAGAACTAGAAGGTATCAGAAAGGTATCATAGCCTGATGGATCCTTAGTGAGTTCACTTGCTATGTTGTCCAGCCTAGTTTATCATGGTTAAGTGAGAATACATTTTATCTTAAAATATCTCTAGTTTCCCTTAGTAATCTGCTCAAGTATTTGGCAAGAAGTTTGTAAAAAAGGCTTCTTTATATTTAACCTAACACTTATAAGCTGTACTTCATCTTGTTCTGTTTTCAGTAGAGGTGGAAATCAGCCATGTGTATAGTATCTTGGAAGACTTATGAAATGCTTTCTTCATTTTGTCTCAACTTAAATAGTCCTACTGTCATTACCTTTACTCTCAAACCTTATTTCCCATCTTTTTGATGATCTTTTCCTCTGAGACTCTGTATTTATACACCTTCCCTCTCTCCCTCCTGCCTTTCCACAGATATTTTGAGAGTATGTCAAGTATTATGCTAAATGCTACATTATTGGCCATCCTTCCCCAACAACACTAATGTGTACCTTGCTGGTACTGGGATTATGGGACCACACGGACCTTATAGGGACTATATACCACAAATGAAGGGCGTGCCTTTGAACCTCACACTTTTGATTTTTTTTCATAAAAAAATTCATCAGTGTCACTGGAAATGCTGGATTTCTATTTCCAATTGATTTCCGCTTCCTCTGGGAATGTGAACAGCATTGATATTCTCGCAGACTATCAGTATGCATGCTTCTATGCTACTTTTGGTTTGGTATGGCCACTTCAGTTGGTTTATGTGAAGATTGTGTATCTCCTAGTTCATCTTCCAGTCCATTACCCTTCTCTATCTGTGTGCTCTATGGGAGAAATACCACAGAATCTTTTAGGAATCAGGGCTCTGATAGATTTTTTTCAAGATAACAAATTCTTCCTGTTTGTTTCTTGCTTACCCCTCACCCTCCAGGCTTGGCTCTAACCTATTTTCATACTCTCACCCCATATTTCTTCAACCCCCTCAAACAGATGTAGGATCAGTGGCCATGAAGTGTCACAAAACTCTGATTGACTTGAAATCTGAATTAATTTTGAATTCTTGGCCATCATGAATGTTTTCATAATAATTATTGACAGTATGTCTTTCCACCTTTGCTTTTATTAATACTGACTGGACTTGTATTAGAAATATAGAAATAGTTTCTCTTTAGTCTTTCTCTCACTTCATGTATTTGAAATGATGTTCTGCTCTTCTTTCATTGAAGTGGCAGCATTGATTTTCTTTGGTTAATCTCTGCTTCTGTTTTTAGAAAAAGACACATGACTCTGCAAGTAGCCATTTCTTTTGTCTCTTCTGAATTATATTTTTAATACAAATTTCCTTTCTTATGGTCAATTTCTTTTGTACATTAATAGATGCAGGCACCAGAGAAATAAGCCCAAAATATTAATCCTGATTCTGACATCCATCCAAGAAGTCAGGCGCTCTGCATTGTGCTTTTTCTCTGTAAATGGGCAAAACCCTGAGGATTAACGCACTCTAGTTTGGAAAACAGTTCTTTCTTATTTTTGAGTATGACTTATAAAAAATTTCCTATTTGTGGACATGTGCCTGTATTCTGTTGTTGTAAAATATCTTTCAGATTTGAAAGTCCTGAGCTGGAGAGCTGTCATGGAAAATAGGCAATGGAAAGTCTCCTAAAATCAGTCCAATTTAAGCCAACTTGTTCCATTTATAAAACTATTATATAGTCGGTTGGATTTCTGAATTCAGTGAGTACATGCACATTGCTACCTGAAATTGAGAGTATATAAAAATCCACAATTCATATGATAAGATATCCTTCCTGAATAATGAAGATTATGATAGGGAAAGAAATCTTCAAGCACGAGTCAGCCTTTAAGCATTTTCTGAAAAAAATGTATCTATTGCCACTTTAAAGTAAGAGAGGATAAAATACACCCTTTCATCAAAGAAATAAAAATACTCCTTATTATAGATGGCAAACTGTAGATGGATTTCATCTTGAAACATTTTATGGATTTTGCCTTGATGGATGTCTGTTTGTATATTATCTTTATATGCATATACTTAGTGTGTGTGTGTACACATCTTTTGATAATATAAATCCACTTAATTTGAACATATTGGCTTTTTCTTTTCTTTATGAGTGGAAAGGTCACATACCAGGGGTTTCAAAATAAAGAGCATGGAAGTTATCAGTTTCAGAAAAAAAAAAGATGTTTTCTGTTAGTTCTCATAAGGAGCAATTTGGATAATGGAAGATTCTGAGTGAGCTCTATGGGCAAATTTAGATGATAAAATTATGTTTAATAAAATGATTTCAAAGCTGGTAATATTGAATGGTCAGATTGTTCATCTGTAATTCATAGACACAAAACCAATATAGCGTGTATTTATTAGGGCTTGTTAAACTATAAAAACAAAATATTCTGGTAGCAGTTGGTGAGGAGAACAATGTAAAAAAATAAAACAAGCTGTTTTTCAGGATTTCTGAAAGAAGGCAGTTTTGCAGAACTGAGTGAATTCTGTCTTTTCATGTTGAATAGCGTTTTGGTTCTCATCCAGACTGGGTCACAAGTTCAGTATAATAAATTTATGATGACTATGAAACCAAACCATCCCATCAGGTCTTTGGAGAGAAATATGGAAAGAGTAGTAGAGAAAACAAATGTGTACTTTCGTTCATCATGTCATGTATAAAGGAGGTAAATATTAGAGTATTTGTCATTCACTTCAGAAGGGTACCATTGGAAAATGAATCTCTGGCAAGAAGCCTTCAGCAGCTCCCGAAAGAAAAGTTATGGTTTTGAGGTCCAGTGTGCCACTGAGGTGGAAGGAGGATTATTTCCATATGTGTCTGGGTTAGCTTGTATTTGAAGTTATTTAAAAAGAAAGCAGTTGGACCTCATTAATTCAGAATTCTGTTAATTTGTAAACAAGATTGCCTGAGGGAGCTTTTAAACTGCTTAAGAGAGTAAACTTTTCAAACACTTTAGAAGTAGTGCCTCATATACTAATTTCAGACAGTTATTTGCATGTGAGGCTAAAATCCTTGCTAGGCAACTTTTTTTCAGTTCATTCTAACTATGGTATGTATAGTGATCCCTTTCTGTGTCTAAATTCCCTGGGTCAAAATTATAGCCTATGTAGACTTTCACCTATGTACTTTGCCCCCATGTCAAGAATTTTGGATCAAGAGCACACAAATCTGCAGTCACTCCATGTTGTGAAGTAGGGAGTATTATTGAGGGACCTAAAATGAAGTGCCTGGATGGAAAATTGGATAAAGGAAAAAAAATGTCTTTTCATGTTTTATCTGTAACATGGAAAAGTAAATTTACCAGGATCCCATTAAAATGTTGAAGGAAGAAGATCCTAGAAAGTTTGCAGGCAGCAGATAATGGTAAATTTAAGTTAATTTTACAGCATTATTTAGTGCTTATTTACTAAACACAGTTGATCCCCTTTCTACTTCATTTGCTTTTTCTATCTATTGTTTTATTTATTTATTTTAAAAATATTTATCCTTTAGCTTTTTAGGTAGACACAATATCTTTATTTTATTTTTATGTGGTGCTGGGGATCGAACCCAGTGCTTTATGCACGCTAGATGTGCACTCTACCACTGAGCCACAATCCCAGCCCCATTGTTTTATTTTGATGGACATTAACAAATATGTGTAAGGATTCTGTAAGGGTTACTTCCATCCAGTCTCCTGAACTCTAGGAAGAGTGACATTTTTCAAATCAAGAAATACTTTTGCAGAAGCCCAAGATCACAAGTATTTATGTTTAGTTCATGGGGCCCACTCTGATTTAGACTGGGCCTTCTTTTCCCAAGTATCTACAAAGTGGACTTTCTTTGTAGTTTCATTAATTTTTGTGCAAGGCTGAACTTTTCCTAATTTCGCCTCACCTTTGATGAAAGGAAGGGTTTCATCTGCATCCCCATTTTCTAACCTCAGCCAGGCAGTTACCACTGGACTAATTCTCCTTGTTTTGAGGTAGCAGGACCCAACTAGTTTGTAGTTATACATTTTTATACTTTATGTGGAACCTTTTCTCCTTTATCTCATAGTTTTCAGTTCCTTCTAGGCCTGACTTCCCCTTTCCCTTCATCTGATATATTATCTCAGCTTGTGCTTCTTCTGACCAGCACCTTATCTATTCCAAATTAGCATATACAAGCAAAGTCATTTGTCTAAACTTGGAAGGCAGCATCTTACCCAAACCAAGGAGGGATGTGAGAGGCGTGTAAAAAGGGAACTGCTCCTTCCAGCAGTAGACCCACTGACTAACTTATGGTTAGCCTGTATTGAATATATTCTTGAAGTAAACATGGTGGAAGTTCATGGTTTATAAATGGGACCAAATATTTAAAATCAGATTTGTTCTTTATATACTCCTGCTCTTGCAACTCAACTGTATCTTTCCCTTCACGGTAAGAGGAGGTAGGGGACATGAGAGGGTTTTGTGAATTAAGTCTTGCCTCTTTTTGAATGTGACAAATAAGTTCTGATCTTCCTTTACTTTCTCCTCCCTTTTTTTAATATTTATTTTTTAGGTGTAGATGGACACAACACAATACCTTTATTTTTATGTGGTGCTGAGGATCGAACCCGGCCCCGCACATGCTAGGCGAGCGCTTTACTGCTGAGCCACAATCCCAGCCCCTCTCTTCCCTTTTCAATCCTTTTTTTGGAAGCAAAATGTATTTATTCAACGTTTCACAAATGGCTATGTTCAGTCTCTTATTGATCTATGTACCCTATAGAAAATCCTAAGTTTGTATTAGTGACGTTCTTATGCTTTTCCTTATGGAGAAAAAGTATGATCTAGATTTATCTCATCATGGACTAGCCATTCACGAGTTTTTGTTCCAACTTTATTGAAATATAATTGAAATATTAAAGTTACACACACTTAAAGTGCATGTTGTGTTAATGTGATACACATATTTGTTATGAGATGATTACCACAATCAAACAAACGCAACCATTACCTCACATAGTTCTTTCCCTGTTGTGAGGACTCTTAAAATCTTCTGTCTTAATCAATTTCCATTACAATCACCATTATGTACATTAGATCTCCAGAACTTTAAATTGAAAGTTGACACTTTTTGACCAACATTTCCTCCTACCCCCAGGCCTTCCCCTCGCTTCATCCCCAGTCATGTTTTTTAAGGTTCTGTTGCTTTAGATGTCATAGTTAGCTTGTGTTTCCTCCTAGGTTTATTTTTCCAACTATATTTTCTCTTATGGAAGACATGCAGCTTACCTTTTTTGCTTTGTTGTGATTATTATTTTCTGTAAGATCTATTTCTGAAGTCTTGTCTGGGGCTGGGGAATTTGTTTCCAGGTGGCTCACTCACAAGGCCAGCAAGACTGGGAATGGGGAATCTCAGTTTGTCTCTATGTGGACTTTTCCACAGGTCAGCTGCAGTGTTTTTTATAGTGTGGCAGCTGACTTTCCCCAAAGCAAGCAATCCAAGAGACTAAGGTAGAAACAGCAAAGCCTTTTTTTGACTTAGACTTGGAAATCACCCATTATCACTTCTGTTGTATTTTACTGGTCACACAAGGCCAGGCTGGATTCATTAGGGAAGGGGATCATCCAAGGGCATGAATACCAGGAGGTGCACATCTTTGGGGGGCCATCTTGGAGGCTGGCTACCATACTATCCATGTGAATAAAGAAGAAACACACCTTCTAAATACTAAAAGTACAAAACAGTAATAACAGTAATAGTAGCTAGTTCATTTCTGTATTATTGATTTCTGTCTAGAAACTCCTGGTGTAATTTCTGAGTTAGTATTTTCTCCTGGTCTCTATTTTGTCCATCATGTTCATGAATCTCCCGTTTGCTCAGGGGCTTATCTTTGGTTCTTTTCTGTTCTCACTATACACCCTTTACCTGGATGACCTCATAGGTGCTCACTTACTGAGGACTAAAGTACATATCTTCTGCCTAAACTTGTTTCATTATAGGCATCTATCTTCAAAGGCATTGCAAACAGAACATGATGAAAACATCGTTGATTGCTTTCCTTGCTAAGCCTGCTTTTCATATCCTTCATTTCTGGATGAGTGACCTGCCTCATCACTGGACTGTGAACTCCTTGGGGGTGGGGCCAGTTTCTTATCCTTTTAATCCCTGTTTCTAACCTGATGTCTGACATGAAGTTGACATTGGAGTGTTTGCTGAACGAATGCATGTGTTGTGAAACCTCCATCTAAGGCATCGTTATGCTTTTCAGGTTAGTGGAATGCCAGGCTGGTAAAAATAAATTATAAGAAAACTTTGACAGAGGAAAAATTTTTTCTTTATTGCCTTTTTTTTGTTGAGATGGGGTCTTCCTATGTTTTCTAGACTGGTCTTGAACTTCTGGGCTCAAACAATGCTCCTGCTTCAGCCACCTGAGTATCTGGGGCTACAGGTGCACACCACCATGTCTGCCTACTAGGAGAATTTTTGAATGTATAGGTAATGCATTAGTGTGACATGTGCTAAAATAAATATATACATAAATATAATATTTGGGAGTTCTTTTCAGCACTTGTTTATGAACCAGAAAAGATGTCTGAGATTCATTGTCAATGATTTCCTGAAGCCTTAGTGCCCAATACTGTCAAAAAGTGTGCATAATCCTAGAGGTATCATCCAGATGGGAACAAAGTCATGCCTTTTCCAAAAGTCCTTTATTTAGTATTCCAATGTGGTCCTTTTTAAGCACCCCTTTTTTCCAGCCCCAGCAGAACTCCAGGTTTTGCCTTTGACCTACACCATCCATATGGTATAGTGGTTAAAGGACAAGAAAAAGAGAAAGTGCTGCTGATGATAGTTAACATCTACTGACTTTATTCTATGTTGCAGATAATGTGATGGGTGGGAAAAATGTATCTCTTTTTTTTGCCCCTTTCAATGCTTTATTCACTCAAATTACTCAATACAATTCCACTCTGTAGGTTCTTAATCAAGAGAAATGACAATTCTTAATGCTAGGCACTGCAATAGGACACTGCAAACAATTCTTAGCACTGCAAAACACACTTAATCATGACAGGCTAATGACAGACATTCCCTCTGCATGCTAAGTTCAAAAGTCTCAAGCCTCAGGCTTTACGTCCAGCAGATGCACACTTACTCAGACCACATTGATCAGGTCCAGAACCAAGGTAGGCAGAAAAATGTATCTTTAACCCATTTTAGATATAAAGAAATGAGGCTCCCAAGATCACCTGGTGAATAGAGATGAATTCAGGTTGAGATTGAGTCTGCTTGACTCACAGTGTCTTTGCGGCCCTCTCCTGACCCCTCACACTCTGGCCTCTTTTTTTTTTTTTAAAGAGAGAGCGAGAGAGGGGAGAGAGAGAGAGAGAGAGAGAGAGAGAGAGAGAGAGAGAGAGAGAGAGAGAGAGAATTTTTAATATTTATTTTTTAGTTCTCGGCGGACACAACATCTTTGTTGGTATGTGGTGCTGAGGATCGAACCCGGGCTGCACGCATGCCAGGCGAGCGCGCTACCGCTTGAGCCACATCCCCAGCCCTCTGGCCTCTTTTTTTGCCTTAATGGATGCTGTAAACTTTCTTAGACGAGATAGTACTGTTGGAATCACTGAATTAAAAGGAACTCGAAAGGTCATGTATGTAGCCTATAAATCTCCATATGCTAGATACAAGACACTGTAAGTTCTGCTATTACTTTCATGTTCTAATTTGAAAATCTCAATAGCTCACTGAATAGCCATGAAAGCTAGTATCACCATTTATGGGAAAGTGGGGACTCAGGCAGCTGAGTTTCACACCAAAAGTCATCCAATAACCTTGTGATAAAGCTGGGACTAGGATCTGGGTCTCCTAACATCTTGTTCATTGTTTTTTATTCTATTTTAGTGTTCAGGGTTATGGGTGTAAGGCCAGATTTCTAATCATCACTAACCTCTAGATAAACACGACTGTATATTTCAAACAATGTCAGTTTTTTTTTTTTTTTAGATTGGGGAACAAAGGACTGATACCTGCCATGTTTTTGAAAATTCCCCTAAAAGTGTTGATGACTCATTTGCCTTCATTCACCCAAACATCGTCTTGAGTTCTTTAACTCGTTCTTTTTCCCCCAGCTTTTTTTGATGTATAATTGACAGTGTACACACAGACACACACACACACACACACACACACATGGTATACAGCATAATTTGATATATCTATATATTGTGAGGTGATTGTCATGATCAATCTAATTAACACACCTAACTTATTTGAAATAAGTTTATTATCCCAGGATTCCCAAACGCTCCTAATAAAGGTTCTGGGTTCTCCTGCAAGGTGTGCTTTAATACTACTTCTTCCCACCAGAGGGCGCCCAAAATATCTTGGGGCCAGCAGATGAAAACAGTGGAATAACAGATTCTGAAAATCCTCCTTTCTTTCTGGCTTATTTCCCCAGTACTGCCCTCCCAGCATAGTCTCAAGAAAGAAAAAAAAAAACAGATGGTGTTGAGGCTGATGATAGTATTTTTTTCATATGGTCATGATATGGGTTGGGATTTTTCATCTCAAGAAACTTGACCCTGAAAGATAAAGTCCTTCTGAGCAATTGGTCAGCAGTACATTCTCATCACTTGTTTCTTTCTCCTGTTATAACATTGTCCTGGAAAGCTGCTCTTTCACCACTATATGTGAGAACTGGATCAGCTGCAAGCTGAAGTCTACTATCTTTGCACTGGGTCAGTAATCTTGCTCCATTAGCCTATTGGAGATGCTTCTGTCACTTCCCATTAAGGGAGTTAAAATGGTTTCTGCTACTTTCTTTACAGAAGGTGTGTAGATATTAGGGGAGAAGATCCCATAGGATTATGCCCATTAGCAGTTTTTTAACTTTAGCAAAACCTGTATTTCAGTTAGGACAGGAGTAAGAAGATTGCTTTGGCTTTGACAGATACAACAAAGTTTTGAATCCACATTAGAAGAATAAATTTAGCCAACCACTGGAAATATGGATAAGGGGTAGGGAGATGCACGAACTTTCTGTATGTGAAAATTAATTGAACTATTGTTTTCATTAATACCCTGCAGATCTTTTTTCTATCAGAAATATTTAAGAAATTTAATATGTTAATAACTTTCAAACACAATATTTCTGAATGTCAAGTTAATGTGTTCAGGGAGCCAAAAAAAAAAAAAACCTTAAGTACTCAATATAAGGCTCACATCACATCTGTTTCCACAAGTACTTTTGGGATCCTTTGAGGCAAGGAGAGTGGGGGACCTGGACTTATTTGTAAGACATGGAGGTGAAGATAAGAACATCTTTTCTACCTCCCTTCAATTCATCTTTAAAAATGGACAGGAGGATTTCTCAGTATAGCCTATTATTTCAAAAAGAAATAAATAATGAGAGATGTTACCTGCAGAAATAACAATATTCACAAATGAAAAATGACATTACTTTTTAGAATGGAAAGAAGTAGGCCACTAAAATGACATATCTTGAATAATGTGACCCCCAAAGCTAAGATGTAATTACTGAATTTTTTAAAATAGTAAAGCAGTAATCTAGTAATTCTAAAAATCCACTCAGCTTTCTATGGACCTTTAAGAATTACTGTTTGTTTTTTGGAGTGGAAGTAACATCTTTCGCAGTTAGTTTTTGGAACACGGCCACTGCTGAATAAAGGGTTCCTGTCGTGCATTATATTTCTTCTGTACAATTTCACTAAAAGAATACATTGGCATATTGTATAGTTTACAATGAGCTTGGAATAGAAATGAAGAAAAAAAAACCCACAGAGTCTTAACAATGAATTAGTTACTCTGAATATTTCATTTTTCTAACAGTGAACTATGTAATCAAAAGAGACTGGTTGGTAGTTAGTCTGAGAATTAAAACCAAAGTTTTCTTAGGATACAGACTTTTTGATTCTTCCAAGGACTTCCTTCATAAGTCAGTTTAGCTTCTGTCTAAACCTGCCCTTGAAGACAATTGAGATTCTGTCAATCCTGTCCCTGAAGACATGTGGGTTAGGTCTAAACCTGTTCTTTTATTGCTATCACCCCAAATCAAACACTGATGAGGTTTTTTTGACCTGGAAATCCCAGTTGTCAGTAACATAATTAATAATTGTCAAAACACATGCAATTAGTATATAACAATGATTATCTTAAGTAATAGCAACCCTTTAACCTTTAGGCTATAGGTTATTTTCTTTCTTCGTAATTCCATACATATATTTTATAGGAGTCCAGCCAGGCAGTACAGACTGTTAAGAAAGGTGAAATGTCTGGGATTTTTACCTTATTTGTAAGCCAGCAAATTAGCCTGAGACAGTTTCTTGGACATTGGCAGGAGGCACAAGACCCTTGGATCAGAGATGAATAACAGTTTATTGCTCACAGCAGTAGAAGAAGCCAGAATATCAGCATTTCTTCTCTAATTCTCATAACCCTCATTCCCACAAAATGGTGTGAAGAGGGCCACACTGTATCTTCATGCTCATGAATTACAATACAGGAGAGGAAACCCAAACATAAGAAACTCAAATCTTTTCTAATGGACAGTAAGCACACCCAGCCCTTTGCTCCAGAAAGTGATATTCTTTTTATTATACGGAACACTAGTCATCTCTATCTTCTAAGACTGAAAGTAAACCTGCTCTTTACTCCACAGCTAGACACTATCTCTGTCTTTCAAGGTTGTTTGTTATACAAATATCCTTGAAAATTTATTCCAGAACAGAGTCAATCAGTGCTTCACAAAATGTACAAAATACAAGATCCATGGAGGATTGTCTCCCAACACAGACTAAAGCCAAGGTGGCCTCTGAAGAACCACTGGCCTGATCCATCCTTGAGTTGCTGCTGATAGGGTAAAACACCACAGTCATCACCATCCTTACTATCATTCTTATCTGGAAAAGTTTGGTCCTGAAGCTACTTCATCATTCCAAAACAAAAAAATCTGCACTCCATATTTGACTCCATGTTTTGCCAGGAAATTAGGGAGGATGTCTCTTGGTCACCATCATTTGCTTGTGACCTGAGGTTGGGGGCCCCAGTGGTACAAAAGATAACAAGCTAGTTTGATTTAACATCATTCCTCACTTAAAAAAAATCTGAGTTGACTGAAGCTTTATGTATCTCTAGATCAGAGGTTCAGAGCTTTGAAGGGAAAGACCATTCTGTTGGAAGGAAAGATGTGGAATTTGGAAAACTCAGGCCAACTCCTAGTCCCTGAAGAAAAATCAGTCTCCTGACATAGTCTTTAATAAGCTTCTGGACCAAGAGGCTAGGAGGCCAGCCAAAAGATCTTTGTCTGTCTGCCACATTTTACTCATATAAGTAGAAATGTTATTTTAAAATAAGTAAGCTGTACAATCTGAAATTAACAAAAATTTTGAATTCTGGAACTATGTCAGTCATGAAAACCCCCAAACAATTCTGTCTTTAAAAATTACATTTGCTTAAAAATGTTTTCATTTTGTTCCTCTCTTGTTTGATTCTAGGAATTCCAACTCTAGAGAAGGTTGTATTGCCGTATTATATTTCATGGACTGTTAAACTTGCAAGGAATCATAAAGTCTTGCAGGCCAAACTGGACCTGAGGGCTAAGTCCGTCCAGTAACCCCTTGCCAGAGGATCACTGTCCATCCGCTCAGAAAAGTAGCTGGGGAATTGCAGTCCTGGACTGGGTGAAGCCTTGGATCTATTCTAAGCTTTGCCATTGATTGGCTCTGAGACTCTATGGTAGACATTTGTCTTCTCCCAGCTGAGGTGTACTTAGATCTAAAGAAGAGAGAGGTCATGTGATCTTTTAGTATTCTAGCTTTTACATGCCTCTAATGGTTTCTAAATTCCAGAATACATGAATATTTGAACTTTCAAAAGGGTGATTCTTTTTCCAATAATAAAAGCAACACGTTTATTTTAGAAAAAATAAGGAAATATAGATTGAAAAAGAGTGACTTCTGATCATATTACCAATTTTGGCATATATTTTTATTTTACATATATGTCTGTCTGATAAAGTTGGGATAATATTGTTCTGTTACTTGCCTTTTTTTACTTAACAATATAGCATGCATATCTTACCATAGCACCTGGACTTTATCCTGAAGCCAGTGTAGAGCTATTAAAAGGTTTTAAGTAATTGTCTATAGGTCGACCCTCTTCACTTCAGAGGTCCAGCAGAGAGAAGAGCACTTTCATGCAAGTTTGAATTTATCTCAGTCTGTTTGTTACTGCTTTCTGCATAGAAAAATAACAGCTTGGGTTTATCTTCATTAAAGAAGAGAATTATAGATTGTTCTAGAAGTTTAGACATCTTGAGGTGCTGTATTATGAGCACTTGTGTTTGTGTACATTTATCTGTTATGGAAACAAATTAGAAGGGCACATTTCAAGGTATTAATCATATGGACACTATTTAATTACATCCTAACCAAAACTATCAACTACAAATATTAACTCTCCCAGCCCCCAACTCAGATATTGACAACCATTGAGTTCATTTGTAGTAGGAGGTGGGAAATTGTTACAATATTGCTTTTCATGGCGAAATGAATTTAAGATTATTTCATTCCATATACATATTCACAAGGATTTGAGGTGGTATACAGAATTAGACACTTGTAAAGTATAGGACGTTTAACTTTTAAAATCTAAGGAGACCAACTAAAGGAACCAGAAAGGGTGGATGCCCTAAAAGTATCTGGACAAGTCAATCCAAGTCTGTTTCCTAGCAGCATAAGTAAACAGGAAAATACACTGGCTTGCATAGTTTTATTGTTGCTGCAGAAAAATATGTATTATTCTTTTCCCTAGACAAATTTTATCCTGAAATTTATGATATTTTTCCCTCATGTGTGAGATAATAGATTATAGTACACATGTCTAACTACAGTTTTATAAAAGAACAACAACCCCACTGAAATGGATAATTTTCTGTATTGACCTCATACATAAGGGGTGAGAGTTTAATATTAAATCATAATTCAGTTTAGACATATCTTTGGAGGTTGAGATAGTACAGTCTTAGTACTTGAGTTTCTGATAATTTAATTTAATACAGAAATAAAACCTGGAAGATGTGGGTGATCAACTAGCTACTGTGCCCATCTGATTCAAGTGTCAGGTGCCTCAAGGAAACCATTGACTGTTGATACTTTGCATAAGAATCACAATGAAAATCTTGATCAGGGTCTATCTAGATTTATCTGCATGTTTTGAGTAGATATTCTGAGCTGGGATTGTGGCTCAGTGGTAGAGCACTTGCCTGGCATGTGCAAGGCCCTGGGTTCTATCCCTAGCACTGTACAAAAAAACAAACCAAAAAAAATATCTTAAGTAGGCATTCAATAAAGTTTAGTTGAGTAAATAGCTGATTGGTGCTTTCCTCCCTCTTAATACTCTTTCTCTCCTAGGAACCATCCTACAGAATCTGCTTTTTCTCATGTACTGGCTGCCTTCTCCCTTATTTGTCTTTCAATGATCTTCCCCTCTTCTTTTTTCCCAGTTTTATCATTGTGCATCTGCCATGTTTCAGGACAACAGCTGTCATGGGAATGCAAACACAATCTTATTTTAAAAATAACTCCTACCATAGTTACAAAAATAGGAAACAGCCATCAATAAGGCCTGATTGAATTATGAAATGGTAATATGATGGAATCCTATGCAGCTGTTAAAAAGATATTGGTGAAGGTTTAATAGCATGAATAAATATCCACAATAAATTTTAAGTGGAATAAAACCCCATATGTAGATGTGAATGTATGTGTCTATGTGTATTTGTCTATGTGAATTGATTGATGAAGGTATGTAGAGAGATTATCTGCTTATTAATCTATCAAGACAGATACATACATAGACAGACACACACACACACAAGAGAGCATGTTAGGGCTGGGATTGTGGCTCAGTGGTAGAGCACATGCCTAGCACATGTGAGGCGCTGGGTTTGAGCCTCAGCACCACATAAAAAAATGAATAAATAAAATAAAGGTATTGTGTCCAACTACAACTAAAATTTTTTTTTTTAAAAAAGAGAGTATGTATCTTTGGGTTGTGGAATTAGTGGTGTTACTTTTAGTTTAGTTTTTTTTTAAGAGAGAGAGGGGGGAGAGAATTTTTTAATATTTATTTTTTAGTATTTGGCAGACACAACATCTTTGTTTGTATGTGGTGCTGAGGATCGAACCCGGGCCGCACGCATGCCAGGCAAGTGCGCTTCTGCTTGAGCCACATCCCCAGTCCAAGTTTTAGTTTTTTTATTTTGCATTTTGCTGTTCTATATTTTGTAAATTTGCTATACTAAGCATGGATTATTTGATATAGCTTTTTTTGGGGGGGGTACAGGGGATTGAACTGGGGGCTTACCGCTGAACCACATTCCCAGCCCTTTTTATATTTTATTTAGAGTCAAGATCTTACTAAGTTGCTTAGGTCCTCACTAAGTTTCTGAGGATGGCTTTGAATTTGTGATCCTCCCACTTCAGCCTCCCAAGCCACTGGAATTACAGGTGTGCGCCATCAGGCCCATCAGATTATTTATGTGTAACAAAAGACATAAAATGTAAAGCACTTCATGTGACATAAAGAGCCTTTTGATATGTGATCATTTCATATTCTTTTAGCTTCTATTTTGATGTCCCCCATTCTTTGACATAGGGTACAGGTTTATCTGCATGTTTTGAGTTTGTAAACTCCAGCCACACAGGGCCACTTGACTTTCCCATGGTGCTCTGGAACCTCTCACACCAGATTGTAAACTCCTAATAGCAAGTGGTGAGTGGGTTGTAGCCATATCTATATCTTGTGCAGTTAGTGCAGCGCCTGACATTTACTAGGTATTCAGTGCCTGTTTGTTGAATGAATGGCCAACATATCATACTCTCCCAATTTTAATGAGACCCACTGTCCTCCTTTCTAGTCTCTAGGGCACTTATGCCCTCTCATGTTCAAATCACAGACTGAGCCATGTTTTTGAAATATAAAAAAGCAGTTTGATTATCAAATGATGGAGTTTGCAGCATACATCTGGCTATGGTATGTGATCATGGATTTAGGATATTCTCTGAATCTGTTCAGGGTTGTTTAATTATGAACCTTATATATGATCTTGCCCTTATACATTTGTTTAACTTCTAATCAAATTCATTCCCTGTCTACTTCATGAAAGCACCCCTTCATTTTAGGGTTTATCTTGAATATGTAAAAAGAGATGATCTAAAGACATTGTAAGTATAAGAACCTGTAGGAGCTGGGGTTGTGGCTCTGTGGTAGAGCGCTTGCCTAGCATGCGTGAGGCACTAGGTTCGATCCTTAGCACCACATAAAAATAAATAAATAAAATAAAGGTATTGTGTCCATCTACACTTAAAAACATTAAAATAAGTAAATAAAATAAAGTTATTTTAAAAAACCTGCAGGATCCATTTCCCTCCTGAAACAACACATCTGGCTCCCTTTCCCTCTAAGAATGAAATCAGACCTTGCAGAGATCATAAGATTTAAATAGCGCCCCCTAATTAATTTTTCTGGTCAAGTTTATTTCAAAAGCAATAATTAAGCATAGTCCTATTTAACATCTATTCTTTCTTTTCCCCAAGGAGAGATTCCGTATTGCTTCCTTTTTTGTTTTTACTAAGCACTTTGGCATGTGTGAGTTTTCATTAACTATTCTAAATGCAGGCAAAGGCAATATGGTAGGAACAAACAAATCAAGGCTGCATAAATTAATAATCCTTTTAGTATCATTGTCCTGCATGCCTTTAGAAATTAATTTTAATACCAGTAAATAAGTTCAAAAACTCCTCCTTCCCTAGCTATTATAAGAAACTCAAACTTTCTTTGGCAATTTTGTGAGTGATAAAAGTTCATTTTTGCCTATATTTATGTAGCAAGTACCATATGAATTTATGCAAGAACTATAAAGAAAATGAATGGAGAGAAACCAGCCACCTGTATTAATCAGTACAGTACTGGGGAAAATAGGTGTAAATTATGACAGATATTTCACTTTCTCTTCCTGTCTCTTTCTGACTTGTTGGATGTACTAATTTATCTTATTAAATCTTAAAGAATTGCTTCAGAAAATGTTAGTTAATAAGCACCTCAAATAAGTTACCAATAGGGAGATAGTGTGTTTTAAAGCAATAGCATAGAGCACAGTAAAACTTTATCATTAACAGCAGATACACTTGTGTTGAACTGAAGCTTGACTTTAATCCCAGCCTCACCGGTAGGAAGCCGTATTCATTTTAGATAAATTGTTTAACTTCAACACCAATCAGTTTCCTTGTATGGAAAATGAGAAAAATTGTAATATTTACCTCATACTATTATTGTAAAAATTACATGTGCTAATTGATATTTTAATTTTTATTCCCTAATAGCTAATGACATTGAGAATGTTTTCATGTGTTTATTGGCCATCTTTATATTCTCTTTGGCAAAGTATGTGTTCATCCCTAAAGAGAGAGATAGAAGAAGATCTCAGAAGATGGAAAAATGTACCCTGTTCATGGATAGGCAGAACTAACATCATCAAAATGGCGATATTACCCAAAGTTCTCTACAGGTTTAATGCGATGCCAATCAAAATCCCAACGGCATTTCTTGTAGAAATAGACAAAGCAATCATGAAATTCATATGGAAAAACAAAAGACCCAGAATAGCAAAAGCAATTCTAAGCAGGAAGTGTGAATCTGGAGGTATAGCGATACCAGAGGTCAAACTGTACTACAAAGCAATAGTAACAAAAACAGCATGGTACTGGTACCAAAACAGGCAGGTGGACCAATGGTACAGAATAGAGGACACAGAGACAATCCACAAAGTTACAACTATCTTATATTTGATAAAGGGGCTAAAAGCATGCAATGGAGGAAGGATAGCATCTTCAACAAATGGTGCTGGGAAAATTGGAAATCCATATGCAACAAAATGAAATTGAATCCCTTTCTCTCGCCATCCACAAAAAATAACTCAAAATGGATCAGGGAGCTAGATATCAAATCAGAGAGACTGCGTCTGATAGAAGAAAAAGTTGGCTACGATCTACATATTGTGGGGTCGGGCTCCAAATTCCTTAATAGGACACCCATAGCCCAAGAGTTAATAACAAGAATAAACAAATGGGACTTACTTAAACTAAAAAGTTTTTTCTCAGCAAGAGAAACAATAAAAGAGGTAAATAGAGAGCCTACATCCTGGGAACAAATTTTTACCCCCCACACCTCAGATAGAGCCCTAATATCCAGAATGTACAAAGAACTCAAAAAATTAAACAATAAGATAACAAATAACCCAATCAACAAATGGGCCAAGGACCTGAACAGACACTTCTCAGAGGAGGACATACAATCAATCAACAAGTACATGAAAAAATGCTCACCATCTCTAGCAATCAGAGAAATGCAAATCAAAACCACCCTAAGATACCATCTCACTCCAGTAAGATTGGCAGCCATTATGAAGTCAAACAACAATAAGTGTTGGTGGGGATGTGGGGAAAAGGATACACTTGTACACTGCTGGTGGGGCTGCAAAATGGTGAGGCCAATTTGGAAAGCAGTATGGAGATTCCTGGGAAAGCTGGGAATGGATCCACCATTTGACCCAGCTATGGCACTTCTCGGACTATTCTCTGAGGACCTTAAAAGAGCGCACTATAGGGATACGGCTGCATCAATGATTATAGCGGCACAATTCACAATAACTAGACTGTGGAACCAACCTAGATGCCCCTCAATAGATGAATGGATAAAAAAATGTGGCATCTATACACAATGGAGTATTATGCAGCACCAAGAAATGACAAAATCATAGAATTTGCAGGGAAATGGATGGCATTAGAGCAGATTATGCTAAGTGAAGCTAGCCAAGCCGTAAAAAACAAATGCCAAATGTTTTCTTTGATATAAAGAGAGCAACTAAGAACAGAACAGGAAGGAAGAGCATGAGGAAAAGACTACAGTAAGCAAAGACGAATGGGGGGAGAGAAAGGGAGAGAGAAGGGAAAGCATATGGAAATGGTAGGAGACCTTCAATGATACATAAAATTATAAGAGGTTATGAGGGGCAAGGGGGAGGGAAAAAAGGGAGAGAATTGAACAACAGCAGAGGAGGTAGAGAGGGAAGATGGGAGAGGAGGGGAGGGGAGGGGGGATAGTAGGGGATAGGAAAGGTAGCAGAATACAACAGTCACTAACATGGCATTATGTAAAAATGTGAGTATGTAACAGATGTGATTCTGCAATCTGTATTTGGGGTGAAAATGGGAGTTCAAAACCCAATTTGAGTCAAATGTATGAAAGATGATATATCATGAGCTATGTAATGTTTTAAATAATCAATAAAAAAAAGTATGTGTTCATGTCTTTTGCCCTTTTTTAAAAATTAGATTGTTTGGATTTTTACTGTTAAGTTTTTGAAAATACAGGGTTTTAAATTTTGAAATCATTTAAGATTCAAGTAATTGCAATATTAGTATAAAGGATTCCCATGTGTCCTTCACCTAGCTTTCCTCAATGATAATATCTTAGAAGATCACAGGACACATCTTAACAGTTTTATATTTTACATTTGAATTAATTTCTCTGAAAGTACTGTGATTTTAGGGATAAGTTCTTTTAGTGTTAAGTAATTTTCTAACATTATTACTAAATGACTACCTTGACTCCATTGACTTACCTTTAAACCTTTGTAAAGTTCATTTAGTCATCTTTGTGTAGGTTTCTTTTGGGGGGGGGGCGGTGCCAGGGATTGAACTCAAGGACACTCGACCACTGACCCACACCCCCAGCCCTATTTTGTATTTTATTTAGAGACAGGGTCTCACTGAGTTGCTTAGTGCCTTACTTTTGTTGAGGGTGGCTTTGAACTCATGATCCTCCTGCCTCAGCCTCCCTAGCCACTGGGATTACAGGCGTGCTCCACCGTGCCTGGCATGTGTGGGTCTCTTTCCAGAACCTCAGTCCTATTATGGAGATCCATATGTCTATCCCATTACCAATACCACATTGTGTACTCTTTCTACTGGAACTTTATAGGAAAAGTTGAAATTGGGCACTAGGATTCCTTCAATTTTGTTCTTTTTCAAAATCGTTTTGCTTATTCTGGGTCTTTTGGATTTTCATGGGAGTTTTAGGATCAGCTTGTTGTATGTGAAAAATATCTTGCAGAGATTTTGGTAGGAATTATATAAAACCTATAAATCTATTTGGAGAGAACTAGATGTTTACTATACTAAATCTATGTGTATTTTCAAGCTGTGTTCTTAGCAGAATGCACATTTAAGATTGTTGTATCTTTTTTGTGAGTTCACCAGGCAATATTCCTCTTTATTTGTGATCATTAATTTTCTTTATTTTGTAATACACCTTGATTTTTTTTAAAAAAACTTTTTTAGTTATAGTTGGACACAATACCTTTATTTTATTTATTTATTTTTATGTGGTGCTGAGGATTGAACCCAGTGCCTCACACATGCTAGGTGAGCACTGTACCGCTGATCCACAAACCTAGCCCCTCCACTTTGATTTTAATAAAGCCACTCCAGCTTTCTTTTCATTAGTGTTTCTATGGTGTGTCATTTTCTATTCTTTTAATTTCCACATATTTGTGATTACCTTATATTTCCTTTTATTATTGATTTCTAAACTTAATTCCATCATGGTCAAACAGTATCCTTTGTATCATTTTAATCCTTTAAAATATTTTTAACATTGTTTCATGGCCTAAATATTGGTCCTGGAAAATGTGTCATGTTCTCCTGAGAAGAATATGTATTTTGGTCTTGTTAGAAGAGTGATCTATAGAGGTTTGCTTGGACTAGTTGATTTATAGTGCCATTCAAGTCTAATATTTCCTTGCTAATTTTCTGTCAGTTGTACTATATATTCCTTAAAGGTCTAAAACTAAGGATTTTTCCAGTGTTTTCTAATGGGCTCTATGTGTATGTTCAGTCATCTCTTCAACACTTAGGCAGTCAGTTGGTAGCTCTGCTTTAGCCATCATTTCTTGCTTGGCAGAGCCTCAAGGTCAGCCATCAGTAAAACACCAATGCCTTCTTGGGCCTTTCTTGAGCATTAACACAGCCTTATGCATGTGTGTGACCTTCTATATTTCTAAGAATATGCCCAAACTTTTAAAAACCCCAATGGCCATCTCCTTCCCTAGTTTCTCCTATTAAGCTTTTAGTTTAGTCTGTCCTTTGCCCCAGGTATATCTGCCACTTCAGGTAATCTTGAAGCTAAAATCCTTGTTAGTAAGATCTTAATAATATTTCTTGATGAAATGTTCTCTGGGATGTTCTAAGCATTGGTCAATTTCTAGAGCCAAAAAAATTCATGATTCTCATCAGTTTTGCTACTTTTCTTTTTCTTATTTTGGCTGCTTTTATGGAGGAGCTTTTTCAGAAACCCTTACTCTTATCATTTTTTACTGACATCAGTTTCCATTCTGTTTTGGGGGAAGAGGGGTACCAGAAATTGAACCCAGAGGTGCTTAACAACTAAGCCACATCCCTAGCCCTTTTTATATTTTATTTAGAGACAGGTCTCACTAAGCTTCTTAGAGCCTTGCTAAGTTGTTGAGGCTGGCCTCAAATTTGAGATCCTCCTGTCCTAGCCTCTTGAGTCACTGGAATTACAGGCATACACCACCGTGCTTGGTCATTTTTTTTTTTTTTTTTTTTTTTTGGTACTGGGGATGGAACTCAGGGACATTCAACCTCTGAGCCACATCCCCAGCCCTATTTTGTATTTTATTTAGAGACAGGGTCTCACTGAGTTGCTTAGGGCCTCACTAAGTTGCTGAGGCTGGCTTTGAACTTGCAAACCTCCTGTCTCAGCCTCCCGAGATTACAAGTGTGTGCCACTGAACCTGGCCATTCTTTAGTTTTTAACATATCTATATCATTATATCTGAAATAGGTCTCTTGTGAACAGCTTATAGTTTAAAATATCTATCTTTTAACTAGGTTTTTACACCATTTGCATTAATATCATTAATGACATGCTTGGATATAAATATATCATTTTATTATTTGTTTTATGTTTTATTCCTTTCATTTCTTATTCCTCTTTTGATCTTTTTTTGTTTACTTTGAGTCATTTGAATTTTTTTCATTGTCCATTTTATTGTTTTTTCATGATTTTTTTGTATAGCTTTGGGTTTTTAGTGGTTGCTTTAGGGGGTTACAATATGCATACCTTACTTTTCATAGACTTCTTAAAAATCAATATTTAACCACATTAATCTAAATACAGAAATCTTCTACCATATAAACCTCTTTTCCTTTCTAGTTTTACATTTCAGTTCTCTTGTCCAAATATTGAAAATACCATCAAACATTGTTATAATGTTTGCTTCTAACTCAGAAATATTTAAAGAACACAGGAGAAAATAGTTTATTTTATTTATTTGGATATAAAATCTTTTTCATTCTTTTTCCTTCAGTCTTAATTTTCCAATTAGTTATAATTTCCCTTCTCTATAAAATGTGTCTCTACAGCATTCATTTACTATAAATTGTCTTAGTTCTCAATTATCTGAGAAAATATTTTGTTTATTTTACCTTCATTTCTGAAAGACATTGTGGGTTGATAATTCATTTTTTAGCACCTTAAAATATACCACTTCTTTCTTTTCCTTCGTGTTTTCTTATGAAAAATCCGTAGTCCTTAAAATTGTTATTCTCCTATAAACAGTATATCATTTTTTTCCAGTCACTTTGAAGATTTTTTTTTCATTTTTCTGCATCTTCCATTATTTTATTGTGATGTGTGGGAGTGGGTTTCTTTGGGTTTATTCAGTTTGAAATTTGCTAAGCTTCTTGAATACCTAGATTTATATAATTTCCAATTTTTTGGAAAATTTCAGCCTCTACTTCTTCAAATATGTTTTTCTTTTCATTTTCTACCAGGGATTGAACTCAGGGACACTTGACTACTGAGCCACATCCCCAGCCCTATTTTATATTTTATTTAAAATCAGGATCTCACTGAGTTGCTTAGTGCCTCGCCTTTGCTGAGGCTGGATTTGAACTTGCAATCCTCCTGTCTCAGCATCCCAAGTTGCTGGGATTACAGGTGTGCTCCACTGTGCCTGGCTCAAATATGTTTTCTGTACCACAATTTTTCTCCTTTTTTTTTCCTGAGACTCTGATGATACAGATACTAGACGTTTTGTAATTATTCTGCCTATCCCTAAACCTCTGTTCGTTTTTTTTTTTTTTCAAATATTTTCTGTCTTTCAGATTGGAGAATTTGTATTGTTTATCTTCAAGTTTACAAACTCCTTCTCTGTAATCTCCATATCAATATTGTACCAATCTATTTTTTTAACTATGGTTATTTTGTTGTTCATTACTAACATTTCCATTTGGTCCTAATTATATCTTCTGATTCTTTGCTAAGAGTGTCTATCTGTCTTTCCTTTCTCTTCAAGTATATTTGTCCTTAGTTGCTAGGACATTATAATAGCTACTTCAGCATCTTTGTCTGATAATTTCATCATGTGTATCATCTCAGTGTTGGGCACTATTGATTAAATTTGCCATTGTGAGTTCAGATTTCTTTTTTTAGTTCTTTCTATGCCTAATGATTTTGGATTATATCCTGGACATTTTGTATATTATGTTTTGAGGATCTAGATTTTATTTGTAGCCTATGGTAATTAGGTTAATTTTACCTTTTTATTTTTAATTTTTTAATATTTATTTTTTATAGTTGTACACAATAACTTTATTTATTTATTTATTTATTTATTTATTTATTTATTTATTTGGTGCTGAGGATCAAACCCAGGGCCTTGCACATGTGAGACAAGTGCTCTACCACTGAGCCACAGCCCCAGTCCCTATTTTATCTTTTTAAATATGTGTGAGTGTGTTTAGCAAATAATAGCCTTTAGGAAGGTGAAAATGCAAAGACTCTGCAGTATACAGTTGTCTCTTTATTGGGTCAACTGGTATCAGCTCAAAAATGAAACTCAAATCAGGCCAAAGCCATCTGTTTCAACTACATAATTTTGAGTGGGCATGACATTTGTAGGATTATTAAAGTATTTGATTTTTTGTGATTGTCTTCCTGGTAAACACAAATTTCCACGGTCAAAATTACTATATTTTCTTGACCAGGCACAGTGGTACATACTTGTAATGCCAGTGGCTTGGGAGGCTGAATCAGGAGGATCGCGAGTTCAAAGCCAGCCTCAGCAATGATGAGGTGCTAAGCAACTCAGTGAGACACTGTCAAAATAGGGCTGGGGTGTGGCTTAGTGGTTGAGTGCCCCTGAGTTCAGTTCCCAGTACCCTCAAAAAAATTATTATATTTTCTTGAATTTTTTTTTTTATCACCAAGCAAAAATGTTTCTTGGGCATGTGCTTGCTATTTGTCTGCCACAATTTTTAGTCCCCTGTTGTATATAAAGATAAACAGTATCTATACTGGAGGGGATAAGGGTTTATTACTTTTATTATATAGATTAGGAAACTGAGGCCCAGAGAGGTTGCTTTGTCAGTAAGTGGTAGAACCAGGTCTTCCCACTGTATAGCCTCAGGTTATCTCTAGACAAGTAGAAATACATGTTTCAGTGAGAGATAAGACAGCTATTCATTCCACTACAATTTGAACAGAACTATCCACATACTAAGATTCCTACATGACAGATACAATTGACTATGTAAAGACTGTGACATTGTTGCTCTTTTACTGTTTCACACAGGTCACTTAAGAAAGTGCCAGGATTATCTTGAAAGTAAAAACATTAATTGTCTATAGTGCCTCTCAGAATTCCTTTTTTCACTCTGATTAAAAAAAAAATAGTCAATGGACTACACGTTACTAGTTTGTGACTTTTGTAACAATTAATGTACATTTATTTTTTCCAAATAAATTATTTTGAGATTTTTGTTTAATCATTAACTTAGCTTAATTTTTCAATTATTGTTTGTTGAAAAGTTGATGTTGAAAATATTGATATATAGGTATGTGTCTAGAAAGATGACTTTGCACACATTTGAAAATTTAATTTCTTTGGTTTTTAGGTACAATTTTTCTCATAAGATTTTAAGAACTGTGTGAGTTCCTGCCATGTGCTGACAGCTGGATTAAGTTTGGAACATACATTTTCTCAGTCACACCTTTAAGCACATTCCTATATTATCTTCCACCCACCAGCTACTCACTTCTGTTTTTTGCTCAGCAGTTCATGGGCTTCCCAGTACCTTCAAGACCCCTTGCCAGGCAGGCATCATTACCCTCTTCTGCTAGCTAAGGTCACCTAGTATATTCTTTCTGTGAGAGAAAGTATGTGAAAGAATCAGATTCAAGCCCTAATTAACGATATTTTTTTGGTGTAGATTTCATTCCATTTATTCCACCCAAAATATATGATCCTTCCTGCTTTCTGTGATTTTTTAACTTTTTTTTTTAGTTAGCGATGGACATTTATTTATTTGTTTATTTATGAAGTGCTGAGGATCGAACCCAATGCCTCACACATGCTAGGCAAGCACTCTATCACTGAGCCTTAGTCCCAGCCTGTGCTCTGACTTTTTTTTGAGAGAGAGAGAGAGAGAGAGAGAGAGAGAGAGAGAATATCTTTTTTGTAGATGGACACAACACAATGCCTTTATTTTATGCGGTGCTGAGAATCGAACCAGGGTCCCACTTGTGCTAGGTGAGCGCTCTACCGCTGAGCCACAATCCCAGCCCCTGTGCTCTGACTTTTGATGCCTGTATATTTACCTCTGGCAAAAAGTTGGTTTCCTGAAACCTAATCATGTGAACTGTAACTCCTAGTACAGCCTTACCAAAACCTCTCAGTCCCACAATCCACCTGGTAACCCCACTTTACTGCCCTTCAAAGTGCCAGCATTACATTTTAGTGAAAAGGAAGCATTCCACTTCTGGTTGCTTCACAGCAGGTTGACGCCTACTCCTGTTGCCCACAGCTAAACTGCATCATCTGACATTTTGATCAGTAAATATTGCACTAATTTGCAAGAAAAAAATGCATTACCAACATTACTAGAAAATCAAGTGAAAATTGACTACATAAGATATATGTTGTATGCTGCCCTGTGCATTCTTGTTACAGCTTCCATTCTTGTCCTTAAGGTTGAGACACTTGTTTCACTTCAGTTTGATATATTATCATAGTGACCTTGGAGAAAAATCATGGCTTCAAAAAGTGAGGTTTTGATATTTGATTTCTAAGCATTTTCTGACCAGGCTTCTAAGGTGTCATTGGCTGCTCACACTACAGATGGAATAAGAACATTTTATTGTATTTATCTTTCTGACCCTTGATTTGATTTGTCAGGTCTATGGTTCATATATGAGTAGTGTCTCCTGAAGTTCTATGCATTAAGAATTTAGTTCCCAGGGTGGCACTATTGAGAGGTGGTGGAATCTTTTTGAGCTTGGGCCTAATGGGAGGTTCTTAGGGCAATGGGAATGTGCCTTTGAAGGGGACTGTCTGAACCTAGGCTTTCTTAGTCTTTCTCTGTTTCCTGGCTGGAGATGTGCCTACTAACTCTGATATACACTCTCACTGTTATGTGCTGCCCTTATCAGAGGCTCAAGCAAATGGGGTCACCCAATCTTGGACTTGGATCCCCAGAATAGAATAAATGTCTCTTTACTTCATAAATAGCCAAAATAACCTTCTCTACTTCATAAATAACCTGTCAGGTGTTTCATTATAGTGAGATAAACTGAATAATACTCTCAGTAATCAGACACACAAAGAAGAAATACCTCAGGCATATAGCATGATGGGAGTAGTGGTAACAGTAGATTTTGGAACCATGAAGATTGTGGTTTGAATTTAGACTCTAACTGTAAATGACCTTGAATAAGTTTACTTAAACACACTAAACCTCAGTTTTTCATCTTTAAATTGGAACTAGCAATCTAATAGGGTTGTTGTGAGAATCAAATGAGATATTTTTGTAGCACACTTATCACTATATCTGTCACATACAAGGAGGCTAAGTAACTTGCCCAGGATCAACCACTGTGCACTTGGTAGAGTACAATCTAGAACTCAGGTCTGCTTGATTACAAGACCTTTACTGTTTTTCTGTTTTTTATTGGTACATTAAAGTTGTATATAACTTGACCAGTATTCCTCCCCAGCACTTCCCCCTCCCTCACCATCTCCCACCACTTGATCCCTTTCCTCTGCTGATCTCATTTTTATTTTCACGAGATCCTTGCCCCTACCTCTCTTTTCCTTTTTCCTCTCTAGCCCCAACATATGAGAGAAAATATACAATCCTTGCTTTTCTGAGTTTGGTTTATTGCACTTAACATAATGGTCTCTAGTTCCATCCATTTTCCTGCAAATACATGATTTAATTTTTCTTTATGGCTGAATAAAACTCCATTGTGTATGTATACCACATTATCTTTATCCTTTCATCCTTTGATGGACACCTAGGTTGGTTTCATAGTTTGGCTATTGTGAATTATGGTGCTATAAATGTGGGCCTGCATATATTGTTATAGTTTGTTGACTTTATTTATTCAGGATAAATACTGAGCAGTGGTATAGCTGGGTCATATGGTGGTTACATAGCTAGTTAAAGACCTTTATTCTTTCTATTCTGTTTTTTTATACCATTACTAAAGCATTTGAGCTGTTATTACTTGGACATTTAGATGATCTGGCCTGGAAGAAACTCAAATGTCATCCATTATACCACTGATCAGATATTTAAATTTCTTGCACAACATATTTCACAAACCCCTGCCAAGATTTCATAATGCTTTTCTTGGGCACCTCAGTTTATCTATAATTGACATAATTTGTGATGAGATTGTACTCTAAGGCAAAAAACTGCTATCATTTTAAGTGCCTAACCATGTTTGTGTTATGTTGGAGAAGATACACGTGGAAAGGAAGGGGCTATCAGAAAATTATGACAGCAGCATAGAGGTGTAATTCAATAAGCAGAAGCCCCTGACTCCTTAAGTGTTGGTAGCAAACTACAAAAAAAAAAAAATCATCAATAGAGAAAATCACTGAAAGAGTCTCCAGTCCAGGATTCCTCTGAAGTTACGATACAATCATGTATCATAACTTGCCATGTTATGATAAACATGATAGATCATTTTGGTTCATGGCATACCAGTTCAGAAAGAACTGCTTTGACCTGGACCAGGTCCACTTTTGCTGAAATAAGGAATTCCCCAGACTCCTGTGACGATTGGGAAGCCTTTCATTGTCATAGTAGAGAGAGCTATAATCTCACAGTTTGCGCAGAGTTTATGTGGCCTACCACTCTATTGAACTTGTTAAGCTATTTGGGTAATTTGCTTTTCAGCTTCCTGTAACACATTTTCTATTATGAGAGCAATCAGTGTATTTCACTCTTCATTACCTGTTGTTCAATACCAATACCTAAGGAATTCAGGGTGCTTGGAGCTGGAGTCCTGGTTTAAATCCTCATTGTTTGGTTTCCACAGCTGAAGCAGTGCTCTGATTTGTTGTTGTTAGACTAAGTGTGGAAACTTCCAGCTGCTTTTAGGCCAATGTACAGGGTGGGGGTGGTCTTCCATTCTCAGCTCATTTCAATTCTGTAGTTTGGGGAGGATGCTATGCGTTCTTGTTAGATGTCATAATTTTGAACCACTTGGAATAATATTCTCCTTTGCTTTAATGTTATACATCCCTGTGCATGTTCTTCAGTAATTGAAAGGGATATCGGGCAAATTTGATCTGTCTAGCTTTGACTTATGCTGTCCTTATCTTGGCCTTTGTGTCATTAAGAAAAAAATTGGTATTGATCTTGGACCATACCACTACATTGTGCTGCAATTTTTCTTCCTTGCTAGTGGAATATAAATCGATAAAAGGCAGCTGCTTTAGACGAGGGCCAGATATGGTGCTGTCATTTATATATTGTAAATCCAATGATAGCTGATCAAATCAGTGCCTCTCCTGTTCCAAACTTGACATGATTGAATTGTCAATAAAAAAGATTTTACAGTAAGGGAAGGAGAGCTGACAGTGTAAATGTCTGAAAACCCAATGAAGCTCAATATAAAATGAAACAATGAGCTAGGATATCATTTTATAATTTCCAATGGGAAAAAATATTTAGTGAATCATGGCCAAAATTGGGGATGATCACAGGAGGGAAGAAGCAGGAATGAAAAGCCAACTATCTTGCATTATAATTTTTGAGAAATCTGAAATGCAAATTTGCAGATGCAAATTTTAGGAATTATGCATCATACTCACTGAGTTGTTTATTTACAAAAATGGTTCAAATACTCTCCACCTCTTCCCTCTTCCATGCACATATTTTCTAGTGATAATACTCAGTTGCTGGGGGAAAAAATAAACATAGCCTTCCCCAGGAGTTCTGCTGACTTTTAATAAGTGACTCAGGAGCAGATCTGATAGAACCTACCTTGTATTCTTAAAAGTCAATCAGTAGAGCTCTAGTTTCATTTAATAGATCCCTAAAAGTAGTCAGATTTGGTTTTTTTGACTTAAAATATGCAGAAATTTCTCAGAAAGATACATCTCTTTTAGTAAGTGGCCCACCCAACTTAGGTTAGGAAACTGAAAAGGTTGTATTCCTTGAAACTTGAAAAAATTCTGCCAGTTTTTCCAAGAGACTCAATTTGTTTATTTGCAAATATAAGAGCATGGCACTTATTTGTATGTTGAGAAGCACAGGAAGTCCCATAGGGAGAGACCAGGTTGGGAACTGATAAGAGAATTCTGTTTCATTTAAAAGCTTGCTGGAGCCTTGTTTGCATGAAGTTTTTGCCTCAATAGTTGTTCTAAATGATGGGACCTGATTAGGAGAGAATTACCTTCTGAGAGATGCTTAGCTTCTGAGTTTTTAGCTTGAAAGCTAGATTTTGAACTTGCTGAACCATTTTTTGCAGGGCTTATTTTCCATGTTTCCTAATGTAGCAGGGTCAAAATTATTTTATGAACCATAGCAATTGCCACTATCACCACAACAAACAGGTGTTTTTGTGTCACCAAAAGGCCCCTTATTGGAAAGGGGTAATCAGCATGTGTCTCTTGGGAATGATGTGTGTGTGTGTGCGCGCGCACGCACGCACATGCATGAGTGTTTTCTGGGAATTGAACCCAGAGCCTTGATCATACTAGACATGTGCTCTAACACTGAGCTACATCCCTAGCTCAGGAATGACTGCTTGATCTAGGGTAAAAAGAGTCTTCTTTCTTGGTTTTGACTCGAAATGTTTTTGAATTCAAATGAAATTCAACATTATTGACCTCCTCCTTGTTGAGGCAAATTATACAACTAAGCATCCTCTCTTTACTTTTGTGATATACTTTTCTCACAGGAAACTTTGCTAATATTGCTCTCGTTTTTTAAAAAAAACTTTTTAAAACCACTTTGATGGTTTGTTTTTGTCTTATTCAACTTCTTGATTTGCTTGTGCTGATGGTGGAGTTCTTATAAAGCTGAAGCATTTGATCTCTGGTTATCATCATGGCTACCATTTAATAAGAGCTTTTTATAAGGCAAGGACCACACTGTTGAAATTACATGTATGGTAGTCCCTCTTATCTGTGGGGAATATGTTCCAAAACCTCCAGTGGATGCCTGAAACCATTGGTAGTATCAACCTCTATATACCATGTTTTTTTCCTATTCATACATACCTATGCTGAAGTTTAAGTTATAAATTAGACACAGTAAGAGATTAATGATTATAATAATAAAATAGGACAATTATTACAATATAGTATAATAAAATTTGTGCAAGTGTGGTCTCTTTCTCTCAAAATACCTCATTGTATTATTGATCTTAGCAACCTCAGCTTATAATTTTTTAATTTCCTTATAAATTGACAACTTTTGCCTTTTCACTTAAAGAAAGCACTTTATGGTTTCTTTGGCATGTCTAAATTTTCATCATTACTACTCCTGTGCTTTGGGACCATTATTAAGTAAAATAAGGGCTTATTTTTTATTTTTAAAATTTTTGTTTGTTTTTTTTTCAGTTATACATGACAGTAGAATATATTTTGACAAATCATACATATATGTAGTATAACTTCCTATTCTTGTGGTTGTATATGATGTGGAGTTAATACTGGTCGTGTATTCATGTACAAACATAGTAATGTTATGTCCAATTCATTCTGTCTTATTCTCATCCCTCTCCCTTCCCTTCATTCCTCTTTGTCTAATCCAGTGAACTTTTCTTCCCCCTGCCTCTGCTTATTTTTATCCCTTAGCATCCCCATATCAGAGAGAACATTTGACCTTTGGTTTTTTGGTATTGACTTATTTCACTTAGCATGATAGTCTCCAGTTCTGACCATTTACCAGTGAATGCCATAATTTCATTCTTTATGGCTGAGGAATATTCCATTTTGTATATGTACCGCATAAAATAAGGGTTTCTTGGACACAAGCCACCATTGATCTGATAACTGAGAAGGCTATTGGGTGACTAATGTTTAGGTAACATACACAGCATGGATATGCTGGACAAAGGGATGAATCATGTCCTGGGTGGGACAGAGCAGAATGGTACACGAATTCATCACACTACTGAAACCCAGGAAAGTGAAACTGGATAAGGGGGGACTACTGTATTATTTCACTTGATCCCTACAAAAATCTCCATACAATTAATCAACTGAGTCTCTAGAGAGAAAAAGGGGGGCCAAGAATATTCTTCATGCTTGGTTAACATTCAGTTTTACTGGACAGGGAAAAGACTAGGAACCAGCAAATGAAATGGAAAGTTGTGATCAGAAAGGAAGCAGAGGAGCCAGGAAGGGTAGGGTCCTTGAAGCCAAGAGAAATTCATGTGGTACCCAGTATAAATAAGACTTTCCTATCTGTACATCTCTATCTTCAATTTATTGACTCATGCTCTGTTTCAAAGGTTATATGAATGAAGTTTGGGGTCACTGACCCTCTGAAATGTGAATTCAGAATAAAGAATTTCATCTATATACATGTGTTCTCCATTATTGTCAAATGGATTCACAGTTTTTATTAGAGATCCATAACTAAAAGTATACTGCATCTTCAGGCTAATACCTCCAATTGCCTTTGGACTTTTTCCATTATCTCCTCAAAATCAATACATCTAAAAATTAATGTAACATCTTCCTTTGTATCCCTTTTTGGCAAACTTCTCTTCTCACCCCCCCCCCCACTGTTTGGTATGGCAATTGCTCCTCTTCAAACAATCCTTTGATTTGTCTTATATGTTCAATATGTCACCATTACCTCTAGGATTCATCCCTCTTCTGATTTTACTTTTACCACCTTCTGTTGGGACCTTTTCTCCTGGTATCTGGAGTGTCAGATCGCTCTCAGCCAATATCCTTGCTTCTTAACCATCTTTACTTTACAATGATGCCTGATTTATTTATTTATTTATTTATTTTGCAAATTACCTTTATCATATAGAGCACAGTATTTAAGAACATAGAGTTTATGGACAGTGGAATTAGACATGTCTGGGTTTTAATCTCGATCTCCCCCCTTTTTGTGGTGCAACTCTAGTTAAGTTGCTTAATATTTCTGGTCCTCATTTTCCCCATTTGGAAATAAGGGTAATACTGCTACTACCTCTTAGACTTCTTGTGAAGATTAAATGAGATAATCCATGTAAGATTGCTTAACACCATATTGTCACATTGCAAGGTTTTGGAAAGGAGCTATTATTTCCTGCTCAAGAGTATAAACTGTCTCCCTAATGCTTACCTCATAGCACATAAAATCCTCTGTCTGAATTTTCAGGCCTGCAAGAAAGTGACCACTGCTGTTATCTTGCCGATCTTACCTTGTTTCCAGCAAGGAGTGTACATCAAGTCCAACTCCCCTAAATGTCCTCTCATAATGCATATCTTACTCCTACCACTGAACTTTTGCTTATGCAATTTCCTCATTGTGGAATGTCTGACCCCATTCCTTCATCCTTCCTTCCTTCAAGCCCTAGTGCCATTCCCTAATTTTTTTATATTTATTGTCTATACTGCTGAATTAGTATGTTAAACCCCTTTCTGCATGGTCTGCTCTTTACATGTGAGTTTTTGGTGTTGAAAAACACGAAACTGTTTTGTTTCCTGCTTATTTCATATTTTTATATATTTTCTATTCAATCAAAGCACCTTGCAGACAGGGATCAGGTCTTGCTCTTATTTTCTTTTTCATAATTTTTAGCAGTATGTGATAACCATGTAATTACTTGATATATTTGTTGGTTTCTGTGGTCAATTTATCAAACTATCAAAGTTTGGGGACAGAAGATGTGCTATTAAAAACCTGATGCCATAAGGCACTTTGTGTGGACTCAGTATTTGGAGACATAGAATCTACTGTCAAGCTGAGTGGCTTGGGCAAAGCCATTTCCCTTCTCTGAGTCTTCATGTTCCTCATTCCCAGAAATATTTTGTTAAATGAGAGCATCAGGCTAGGTAAGCTTTCTGATTCCCTTCCAAAGCTGACCTCTTAGGACTCTGAGATTCTGATAAAACTAAGACTTTGTTCCAAAGATGTTACTCAACTTTGCTATCTGCCTTTGCCCTGGCTTGCTTGGGTTTTGACAGAATGTAGCATCTCAAACAAGGCTTACGTGCTGTCCTTAATTGAAACTGTTTGTCTCTCCAAGTGAGCAGACAAGCCTCAGTTTTAGGAAACCACATCAGCAGATTTCATTCCAGGGTGGGGAACTATTTCTGACAAGGAGCCCCACAAAGTATGTGTGCTTCAGAGAAAAGGGAAAACTGAGTAAACAAATATTCCCTTTGCTGAAAGAGGATGTGGGTTGAAAATCATATTATAGAGGAGGTATCCTGGAGTGTCCTGGGTAACCAGCCAAAAATTTGATCTGGTTTCTCTTAGCATGGGGTAACTCACCACGCCAACTGACATATTTCTCCAGTGACCTCTACATCCGAAAATGTCCCCTAAAACACAGCTGTCTATTCTCCATGCTCCAAGCCTCACCGTTTGCCCTAATAGCCTGCAAGATGCCATTCTGCAGATGTTTCTTCAGCATTCCTTGACACAAGGGTATATTAGGCTTCTTTACATTTCTGACATTTGTACAATGGAATCCCATCCTGCTGCTCAGTAGTCACTTTTATATGGTACAGCCATCCATGCTTGAGAAGCTGGGGCATTGTGAAGTGGCATCTTAATGCTGTTCTTCCACTATTTCCATCAAGTGCCCAAATCTGGGTGAACATTAAATTGCATTTTTCTTGCTGAGCCAGATATCACTGGTCAGGCTATTTTAGTGAGCAGAGTGGGAAGAAGAAACATGGTCATCTCCTCCAGAATTTTAAGCAGAGGGCTGTCTGCTGATAGGTGTTCCATGCACCATTAGCTCCAAATACTAATTATGCAAACTCATCAGGAATATCACCTGGTGTTCATCCATCTAATGGGTGGTTATGCACCACACTTCTTTCATTCTGCATCAGTATTATTGACGTGATATTGACATTCATGGGCAGGCTGGTTTTCTAATGCTAGCCAGAGAATCAAAGTTTTTTTTTTTTTTTAATTTCCTGACTTTACCTATCCGTTCAGAAAACCTGAACATGCCATTAATACTTAATGTTCCATAGAGTGTATCCACCAATAATACTTTCCCCAGAGATTAGTCCTATGAGTACATAGGACAGGGTAATTAGGTCTATTGATCTTTGCTACAGCCAGTGCTATCAGAATGGTGATCAACTTTCTAAGCAAGATGTGGATATTCATTTTAGCTAAGGAACTAGGATGACTCTTATTTCTTGAACATTCTTTGCCCTAACAGGCATTGCCATGCACCTACTAGGAGATTCAAAAGAACTTAATGCTCTTTTTTATAGTTCTGGTATTAGAGACCAGAATGAGTACACACTGGCTGTGCCAAGAATAGGAAAGCTTTAAAGTTCAATAGAGTTGGCCCATGGGGCAAGTTTTGTAAATTCAAAAACTCTCTCAGGGGTTCCTACCCTTGCCATTTAAGTTGACAAGTGAATTCTCTGAAAGAGAGTTTCTCAGGTAAAATGTTCAGCATAAAGCCCTTTTCAGGAGACTTCCTTCACAACACTGAGCATCAACATGGGGCAGGTAATAGCTTGTAGCTGGAGATAAGTCTTAAGCAGGAGGCTTTCGTAATCGTATTAGAACCTAGAAAGGTACATAAACAGCTATCTAAAGACCTAGAGAGCCTGGCATGATTGTTTCCTGGACTGGCTTGGGTATAATTCCTAGAGTGAAAGAACATGAGCTTGCTGAGTCAGAGACAGGCTCACAGGGAGCCAGAACAACTTGTGTTTTTTGCATTAAGTAGCTACATAGAGCTCTTTCCTCTTTGGTTTCCTAAAGAGGAATGGGTTTAAGAAAACTTGAGCTCACCTAATCAGAGAAAATTTATTTATTTATTTATTTATTTATTTATTTATTTATTTATTTATTTAGCTAGTGGTTTTGGGCAGGCACACAGCCAAGAGATCAAGAGTCCAGTTATAAGAGAAATGGTCTACTGAAGAAACCTAAGTTCATTCCCAGGCAGTAAGAACAATTTGATATCAAGTCAAGGCAATGTGGACTGAGGGCTTTTATCTTCTCACCTGCTTTTTACTCCTCCTCCCTGTGCCTATCCTCCCTGCCCCAGTTTTCCATAAGGCTTATGGAAATCATACCTATTGCTTTCCAAACACATCTGTGTATCTGTATACATAGCCTGAGTCAACTACAGTGAGATCAAAACATATTTGAATTTAAATATTAACAGTTTTTTTTTTTTGCTTCTCAGATGGCTTTGGAATAGAAAAGTAACTCCTTCCAGCTATAATGGTGAATGGTTTTGAGACTAGACATGTCTGTCAGGTATACATTCAACAGAGTAAGTATTTTGACATAATGAAGTCCATTAGACACATTCATATCTTTCATATCTAAAAAAATGGAAATACTATACTTCAAGTTCAGTAAAGATTCAATAAGAACTTATCCAAATAATGTGAATGTTTGTTAAAGCTTTGGACAATTCCATTAGTTAAAATATGGCTTTGGGTCATCACAATGGGTTTTTGTAGCTCTTTTTAATCCCAGAAAAGGAGAATTAGGATCTTTCAACACTATTGTCAACAGAATATCTTTTCCTTGTTTGGTTTTTAACTAAAACATTTATGTTAGACTTACACATTCTAACCAGTCTAGATACTTGCCTAAGAGTTTCTTGTAAGTAGCCTCAAAATTCAAGTCATTTAAGCCTGAAATTCTCAAGACAAGTTTAAACTAGCACCCAAACTCTGTGATCAGTCTGGTGGGAATTGTTTTACAGATACCTGAGGGCAGATTTCAGCCTACATGAGCAGCTGTGTTGATTATGTGACTTTAAAGTGACTGGTTTTCACAATTTGACCTTTTTCTCTCAGTTAGCTTATGTGACTTAACCTACACTGTATGTAAATGATGTTTGATGTTAAAAGGGAATGAGTCACACTTAAGCAACATCAGTGCCCATTAAGTAGAATATAAATGACTATCTCTAGATATGCAATAGAGATTTAAAATCATCCCATAGGAGTTGAATTACATAGGAGAGTTTCTTGTGTAGTTACTCTGAAATAAACAGACAAGAAGAGAAAAAACTAATTTCAGTTAGGAAAGTCTTTTTGTGTATTAATCAAATGGGTGAATCTCAACTTCATGATCCTTTTATTCAATTTTGTTTCTTTTTATCTCATTGTATTTACAGTTTCTTCCTCCTTCCCTCCCTGCCTTCTTTCACTCGGTTCTTCCTCTTTCCATTTCTTCCTTCCTTAAGGAATGAAGCTCTGTAATTTTACCTATGTTAGCTAGAGAGATGTAATTAGCTAGAGCTGCATACCAAAGTACAAAGCTTACATTTTAAATGACTCACAGAGAGAGTGACAATATAAATAATTGTCCAAATAGGGGCACTTTTGAAAGTGAAAGGAAGTGCTAAAAATAATTAACAGATATGTTGCTCTGTGTAAGAGGTTCAGAAAGCATCTCATCTTCTCCTCTTTACAAATCATGTTGTGAATGGATAATTATGAATGTAATGCATTCCACTATTGTCATGTATGTAAGAAATAAATTTTTAAAAAGAAAGAAAAGGAACCTGAGAATGAAACAGTTGTGTCTGCTTCTGATCCAGGTCTTCTAACTTCCAGCCCAGACCTCTTTCAATTACTCCCCCTGCAACCACTTTAACCACTCTAGCAACCTGGAAAGACATAGAGCATGAAGCCATCTCATTCTTTGAGTTTCTTTCCTGAATAGCTTTCAGACGTGAAACTTTTCAGCAATGAGAAATCCCAGCCCGTTTCCTCCCAAATCAGAGCTTTACAGCTGAGCAGGTATATTGATACTGGTTTGAACCCCCATTGCAACTCATTTGTGGTCTTCTCCCTACTTTTCTGTAGTTTAATAAGAATGATCAATCCAGAAAAAGAAAAGCCAGTTAGATATTATTAAATGCATTCAGATAGGGCTGGGGATGTGGCTCAAGCGGTAGCGCGCTCGCCTCGCATGCGTGCGGCCCGGGTTCGATCCTCAGCACCACATACCAACAAAGATGTTGTGTCCACCGAGAACTAAAAAAAAAATAAATATTAAAAATTCTCTCTCTCTCCCCTCTCTCTCCTCTCTCACTCTCTCTTTAAAAAAAAAATAAATGCATTCAGATAATTTAAATTTATTTTTTTCTTTTTAAGTTAGAAGAAAGTAAATCCTTCATTGATTTTTTTGAGGCACACTTTTCAGACTAGCCATACTTGAGTGATTATCTGCTAATCAAAAAGGTAAAGCAATGGAATACAGTTTCTCCTGAAATCATGAACTTGAGCTTGTGCTTTTGGATAAGAGGTGAGAATGAGTGAAACTCTCAGTTGTTGCTAACTTATGTTTTGAAACTGAACAGAATGTAGCTGAAAGAAAATGGACCAGAAACTGGGATTAAGTTTATAAATGTAGTGCTTACTGTCCCCTCGTGCTGTTATCTTGTGTATCTTCTCTCATCCTTGTTCACACACTGGATTCATTTTTCCTGGTGATAGACAAGCAGCTTAAAGATACTCTCATTAATGAAGGGGACCAGCTCCAACAAGAGTCTTTCTTGGTATAAACTTCATTACCAGTAGTACAGATGACAGAAAACATACAGAAGAGTTTTAGGACACAGGAAAACAAGGACTTATAGAATAAAAATATTGTCAAATCCTAATGGAAATATGGATGTGATAGATACAAGGCCCTTAACATTAAGATCAATAGCTCACTTCCCTTTTATGTATAGTTCAATAATCATTTGTTGGCCGAATAGCATTGCTAGATGCCAATATTGATTCTCCTAGCCAATGTGAGTTCTTCCTTTCATTCGTCTAATGACTCTGGTAGGAGATTCTTCTGTGACCAGCAATGACAGTATTGGTGCTTGCTCTAGCACAGACTAGATATTTGGATCACAGACATCAACCAAGTCTAGAAGGCTGGGAAGCTGCAATCCACTGTATATTAGGACCAGCCAGAAATGAGGGAGGCTTTACTTCTTTCTCACTATCTTCCCTCCTTTTCTCCTTCCTTGTTGGTGCCTTCTTTCTAGTGAATTGATTGCCCTGACACTTTCCCTGCTTCCTTCCAAATAAACCTCCACATTTCTAGGCAAACCAGACACTTGGCTTCACAAGTTACAAATGTTAACAAATGACTGGAAAGCAGCACCAGCATAACTAACTTTATTATAGTGAACTTCCTAGAAAGTTTGTCAATGGAAGTATATAAAATTGTTCCAGTATAGCTGTGTGTTAGTCAATTATTTATTTCCCTGAGTCATTTGCTTCTGTACTCCTCATATTCCTTTTGCACATTTTGTATAGTTGACATTTTACTACTTGGCCCTCATTTGGTTTACTTCCTCTCCTTACTGTTACAGGCTTGCAGTCTCTTCTCCATATCATTGACCTTATAACATGGAAAGGAACAGGAAAAAGAATACTTTGATAAAGGGAAGAAGGGGGATCCCACAAAAACAGAAATGAGATCAGTGGAGTAGAAGAAGGGGAGGATGGGAAAAATGGGGGAACTGTGGGAAGAAATTGACCAAATTATGCCCTGTACATAAACCCTTATGTGTACCTATAAAGCACCAATTAAAACAACAATAAATAAATAGGAGAAAGACCAGTAGAGTAGAGGAAGGGAAACAGGAGAAGGGAAAGAGGAAGTACTGGGGAGTAAAGTAGAGCAAATTATATTCCATGCAAATATGGTAATGTCAAGATGAGCCCCACTATTGTTTAACTATAATGCACTAATAAAAACACTAAAAATAAATAACCAACCCCCCCAAAAAAAGAAAATAGTTTGAAAGAGAGGGTTCAAAAGTGGCCTTAGGTTTGCTGGGGATCTTGTGTAAGCTAGTCAAGTACTCTACCACTGAGCTATACCCCCAGCCTTAAAAAGCAACTTTTCTAATGCATTAAAAATGTCTCCTCATCCATCCATAAGGCCTGTATTTGTATCTGGAAATACCTGAAGTCAATAACTATTTTCTGTATTGCGTATGAAATTTTATTTTGTGCATTATGCATTTTTGTGTGTAGGAGTATGTATAGGAATACAGTACAAACTGTGGGTGGTAGTATTATAAATTTCTGAAGTTAGAATAGGTATTTTCTTGTTTTCTGGTTTTATAATACTTACTATATCTTGTGCACTTTAAATATATTATCTCATTTATTTCCCACAAAAATCCCAGGAAAGTGTGGTGTCTTGCCCATAGGGTCATAGCTAGTACGTGATGGAAGTGGAATTGGAATGGAGATTTGCCTGGCTGCAAAGTGCCAGTCTCTTTATATTATACTGCTTCCACACAAATGATTCTGAGTTTTCCTTCTTCTTGATATTATAGCATGTAAGGACCAGGTATATTTCCCCACTGGCTTTGGCGTTCTTACATTTAATTTCTTTATATCCCCAAACCTGTTGAGTCCTTTTTCTATTTATGAAGCATTCTAAGCTTTGATTTGTATTTTGGGATTGTATGAACCCCACCCCCATCATTTTCTTTCTCCAACACATATGGATTTCTTTGAAGAATCAAACTGTCATTTGAGACTAAGAAGGAAAGGCAGAGTGTGTTAAATTTCTCCCTGTCATGAGAGCATGGTTTTCATTAAAATCTCCGCTTTTCTTATAGGGAACAACCCTGTGGGCCCCAGCTTATGTTTAATGTGTGTTTTGTGGCTGTGGTCTCCTTGCTATTCTTAAGGTCCTTTCATGACTGCTTCATGGTGGTGTAACCAAGTCGTGGCAGTGTCATTGTAGTGCCTTATCCTTTAGCACATGGCTGGTATTGTTTACAGAGTTGCTTTCTGTTAGCTCTGATGTTGCTTTGGACTAGCAGAAATGCTTGTGAGGCAGGAAACAAGCTGAGGATGACAATGTACTACAACAGTGGTTCTTCAACTTGATCTTGCTTCAGAATCCCCTGGAGGAACTTGTCAAAATACAGCTCTCTGGGCCCTTTCCCAGATTTTCTGATTCAGCAGATCTGAGCTGGGTCCAAGGAATTCACATTTCTAACAAGCTCCTAGGCAATGCTGATGCTGTTAGTCCAGAGACAACTCTTTGAAAAACATGGCAGCAGACAATGAAGGGAAATTAGCTTTACCACTTGATATTATCTTTTGCAGATTTGTACATTTCTTGAGTCTGGCCACAAAGTCAATACTTAATACGTATAAATGATGCTTATTTTGATGTGACTACATCATGTGATGCTTATTCCCTATGCTATCCCTTTTCCAGCCTGCTCCATTGCAAAAAGAGTTGCTTGTGAGAACATTAAACAGCATCTGCCTCATTGGGCAAACTTACCCTCTAGAGTTTTACTTTGTCCTTTGTCTTGTGCCCATGTTTCAAGCAACTGTGTCAGATTCAAACCATTTGGTCTCCCCTGGGTTTGATGAATTGAGAATGTGCAGTAGGGTGCTTTATTCACTGACTTATCCTTCTTGAAAAATGAACCCCCAGAATTCCATTAAAATAAATATCACAATTTCCACAAATCACCTATATTGCCATGTTTTTAAAAATATTCATACTTCACTGGTACATAAACAAGAGCATCAGTTAGGGTGCTAAATTAAGACCAGGTATTTCTTCAGACTTGAGCCACATACACCTTTCTAATAGAATAGCATGTCAAATGAAGAGTGTTCTGCTTTTGGTCACTATTCATCCATGTTGGCTTTATTTTCTCTCCAGAAATTGACCCAGAGACTTCTAACTTTTTTTAAGTTTTTGTGATTTTTATCACTCCTGATTAATTCTGACAATTCTCTCAGTGACTCTTCTGTCTTTTTCTTGTTGCAAAAGCAGGGGAGGGGTGGAAATCACATTGTTATATGTCTCTGTTAACTGCAACAATAAAAGCAAGATAGAAAACCTTCCACATTCTGCTCTTAATTCTCTATAGCATAGAAATGATGTTTTATTCAGTTTCCCTAAGTGCCAAATATTCATCCTTAAATCACTTGAAGTTCTTTACTTTCCTTCATTCCAAAAGATCAGATTGTGCCTTTGCCTTATCTAACCAGGTATTAGAGTGTGCTCTTCTTATGATAGACTTTTTAAAAAATATTATGATACATCACATAAAACTGCTATTTGACTTTTTAAAAAATCAACAAACATGGCCAACATTAAAGTTTGAAATAGAAATATAAAGTGATTCATCCAGGTACCTGATGATGATGACAGTGAGGATGAAGACAATGATGATGATGCAGTAGCAATAGGAAGAGAATAAGTACCATTCATACAGGGCCTGCTATATGCCATGCACTTTATGTATTATTTTTCACCAACTCCTCTCAACAACCTTAGGAGTTAGGTACTTTTACAACTATTAGTATTCTCTCTCTCTCTCTCTCTCTCTCTCTCTCTCTCTCTCTCTCTCTCTATCTGATAGTTTAAATCTTAAACTTGCAGATTACCTAGAACCCATGGTAAGTACTTAATACATGTCATTTGTAGTATATCTTAGTCTACAGGTAATTTTTATTCATATTTCTTTGTAAACTCTTCAGCATTCTTACAGATTTTTTACATCCTTAGAGTATTCTTCAGTTAGGTCAACTCAAAGTAGGTACTAAGGCTGGGGATCACTCATCAGTGCTGTGAGGAGTTAGATTACTTGGCTGACTGTAGTTGTTAGCTTCCAGTTTTCAGCACTGATTACTGGCAGCCAGACCTATCCCTTTTCATGGATGTTTAGGTGATAGATCTTTGCTTTAAATATGATCTTCAGTAGTTTGAACAGGTACTGTGCTGGAAGGTTGATTTTGATCCTGAAAGGTTATCAGAAACAATAAACCCTGGTCAATTCAATAAACTATCTTTATCAACCTGGATATTGTAGAAACTTTTCATGTCACATCTGCCTATCTCTTCAAACTCCTTCATCAACCTCCTGCTAGCTGCTGTCATACATCTGGTGGTGCTGCTCTCTCCAGTATCCTCTCTTTATAAAGGAAGAAACTGAGTATTGGAATGGTTAAGAAACTGCTTGAAGTCATACACATTAGCAATACTGGAATTCCAATCTAGGTCTGTTGATTCCAAAGCTTGGGCTCTTTCTAACTGGATCATCATTCTTGGGTTTTTTTTTTTTTTTTTTTTTTTTGCAGAACTGTGGTAGATCATAATTCTTGTGTTGTAATTGAGTATAGGGAATAATGTATTATGAAGCCAAGGAGGAAGAATTCACTGGTGACCACATTCAAAGATAAGCTATCTGACATCTAGCTCTAACTTTGGCCTATAACTTGATTTTATACTCCACAGTCCCCAAGTCATAGACTGCCTTTCTTTCCTTTTACTGGTTCAATTTTTTTTTCTTAAGTTATTTTTGGAGATAGAGAGTTCTAGGACAGGCCACTCAACTTTATTTTCTTCCCAGTTTGAGATGGAAATGGGGGAAGGAAAGGTGAACAGTGGACCAGAATGAAACCCTGTAGATTGCCCAGTTTGTGACAATTCCACAGATTTCTTTCTTTCTTTTTTGTATGTCCATTTGATTTGCAAAAACAAATAGTATATCAGGTAATTCAAAAAAGTCTATAGCTTAATTGTGTTCTCATATACTCAACATGACTCCAGGGCTAATTTTGACCCAAATGTGCCTGCTTCTGTGCAATCTGGTAAATTAGTAGTCTCTGAAAAACTGATGGTGAAACTCACCTCTTGTGGCACCACTGATACTTTAATCAGGACCTATTTTAGCATCTAATGGTAATATTTGATCTTTGCATACAGATGATATAATAGACCTATTATGTATTTGTAAGGAGAGCAGATATTTGCTAGGGTACATTACTTTCTTAAAATATATATAGTTGAAGAAAAACAGGAAGTGCAGAATGGCAAAGGTTTATGACAAGTTTTTTTGGTCAGTTTTTTTTTTCCTTTTGTTTAAATAACTTTTTTTTTCTGGTTGTATACAAAGTACAGTCACACCAATTGTGTCTTCATACATGTACTTAGGGTAATGATGTCCATCTCATTCCACCATCTTTTCTACCCACCTGCCCCCTCCCTTCCCCTCCCACCTCTCTGCCTTATCTAGAGTTCGTCTATTCCTCCCATGCTCCACCCCCCATCTCACTATGAATCAGCCTCCTCATATCAGAGAAAACATTCGGCATTTGGTTTTTTGGGATTGGCTAACTTCACTTAGAATTATATTCTCCAATTTCATCCATTTATTTGGTCAGTTTTTAAACATTATTTTTAAAGTAAGATTGAGACATATAAGGTTGGGAGCAATTAGAATTCGACTTCATAGATATGAACTAGAAGTAGAACTGGGGTTCTTAACACAGGTTTGTTTTTGAAATATCTTGGTAAGAAAACCAATCTGAAATTAAAGAAGGAAAAAGTTGGAGAGGAAAATAAATGGATTCAGTATTTTGGCTTTAGTGTATTTGAGGTGCCCTTGAGATACCCAATGGACTTGTCTGTGCTTAAGAGAAAGGTGTGGGCTGGAGAGAGATTTTGGGAATCTTCAGAAGAGGGAAGAAATTGTACCTGGGGATGGGATGAGTTAGTGCAGATGTTTTAAACTACTTTAAAATACAGATTCCTTGGTCCTGCATTTGGAAGTTCTGATTCAGCACAACTGGGATAGAGCCCAGGTTTCCCCCACCCCTCGCTTTTATTTAACAAGCTCCCCAGGCCATTCCGATTTGCAGCCAGGTTAGTTCATTGGCTCATCCATCAACTCAGGACTTGGCTATTGCTTTGTTGCCTCCAAAGGGGATCATAAAATGTGAAAGATTCTTCTCCTGTCCTTTCAAAAGAGGGTAGTTTCCAAAACAAAGCAAGTTTTGAAGATATAGTTTAAGGAAATATTTATGAAAACTCCAAAAACAGTGGAGCCATTTCCATTCTAGTCCTGGGTTTAGTTTGTTTGTCTGTTTAAATAAAAGGAGATCATTTGCTGTGGATTTAACCCAGACATTGAATGAGTAATCTTTGCATATTTTTTAAAGTCACGTAAAGAAGAATTTTTTAAAAATCAGGGTGGATTAGAAGAATTAAAAAAATTAATATGTCACATAGAAAATATTTTGCAACTATTAGTGTTTTCTACACTGAAAATAGTTTTATTTCAAGAAGTGGACTGCTAAAAATAGAAAAAAATTATATCTGGACCTTGAAAAAATTGTCTTTGAATGGTAATGTAAGGCAAATGGCAGTTCTGAATGAGGTTAGGCTAGGCCATATTTGAGTTCGAATTTTGGATTTTTTTTTTCTGTAAGGGTTATCTCCACATCTAAATATAAACCCAGGATGCTGTAGGCTTCCTGAATCAGATCTATTTCTTATTTGAGACAGATGAAGTCATCAAGCACTTTTCCCATTTTACTATGTCTTGGGAAAAGAAAAAAAAAACATTCCTTTTAGGTACATTATTTTAAAAGAATTTTTTTAGTTGTCAATAGACCTTTATTTTACTTTATTTATATGTGGTGCTGAGAACTGAACCCAGGGCCTCACACGTGCTAGGGAAGCGCTCTACCACAGAGCCACAACCCCAGCCCTCCTTTTAGGTACATTTAAGGTTTATCTAAGTAGTCAAATTGAAGGATGGAGGGAACAGCAGCTATTATAGGCCTCAAAGGTTCAGAATCCTTTGCAATGGCTGTGAACCACCCTTACCTTCTCAGATGACCCCTAATCCTAGAATAGGATAGTTTTGAACCAGGGTAGAAACTTGGAAGTATAAGTTGGTATAAGTTCCTGGTTGTGGAAATAAAATAAATTATATGTATGTTGGCATTTTGTTTTGACTCAACCCTACCAGAGTCATATTTTACTTTTTAAATTTCTTCCACTGTGACCTTGCATGTCTCATATATTTCCAAATCTTCTATTCATTCTCTTTATCTACACAGATGTTTCCTAGTGGAGCTGGATATAGTCCCTATTCTCTGGACAGGAATTCTCACTAGGTGGGAAACCCAGTAATGTTTCTGAATGATTGTTCACTGGTGTGTAATTTATAGATTGTTTGTACTGGTAAAATGTTATATTTGGGGGGAAGTTTTCAGAGCAGTTCGATATGTTATCTCTCTCTCATAGTAGCCCTGTGAAATAGAGAGGGTAGTGCAAATTTTAACACCACCATTTTAAAGATAAGAAACTAAGGCTTGGAATTATCTCAGTTTAATGTCCTTGACATTCAATCTTCTTGTAGAATCAGGAAGAAGGGGAGTGACGGACAAGAAAATATATGTGCACTGACTTTGAAACAGTTTTGCAAATGTGCAGGTAGATCATCACCATCACTGAATTTTCCCATGGGGAAGAATTATTAAGCACAGTCTTGACACCCACACAGTTCATGCAAGACTGTTTGCAAGCTGGACTGAATCACAGAGTTGGCACAATATATTATATTGTTTTGAATATAATTCCTCTTCTAAAATGCTATTAATTTTTCATGTATTGATGAGGGAGGATCTGTGAATATGTATACAAACTAGAGTTCTTTGACTTTCCTCTTAATGATAGAGGATCTTTGCACTTAGAGTTGTGCTTTTTTATGTGCCATATTTAATATTAGATTACATGATACCATGAAGTACTATCTATATCCCAACCTTCAGCACATCATTTATTCATCTGCATGTTCTATTTGTATTGACTCCCATGTTGTGGAAGGCGTTGCAAGGTTTGGGATTTATAAATGTTAGAGTTTATAATAAAAATGTGTTGAAAATGGCCAACAGAAATGGTAAGGTCAGTAAGGCTTTTTTACCCCTTTCCAGGCCCATTTTCTGTTTCTCAGTAGCATTCTCTCACTATCTTTACACACACACACACACACACACACACACACACACACACAAACCCCTAACTAGATGGTTAATTCATTCATGTGCAATTAAACTTAGAATGCAGACTTCATGGAGACAACACATAAAAAACAAAAGCTTAAGAGACCTATTAGTGAAGTTCATTTGAGTGCCTGAGGTATAAAGAATCTTTACAGCCTTGACAAAATGTATCTCTAAGTGTTCTTTGTTTAACCAAGATGTGCTAATACATGTTGTGTTGTATTTTAGTGTTCTTGACCTTTTAATTAAATCCCTTGAAATGAAAGTTTCAGGAGATGACATAGATTTAGTTGAAGTTACCAAAGATTGACATTTGTTAAGAATAATGCCAGTTTGGGTGACAGTTTTTAGAAAACACACTTGCTATTTCTTTCCCTAGAGGGAAGAGAAGAAGTGTTTTTTTTCTACATGATTTTATAAAATTGTGTTAGACTTTATATGGCCTCACTTGATTCCAAGCAAAAAGATACACATATAAACACGTTATCTAGCATATCCTGATGAAAAATAAGACCTGTGAACCTCCATTTATCAAAATAGGGAAGGAAGCAAACAACAGTTTCATTGCTTAGAATCTTCTCAATTGAACCTGCTAAAAAGTATAAAGTCTATTTCAAAGAGTGTGGGCTGGTTAAAGACTAGGGCCACTTAATCTAATTTCTTTGGCTGCTTCAGATGCAAAGCTCTTGGTGGTACACATTTCTCTTTGAATAAAATCAAATCTCCTTTGAGAACTTCATTGCTACATTTTTTTTTTCTTATGAAGTATTCCTTACAAGGAAGTTTCAGAATTCATTGATCAATTCTGCCATTCCTCCTACTCCTTGATTACTAGTGCTCAGATCTACTAATTCATTTATTGGGGGAGATTCTAGTTTATTCTGTTAGTAGCTTGTGAGTGAACATGTCATATACCAGTAGATGTCAAATGAAAGCAGGACAGCTATGATAACAATTTAGACTATTTGAAATGGACTAGATGTGACTGTTTCATACTCTCCCTAGCAAAAGAGGGAGATTTCAATTTGTGTTGATCCTCCTTCTCACGTACATTGGTGGTCTTATTCCATGATGCTCTTGAACTTAGTTGAATTTCAAGCAAACTGCTGATCCTATTTATTTGGTTATCAGACTGGACCCTCCTACTGTACACAGCTATAATGGCTCGCACTAGCAGTCTTTCCAGAATGCACTTAGGAACTTTTCTGCTTTTGCATTTTGAATCTGCAGCCCACTCTATTATTTGCAAATCCATTTGCATTTGCTTTTTCCTTGTTTCTTCTTTTTAAACAATCACCAAAAGAGACTTCAGAACAAAATGAGCCCAAACATACTAGATTGACAGTATTCATCAACTTGCTGCTTGTCTCCTGACACTAAGATAATCGTATTTCAGAGTTGTGCATGCTTGAGTGTTACAATACGCTAGATGAAATCACTTTGAGTGAGGCTTTGAATTTCTTACTCAAATCCATAGAAATCTGAATGCCCTGGTTTGTAACCTGTAACATCTAGGCTGGTCTGGAATTTGTAAAATATTGCCTGTTCTCTGTGTTGAAGAAACAGACATTTTTGTAGTACATTCAGTAAAGCTCTTTGGCACTGGGGAGTGCTTGGATAGTGGAGGAGGTCAGATGAAGCCAAAGTCATCTTTGAATCACAAGACAACATAATTCTTTTTATCTGATCCAAATGCTGAATTTGACTATTTGGGTCCTTTTTTCCCCTTTTCCTTCCTTCCTGTTTTGCTTCCTTTCTTCCCCTCTTCCTCTTTTCACTGCCTCAGTCTTCCCAAGGCAACCGATCTTTGGCAGGCCAAAGAAAGAAGAAATTAGAGGTACTACAAGTCAAAGAATGTGCAAGGTTCATCAGCCATATCTGGAAGGCTGCTGACATCCATGACAGAGATTTCTCTCCAGAGTCATTAGTGATCTTATGCATTGACACACTAGCTCATCCTGATGAAAACAGTGGAGCCTATCCTGCTAGATAAAAGGTTAGATAAAAGGCTAGTGGAAGACTCTTCCTTTCCTTCTGTAGTCTCAGATTGTTGATTCTTTAGACTCCAAAGAGGTTATAGCTACATGAATTTTCCTTCTGATATAACATACATTCCTAAACAAGAGGAAGGCAGTCACAATCTTATCAGAGAGGACTCTACTGACGTTGTGTGGAGATGAAGAAAGAGGTAGCACAGAGAGGAAATAACTACATTGAAGCTTTAAGGGTCATAAGGAACCGGTATATAAAAATCAAACAGGGAATGCAAAAAACGAGTTTCTGGCATAGAAATAAACTGCAGGATATGATGAAATCACATATAAGTCCTCCTCTTGTGGTGCTCACAACCAGTAGTATACTTATCCTGACTTGCATTCTCAGTAATGAAGATGGCTTTATCTTGATGTACTGAAATTCAATCCTGCTGGTCAGGACCAGCTTCAGGAATGTGAAACCTGTGTAGTCACATAGGACCCTGTGTCAGAAGGGCCCAGCACTTGCTTTAATGCTCTTCAAGTTCCTTTTATCAAAATGTAGTACTGAGGTTGGAACCCAGGGTCTTTTGCATGCTAGGCAAGAGTTCTACCACCAAGTCATACTCCAGCCCACCATGTTGAAATTCTTAATACTTTCTGAGTAAGGGTACCACATTTCTATTTTCCACTAGCCCCTCCAAATTATGGTAGGGGGAGTTTCTGCTTGTGTCTTGTACCGCTTTAACAAATATGGGTCTGAGACAAAACAAAATATCCACTGCCCTTTCTTGTACCCTTTCATCTTCTAAATGTCACCCCTACTCTATTCCAGTGAGGGAAACTTCAGATAAACTCATTTCTACCTAATTATAGAAGACTTAATATCTTTTCCTTCCAAGAACTAGTTGCCTTCTAAAAGAAGATAGCAAATAAAATTAATGTGAAAGTCAGCATCCAAAGAAATGAATTTTAAGGTGGGCTTTTTAAACAAAGTGTTTATCACAGTTTATAGAAACAATAGTAATATTTGAACTGCACTCTTTACAACTCTTACATACTGCTCCATTCACAGTCCTCTAGCAATCTGATGGTTTATGTATTCATAAAAGGAAAATGAGTTAACTAGATGGATGGACCAAGTTTTTTAAAAGGGGCATGTTCATTTCATGACCCATGGAGATCAAATGCCTGTGGTAATATCTACCAGACTTGGTGGTGGCTGTAGGAGGACTCAGCCCTGTTCCTTAATTAAAATGGAGATTTTAAGTACCAAAGCATACATGAGGGGAAGTAGTGTCTGGCCGAGGGGTCCTGTTCATCATATAGGTGCTGACTGTATGGGCCTATCTAAGCCAACTTGGCCTGAAGGTACATGGACCAGGCTTCTCTCTCATGAACACCATCTGCCTGACTAGGATCTCTTTTAATTATTTACAGTCTGATCTTTCAGGGATGCAAAACTGGTTTGATCTTTATTTTAGCTAGATAAACTTAAATTGAAGTATAATATCTTAATGTGTTACTGAGCTCCAGTTCAATTTAAAATTATCCTTTTTTCACTTGTGCTAAAGAAGCATTATAAAAAGGCATTTCTTGACGTTTTGACAAACTTACTCTACAGAGAAAAAATTTGTCAACTTGAGAATTTAGGAAACATTGTAATTTTTCTTCAGAAAGAGGACTTTTTTCTTAATAACTTTAGGGAGATTGAAATAAGGCTGAAGAGAAATACAGGAAATTAGATTTAACAATCATGTATGCACTTTAGAAACAAAAAACTAATAATATGCTTGTCCCCTAGTCTTTCAGGAAATCCATGGAAGTGACACTGGTGATCCAAAAAAAATTCCAGGGGCAGGTAATAAGCAGAAGTTTAGTTTTGTGGCCACAATAACAGGTTAAAGCAAGGGCAGATGATAAATATGGCAGAGGTCTACTCATTTGATCCCTTCTAGACTTTCCATATGCTGAGCATTGTGCTCTGCTTTATGGAATAAAGACAAATATGCAGTTAGTCATCTGTACATCTTAAGTATAGTAGCAATTATTTTGAATCAAATACACTTGGCCCTCCATATTCTCAGATTCCACATCAGCAGATTCAATCAGTTGCAGATTCAAAATATTTAGGAAAATAATTGCATCTGTATTAAACACATCAAGCTTTTTTGTCATTTATTAGACAAGACAGCATAACAACTATTTATGTAGCATTTATATTATATTAGGCATATAAATAATTTAGAGATGATCCAAAGTATATGGGAGGATGCACATGGGTTATATACACATACTATGCCATTTGATATAAGGGACTTGAGGCAGCTACAGATTTTGGTGTCTGCAGGTTCTTGGAACCAATACTTCCTGCCAAAACCAAGGAACAACTGTAATAAGAGTTGTACTCTAGAGCTCAAAGTCTAGTAGGGAAGATAGCACCTAGTCAGAATATCTGATTGTGAATGAGGCCATCTTACTATATTTAATCACTTGATTCCTAATCCAAGGCTCAGGGACAAAATCCTAGGAAGCAGTAGCAAGGCAGTCCAGAGGTACCAGAGTTCTTCTGTTCAAGAAACCAAGCCAGTTACTTAGGCAAGATAGAGTGTCAAGACAGAGGCAGAATGGCTGAAACTGAGGTATGTGAAGCACAAGGAATTACCAAAGACCCAATTATTGCAACTGGGTAAAATGCCAGAGCAGGACTAGAAAATGCCAGGGAGACTTGATGCTGAGTACCAGCTCTGGAGGTCACTTTGAGCCTAGGTAGGGCTGGGCTTCTGGGGGGGGGGGGCTGTTATAAAGAGGCCTCATCAGTAGTCACTCAAGAAAATAATAGCAGTGAAGTTGAGTTAGCTTCACTGAGAAGACAGAGCTAAAAAGTGTTATAATTTCCAGATGACTTAAAACAAAAAAAAGTTATTTCAGACAATTTATAAATTGTACCACTTAAACTACTGGTAGCTTGAGTCCTCAAAAATCCTTATTCGAGTGGTGACTCCCCTAAGAAATTAAGACAGTGGATACTATAAAAAAGCACTGAGCTGAGCAATAGGAATAGAAAATGTTCCAGACTTAGCAAATGCTCCCTTTTAAGTAGTTTCTGTTTTGAGTCTCAGATAGGGTATACCCAATTTCTAATTACCATGCTTTGACTTAAAACTATTTGTCTTCTCCCAGCTCACCGCTTTCTTGGTATTACTATAATCCAAAATCTAAGTTGTCCGTATTTTTTTCTTCAGGTACATTTTTGGATTTGTTCTACATGATGACAAGTCATTTTTTAAAACTGTGGTACTTTTAATTGTATCAGCATAGGGTTGATTTTGTCCTTATAGTTCAGCATACAGAAATGAAATTTTGTTGATATGTGTTGGAAATGGCTTGTATAGCCTTTAAAGTTTAAAAGAGGAAATCTAAATTACTGAAATAATCAACCGTGAAAAATGGCCCTAGTCACTGCCCATGGGAACTTTTGCTCCATGGAATGTACTGGAGTACATGTACTGTATAAATTATGATTGTTTACTTGGAGACCTTTGCAAGACAGCTAGTCTACTGTTTTCTGTATTGTAGCAGTTCAGGGAAATAGAGTAGACTTCTAACATGTAATGTGCTTTTCAAAAGCCTCAAGATAATGTATATTACCTGTAATATAATCTCTTAAAAACAGATTTTAAAGTCCGTAAGTATTTAGATGCATAGACAAGATAGTAAACTTGTTTTACAGGGTTTTTTTTCCTTTTGAAGGTTTGAATGAAAAATTACACTTCACTGGATAGTTTTCCTGACAATCTATCTTACCAGACCTAAGCCAGGTTGTTCAGAATAGAAGCTGGAAATTTTCTCTCATCTCACCCCACCTTGACCAGACATTGCAACATGAATTTAGAATTGGGACCATGTGTGACCTTTATCCATTTACTTAATATCCAATCCTTGCAAAGCATAAACAGACTTTCACTTTTGTAGTTTTTTATGGCTATGACCAGTTTATGTGAATTACCACAAGGGGAGGACATGGTCCCTGACAGTCGAATAAAGGGACATTGTTCCTGAGGAATATAGTGGTTTTAAAAATATTTCTTGCTTCTCTTGATGATATCAGTTATTTTCTGGTTATAATAGCTATGTATGTCTTAGCTAGTTAGTTTGTAGAAATAGCCTATGATCTGCATATCAGATTCATTTTGGTTGGCATATCTCAGGCTGAAGCCTTCTTTTTATTGACTGTTGATGTAGTTTGGGTCAGTCAACCAAATGCTTGCTAAATGCCCCTGTACGTATCAGACTGAGGTAAATACTGAAATGTGAAGATGAGAGAGAGAGAGAGAGCCCCATATCCTCTGGGGATTCACAGTCCAGTGGGGAGGACAAATGAATAAACAGGTATTTTGTGAAGTATGCAAAATATGTTATCAGAATTTTCTCTGCCTCTTCCTTTATTTCTCTATTAGATGGATGTGATATCTTGCTTTTTTAATTTATTTTTATGTGGTGCTGAGGATCGAACCCAGTGTCTCCACATGCTAGGCAAGCACTCTACCACTGAGCTACAATCCCAGTTCCTCTTTTACCTCTTCTAATCTGTTCTTCAACTGACTACTTACTAAACAGATTTTCATAAAAATATTCCTTAAAGTAGATTGAGAGGCCATTAGCATCTTCAGCCACATTGTAGCCAACATATTACAGGGAAGAGCATTTTGCAATGGGCCTTTTGTTGAAATCAGATAAATTAAGGTTCTGGGATGCCTGAGGCTGTTGGAGGCAGGTTTACAACCCCAATTCATGGTAGTTACTTCTGGCCTTTCAATGAGTGGAGGAAAAGGGGAGAAGCACTTTGAGGTAGAAGAGAAAATAAAAAGGTACGTAAGGTGCTCCTACACACCCAATATGTGCTTTTGAGCCTAAAATGGTGACTGACTCTGATGTAGACTTTGTATATTTTCAGTATGCCACGTTCAGCTGTCGACTCCTTGAATTTTTTCTTAGCAACTTCCACACAAACGAGGCCTCCTTTGTGCTTAGGGACATTCTCAAGCACTTACGTTTTTTCCCTGGAATTCACAGGCCCTGCTCTGTTCTGTGTTTTATTGCTTTCAGCTTATTTCCTGTTCTCTTGATTAAAAAGTAAAGCCTTTGTAGAAATGATAAGTTAAAAATGAAACAGACACCAAGCAATGCTGACTGGTGTCCACACTCTTTCCAGGTGAAGGGAATCCAAGGCAAGTAAGAGAAAAATACTAAAGGGGACCAGCTTTCTGCACATGTCTTGTTCAAAGGGAAAAAAAATGTGCTTTAGAGGCCTAGCTTTTTCCAATTCTCTGTGGAGTTACCTTGCTAACTTTACAGCTGTTTATTTTTTCTTTCATTCTACTGTCTCCTGTACAGATGGAGCAGAAGCCTCCTGTGCTGGGTTGGTTTACGTGATGCTAAAAGGGATACATTCACTGGCTCTATCAGGGGGCCGACTGAAAATTATCACCTCCGACAGCATAAGATGGACCAGCTCTTTCTTTTCACCTCCTGAGGGTTTAAACACTCTCAACTTTATTAACAGGAACTTGCAGGGACAAGCCTGCTAAGCTTATCTCGTTCCAAATGAACACTTTAATTTATCAAAAGCGTACAGTGAGGCTATGCAGGTTTATAGAAGGAAGACCATACAAAAACCTCTCAGAGGTCCAAGGCAGTGATCTGGTGCTGAAGCAAGAGATTGTTGGTTTTACAAACAAATATATAGGCTGTTCCTATTGTGAGCAGCCATGCAATTGTGGCCTGAGGGGTTGTGTGCAAGATTGGAGTTCATAAAAGGATGTCACCCAGGGTGCAGAGTTAGGATATTTCTGGGTTTGGTGACTTAGGAAAAAAAGATATGAGGAAAAAAATCTGCTTAGTTTTAAGGGTATATTTAGTAAGCACATTGACCTTTTCATTTCACAAGAAGGTATTGTTAAATTTAAATGTCTACAACACAATAGTCAAAATTAGAAAGTAATAGAACATGCCATCACAATAAGAGTTCACATATCAAATAGTTTTTGATACTCATTAAGCTCTTAAATTTCTTAATAGAAATTATGTGCACATGCCCACACATGTTAACTGTAATAGGTTTTCCTTGATATAGTTTCATGTATACCTTTAATACTGTAGCAAGGTATTCAGTTTTTGCATTTAATTATACTCTTTGAAAGACTCCCCAGCTTGTAATGTGTACAGTGTTTTAATTAAAATGCATTTTCACCAAGCCACAATGATAAATTTCTCGGAAAGGCAAATAATCAGCTTGTAATGTCAGCTCACTTTGATGCCTGGAGTCGTGTGTGTGTGTGTGTGTGTTAACTGAGGATAATCATAAGCCAAAAGATTATCATTATCATTTTATTACATTACTCTAGTTAAGGAGAATACATCAAAAGGAAGATTGCATTTGGCAGCCCGTTGCATAATGGTCTTTTGTTGGAAGGAAACGTAGCTCCCTCCCCTAGTGTGTATAGAACAACCCAGGACAATTCTGGCAGCTGGCCATGGAGTCTGTCCTGGCTTTGGCAAGAACAGATGGTTTTGGAGTCTGTTGTTCACATTTGATTTCCATGTTACAAATTTTGAATGAAGTCTTTACTGAACCCTTTGTCTTGAAGTCTGCAGCTCCTCACATCAGGGGGCAGTTAGGCGCCGGTCCTGACATGCCAATTTGACACCAGAGTACTGCCAGAACTTGGATTCCCCCTACCTCCGGCCCTCTACTGGATGGAAACAGTAAGTGTGGGTATACTGCCCTCCCGTGTCCAGCTTGGAGAGATGCTGAAAGCTGTAGTTCTGATCTCTGCTAATTCTGGAGAGAGAAATGGTTGAGCTCTCTCTTTCTGGTACTTGGGAGCAGCTATGAAGATGCCTGCTTGAATGCCAGATCCTTACCTGAAAAATCATAGTCCATAGACTTTCAACTTGGGGAATGACCTTGGGGCTTATCCATTTCACCACCTTCCTTCTCACAGCCTATACACATTTATTGAGCATCTACTATGTTTATAAATTTTAAACTTGAGATATTTATTAGCATCTGTGGTGTGTTAGGCATTGTGCCCTGAAGTGAGGGATACAATAGTGAAAAAAAGGACAAAAATCTCTACTTTAGTGGAACTTACAGTCAATTGGTGTGGTGGGAGACAAGGAGCAAGAAGACACCAAACAAGAAAATAATAAGGCATTTTTAAATTTAAGGTAAGACTATAAGAAATAGCAAAGCAATGTGGAGTGAAGGAAAGGTGCTGATGGTGGTTTTATAGATAGGTTGGTGAAGAAAAAGCTTCTTCTGGGAAGGGAATTTAAGAGAACTGAATGAATTGAGGGAATTAGCCATTTGTAACATGTTTAGGAAACTGAGGCCAGGGAAGGTGGAGAGGCTTGCCTAAAGTCTCACAGCTCTTTTGTGGTGGAAGTCACTCTAGAATGTATATTCCCAGATTCCAAAGCCAGTGTTATTTCTGAGTTGCATCCAGGTAAAATAACATAATTATTGAGCTGCTTCTTGATATCACGTAGACAGCTAGATGCTGGGTCAGCAGGAGATACACAAACATGAATTAAGGTGAATTTTCTCTTGTTAAGGGGCTTCATGACAGAATGTGTGTGTGTGTGTGTGTGTGTGTGTGTGTGTGTGTGTTAAGTGTCTTGTGCATAGAGTAGTTAGCAATCACCTGTGTGAATGGCACTTCATTATTCAAATATGGCATTGTAAATCTGTGGTGTCCAGGACGAGCCAATTGAGTGCTAGGTGGCTGAAGTGCCTTAGAGGATTCATTTCTAGGGAGGTGGCATCTTCAGATCGCTTGCTGATTCCCATCTACCCTCACCTCCCCAGGTCCAGTAGAATGGCTGCTCCCTTGTATTCTCCTGAATTCTGTGTCAGGGATGAGAAGGGACAATTTTAGGGGCCAAGTCAGAAGAACTCTATGAGGAAAAAGTCACTATTATTCACCAAGTGGTGGTGGTGATGCTCAAAGGTCATCCAATTCAGAGAGAGGTTCAAAGCACTAATGAACTGGAACCCCTGCCCATGTGGTTATTTAGTCACTGAGGATATACCAAGGAGGTGCTGCCTTTGTTGAGACCCCACCCCACCCACACTTTCTGCCACACTCTTGGCCCTTCCAGCTTGTACCACCCAATTCCCATTCCTTTCATGAGGCTGACTATACCGCACCTAGGATCTTTCTTCAGAAGAAATAGCCTCTTCCTTGTATCTCTTTACATAATGGTTCAAGGATTGGATATGATGTCATGTCTGACAGCTTAATTGTGGATGTGGCTTTCAACACACACCAGTAGGCTGCAAAGGGGTGAAGTAGGTAACTGGTTTAGCCTTCATTTACCTCTCATTTTTCTACTACCACAGGGACATTTTTTTTTAAATCAGCATTTTTGGAGTAAGGGAATTTCCAGTAGAAAATATGTTCCTTTGAAAATAAGTATATTTTATCTACTACTCTAACATACTCTTTTTCTGCCCTCCCCCTCAGAGAATAACACAAGTGACAATCAAAGATTGAGAGTTCAGAACGAAATATGATGAATATAATTCTGAGGTCAATGTTTAGTATGTTCTGTGTGGGTGTAATCAATTTCCTGAGGAAACCATCACCTCTTCTTCCCTGGGAAAGAAATGTTCCACGTGGTGGGTGGGAGAGGAAGAAATTCTTTCTTTACCTTTGCTGCTTGCTGATTGCCAAGACAAAGGTTTCAACTTCATTGTCATTCTGTCTTCTTCCTTTCCCTATTTCTCTTTCTCTGTCATAAATCAGCCATTATATCTATTTTTGGCTGGTGTCCACTTTTTCCATGCCATTCAGCCAATTGACTCCTCATTTATCAGTTGACAATAATTGGGCACTGATTATCCCAGCTCTTTTCCAGATATGGGAACTCCTTCACAGGATTTCCCCAAGTTTTTAACTGATTAGAAATTTTACTTTTTTTTTTTTTGGAAATTCTTCCATTAAGTGCTCTGTGCTCTCATTTACCACTTTATTTTATAAAGTTGAAGGATAGCAAAAGGATCCATTTGTGCTGATTTAGAAATGATAACAGCTTATATTTGCACAGTACTTTAAAAGTAATTTTGCATTTGTCTCATTTTCTCCTATAACAACCCTGGGAGGGAAATGGGATCATCCCTGTTTGATAGAAAGGCAGCAGAGATGTAGTTAGTTGAAATCATCAGTCTAAGCAATTCATAGAAATAACAGGTGTGTCCCCTGATGACCCCCGGAGGTAGTTTGGTCTCTGATAATTAAACTTAAACAAGATGCAATAGATCAAAGCAAAGGGATGTCTCTGGAAGGTATTAACATAAGGAAGTGATGTGTCAATGAAAATAGAGGACTGAGAGAGTAAATGAGGCCATTGACCCACACATTTAAGGTGGCAGGAAGAAGGAGAAGGGGAAGGGGAAGGGGAAGGGGGGACGAGGAAGAGGAGGGGAGGGGAGAGGAGGTGGAAGGGAGTATAGGGTAAAACTGGTTTGAGGTTTGCCATCAAAAGTAATTTGCTTGTATACAAGCAGAGATATGAAAAAATGTGCTCTATTTGTGTAATAAGAATTGTAATGCATTCCGCTGTTATATATAAATAAAAAATTAATTTAAAACCCCATAATTTGCTGAACGTCATATATCTAGCTTATAGCAGCCAAAAGTAGCAGAGGATTCTCAGTGTATTAATTTCTACCAATGGAGGCATACCAGAGTGAGAAGGGCCATGGTGTGAGGTGGAGATAAAAAAGCAAGAAACTAAAAAAAAAAAAAAAATCTCTTAAGTCAGTTAAGGGACAGTATCTCTCATGTCAAAGGGGAAGCAATGAGGCTGAGCACTATGTGAGAGGAGGGGATTGGTCACAGAGTTTAGAGAATTTGTGACAATGAGAAAGTGCCTACTCCTCCACCTGAATCCCTTGGTGCCTCCTGTAAGGATAGCCCCTTAAACTCAAGTTTTGCATATTTCCACCATCTAGGACTTTTCCCAGATAGAATCTAGGTGCAGAGTTTTCCTCTTTACTTTGTGTTATGCACTCTGTCTGATGCTAGATCACTTTACCTAGGAAGCTGGATGAGATGGGTATACTGTGAAGTTAATGGTAATTGCTGTGGATCATGGAAGATGTTTCTGTATCTTATGTATTAACTCACAAAACATTTTGGATCGTACGGACATATTCATCTTTAGTCACCAGGGGCTAATCTAGTGTTTGGAAATAATGTTAAGGAAGTCTAAAGCATTCAGTCAATGAATGTTTTTTTGAGGGTGGGGCCATCCTATCTATATTCTTTATTTCAAGTCTTGATGCTGATGTGAGTAAAACTGAGTGGCCAGCAGCATGGAGATTGACTTGTAGGATGCTTAGAAAAGTAGATCAACCACTTTCATGTCCACATTTTACACGTGTGGACACAGAAGTCCAGAAGATTGAAGCCACTTCCTGGGGTCATGCAGATAATGACAGAGGCAGAATCAGAAGCCAGATCAATTGATTTACTGTGGTGTAGAATGGAATATATTGACATAGAAGGAGTTTAGCAGATACTGACCTTACCTCTACTTGGTATCATCAGCCTGGGGCCCTTTAGGTACCTGCCACTCTCTGTGTAGTCCATTTTGTTCAAAACTGCTTTGTGCCAGATGAAAATTTCTAGTTTGATGCCTAGAGGTTCTTCACTACTTGTCCAGTGTTTACCCTGTCTAGAACCAAAGCCTGCTTGCTGGAAAAATTAATACCACTCACAAATGGTCAGGAAAAAAAATCCTAAAAGTTAATCATTGCTTCATATAGTCATGGACTTTGGCACAGACTCCCCAGAACCTAAGGAGTTCAGGAGTGTTTCATTTAGATGGCTGATGATAATAAGTGAGAGAAAAGAAGGTAGAATCCATTATTAGGTTAGTGATAAACAATAGTGTCAGCACTCCTCATCTCATTGGTATTGGTAAATGTTAGAAGCTCCAATCTGTTCTTCCTGAATATAATTTCATGATGTTTGAGTAGGATCATGGATCAGAGATTTAAATATCCCAAGTTTCTCAAGACTATAGGAAATCCTATAGAAATGGAATCCTGATGAAGGCCCACTGCTTTGTGATTATTTTCTATTGCTCTAAAAAAACACTAAATGTCAAGTTTTTGTTCATCAAATCTGATAAAGGAGTTAAATATTCATTACAGGTATTACCTATGCTAATTCCCTTGTTTTAGTTTACCTATCAGATTGACCATGTGTGCAGTTAATAAAATATTTGACTTTGAACTTTATATTAGTGAAGATAGATGCTTGATTGTGTTTAAAAATCCTATCAGCATTTTACACATACTTTACAAAATATGTATTCTTTATTTTGACAGGATTATGTATGAGAGATGAGAGATGTTTATCTTTTCTAGATCTTTTGTCCCTGGCGATTTGCTGTAACCTTTTATAAATCAAAGCACTTATTGATCTATAGATTTCTTATTATTCTGTGCATGAATAGCTATTGCTATATGACTGGAGAAACTGAACTGCCATATAGTCAGGGTGAAGCATATTGATTTTCATGGGCTGCAGTATTCTTTTCTGAAAGAACATGTTGAATTTTAATTTCCTGAGAATGTCAGCTTGCTTTGCCTGTCGAGAAATTAATCTGGGGCTAGTGTTTACTGGTGTGATATCAGTCTCATATACTTGATCAGACATCATGTCATCTTATTACATGGATATATTTCAGAGGCATTGCCAACCCTTGTATTTAGAATCCCACCCTTCCTTTTGTTGAATACATTTAGCATCAGTAAACAAGTGACCAGTAAATGTAAAAATTAATACCTGACACAAAATAGGCATTTCATTTTAGATATCACTTACTGAGATATTATTAACAGCTGGCATAGTACCACATTATCTTATCTATATATCTATCCACCTCCCTCCATCATATACCTGCCTACCTACCTATGTCTCATTTAGTCCTCCAAATAAATCTTGTGAAGTAGGTATTTTTTAATTTCCATTTTACAGGAAGGAAACTGAGGTTCAGAGAGGTCATGTGACTTATCCACAGTCATACACCCTGTAACCTGTAAAAAGTGGTAGAGCTATGGCCTGGAACCTAGTTTCCCTAACTCCAGAGTGTACTTAGCTTTACCACTTCTCACAAAAAAGGCCAGAACTGACTTTAAGATATTCAGGTCTTCCCTATCTCCAACAAATAGCAAAGCAAGACTCAACCAAAGGAAGAAGAGAGAATCAGACCTGATGTGAAGGTCTGTACTCAAGTAGTGCTATCTGTTAGCAGCTGTCTACATCCACAATTAGAGGCCCCTAAAGGAAGTGTTATACAACGAAGTTCCCATATTTTAGACATCTGAATTTTAAATTTTAAATGGAACTACTTTAACTTTTCCTACTGTCTTGTTTCCTGCTGAGAAAAAAAAATCAGTGGTTACTTAAAACAAAATAAAAAACAAAATCCTTATGCAAAAAAGAAATAATTGTCCAGAACAGCCAAATCCATAGAGAAAGAAAGTAGAGTAGTGGTTGCCTCAGGCCTGCAGAGGGAAGGGAGGAAATGTAGAGTAACTGTTAATGTGTACAGGGCTTCTTTTTAGAATGATGAAAATGTTCTGGAATCAGATAGTGGTGATGATTGCATATCTTTGTGAATATATAAAAAGAACCTTATGAATTGTGTACTTTAAAGGAGTGAATTTTATGACATGTGAATTATAGCTCAGTTTTTAAAGAAAAGGAATGATTGTGCCTCCTGCCTTTCTAAATGTCAGTTTCCTCATATTCTGTGTATTATGAACAGTCTGCTGTTAAGGAGGAAAACTTCTGGAAATGGAATGTCTGCTTAAAGCATCCATGTCCTTGGGGGTTCACAGTGCTCTGGAATGCCATCTGTGACCTATGACCCTTGACTAAAGAACAGTAGTGACTTTGAAATCAGCTCTGCCAAGGAGCTGGTGAGTATGGGCTCCAAGTAACTGCTGGGGACTTTCAACTTATTGATAAAAAGTTCCCTATGAAAGTAGAAGAGCCAGTTTGGGTCTGTGCCTTTCTGCAGGATACTCAGGTAAAGATTATTTTTCCCTCCAGGAGAAACGTGAATAGTTAAAAAGTGTAACTTCCCAAGTAACTTGATTTATCTTGAAGTGCAGTAATTTGCTACACGTGCGTTTTCCAGAAAGCACTAATCAATTCCAGGTCAGGATCAGTTAAAGCACCCCACAAATTGATAGTGAGGTCTTAAAAAGGCTCAGCAGCTTTGGAACGTTAAATTTACTTGCTGTAAATTTGGAATAAGAACATAAAGAATCACTTTCCAGCAAGATGATGAAAATTCATCATGTTCATTATGTGTTTCTTCAGAAGCACACTACATTAATTTTCCTGCTCAACTAAGTGGAGGAAGTAAGGTTTCTCATTACTAAAAAGTTGCTCTGATGTTTAGAGAGGCGATCCAATTCCATTAATGAATCCAATCTGCTCTGACTTGTGATACTGTTTAATGTGTCCTAAAAACTCTAATATGGATAAGTGTCATACAAACCAGTAACAGGTTTTCTCCCCTTAAAACAATGGCTAAGAAGGGGTTGGTTAAACTTAGCTTTGTTTTCCAAGTATCCAAATGCAACAGTTTACCGTCAGCTCTTGATTATCGTGGTTGGCTCCTCTTATAAAAATATGTCTTTGCCTTTGCATATTGCTACACTTTTGGCTCTGGGGGATGCATTGGAATGAAAGATGCAGGAAAATAAAAAAGTTTGGTGGTCAGCATCACTTCCTCCAAGCCCCCTTCAGACATCTGTCCCATTCCAGGGCATACTGGAAAATGAGAGCATTGCCTCCCTCCACCCACAGGGGCCTTTTGCTAGCTAGATGGAAAGCATAAAGAGTTTTCATGTTTAAAGGGCCTCTTGCTCAGATGGAGCCAGCATGAGGAAGGAAGAGGAAAAGCAAGACAATGAAGTGCATGAGCATCAAGCATCCTGTCACCTACTTTGCTAGTTAGAACTTGAAAGCAAATTCATGCATCTGAGGGCACCTGAGATAGGTTGGCCTGTCTTTGTAGGCCCTGTAAAACATACTTCCCATTTCATGTTAAGGAACCCCAAAGAGCTTTGCAAACTGTGCTGAGGTTCAGAATTGCTGGATTCCTCCTGATGTGCAACCTGTGGTGTTGTGAACGGTAGCAGCTGTTAACATAGCTTCTAGAAATGTTGCCCCAAAATTCAGATCAGGAAGGGGACATTGTACCTTAGGTTGCTGTGATTTCAACACCTCTAGGCCTAGGTTTCTTGGCTCTCTTTGGCCTCTTTCTGCTTGAGCTCTTGTGCCCAAGCTGAGTTCTAGGACACTTGAAACTTGGATATCTTTTTTTTTTGGGGGGGGGGAGCTAATATCTGTTGTGGTCTCTCAGGCCTCTTTGTTTACCCCTTGATATCTGCCAAATTCTGCTGGCCTAATGAACTTTCTGAACTGGCCTTTGCTAACCTGTCTTCTTGCTGACTGAATGAAAAGCCTTGGCAGCCTTGTTTGCATTAGACATGGCATCTATTCTTGTGGCAGATCCCTATCTGTAACCATGAGGGCTAGGCACAGAAGTTTATAGGATAGATAGATAACCAGTCTAAACTTCGACAGGCATTTCTTGGCTGTCAGTGCTTACGGAGGGGAACAAAGTCACAGGTGATCTGATAAAGTGAATGATCCAAAATTCATTTGTGTTAGAGTTTGGGGTGGACATGCACACTCCATCATGTAGCCATATATAATCAGAAACTGCTCAGAGTCCAATCCTAACTTCCATTTTGTGGTAAGATGCTAGGAGGGGATAAGGAAGAGGAAATGGAAGTGGAAGATGAGGAATGAAAAGAATAAGAGGAAGGGAAGAAGAGAAGTCAGAAGAGGGGCAGAAATATGGATGAGGAAATGTGAAGAGATGTACTGGGAGGCAGAGTATTTCTGTGAGTTAAAATAGGGGGAGAGCTGAGTGCTTCCAAAGGTAACTGACTTGCTGTGCTGGGCTCTGCTTTTCCTTCTGTGGACTAAATACTAACCTCAGATATGCATTTTTTATCACAAAATTTCAAGCTTGATTACTTGCTAAAGTGCTCCTTAGATAGTCACCTTTTATTATATTCTCCATAGAGATGAAACTTAGCAAGTGGTAATTATTATGCTGAAGGTCCTAGCACCTTGCAGAGAATAAGCTTGCAGGGTTGAACTTAGCCTTGTCCTGGTCCAGGGCCTTAAGGCTGGTCCTCTGTCTCCCAAGGAAAAGATGGAAGGGAATGCCAGGAGTGTTCAATAGGTATAGTCCCTCTGGTAGCATTTAAGGCTATTTCTTCATGGAGGAATTGTTAGTTTGGGAATGAGTTCTGTGATGAGTCACTGTGGTTTGCATGATTCATGGAGGTGTTTGCAAATAACAGTGTTTCTGACCCCACAGGAATTCTGAATGTCTTCCTCAGAACTACTTGGAACATTGTGGCAAAAATCCTTAAAAAAAAAAAAAAAGTTATTGAGGGCACTGTAGAGATTGGATTTCATATCAGACAGGAAATTCCTTCAGAACAGAAGTTAAGTCTCTTGGCATGCTTAGTTCAGTGTCTGGCACAGAATGGGCACTCACTGGACATAGGGGTGTAGTCTAACCAGATGAGGACAGCTTTAGCTCTTGCATTTCCTTGGTCTTATGAAAGGGTTTCAGGAAAGAAGCCTACTCCAATGGATCCCTTTCTGACAAAAACAAATCTGAAGTTCATCTTTGCAAATAGAAGACATCCACTAATGAAGATAATGTTACATATTATTTTCTCAGTTGGTAGAAAAGGTGTTTTATTAGTCTCCTGTTGGCTTGGCTGTAAAATCATTTCATGGAATCCCTAGTCTTCTCATTTTGAGCCCTAATGCCTGGGTAAGTGCTAGCCTCTGTGATCCTGGCTGTGTAGCCAGCCAGCTGTGACAGTGACCATCTGGCCTGGCTTTTCACTCTCCCTGCATCAGGATTGACTAATGTGGCAGGAAAACATTCCCATTAAATTATAGTAGATGAGGCACGCAAGTGGGTTTACTTTTGAAGTGAAGGAAATGAGACTGAGATTCCCTTCCAGTCTGTATCACTATAGAGCTCTTTATCAGTGAGGCAGTGGAAAAGAAAATATGAAGCACCTCTGTAAATGCAGAGGATTGATTCACAGAGAAAAAGAATAAAAAATACGGAATTAAAAAGAAACAAAATGTAAAGCTGTAACGGGGGAGGAAATACAATATGTCACATACTGAGAACATCGTTTTTGAAATAATTTTCAATAAGTCAGTGAGAGCTGTGCAATTCCACAGGGCTTGAGATATGAGAAAAATAAAGTAAATATTTGAAATAAGCCATTATGAGGAAAGGTCTCTGATGAGTTGCTAGTCACTGTGACTATGCTATAATGATACTAAGACAGAAATCTTTGGAGCCTCCCTTTTGGAAGTTTTTATTGAGGTATTCAAGTTCATTGTTCTCTTTTCCTTTAGGGTGTTTGACTGTGGTAGTGATGTTGCCCAGTGGTCTCCTCCTAAACCATTAGCAATACAACCTGCTTTGTTTCTAAAGTAGGGAACCAGATTTCTAATGGGTGACTGTCACTGAGACTGCAGGTCCAGCCTTGCAAAAGCAAATTGATAGGTAATTGTATCAACTTGTTTCCATGGATTGCTTTCAGAGCTTGGTGATTATTGTGGAACTAGCCAGCTGGAACTCAGAGTTAGCTCATGTCCACTCTTCGCAGGCCACCAACAACTACCTGTCTTTGAGGCAGGGTGATGATCTTGGGCACAGATTTTTTTTCTCTTAAGTGTTATAAGACAGACAGAAAGGAATATAAAATGAGGTGTGGCTGGGCTTTCCAGAAAATGAAAATATGTTATTAAAACAAAGTATGAAAGCAAATATTATACCTTCATAAAAAGCCTCCTCATGGGAAGGACAAGTAAGAAAGGGATAATCTAAAATAGTTGTGCCAGGGCAGTTTCAAAATTTAATATAACCAAAAATATTAAGGTGAAAGAGAAATGAGCTGCACTGTTGAATAGTTAGGAAACTATAAAGTACTTTTCTAAAATTAAAATAGTAACTTTCTCTCCAATCCCACTTTTATAAGATTAGAACACATTAGTGGCTATCTTCAGAGCTTATAAAACCAAATTTAAACTCCATAGCATGGCATGTAGGTCCCTTCCTTGCCTGGCCCCAGCCTGCTTCTAGATTCTTCCATATGGTCTGAATAATCATTTCATCAATCCATATGGCATTTATGGAAAGGCACCCTGTGCAAGACATTGCTACATGTGTTGTGATATAACACCACATCAGTCTACTTTGGTAGGGGCTTTATTAGTTCACCATGCTCCTACTTAGGCCCCATTAAAAAATTATGAGGTGCCAAGTGCCTGGGCAAGGACTGTAGCAATAGCCTGGGGAAATAGGACCAGGATGTGGTGAGAGAGGGAAGAAAGACTCTGAGTAACAAAAATGATGGACACAGTCTATTCCTGTATTTGTTTTTTATTTTTCAATGAATTTCCAAACATGTATAAACTCATCTAAAATCATGCAAGATGAAATTGGCTAAGCTCTGTGTGATATATTAACACAATGGAACATCACATAGTTACATGGGAATGTGTATGTGAAATAACTATTAAATAACTACTAAATAGCTATGAAATAACAATTATATTACTCATAATATTTAACATCTATTGAGTGCTTGTATGCCAGGCACTATTCTAAGCATTTCATGTATTTTTGATATATATTTTTAACATGTAACCCTCATGAAAACCCTCCAATATTAGGTACTATTATTCCAAATTTATAGGTAGAGAATCCAAAGTACAGAAAGGCCAAGTGACTGGGTCAATGTCTCACATCCACAATTTGAAAGGATGCATTCTAGTTCTAACTACTATACTATACTATCTTTGTACATGAAAAAAAATTAAATGTGTAAAAAAGCTACCCATACATAAATGAGTTGTTAAAGACAATACATAGTGATGCAAATGATTGGATTTTACATTACATTCATTCTTATGTAAATAAGCTTAAATCTGCATGAAGAGGAAAAGATTGAGGATACAGTTTAGTGTCATGGAGGTCAAGGTAAAGCAATTTAGGAAGGGGAATGTCAACACTTTTGAATATTAACTGAGGTCACTTAGCTTCCTAAGTGACTATGGGTGGGTTCACTTCATAATTGTAATTGTTTCTTCATCAGAAAAATTTTCTGTTGTCTTACAACTGTCTTTTGAAGATTAAGGAGATAATGTTAGTAAATTCCTTGTGATTTCCTTTGATAATAACAGCTTTTTAAAAATACAAGTATAATTACAGACCATATTTCTAGGGTGTAAAAAGCTAAGGGAAGAATTTGTCTGAATTTTTCAAGTCTTGTGCAGTAGTCTAAGGCATTTCATGTTCTCCAACTCTGGTTGTTGGCAACATAGTCTGAAATATCTTGATTTCTGGAGGGGTGAGCAAACAAGCAGATTGCTGGTTTGGTGTTATGTATACAAGTTAACTGATGGATTAACTAAATTTTTCATTTGTAATGTTCACTTTGGCACAATGTGAACTGCACATGATGTCTAGGTAACATCCTTTGACCTTTCATTCATTTTTCATTCATTCGTCCATTAATTTAGCATACATATGAGAGCCTCTTACATACCCTGAATCTATGTAGGCTCTGGAGTTAAGGTAAAGTAGACCCATAGTCCTTGATCATGGAGCACTTTCAACCTAGCTAGAGAGATATATTTGCAACTACAGATTGTCATAACATTTCAGTGTGTACAAAACAGTTATAATAGGTATACAAAATATACTATGGGAATGAATAGGAAGTAGAAAGCAAACTAGGTAGGCTGAAGAAGTTTGTGTAGTTGCTGTCTCTTTTCAGGTAAACAAAACACTAATGGGCTGAAAAGTACATACAATCAAAATGTCTCAATCCCAGCCACTACACACACACACAGCATGGACTTCTAGGCTTTAAGATCCTGTGATTTTTTTTAGACAACTGCCAAACAAGGGTGCTTTCCAAACCACATTGCATTTGGATGTAACTGAACTCACATGCAGATATTTTTATTCATCTCTGATCACTTAATTAAGCCCAGTGCCATTGTCACATCTTTATATGACTCTTAAGGGTCCTACCTGCTATTTGGAAAATTGTTCATGGGCTCTATACAGTTATTATATTCAAACCAACCTCTTAGAGACATTCAGGGAACCCCAGATTATAAAAAACAAACAAACTGGTATTTCCAGTAAAGCATCTCTTGCATGTCTGGCTGCCATTTTAAACTAAGTCTGAAGTGTCCTTTCTCATTTTCACCAATAAGGAGTTCATGATATTGCTATAACAGACTTTATGTTCACCTTGCCCAGGCCTAAAAGTACTTGGAAACTATTTTAAATTCTCCCTTGTTTATGATAGTTGCGTTAGTCAGCTTTTCATCACTGTGAACCAAAATATCCAACAAGAACAACTTAAAGGATCAAGAGTTTATTTTGCAGTTTTCATTGTATAAATCTTTCACCTCTTTTGTTAGGTTGATTCCCAAGTATTTTATTTTATTTTTTTTTGAGGATATTGTGAATGGAGTGTTTTTCCTCATTTCCGTTTCAGAAATTTTGTCGCTGATATACAGAAATGCCTTTGATTTATGCGTGTTGATTTTATATCCTGCCACTTTGCTGAATTCATTTATTAGCTCTAGTAGTTTCTTTGTAGACCCTTTTGGGTCTTCTAGGTATAGAATCATGTCATCCTCAAATAGTGATAATTTAAGTTCTTCTTTTCCTATTTTTATGCCTTTAATTTCTTTTGTCTGTCTAATTGCTCTGGCCAGTGTTTCAAGAACTATATTGAATAGAAGTGGTGATAGAGGGCATCCCTGTCTTGTTCCAGATTTTAGAGGGAATGCCTTTAATTTTTCTCCATTCAGAATGATGCTAGCCTGAGGCTTAGCATAGATAGCTTTTACTATGTTGAGGTAAGTTCCTGTTATCCCTAGTTCTTCTAATGTTTTGAACATAAAGGGATGCTGTACTTTGTCGAATGCTTTTTTGCGTCTATCGAGATGATCATATGGTGAGGATGTGGGGAAAAGGGTACTCTTGTACATTGCTGGTGGGACTACAAATTGGTGCGGCCAATTTGGAAAGCAGTAGGGAGATTCCTGGGAAAGCTGGGAATGGAACCACCATTTGACCCAGCTACTGCCCTTCTTGGACTATTCCCTGAAGACCTTAAAAGAGCGTACTACAAGGATACTGCCACATTGGTGTTCATAGCAGCACAATTCACAATAGCTAGACTGTGGAACCAACCCAGATGCCCTTCAATAGATGAATGGATAAAAAAAATGTGGCATCTATACACAATGGAGTACTATGCAGCAATAAAAAATGACAAAATCATAGAATTTGCAGGGAAATGGATGGCACTAGAGCAGATTATGCTTAGTGAAGCTAGCCAATCCCTAAAAAACAAATGCCAAATGTCTTCTTTGATATAATGAGAGCAACTAAGAACAGAATAGGGAAGAAAAGCATGAGAAGAAGATCACCATTAAACAGGGACGAGAGGTGGGAGGGAAAGGGAGAGAAAAGGGAAGTTGCATGGAAATGGAAGGAGACCCTCATTGTTATACAAAATTACATATAAGAGGTTGTGAGGGGAATAGTAAAAAAAACAAGGAGAGAAATGAATTACAGTAGATGAGGTAGAGAGAGAAGATGGGAGGGGAGGGGGGATAGTTGAGGATAGGAAAGGTAGCAGAATACAACAGTCACTAATATGGCATTATGTAAAAATGTGGATGTGTAACCGATGTGATTCTGCAATTTGTATTTGGGGTAAAAATGGGAGTTCAGAACCCACTTGAATCAAATGTATGAAATATTATATGTCAAGAGCTTTGTAATGTTTTGAACAACCAATAAAAAAAAGAGTTTATTTTGTCTCACAGTTTCAGAGGTTTGGTCCATGATCTATGGATTCCATCACTCTGCACTTAAGGGAAGCAGAACATCATGGAGGAAGGGTGTGGTGAAAGAGTTCTGCTCACCTCATGGTGGGCAGGACACAGAGAAGGAAAGGTAAAAGGACTACAAGGAAGATAAGCATGACTTCTAAGACATGCCCCCAGTGACTGACCTCCTCCAGCCATGCCCCAACTGCCCACAGTTACGACCCAGTCAGTCCATTCAAACTAGGATGGATTATTAGGTTACAGCTCCCATGATCCAATCATTTTGTGGGTGGACATTCCTGCATTAACACAGGAGTTTTGGGGGGACACCTCATATCCAAACTGTAATAATAGCCAATAATCACATTGCTGCTTTAATTTATGTTAGTTGCTAAGTAGACCTGCTACTATGGTTGTTTCCAAAATATTTGTCTGTGATGAAAAATTTTCTTTGTGAAAATCTATTCTGATGACTACATGTAACTTATAGATCAATTTCGAGCAACTAAAGAAGAGGGTTATCTGACAGGCCAAGCCCTGTTAGTCCTTTCTTTGTTATTGCTTCTTTTCTGTACTCCTTTTGGCTCTTTGATTCACCTTGTATAGTTTCCATAAAGAAAGGTTAACAAGTACTTCAGAGAGCTCAGATAATCATCACATTATAATTGTCTCAAGCTCTGGTGCATTGTTGAAACATTCAACAGTCTACCCTGCTTTTGACCCATATAGTTTTAGGGGGATGAGCTGGACCCAGCATTCTTCTGACCTTTGGGCTATCACTACAAGGGTCGAGGGAAATGACCAGCTGGAAAGGCATAACAACCAGACAGTGTGCACAGAGCGACAGCAAGATGGATGTGGATGTGAAGGATCCTGAGATGCCCATCCCAAAATACTCAGAGAGAGGTGAAAGTAAGGAATAATGCAAAATAGTGAAGGGCTCTTGGCATTAATGGCTATATTTAAAGAGAGGCTCTTCACTTAATGATATCTCACACACAGCAATGACCGCTATAGGTGCATTTTACTACTCCAGTTGAAAGACAAAAATATGTGCATCGTACAGGCGAGGGTCTCAAACGCCAGTAACTCACTGTGGTTCTGAGGACAGTGTAGGGATAAACTAAGCAGTGCCTGAAAGACTGAGACAAGAGGACTGTTTGGTGTAATTCCTGGGAAGGCCAGCAGGGGGAACCAGCCATTTGGTTGATACCCTGTAGTCTGAATAATGAGATGGAGAAACTGTTTTGATCAGAACTAGCAATGAATTTGGTTTACAATATCTCCTCAGTTTTCTGCCATATGTATTATTAGAAAGATAAATTTAGAGTAGATAAACTAAAAATAATTCCATAATTACAACCCTAGAAGCTTAATGTATTACTGATGGAAAAAGGCTTCTTTGATTTGACAGAAAGATGTCTTTGACCATTGTTCTCTTTGCTCACTTGTTGATGTTTGCCAAGCATACCACAGTCTCCCCCTTCTGGGAAGCTTTTTCTTTTTCATAAGCTTTGTGGTCTTATTCTTTCCACAGATAACCTTTTAAAATAGTTCTGATGATACACCGTTCTTTAAACCCATAAACCAAGTACGTTTTTAATTTTAAATTTTGAAATAAATATATACTCAATATTATACTAATCAGATATCATAAATTATGCTTATGATTCACAGAGATGCCTAGAAGTACCTTCTTTTTGATAGGTTACTTTTCTTTTTCCAAGGTATCTCTTTTTCAACACGATACATTCAGTTCTGCCAAAGTCACTCATATAATGAATTGCTTTGTCCAATCCTGTCACTTCCTTGTCAATATACACATTTTTTTGCTTTTTTTGGGTAAAGACTATGTAGTATTGACCCCTGCACTATACTAAGTTTATGATCTTTTATGCTATAATGGATGTTTTGACAGTTAAGAGAGTTAGGCTAGACCGAGTGCATGATCTTGGGATCTAGTATTAATAAAATGACCTGTCTATTTGTCTGTTTACATCAATCTCACCATATCTGATAATGTGTACTTGATATATGAAAGTAGCTTTGAGAGGGCCTGACCCAAGATGCTGATAATAAGGAAAATGCTGCTTAAGCTAAGCTAGAGGATCAACAAAATCAACAAGTTATGGATGAGAACAGAGCTATGCAAATTCCCTTTGAAGAGACTAAATACAAAAGAACAATGAAGTCAGGTATTGTCTAATTTTGTAAAGTGTAAATATAGAAAAAAGACTGGAAGCAAATGCCCAAAGTCAACTACTGTCCATACTAGTTGGTGAGAATGTTGGTGACTATTACTTTATTTCTTTCAGCTTTATTTTTTCTTAAATTTCATAAAGAGAGGGAGTGAAGCTGAGACAGACAGACTTAATGGCTCCTGGGAAAAAAGACCAGATAGTAGCCTGATTGACAGTGTTAACAGCTGAAGAAAGAATGTGTCAGTCGAGGAGTGGGGGTCAGGGGCTGTCAGTCATGAAGTAGATAAAAAGGAACAAGTTACAGAGAAAAATAGTAACTCTTGACCAACTCACTCCAACCAGGAAAGAAATTGCATTCTAAGTCTTTGCTCTAAGGCACAGAGATAGTGGTTATAAGTGAGGTCTCATAAGCAGACTGACTTGGATTCACATCTAATGGCTACCATTCCCCAGCTTTAAGCTAAGGCAAGTGGCTATACCTTTCTAAGCCTTAGTTTCTGCCTGTAATATAGGTGTTTTAATGATACTTACCATATAGGGCCATTGTGAGAATAAAGTAACATGATTTATATATTTAACATGGTACTTGGCACATAGTAATCCCTTTATAAATGGTAGATATTCTGATATTATTTAGACTATCCTATTCATAGAGATCTCTTTTTTCTTTTTTTAAAATTTGTTCTAATTAGTTATACATGACAGTACATCTCTCTTAACATGATGTCATTATTAGGCATTTGAATCTTGTATCTTGAGTTGACATTGATTCTGAAGTTATAAAGCAAGCTTTGGGTTATAATTTGGTTTCCCATGTTGTTTGGTAGCAGGGAGATTATGTGAGGATCTGTTGCCTCATGAAGCATCAGTGTCATTATAGATGGGAATAATCTTTACATTTGATAGTGGGTGAGGTTTCATCAATCTGGGACATTATTAAAGTTGAGGTTTCTTTTTACCTTTTCCAATTTTACTTTTAATAGTAATTGTACATATTAGTAGAGTGTGGTTAAAATTGAGTTTTAAGTCTCCAAACTCCAGGCATTTTAAAATTATAAAAATTTCCCTTTGTGAACTTGGATGATGTGAATCTACCCCTGAGAGGAGTCTGTACATTTCTACTGAAGGCCAAATCCAGGCCCAATGAGGTTTTCTAGTAGCCAGACTGCTAGCATCCTTCAGCCAATTAACTCCCTTTGTTTCTATTAAAATTCTGAAGAATAAGCTGGGTGCAATGGCACATGCTTGTGTGTATGCCAGCAGCTCTGGAGTCAAGGTAGGAGGATTGCAAATTCAAAGCCAACCTTAGCAATAGCAGCAACTCAGTGAGATTCTGTCTGTAAATAAAATACAAAATAGGGCTGGGGATGTGGTTCAGTGGTTGAGTGCCCCTGAGTTCAATCCCTGGTTAACCCCCATCCAAAAAATTTGAAAGAATAAAACAAAAAATAACATTTTATGTTTTCTGTATATGTCCAAGTCTGATATTTTATGTGTGTCATGTTTGAGTTCCTATAGTTACCTAGTAAAATACTGAAGTGTATTGTCATTTGAGTTGATGTGTAATGTCATCCAACAAGTATATGTTGAGAATTATGACAGAATTATAGAAGTTACAGAGCTTGAAGGGATTTTAGCACTCAGCTAGTCCTCTCTCCCTGAGGGCCAGAGAAAGAAAATGACCTATCCACAGTGACAGGTAGTTTATTTGAGATGGCACTGTGTTCATATAAAAGCATGAAGAATTTCTCTGAATTACTCATCAAAGCAGAGATATAGGGGAACAGAGTGTCTTGGAAACCAAGAATAAAACTAAAAAATGAAGGATTCACCTGATTCTTCTTCTACCATGTGAAAACTACTCCATAGCTAAAGTTCTTCATTGAACTAACTTAAAATTAAAGAGGAAATGTAGAGTTCTTTTGGTATATTCACTTTATTGATTTTTTCCCCTTTGTTTTGCTATTTCTAATGGAGAAAGAACTGTCATTAGCACCCAAGAGCTGACACTCTGTGAATCAGGTCAAATTAAAACACAGTTCTGCTAATTTCCCAGGACATTTTGTTCATCACAAGCAAATACCTGAAATACTTTTCTTTCTTCTTTTACCTTACAAGAGGACTTCCTTCCTTCTACATAGCACTTAGATTTTATTTACATTTCTCCCTCAATTTTAAGTTAGTTCAGCTACTTATTGCATCATTTTCTTTTTTTCTGGCTTTGTGTTTCTCTGTGAGTTGGTACTGCTCTTCAGATTTGGTACACAGGCTGTCTCCACTCTGCTCTCGTGACTAATTCATGTCTTTTTTTTTTTTTTTTTTTTTTTTTTTAGTAAAAAGCAAGTCCCCTACCCGCTTTTATGTTATTTGAAATTTATATTATTTTTACGTTAATGATAAATTCATTAACAGTGAATGTGCTTTCCTCTCTCCTTCAAGGAAAATGTCTGGTGTCCCATATTGAGCACTAGAGAGGAATGCTTAAGAGTTCCCTTTGAATTCTAGCTCTATAGCACTTAGTAAGTAGTTGTAAGGCTTTGGACAAGTTACTTCTGCTCTCTGAGCCTCAGTTTTCTCACCTAAAGAATGGGAATAATAAAAATAATATCTAATCTTATAGGATGGTTGTGAGGATTCAATTAATTAATAAAATATAGGAGGTTTAGAATAGTGCCTGTTCCAAATGAACATGCAATGGTGACATGAGTTGTTACTGTTGACATTGTCATTGCTATTATTGTTATCTAGTCATCACTGCAAAGTCAATATGCTGACATCAAGTTAACTAATGATACTCAGCCTGGATTGTCAATCTCAGCACTGGCTCCAACAATGCCTTGGCATTTATAGAACAAAATAAACTATCATTTATTTAATGGAAAAGGGGCCCACAGTTTATATGGGGGAGATGGTGTATAATAATAACATCAGCCCAAATGAGCTAATGAAATAGACAATTCCAGCTAGGTTGGGACAAGTCACGATGAATCGGTTTATCTGGTTCCTTCTCAGCAACAGACCTTTCTTGGTGTTGGTATGTCCTATCATCATGCAACAGCACCTTTATTTTTATCAATACTGATGTACATATGTTCAGATAAATTAACATTCTCATCTGACCCAACTCCTTTTTTAGAAACAATTTTGTAAGCCAGTGTGTGAGCTGACCCACATGATCCCTTGTGTAAAAAAAAAAAAAAAAAAAAAAAAAAAAAAAGAGGAATAGTGTTCCATTGTATTTTAACCAATGGCAGGTAAACTTTTTTTTTTCATGGAAACATTCACTGACCTCTATCTGGCATTCTTTCAGAGATACATGGAAAGGAGAAAAAATCCAATACAGGAAGAGCAAAGTGATGTAGAGAAAGGAGATGCATTAGAATTTGTCAGCATATATGAGTATTGGTAGCTTCTATGGTAAAAGCTCAGATCCTAACAGTTCTGAAAGCTTTTAATAAAGGCACAGTATTGAAAAACAGTAAGTTAATTATGGGCCTAATATAGGGGCAATTTAAATTTACATTTAAAAACAAATGAAGCATTCATATTAGGTATGCCAGGACTATATGACACCAATATTTCCCTCCCACTCCCTGACTAGAGGAATTATAGACTAAAGAATAATAGGAAAGAACTTACTTATCCAGTTTGCTTTTGGTCATTCTGGGCTAGAGGCATTGACTTTAGCTGCTTCCATATGCAGATTTTAGAAAATGATAAACTAGAATTTTAATTTGTCTCTTCATGGCATGTCTCAAACTTGAACCACATTTTGAGTGGTTTCCCTTCAGCTTCCTTTCTTTGAGCAGATAGAACTTTCAGTGATGTTAGCGCCACTGTTCTGGACCCTATGAACTGGAATTTATAACACAGGTCAGGCTAATGATATCAGCTAAAGAGGACACAGTGCAATTGTGCTGTGATTTCCCTTACACTGAGATCAGGGAAGCCTCCAAGCCTGCACCAAGGGGCCCCCCAAGCATGTTTAAGGAGAGTGCCAAGCAACAGGATCAGAAGACCTCATTAGGAAAAGCGACTGTAGCTTGTATTTTAGCAATTCTGTTTAAAATGCCCAATCTCCAAATCAGCCTTTTCCAGGCATATTGCCAAATTACAGCAATGGGCCATTTTGAAAATGCCCATTTAAAATAAGCCCCCTTGATTACAGCACTATGGCAAAGGTCCTTCTGGCAGAAAGCCATTTTAGACATCAGATCACTCCAAGCATTATTTTAAAATAGTGCCCAGGCCTTTTAGTAATTCAGGCGTGGTTTTCTTTGAGCCCAGAAAATGTCAGGGTACTGAGAGCAGACATAAATGGGACTGGCTTGGCCAACAGCTGGATTTCCTTTCTCACAGATGTTCTCTCAACATGGATTGAGGCTGGAGTCCCTATGGTGGTACTAACCTTCCTGCCAAGACTTTGCTTGCTGCCAGAGCCCATTGAGTGCACCTGAGTAGCTCTGTCCCCCTGAGTTAATCACGCCACCCTTCCCAAGTCTCCCAGCCCTTACTTTCCTTGTGTTTGATGTACTAGAGTACCCTGCAGGAGATTGAGTCCCAAGAAACTGTCAAGATCCTGGCCCTTCACTCCTGTCTCTGCCAGTAGCCCTTTGAAGGAACTGTGGCTCAAGGGAGGGCCTGGCCTTTTTGCAAACACTAGCTTTTCAATTAAATACCATGGTTTTATAGTTAGAGCAGAGAGCTCTGAGATTCCATCATCATACCAATACTCCCTAGGAAATGCGCAGTATTGAGCTTTTTCATTTATTTTGTTATAATTTCCATTTCATCATGATGATAAGGCACCACAGGCAATGTATTTCTGGGGAACTTTTCTTAGCAAGTAGTTGGAATCATTCAGCCTTTTGCCTTCTTCCTAGCATCTTACCCAATTTGTGGAGTTATTTTCCTGATATATCCAGCAGACCTAGTGTAGCCAAACAACTAAAGTATTCAATTTACTTAGAATTGGACCAAAAGGAAAAGAAAAATAGACAAGTTAACTATCCATCGAGGCATTATTGCATAGTGGCTGAATGGGTTAGCTCTGGATTCAGACTGCATATATTCATATCTTGGCTCTTATACTTATTGAGCTCTCTGAACCTCAGTTTTCTTATCTGTAAAATGGAGATAGTATTCTTTCCCTCATAGAGTGGTTCTGATAAGTACATGAATTAATTCACATAAAATGCTTGAAACACTGCCTGAAAGATGGTGAATGCCCCATGGGTGCTAGTTCTTTATTACACCTAAAGGTAATCTTTAAGTGCTATGGAATATTTGCCCTTGAAGGAGGTGGATACAATGGAAAAAGCCTTGCACCGACAGTCAGGAATCTTGTGTTCTGTTGCTACCACCATCAACCACACAGCCAATCTTAGTTTCTGTTACCTCATGTGTGAAATTGGGATAATAATGTTTGTCTTAGCTACTGTTCGCACACGTGCATGCACCAGTACACAAACACACACTTACTTTCCGTGATAGAGAAGGAGGAAAATTAAATTAGAACACAGATTTTAAACATCTGAAATGACACAAGACACTTTGCAGATATTGTATGGTGACCTCTTGCTATATAAACTAGGTAGATTTAAGCTGTAAGAGATTCCCAGAATGAACTGTACTTGCAAACCTATGTGGTATTTTGTGCTTCTCAACTGAGATAGGGCAGCTATTATTTCATCAAGCTGATATTGCAAGCTTTTAAGGCCTAGGGAACGATGTCATTTGCATGTTATATTTACACTCTAGCAGATAATATGCATTTAGGATACATTAAATTGAGAATATATTTTATACAAATATAATCAATCTAATACTAAGATGTCTCATTAATGGTTTCTAAATAGTTTTCTAGCAAGTGGTTAATGTTGCTGATTTCACATAATGTTAGGGGCCTATCATTATTTGGGGTCCAAACAAGATGAAATTTAGATTGGACTTATGTCTCTAGAAATTATGGTATGGCTCAGCAGGAGAAGCATTGGCCCCACACCTTTGGGACATGGACAATCTCTTATCTGAGATTTCACAAGAGAGTAGATAGGGAGTCTTACAGCTCTCTAGCTGTACCAAGGGAAAATAAAATTATTATAATAAGTGCTTGATGAATACTTGTTGAATAAATGAATAACGCCTTTGGAGGGTGTGTGTGTGTGTGTGTGTGTGTGTGTGTGTGTGTGTAAACTTTAAGCCAACTCTGATCTGACCCTTCTCATTACTGAGGGAAAGGAAGAGGGAATGTACCTTCCAATAATAATGGGGAAGAGGAGTTTATTGTTTTTGTAGTTACTAAACCTTTGGTTGTGAAGCACTTACAGAAATACAAAGTGCTATGGCAATCCTTAATAACAAGTTACTGACAAAATTTTCCTCAATAACAATAGTTACATTAACTCTGACATTCGATCTTTCTTAGGATACTAATTTAGTGTCTTAAGTGGTTAAAGCGGGAAAGAAGAGCAGACAAGAGCAAGATTGTGTGAAATACACATATTAATTGTACTAACAGCAGCACAAAAGATCCCTTAAGTGTTTGGCTCTTTCTTTCCAATAACTAAAGGTACATTGAAAAGGAGTACAGGTTTTTTTATTTGATAAAGGCACTATCAGAATTTTGCATTTAAACCTTTAAATGAAGCTATTCTCTCTTTATGGAGTGGAATCTTTCATTCAATATGTTCTGAAAAGCTCATTTTTATTTCCCTAAGCTATGGTTAATGTTAGTAAGTGGTTAATAAAAGGAAGTTTTTAGCCTTGATTATGGCCCTACAGTATGAAACAAAATTTCACAAGTTTAGAAAACAATTATCATACCTACAGTATGTCTTAGTGATTTTTTTGGTCTAGCTAACACATATGCCATTCTTTTCATGGCTGGAGTAATCCATGTGTCCTCCACATAAATTCTTTGGAAAAGGATGTTTTTTTAAGAATTTTTTTAATTAAGTGAATTATTTGGGAAGCTCTGGGATCTTTTAAAATATTTAGCCTGCATCAGATTATTGGAGGAACTGTAGAAATTTACTTTCTTGGATTCCATTAGATTTTATTTTGTATAAAGGGACATTCTTATTTTATAAGAATGGGACCCTGATGCCTCTATTAATAGTTATCATTTCTTAGTTATGGGAACCTTGAATAAGTACGATTTTCCAATAAATCAAGAAGTGGATGCTCCAGTGAAATCCTGGGACACACAGAATTTTTAAAAGTCCAGGAAAATAGAAATAACTCATTGAGATGATAGCCTGAAAAATGCTGGTCCACAAGATTCTTTTATATAAGAACTGGTTATTCTTGGTGTGTCCACAATAAAATGGGTTTACAAACTCATTTGTGGCTTCTGCAAGACAAAATTGTTCTTAGAATAAAGTTTTATCAACTTAAGAAACAAAATTTCATCTGGAGTTCTCCTACATTGTTTTTTGTAGCTACTTTCCTGGTTTCTCAGAGGTGTCATGTTCCAAAATCCAGTGTGAAAATAGATCTCTTCTGAACCCTGATGAATGAAGCCAGCCTTATTAGTACCAACTTGATTTTTAAAGTTATGACATATATTTGACCTTCATCTGTTTTTATTTTTGTTGTCATTTTGTTTTGTTCTTGCGGTACCATGAATTGAACCTAAGACCTCACACTCTAGGCATAAACACTAGGCACTGTACCAGTTCTTAAATTTTATTTTGAGACACTCTCCTTAAGTTACTGAGGCTGACCTCAAACTTGCCATCCTCCCACCTCAGCCTCCTGAGTAGCTGAGTTTGTAGGATTATACCACCCTAACTGGCTAACATTTTTAAGATGTGGGAAAAAAGTAAAAATGAGACCTAATAGCTGCTTGGAAAGATAGTGATGGGCTGCTAATGAGTTCCTGACAAGGTCCTGGCTATTGATGAGTACAAGCATTACTATAGTTAGTTCACCAATGCATGAGAATATATTATTGCAATGACATTTTGTCATAAAGTGATAGATATACCTCCCCTTTGCTCCTTCTTATTTACTAATCTACTTATTTATTGCATCCCACCTTGTTCCCAAAAGAATTTAAAGTGCTGAAAATGTACATAATGAAAATGGAATACACTGCAACTAAAATACATAGGAACAATTAGGCAAATAGGAATATGCAGGTAGGAAAGGAAGGTTGGAACTAGGATTAAGGTTATAACACAAAATGCATGCATGGAGTTTATTATGCTTGATAGAAGTAGGCTATAAATTTGGCTCCACACTTTCTCATCATAAATGTGAAGAGGGAAAAATTATGAGTTATATGTATCATAGTGTCCAGAAGGTGAAAGTAAACTAGTTGTTCAGGAAAGCTAATGGAGGGTAAATTATAAGAACTAATTGGGATAATGGGGCAAAAGTGTGGTCAACTGTTGCAGACCCATAAATTTTCTAGTGGTTAGAGATATTCACTTTTTATTTCTGAAGACTTTGAATGAATCATTTTAATTGTCCTCTCTAGTCTGTAATAGCCTATGGGGGGAATATCTATCTATCTATCTATCTATCTATCTATCTATCTATCTATTTATCTATATATCTATCTATCTAATGATAAATGTAATAGCTCTTGAAAATTTTAAAATTCTTACTTTTACTCATTTCTTCCCTTCTAAATGATATACCTTGTGTTTAGTAGCTTAGCTTTAAAACTAAAACACATTTATAGGCTGGTCATGGGCCTGCACAAATAAATGATTTATTTTAATAACAACTTTTTTAAAGTTTAGTCGATTTAAGTTAAATTAATATGAACCATAAAAAGCTGGAAAAATCCAACAAAAATTTGAACAATACTTTTGCTGTCCTTTATGAACTATATGAACTATTTTTTTTAATGTGGGTCCTTTTTTTTTTTTTAACAACCTAAACTTGCAGTTTCTATGTGGTTGAGTTTTTAAAAGTCATTCAGCATTCAAAAATAACATTGAAATGTGTTACCTGTTTGGGTGTTTTAGTCCATTAACTTTTTCCAGTGGTTTTTTCCAATTAAAATTACATTGATGCCATGTGGCATCTATTGTATGCTAAAACTCCCTAATTCATGAAAGAAATGTCAAAGCAGATTGAAGGAAAAAAGAGGGAGTGACTTAACACTGTTCAGTGGCTCCAGTATCTAGTTCCATCAAGAATTAATTTCCAAGGTCCAGGTTAGTTTTCAGTTTGAAAGATTAATACTCTATTTGTTTAGAACAGTTTTAGATTTAAAGAAAAATGGAGCACATAATACAGTTTCTACATTCTTTCTTTCTCCTGCATTGTTACAGGCTGGGGTTGTGGCTCAGTGGCAGAGCACTAGCCCAGCACGTGTGAGGCACTGGGTTTGATCCTCAGCACCACATAAAAATGAATAAATAAAATAAAGGTATTGTGTCCATCTACAACTAAATTTTTTTTAGAAAATGAATAATATTGTTAGCATTAGTGTGATATATTTGTTAAAATTAATGAGCCAATGTTGATAATTATTAACCAAAGTCCATATTTACATTAATTTTTACTATTTATATTGTAGAGTTCTGTTTTGAGAAATGCATAATTTCGTGTATCCTCCATTAGAATATCAAACAATATAGTTTCACCATCCTCCAGTCTCAAACTTGAGATATTCTCCCATCCACTCCTCTCCCTTTCTCAGCCCCCTGGCAACCATTAAACTTTTTAGTATCTCTGTAGTTTTGCCTTTTTGAGAATGCCATGTATTTGAATTATACAGTATGTGGACTTTTCATATTGACTTCTTTGACTTAGTAAGATGAATTAAGTTTCCTCCATGTCTTTTCATGGCTTGATATCTCATTTCTTTCTAGTGGTGAATAATACTCCATTTTCTGAAAATACCCCAGTTTATTTATCCAGTTCAGCCCTGAAAGCATTTTGCTTGCTCCCAAGTTTTGGCAATTATGAATAAAGCTGTTATATAAACATTCATATGCAGGGTTTATGTGGATATGAGTTTTCAAATCAGTTTGGATTGGTAAATACCAAGGAGCACAATCACTGGATCACATGGCAAATGTACAATTTAGTTTTGTCAGAAAGTGCTAAGCAGTCTTCTAATGACTGTACCATTTTGCATTCCCAATGAGAACGCTTGTTCTCTGCATCCTTGCAGCATTTGGTATCATTGGTTTTATGACTTGTAGCCATTGTAATAGCTATTCAATGGCATCTCATTGTTATTTTAGCTTGCATTTTCCTAATGAAATATGACAGTATGATTTTTATGCTTATTTTCCATCTGTTTATCTTCTTTGGCAAAGTGTCTGTTCAGATATTTTGCCCATCTTATAATGGGGTTGCTTGTTTTCTTACTGATTTTAAATCTTTTCTGTACAGTTTGGATACAAGACACTTACCATATATGTATTTTTCAAATATTTTCTCCCACTGTATGGCTTGTCTTTTATGTTTGTGACAAATGCTTTTCTCTTTACTTTTTTTTAAGATTACAGAACAAATTTCTCTAATCTTAATAAAGTTTTATTTATCATTTTTTTTAAAAAATGTCATGGATAGTGCTTTTTTTTAATAGCTAAAAACTCTTGCAAGCCAAAGGCCACCAAAATCTTCTCCATGTTATCTTCAAGAAATTTTATAATTTTGAATTTTACATTCAAATATTTGATCAATTTTGACTTAATTTTATAATGTTGAAAAGTCTGTGTGTACATTAATTTCTTTACATGTGGATGTCCAATTATTCCAGCACTAGTTGTTGGAAAGACCAATCTTTATCTATTGAATTGCCTTCCCTTTTTGGTAAAGATCAGTTGATTATATTTGTGTGGTCTATTTCTAAGCTCTGCATTCATTAATCTATTCTGTTATTCTTTTATTAATACCATCATGTCCAGGTTACCATAACTTTATAGAAATTTTGAATTTAGGTCATTCCAGTCCATTTCATCACTTTTACCAAGTTTGTAAGCACAGAAAGCACTGGTTTTACTGCATCTCACAAATTGTATGTTTATTTTCATTTAGTTAAACACATTAAATTTTTTCTTGAGATTTTTTTTGGTCCCATGTGGGTTTTTTGTTTGTTTTGTTTTTGTTTGTTTGTTTGTTTGTGTTTTTTTTTTAAATTTTGGTTTGTAGTGCTGGGAATAGGAACCAGGCTGTCATGTATACTAGGCAAGTGCCCTACCACTAGCTACACCCTGAATGCCCATGTGTTATTTTGCAAGTGATTGAAAGTGGTCTGTTACTATTGTTACTGATTTGTAGTTTAAATCCATTGTGATTTGATAACATTCTTTGTATGAATTTTATGCTTTAAAATTTAGTAAGATGTATTTTATGGCCCAGAATGTGGATGTTCTATGGGTGCTGGAGAAAAATGTGTATTCTGCTGTTGATAGATGAAGTGTTTTATCAATATCAATTAGATCCAGTTGATAGATGGTGCTATTCAGTTAAACTATGTTCTTACTAGTTCTCTGCCTAATGAACTTTTTAGATACTGAGAGACATTGACATCTACAGCTATAATAGTGGGTTTTTATTATTTCTTTATGCAGATCTACCAGCTTTTGCCTCACATATATTGTTAGTTCCTACACTTTAAGGATTATTATGTTTTCTTGGAGAACAGACCATTAAGTAATGCCCCTCTGAATCCCTCATAATTTTCCTTCTTCCAAAGTGTGCTTAGTGTGACATTAATTTGCCTACTTCAGTTTTTTCTGTTTCTTTATATTGATTTAGATCTTTTTTTTTCCTTTGGTACAAGGGATTGAACTTGGGGATTCTACCACTAAGCTACACTCCCATCCCCTTTATTATTTATTTTGAGACAGGATCTTGCTAAATTACTGACACTGGCCATGAAATTGTGATCCTCCTGTCTCAGTCTCCTGAGTTGCTGGGATTACAGGCAGGTTTCACTGAACCCAGAAAGATTCAAGCATTTTAACTGATACATAAAAACAAAAGTTGTACATATTTGTGGGGTACCATGTGATGTTTCCATGCACACATATATTGTATGACATTTAGATCAGGTTAAACATATCTAACGCCTCAAACATTTTTATTTCTTTATGGTAAAAACATTCAAAAAGGTTTTTTATAGATTTTTGAAATACATAGTACATTTTTTTTTTACCTATAGTCACCCTACTGTACAATAGCACACTAGAACTTCCTACTCCTATCTAAGTATAACTCAGTACCTAGTAATAAACCTCTTCCTATGTCTCCCTTCCCTCAACTGTCCCTAGCTCTTAGTAAGTACATTATATCCTCAACTTTTATGTCCACATGTGAAATTATATGGTATTTGACTTGCTATGCTGTCCTTTTTTTACTTAACATAATGATCTCTAGTTCTATTCATGTTGTTCTTAATTTTAATTTTTGAGGCACTTCCACACTGTTTTCCATAATGGTTATACGAATGTATATTCCCACCAACACTGTTCAAATCTTGGCTTTTCTCTGTATCCTCAACAGTACTGGATATCTTTAGACTTTTACATAATAATCATTCTTACTGGGTTAAGGAGATATATTATTGTGGTTTTGATTTGTTTTCTCTTCTGATTAGTGATATGGAGCATTTTTATATGCCTCTTTGAATATATAGGTCAACTTTTGGTAGTATGGACATTTTAATGATATTGATTTTTCCAATCCATGAATATGAAATGTCTTCCCACTTTGCATATGTATATATGTTCTATTTAGTTTCTTTCTTCATTGTTTTATAGTTTTTACTTTATAGATCTTTCACTTCTTTGGTTAATTTTTTTTACTTTATTTTTGTAGCTGTTTTAAATGGATTGCTTTCTTGTTTTCTCTATCTGACAATTTTCTATTGGTATATAGAAATGCTACTGATTTTTATGTCCTTCAAATTTGCTGAATTAGTTTTATAGTTCTAATAATTTGTTGTTGCAGTCTTTGGGGTTTTCTATATATAAAATCATGCCATCTGCAAACAATGACAATTTGACTTTTTACTTTCCAGTTCAAATGCCCTTTATTTCCTTCTCTCGCCCGATTGCTTTGGCTAGGATTTCCAGTACTTTGTCAAATATGAGTAGTGAGAGTAAGCCTCCTTGATTTGTTCCAGCTCTTAGAAAACTTTCCAACTACCCCCCCCCATTCAATCTGATATTAGCTCTTATAGTGAACTATCCTTGCATCTATGGAATGAATTTCACTTGATCATTGTGAATAATCGCTTGTTTTCTTTTCTTTTGGCACTAGGGATTCAATCCAGGGGCACACTGCCATTGAGCTACACCCCTGTCTATCTATTTATTGATTGATTTTTATTTTGAGACAGGGTCGCTAAGTTGCTAAGGGTCTTGCTAAGTGGCTGAGACTAATCTCAAACTTATGATCCACCTTTCTTAGCCTCCTGAGTCACTGGGATTACAGGCGTGTGCCATCACTCCTGACTGTGAATAACCTTTTAATGTAATGGCTGTTGGAATCAGTTTGCTAGTGTTTTGCTGAGGATTTTTGCATCTAAGTTCATTAAGGATATTGGCCTATAACTATTCCCCCCCCCTTTTTTTGTCTTAGATGTGTCCCTGTCTAGTTTGGATATCAAAGTAATGCTGGCCTTATAATGAGTTTGGAAGAATGCCCGTCTCTTCAGATTTTTGGAGTAATTTAATAATTGGTATTAGTTGTTCAAATGTTTGTTAAAAGTCAGCAGTGAAGCCATCTGGTCCTAGGATTTTCTTGGATAACAGAGTTCTTATCTTGTTATTCATTATTGATCTGTTGAAGAACTCTATTTCTTCATAATTTAATCAGTAAGGATTGTGTCTGTATATTTACCCATTTCTTCTAAATTATCAAATTTGTGGTGCATCATTGTTCTAATGATTCTTTGGACTTCTGTGGTGTTAGTAGTAACGTTTTTCCTTAATTAGTATTTGTATCATTATATTTAAGGCGTGTTTCCTACTGATAACATAAAGTTGGGCCCTATTTTTTATATCTACTCCAATCTTTTAATCTGTTTTTAAGCCATTCACATTTAAGGGGATAATTAGGGCTAAACATATAGCTTAGTGGTAGAGCACTTACCTAGTATGTGCAAGGCCTTGGGTTTGATCCCTGCACTGCAAAAATGAAAGGAGAGAGAATATTCTCAGTTCCTCTCTCTCATTCCTTGAAACATTGCTGCCATTTTTGTTACTTACTCAGATGCTACAATTACTAAGTACATTGTTGCAATATTACTTTGAACAGTGATCTATTAGATTATCTAAAAAAGAAATAGAAAAAATTATTTACTTTCATTTATTGCTCCTCTACCACTCTTTTTTTAAAATTTATTTTTTAGTTGTAGTTGGACAGAATACCTTTATTTATTTATTTTGATGTGGTGCTGAGGATCAAACCTAGGGCCTCACGTGTGCTAGGTGAGTGCTGTACCACTGAACCACAACCCCAGCCCCTCCAACACTCTTTCTTTCCAGATATAGATCTGATTTCCTGGTCTACATGATTTTCCTGTAAAATGTCTTAATATTTCTTGCAAGGTAGGTTTACTGAAGACAAATTCCCTCCATTTTTATTTGTCAGAGAAAGTATTTTTAAAAAAAATATTTATTTTTTAGTTGTAGTTGGACACAATACCTTTATTTCACTTATTTATTTTTATGTGGTTCTGAGGATCGAACCCAGGGTCTTGCACATGCGAGGCAAGCGCTCTACCACTGAGCCTCAATCCCAGCCCCAAGAAAGTCTTTATTTATTCTTCACTTTTATAAGATAATTTTGCTGTATACAGAATTGTAGGTTAATGGGATTTTATTTCTTATAACATCTTCAATATTTCACTTAACCCTTTTTGCTTTCATGGATCTGATGATGATTGTTGTAATTTTTATCCTTATTCCTCTATAAGCTTCTTTAAAGATTTTCTCTTTGTCTTTGGTTTTCTGTAGTTTGAATATATGCCCAGGCATGACATTTTATTTTTAATTCTACTTCTTGTTCTCTGAGCTTTTTGGATCTGTGAATTGTATCTATAATGAAGTTTTAAAAATTTGTGACTGCTATATCTTGATATATTTCTTCTGTTTCATCTTTTCTGGAATTACAGTCATACATATTTTGTGCCTTATTTTTTGTCTGGGAATGTTTGGATATGGTTTTAGCTCTTTCTTTTTTCTTCCCCCTTTTAGTTTGGAATATTTTTATTGATGTATCTTCAAGTTCATTGATTTTTTCTTGATCATTTTTAACATACTGATAAGCTTATGAAAGGTATGTTTCATTTCTGTTTTAGTATACTTGATTTCCAACATCCTTTTGGTATTTGTTGGAGTTTTCATCTTTGTTTAAATCACCCAACTGTTCTTGCATGTTCTTTGTCCTTTAATCCCACATTAATCTTAGTTGTCTTAGATTCCCTGTTTGATAAATCCAAAAATCTGTGTCATATCTGAATATGGTTTTAATAATTGCTTTGTATTTGCAGACTGTGTTTATCTTACTTTTTAATATGATTTTTAGTTGCTTGTTCAAAGTAAGCCATGATATATTGGGTAGTAGGAATTTGAAGTTTTGTGTTAACCTGCTTAGAAGCTGGGCTATTTAATACTTACTGTAACTATAAATGCCAGAGGCTTCAGTTTCCTCTCTTAAATTTTTTTCTCACCTATTTGTTTTAGGTTTCCCTAAGAACTCTCTCCCTTAAATAGGATCTGGGTCTTGTAGCCCTCTCAGTTGTAATGAACTATTACTATATTTTAGATTTATTGATTAGATGTTAAAGGGAAGTTCTACAATCTTCTGATTAATCACAGTATTTTCATGGTTTTAACTCTTTGGACTGTGACTTTAGAAGTTTTACTTGGGCTAAGTATGACAGGAAGTCTAGAGGATCCTGAATTATCTAACTGCCCTTCCTCCAGTTATGTCAAGCTTTAGTAAATTATATATTCTATAAAGAGCAAGCATTTGTTGTGGCAAAATGATCATGGTGTATTTAAAAATTATTAATTTTACCTTCCCTGCCTGAAAAACAAGATTTTTCTTGGATCTTCACTGTGAGAACTTTGTTGTTTCTTGAGGTAAATCCCATTCAAGTATGGGGGAATCCATAGGTCTGGGACCCCAGGAGGTTTTAATTTTCAAACTAGTCCATACTCAAGCTCTAGCGATTTATTAAAACTGTTTGTGTACCAACATTATATTTAGGCCCTGGCCTTTAGCTAGAGATCATTACCTTGTGTGAGTCACTTAACTTCTCAGCCTCGATTTTCTCACCAGCATAATAAAATTATTTCCAAACATATATGGTTTATGTCAAAGCAATTAGAGGACAGGTATGAGAATGTTTACCCCAGATACTGGCATGCATTACAGGTACCTCATAAAGTTTATATTTCTTTTTTTCATTAAGGTATCTGTGCTTGAAAATAAGAACTATTTTTAGTTGATTCAATTGAGAGGCGTTTATCCTAGGAATATAAAATGTTGTTAGGATTGGGCTGTAGCTTAATGGTAGAGCACTTGCCTAGCATGCATGATGTTCTGGATTCATCCCCAGTACTGAAGTAGACAAGAAAGGAAAAGAAAAGGAAATTTCTTCTTACAAAATATTTTCCATTCTTACAGTGCCAGGAAAACTGCCTTGAAAAAAGTAACCTGCTTCTACAAGGACTTTCTTATTCTATGGGGCTTGAAAGAGATTCCATGTTTCATTTATTCTCTTCTTCCAAGTATACTGTTTTTTTTTTTTTTTAAATTCTGAGTCTGTTTCTGAAAATGTATATAAAAGCACATCTCCTCTGTCTGGGTGTGAATGCAGGTACATCAGCACCCAATACTAAGGATAATTATTTTGCTGCTATAATAGGCTATATGTCCTAGGGGGTAGGATAAGAAGTTATTGAACCACTTAAGGAGCTGTGATAGCCTGGTTGTACACTTCATCTGTCAAACTACATCTGGAGAATCCTGTCCTTTTTTGAGCACCATAATTTAAGGAGGACATTGACAAAACTACAGCATGCCCAAATATTGGTGACCAGGAGGGTGATAGGGACATCTAGAAATCTAGAAAACTTGCTATGTCAGAATGTGTATTAACTCAGTTTATTAAATCTATTTATATATTTATATCATGTATATTTCAATATGCTGTAAATAATGAGAATATTTTCTATTCAGTTCCAAAATTTTCATAATAGCTCTGATTTTACAATCATTTGTTTCAATATTTCTTGGTCATATATATTGACTTTGTCCCAGGAAAGAGAGCAAAAAGCCTCCCCTAGCTGAAGTGTACATTCTAATCTGACCCCCAAAAAACAATGGAGCAAACTGCCTTACAGTTATTTTAGCCCTTGGCTTCATTTCATGAAACCTGAAGTTGCCTAGAAAAGTTTTCCTTTTCACCTCCTGTTGGTTTTAATGTTGGTTCCTATATGTCCCCCAAGAGCCTTTGCTTGAGTACTTATAGTTTGGTCTGTTGTCCTGTGATATAGAAATAAGAGGGTGGGGCAAAACCTAGAGATGTGCTAAATGGATTCTGAGCTATGGAATTTGGAGGAAAGCACATGTGTGAACCTGAGTTTTGATATGGGCCCCCAGCCATTTCCCCGTGCAATATGTATTCTTGTTTTTCTTTCTGCAGAAGAGTTCATGATCTTTTGTTATTTTCTTTTTTTATCGATCCAGAGTGTAGTAACAGAAACTTAAAAATAAGGATAGAATCTATGGGATTTTCCTACCATATATCTTGTTCATTAGAGAATAAATACACTGTATATTTCATATAAAATTTGCCTTGTAAAGAATATATTTACAGTGCCTTGAATAATTGAGATCTACAGGGGTTGCGTCTCTGTATTGTTCTTCTTTCTTCTCTTACTTCATGATGCCCCAAGGCAAAGGTGCAAGTGACACTCTGCTTTATTGGCCTTTGGGCTGCAATTATGTCTACTACATTTCCATTCAGAAAGGAATGGAAATTTCTCATTACCTAATGAGAAAATAATGAGTTTAAAACAGAACTTTCTACAAAAGTTTTTGAGAATGTGTATTGGCTATGGGTCTGAGGACAGCTAGATTGCATATGTCCTCAGGAGAGACCAGTGTGTGTTGATTACTTCTGTTTTGCAGCTGTATGACCCTGTGGAAGTCCTCTCACTCTGTGGAGACTCAATATCATCATTTGTAAAATGTGGTTATATTACCAAATGTGCCTATATGAATATATCACAATATCACAAAGAATTCCACTATCACATACAATGATAATACACGAATATTACATAATACACTAATATTATGCCAGAAAAGAGCTGTCATAATATACATGCAAAAGTTTTGCACACTCTAAACCATCTATCTTGTGAATATGTTTTTTTTTTATAAATGGACATAATACCTTTATTTTTTATTTTTACGTGGTTCCAGGGATCAAACCCAGTGCCTCAGCATGCTAGGCAAGCGTTATACCACTGAGCCACAACCCCGGCCCCGTGAATATGTCTTTTTTTGTTTGTTTGTTGGCAGTATTGGAGATTCAACCCGTGGCCTTGTCCATTCTAGACAACATTCTACCACTGAGTTACACCCCAGCCTTTTAAAACCTTTTTTTAAAAAACAAAAACTTGTTTTTGAACAGTGCCTCTCTAAGTCACACGGGCTATCCTCAAACTTACTATCTCCTACCTCAGCCTCTCAAGTAGCTGGAACTACAGGCATACCTGGAATTATAGGCTTGTATCACCATGCCCAACATCCTTGCAAATATTTCAAAGACAAGAATAGTGTATCATTTATTTCCATCTAGGTAGTGCTTTTGTACCCCCAGTATCTGGCACAGCACCCAATATGAAATAAATGATTGCTAAGTGTAATTAAAATGAATAAAAACTTTTAAATCCCCAAATTTCTGATGATTTTAAAGAATTCATTGACTGGTCCTTTGTATTGACCTCACCTACCTTTTACATTCAACGATTAAGAATTAAGTAGTATGTGGAGCTAGGAAGTTTGTTGCAACATAGATAAACATGATAGGAATTGCTTAATGTTCTAAACAAAACAAACAAATGAACATGCAGTAATTGATGGAAAGAAAGATATTTCTCCCAGGTCCCACAGGTGCAAAACAGAAATAATCAGCACAAAATAGTGTCTCCCCATAACAGTTACACTTGAGCTGCCCTTGGACCTATAGCCAACACACATATTCTCAAAAACCTTTATAGAAAGTTAAGATGTGTTCCAAACTCATGTTTCCTCAAGTGGACTTAGAAGCTCTACAGAATTGCACTGGCATCTGTTCAACATTGCTGGGCATGTCATAAGCCCAAGGGAAGAATCTAGGGAGCATGTTCTACCTTGTGAGGGATCTAGGGCAGATGGTGGTGACACAACCTAGAGCTCGCTTCTGTCACAGATGACTGAAATGTTGGACTAAGTGATCCCAAGGAACTGCTGGAATACAGTCCCTCTAGTAGTCTGAGAGTGGTAATAATTTGATTTTTCAAGGCTCATGAATTGGCATCATTTGGAATACATCTGTTATGGACCTTTGTATTTTGAAAGGAATTGAAAGTACTAAGTTAATTTTAAACTTCTCAGGAAACTTAGGTTCTTGTTTGCTTGTTTTAAAACTCTTGTTTCTTGAAAAACCTATTACTATAGTTGTTTTTCCTTCACTTATATAAATGCATAACTCTGATTATTTGGGATAATATGTTTAGAATATGTCGGTTTGGAGAAAATAAAATGGTGATATTATGACTTTGTCTCTCAGACCAATGACACTAATTGGGCCTTATGCCAATGGGTTGGGATAGCAGATGTAATCATGAATTTCTGGTCTCTGTGGAGTAGATAAGGCTTCCAAATCATGTGAAAGCTGAACTTATGAAGGAAGCTTCACAGTTGTCTTTCCAGATGTTTAGCTTGCAATTATTTTCAGTATCAAATATATAGATAAGTGCATGAATTGTTTTTCCCATCCAGATACTCTTTCAGTTGATAAATTTCATTTCCAGGTCCGGCAGTCTGGCTGATAGCTCCCTTTAAAGCTATCTGGAGAAGATCTACTCAAAATGATGAAATTCATGATAACTTTTATTCTTGGCTAATAACTTCCCTCTCCCCCAGGGCTGAACAGGCTTAAATTGTTATGTGTTTATACAGTGTATGGTTTGTTGTCAAATATTTATCTCTGCCTAAGAATGAAATGATCTGAAATATAATTTCTTTTTATCTGAATAAATCAATGAGAGAAAGAGAAATAATTTCTCATTTAGCCAATTTTTAATCAATAGTTTCATGAAAGGCTGAAATGTTAACTGAATCCCAGCTTTTGTCATTTGAAACATAATTTGTGTGTTTAAGAATTTATGTGCACATCAGAGTTTGGTCATGATGTTCAGAAAGGAAAATTGATTTATAGGAGCAAACAATTGCAGGAATAGAGGCAATGCCAGAAATGAATGTGAGTCAATTATTTAAGGCAAATGGGATCTTAATCACCACAGCAATAGAGAAATCTCAAATTCAATTACACCCTGGCTTTTCATGTTTTAATTTGTGGGCATTTCTTTATCTCTTATTTTACAGAGGCCTTTGAAATTGTTGTTCGCCATGCCAAGAACTATACCAATGCCATGTTCAAGAATAACTACCCAAGCCTGACCCCACAAGCTTTTGAATTTGTGGGCGAATTTTTCACAGATGTGTCTCTCTACATCTTGGGTTCTGACATCAACGTGGACGATATGGTCAATGAACTGTTTGACAGCCTGTTTCCAGTCATCTATACCCAGCTAATGAACCCAGGCCTGCCTGAGTCAGCCATCGACATCAACGAGTGCCTCCGAGGAGCAAGACGTGACCTGAAAGTATTTGGGAATTTCCCCAAGCTAATCATGACCCAAGTTTCCAAGTCACTGCAAGTCACTAGGATCTTCCTTCAGGCCCTGAATCTTGGAATTGAAGTGATCAACACAACTGACCACCTGAAGTTCAGTAAGGACTGTGGCCGTATGCTCACCAGAATGTGGTATTGCTCTTACTGCCAGGGACTGATGATGGTGAAGCCTTGTGGTGGTTACTGCAACGTGGTCATGCAAGGCTGTATGGCAGGTGTGGTGGAGATTGACAAGTACTGGAGAGAATACATCCTGTCCCTTGAAGAACTGGTGAATGGCATGTACAGAATCTACGACATGGAGAACGTCCTGCTGGGTCTCTTTTCGACAATCCATGATTCCATCCAGTATGTCCAGAAGAATGGAGGCAAGCTGACCACCACTGTGAGTAGTTTTCAGTGGACGGGGATTTACTAGGGTGGGGTGGCCTGTGTAGTAGCTGGTGCTGATAGATAGAAGTGAAAAAATCAGAGTGGGCAAGATGACAGGTAGACTAAATGACCTTACAGAGCTAGATAGTGTTAGAACTGCAGGCTATGGAGCCATCAAACCTGGTTTTGAGTTATAGCTCCACCCACTTCTTTGTTGTGGAACATTGGGGAGCCATTTTATCTTTATGAGCCTCATTTTCCCAATTCATGAAATAGGGAGAAAAAGAATATCTTCTTCATAGAAAATAGCATGTGTTAAAGCACTTAGTATCTGTCTGGCACATGGTAAGTCTTTAATAAATGTGAGCTTTTATAACTATTATTGTCATTTTTAGTAATTGTCATGACAATCCTGTGAAGTGGGAGATATTATCTCAATTTTATAATCAAGGACACTGAAATTTAGTGAAATTGCAGCTTGTCCAAGGACACCCATTTAGTTAGTGGAAGAGCCACAATTCAGAAATTGATTGGTTCTCCCTTTAATTTGGTTATCATCACTCTTTCTGATTCTGATTTCACTCGTGCTCTTAATTATGTATGCTGCATTGCTATGTTGAGTAAAGAATTTGAGCACAAAAGACCCACCTAATACCCACTAACTAAACCTACACAAGAATATAAGAAAAGCAAAACATCCATATATATATATATATATATATATATATATATATATATATATATATATATATGTTTGATAATAGCAATCTTTAAGCCTGATGGGATTTGTGATGGGGAAAGGACATTTCTGGAAGTGAATCAGCTAGTTTCTTGGTTTCAGTCATTGTTTGTCAGAAAACCACAGAATGTACCCTTCCAATGCAGAACAGAGTCAGCCAAGAGCTACCAGCCAGATCCCCTTGAGGTACTGATTCCTGAATACTGCCAGGTTTGTAGGAGGAGGTGGCAAAATAGTAGAATATACTATCCTTCTTGAGCTCCTAGTACAGCTCAGGTACTCTGCTGGCTGGTATATATAAAATTTTCCAATAACCCATGAGATAGGCCATAATATGATTCCCATTCTACACTAGAGGAAATCAAGCTTAGAGAGGTTAAGGGCCTTGTCCAAGATCTCAAAGCCAGGTAATTTGTCACTTATGTGGAATCAAAAAAAAAAAAATAGAAGGGGAACTAGTAGAAAACCTGAAAAGTATCAAGGGGAGGGGAAGGGGGAAAAGAGGGAAATAAGGATGTGGACCCAATCAAAGCATGTTATGTGCATGTGTGAATTTGTCACAAAAATTCTATTATTTTGTACTGTTAATTATAATAATTTTTAAAAGCTGGTTAAGTGGGAGGAGCTAGGATTCAAACCCAAGCTTGGTTGGCCTGGTTTAGCTTCTGTACAGTACAGCTGCTATGTATTCTGAGCCATTGATTATCCAGAATGTGGAGAGCAGATTGGGCCATTTAGCCTTGTCTTTAACTCTGGAAGTACAAAATGATAGGGGTAATTGGGTTCTTTGGTGAATTAAATGAGGAAGGAGGACAGAAATGATGCAACCTTCAGCATGGCTACTTATGGGGCTGCTATAATTGCCCCATTCACAACGTTAGCCATTTAAAACACATTTGCTAAAAAAAAAATTATAGTAAAATGAACAGAAATGCCCTAACGATGGTGTTCTTCAGTGGCTAATTATTCCCTTGACTGCTTTATAATTTGAGGCCAGATTCTGGGGCCTTATGCAAAAGTAAATTTCATAGAACTAGAAAAGTGAAAAATAAATGCATTCATATGTTCATTCACTAATACTGATTGAGAGTCCACTGTGTTCTAGATAGAAAGCAAGGGTACCAGGAGTGTAAAAATGCCTTTAGCAAGAGGAAAAATAAGAAGAAAAGGTTAAAGACAAAAGGTTGCCTTTGATAATGGTCATTTGACAGCCACATAGTTGATCTTGAAAATGTGTCCTGTAGTGCTTTTATTGGGGGGGTTACCAGAGATTGAACTCAGGGGCACTCAACCACTGAACCACATCCCCAGCCCTATTTTATATTTTATTTAGAGACAGGGTCTCACTGAGTTGCTTAGCGCCTCACTTTTGAAGAGGCTGGCTTTGAACTCATGATCCTCCTGCCTCAGCCTCCCAAGCTGCTGGGATTACAGGTGTGCGCCACTGCGCCCGGCTCTGTACTGCTGTTAAACAGAAAAAAAAAATATGAAGTGGGGGAACTGGTAAGGAATTAATTGCATTGTTCTGATGAGGCTGTAGACATGAAAGTTTAATGAGTAAACATCTAGTAAGCTCTGCTTTATGCATGGCCTTTTGTTAGGTGCTGGGTATCCAAAACTACCCAAGACATAGTTCTTAATTCTTGTTGGTGGACAGACGTGTAACTGACTAAATTTTACCATAGTGAAAATTTCATTAGAATGTGAATATTGAACAGGCTGTGAGAAATTTGCTAGCTGAATCTCATAGATTTACAAATGAAGAAATAAAGTTCCGGGAGGCTTACCCAAAGTTAGATAATAAATGAAAGAGCCAAAAGTAGAATTTAAGGTCTTCTGCTGCTACAATCTAAAACTCTGTCTTACCATTTTGTCCCCCATTGGACCCTTCCAGACTTTCACTCTAAAAGCTCCATTAGGATTTTGCAAAGACATATTGAACTTACATTAGATAGCTATTTCAGGTTTCCAAACCTGCTACATTTTAGGTGCATGTATGCGTGTGTGTGTGTGTGTGTGTGCGCGTGCACGTGCGTGTGCATGCACATGTGCACATATGCGTGTAAGGGGAGTACATTTTATGTCATTATCATTCAGGAGGAAAAGTCTTGGCTGTCAAGAGGTGCTCAGTGATGCAGTCCCTTTCTGTTTGGCCATTAAGGGCCTGATTGCTCCCAGCTCCCAGCTGGTTATGAGAGTGTAAAGTCTGCCATCCCCTGGGAATGCCCAAACTGAAGCAGAAAGTGAATGTAAATTCTGCCTGGTTCCTTAGACTTCACCAAGTCTAAGGAATATGTATCAAATGATGGGGGTGGGAGAATCATTGCCCCATGTGCTTTCCTGCCTATGTTCTGTATGGGCCATAAAGGGACAGGGCCATTTATAGACATGAGAGGAAGTGAGGGCTGGGTAGACTGCAGAACTCTGTTCATGTAAACAAATCTACATAATGCCCCAAAGCAAAACCTGATTTAAAGCTAAAGCATTAATGAGATTCTGCTGAAGCATCCTTTACCTTCTTGTTGTGATAAAATGGAAAGCCCTGCCAGTCAGTCCTGCCTAAGATTCAGTTGTAATGAGAAAAAAAAAAAACTGGAAAAAAAAAAACTCTCATGAAAATAGAAGGAAGGCCAGTAGAGTAGAGGAAGGGGATTTGGGGAGGGAAGAGGCGAGGAAAAGGATAGGTACTGGGAATGTAGTGAGAGACCTCTTTCAAAATGTGCTCGATAAGCTGGGCCAATGTTTTTAGCTAGTATGAGATTAGGTCTGCCAGGCAGGGATTTTTAGTGGCTACTATCCATCCCAGATTGTAATCAATGTTTTGGCCTACTAAGTGAATGTGACACTGTTACATGCTTATAAGTTTAGGGTTTTAGTGTTTTAGTTTCTCCTAGGATAGTTATCAGTCCCTCAGACTAGCAAGTGAAGGCATGCAGACAACTGTTGGGGTATGTCTGTAGCTGCACCCCTGGAGGTGGTAAGTATCCATATGTCTATGGAGAGACCAGAGAACTTGTCATAAATGAAATGATAACTTTGGGAAAATGACAAGTACTCACTAAACCCCATATCAGTAGCTTTCTTACTACATAATTCTAAGTGTCAAATGGACAATGGGTTTTTCTTAAGCTAGCTTTTGTAGTCCTGGAGATTGAACCCAGGGCCTTGCACATGCTAGGCAATACCATTGAATGACATGCCAAGAATAACATTCTAGACATGACCCTTAAGCTTATTCTTAAGTACCAGGATGTCTTAATGTTATTTTAGTCCAAAGAAATTGAAGAAAAATATTAGAAACTATATGTGTATGCATAGGAGGAGGAATGAGGGAGAGAGAAAAATTATACTGAAAAGTCCAGAAAGTATTAGTAAGGAACTGTGAATAGGTCTATGTTGGCTCTTCATATACATTTACAATTTAGGATAAATATCTTGGCTCAAGTGAATATTGAGTAAGTCTTTAATAGTATTTGGGTGAAAGTATCACTGTTAAATTTATTAGCATATTATTGAATTCCACATTTTATACCTTGAAGAAACTACAGATATCTGCAGTTTGCAATGCATATATTTTCAGCATTGTTGTAACACCCAAATTGTTGAACAACTCCCTTCTTTTAAAAATGTGGGCTGGGGTTGTGGCTAAGTGGTAGGGACTTGCCTCTCCTGCCTGGGGCACTGGGTTGGATCCTCAGCACCACATAAATAAATAGATAGATAAAATAAAGATATTGTGTCCATCTAAAAGTGGAAAAAAAATTTAAATGTAACTAATTTCTGGGTATGGTGGTACACACCCATAATCCCAGCAATTCGGGAGACTGAGGCAGAAAGATTTCAAGTTTAAGACCAGCCTAGGCAATTTAGTGAGACTCTGTCTCAAAATAAAATAAAAAGTGCTGGGGATGGAGCTCAGTGGTAGACCTCTCCTGGGTTCAATCCCCAGTACCACCAAAAAGTGACTGTTTTTATTCTGAAAATAATTTTGAGTGTACTTCCATATACCTATGTGTAGACTACATGCATAGCCATTGCATATTTCACATAAAATTCATTCATTTATTAAGTGAGTTGGATGTTTAACATGTTGGATGTTTAACCCTTGCACAGAAAGTTTCTCAGAACTTTTACAAATTTGCTTGCTTTTTTTTACCCCTCCCCCAAAGCAATTGCTCACATATCCTTGAAAGGATGTTTGCACTTTGTTTTGCCACCTGTATTCATGTACTTGCTTTATCAATTCATCTCGGCAGGTCTCTGTGTCAGTGCTTCCTCTCTAGGATTTCATGACCTTGTCTTGTTATAATACTTCCTTGAATGTTGTGCAAAATTGCAACTTTTTCAACCATTACTATTTCTCCCTTTCTGTACTCATTGTAGTAGCCATTTTAGCACTATTTGAAAAATGATTCATTTCAGGAAACTTTTATTGAGCATGTAATTGTGGAAGCAGTATGATAGACATTGGGGATCATAGGGAGTATCTGGAAAGATGACCGTGAATGACCTTGTTGTTGCATTCAGGAGTCATTTGGGTAGTAGGTGGAAGAGCTAGGATTCAATGCTGGATCTGTCTAACTCCAAAACTCATTCTCTTAAACCATTACTCTATATTATTTTCTCAAATAGTTTCACTCTCTCCTCACTAGACTCTTCATTCCCCAAACACAAGCTAAATGGTTTTTTATTATATTATTTAATATCCTGTATTATTCTCTACTGTTTTTCCAGCTGCACAATCAGTTTTTTAGTTCATACTCTTTCCTTGGAGACTTTTCCTGTAGAATTTCCCAATGAAGTACTAAAAGGCAATGAGTTTGTTTTTTTTAATCTTCCTAACACTTAAAGGCACAAATAATTTGTAAGAGAAGAAGGAGTGTTTGTGATGGGAGGTGAAGGGGGCTTTGCCTAGAATCCATGTGAATAGTGCTGGTGATTAGGAATAGGTTATCTTCCAGTTGCAATGTTGAGAATCTACCCATTAGACCAACAGGTAGTTTTTTTTTAATATTTTTTAAGATGTTGATGGGCCTTTATTTTGTTCATTTATTTATATGCAGTGCTGAGAATTGAACCCAGCGCCTCACACATGCTAGGCAAGCGCTATATCACTGAGCCACAACCCCAGCCCCCAACAGGTAGTTTTTAATGCATCTGCCTTTGACTCTGAATATTAAGGTCAGATCTAGATTTTCATTATGGGGTTTCCTTGGATAGTAAGTAATATTGCCTCTTGAGAACCTAACATACTCTAATATATAAGTACATCCATTTCCCTTGCTAGAATCTCTCAAGATATCATCAGTGAAGTCAGTATTTATTTATGTGTGGTAGGAAGCTCCGGGAAAGATTCTCTGGTTGATCCTCAATAATAATTCACTCTATCAAATTCTTATATTTTGCTGTCTCTGTGAGTGAGTGTAACTCATCAGAATGTCCAAGATTAGTGTTACTTTCCTTTCCACTTTTGAAGGCTGAGGTCATTTCTCAGGTGTCAAATTGTCAGTGTTTTTCTCCACATGCTATCACTTTGGACTCTCATTTTTTTAGTCTCAGATAGCAATACCTAGTCTGAATTCATACAAGCCATTTTAAGTACCAAGTGACTTGAAAGTGACAAAAACCAAGTCAATGGCTCACTACTGGATTAGTATCTGCAGGTCAGTACCAGAACTGCAGTAAGCAACTTTACATGAGGTCCATTTCTGGAAGACAAAGATGTTTATTGGTTGCTCTCCTTTTTTTTTTTTCCTATTGGCAACAAAAATAGCTTTGGTGGTTTCTGTCGGAAAGGGGTTTTTAAACACAGATGAACTATTTATTGAAAGAGTATAAAATAAAAATTGGCACCACCTTTTAGGCACTGAATGTTAATTTCAGGGCAAGTTTCAAAATTAATCACACAAGAAAAGCTTTTTTAATGTTTAATATAATCTTGCAATTTTATACAAATATATGTATATGTACATATGTATATATATTATGTGACATATTAGGAAATTGGTTGAACTCTTCACAAATATAGAATTGCTTACTTTTGTCTTGGCAAGAAGTGGCAACATGTATTTTAGTAAGCTTCTTGTCACTGTGACCAAAATATTCAATAAGAACAACCTAGATGAGGAAATCATTTATTTTCGCTTACATTTTCAGAGGTTTAGTCCATAGTCAGCCTACTCCATTGCTGTATGCCCAAGGTGAAATAGAATGTTATTACCGCTGTTTACTGGTGACAAGTTCTTGCTTCCCCTAATGCTGAAGTATAACACCAGAGAAGCACGCTGAGGCAAGTGTAAAGTGGAAGCTTTATTAAAGCATAGCAGAAAAGACTTCCTCCCTGACAAAGAAGGAGGAATCCGTGGAAGGGGGAAGTTTTTCCTTTTTTAATATCTAAGGTCTTCTTTTAGTCCTCCCACATTCCTGTTCTTTGTTTCCCTCTATCCTGCAGTGATGGGGGATGCAGGTAGGAAGGCCAAAAGGTGGGAGATTGGTGGACTGATGGGGCAGAGAGGAGTAATCTGGGCAGGAAGGGCCTGGAGTGGTTTGATTAGCACCGCCCCACATTTGCTGGGAGCTACTTCCTTAACAGTTCTTTGGGATAGATTCTGGGCCTTGGGGTCATTAACATTTCAGTTTCCCCAGGTGTTGTTCTGGTTTCCTGGGCTCAGATCAGACTCCATCTTCCTTATCGTACTCCATATTAGACCTGATTTACCTAACTACACTAACTACCTATCTTTAAATCTGGCTTCAACATCATGGCAGAAAAGCATAGTGGAGGAGTACTGTTCACTTCATGGTGTCCAGGAAGCAGAGAAAGAGAGAGAAGGGGAGGGGTCACAGGAAATATGAAACCTTTCAGGATAAGCCCCCAGTGACCCACCTACTCCAGCCATCTCCCACCTACCTACCTAAAGTTACCACCTAGTCCATTGAACTAGGATGCATTGATTAGGTTACAGCTCTTGCAATGTAGTTATTTCACCTCCAAACATTCTTGCATTAACACAGAAGCTTTTTTGCAGGGGGCACTTCATATCCAAACCATAACAGCATGATTTCTACTTGTTTATGTCTTCTCTTTATTTCTACTTTGTTATGTGTTATTTCTTTCTCTTTTTCATGGTCTTTGGACTGGTGTGGTCCTCCAAGAACTCTGAGAGATCTCGGATTTTAGTCCCAGTTGCCACCTAACAGAGGCCATGATTTCATGAGGGCTAGTTAAAGTCTTGAGACTCCGCAGATGGTGATCTGTTTATTTCTCACAGCAATGGAAGTAGCAGAGTATAAGCATTTGTGTCAGATCTCCAAGCCCCAATTCCCACAGGGTAAGTCAAAAAGGGCTGGATGACTCCTGTGCACACAGTGAGTTGCATTATAGTGGGTGGTAAATCCATGTACTCTTTTCTCTGAAAAGAGACACTGTCTTCCAAGGATGTTCACTATACAAAGACATTTGAAAAATAGTCTGGAACAAAGGGAAGTCACTGCCTCTGTAAGGCATGCAAAAACACAAGATATCCATGGAGAATTGTCTTCCAACTCACAGCCTCCCAGTGTTAGATGGCTGCAAGAGCCTCCCACATTCTAAAGGCTTTTGGAGGACCAGGCAAGATCCTCCAAAAGTTAGGTACTCTGGAAGTTAGAAGATAATTAGCTCAACTCCAACTGGTTGGCTAAAAGCAGTGCTATGTGCCACCTGTTGGCACATAGCAGAAGACACATCCAAAGACTGAGAACAGTGGCAATTTTGTTACCTGTTCAGAGAATACAAAGAAGGTATCAAAGGGTACCTGACTGTTGCCTCTCCTTAGGTTTAGTAAACCCAGTTGGATGGCTTCTGGCTACTACTCTATTGTTCTCTCTGTCTCTCTGTCTCTGTCTTTTCCTTCCTGCTTTTTCAGGCTGTGGAGTTGGGAGTTTTATATTGCTAAGTGACTTGACTGAAGGAAGCTTTCTCTTTTACTGCACTCAAAGGTGATACAAAAATGATGACCACAGGGTAATAAACAGATTCTTATCCGTGTCTGCTGGGAATGACAGGGAGGACTGATTTGTTCTCCGAGTATATTCGGAAAGGTTAGAAAGTCAGGGTTATTTGCCCAAGAGGGCAGAAGTCCAGGAAGACCTCCCCATGACCTGATATTCTGAGAACCTGTGTGCTCCCAGGACAGCAATGAGGGAGTCCGCAATCCCTTTTTTGAAAATGTTAGATGGCCAGGCAATCACAATATGGTGAAAGCAGCCTTGTACTTTGTGAGGGTGGAAAAGCCCCTGGATACTCACTTTCATCATTACAAAAACTGAAATGCTTCAAAAATCATGATGTCATGTGTACAGTGTGATACACAATTCTTCTGTGATTCCCTTTTTTCCACTTGGAGTAAAGTTACTTGGCATATGTAGTGCTACTCATTTACTCACAATAGTGCCACAGGTAACCCTGGCTCACTAGCCTCTTAGGCCTATACATTTTGCTATCTTATGCAGGTCACTGGCAGAAAATGCTTTCTAACTTGGACCACTTCTTAAAAGGATCGTTCTCCTGCTCCTACCTTAAAGATTGAAAACATATTTTGAATATCACAGATCCTTTTTTTGTGAAGAAGCTGCACTGTAGTAAAACAATTCCATCAAGGGAAGAGGCAATTTTAATATTCGCCGTAATAAAGAGTTTTCAAAAAGGCCAACATGAGCAAATTCTGGGAAAATGTCTTCCAGTGTGTTACAGCATTTATAAGATAAAATACAAACTTCATCATTAGCGGTAGCCATGATTTGCTAAGTGCCAAGTTTGGGGCACTATACTAGGACTTCCTGTTTACCGTTCCATTCCTTGTTGGGGGGGAATATTAATGGGGCAAAACAAATAACCTTTGTTTTGGTGAAAACACAGATTTCTTAATATCCTTTAAAAATGCCCCTTTAGGAAGGGCATAATCCAGCCAGGCTGCTTTTTTACTTCATAGGGACTGCAGTGTAGGGGGAGGGTTAATGCTGCTGCCTTCTTATTACCCAATTCAAATCCTTTCTGAAGAATATTTAGAAAGTGAATTAATTTTCCCTTTTTCATTCCACTCAGAATGCCTAAAACAGATAAAGTAGGAAACAGAGTCATTATATTTGGGTGCTGTCTATTATCATTTACTGACTGAGAGTCTATCTAAGCCTTTCTGCTTTTTGCAGATAATTAATTTTGTTCCTAAATGTAGGAAAGAGTGATTGTAATCAGTATGTTTGTACTTTCAGCCACAAATAGAGCCCATCAAAGATGTGCAGTACAAATAAACCTCATAAAATATGCAGCCCAAGCACCGCTTGAAGTTAATGTGCTAATTTTTTTCAAAGAAAAAATATTATATATGCATATACATATGATTTTTAAAAGTCATTCTTGGTATTCTTACATAGTTAATAGATGGATCTCTCTTTTTTAACTCAGTCTCATGCTGTGAATTATTTTTATCATTAAATCTAGTATAGCACAGCTGAAGGGGACTTTGATTTGGCCCAGAAATCAACTTGTCAGCATATAGTTATTTCTCAGTTCTGGATGTGGGTTTCCTCATATGTTTGCAGAAAATTATAAATGATCAGATCTAAGTGAGAGGTTCAGTTTCACAAGATTAAAAATAAAAGCATAGCATTTGTGAAGGAATTCCTCTGAAATCTTGGAAAGCATTTTCCCTTCAGTCTAGCTGCCAGTCCCACACCTGTGGCCAACTCCTATTCTAAGCCCATCCCTTCTTCCTCTCCTTCAGAATGGTGTCTTGCTCCATATTGCATTCAGGCCCTATACTCCATTTAGAGTGATGATGTTGGATCATGGTTTAGGCATCACAGGAACCCTATTTCTGCTTCTCCTGGTTTTCTAATGCATTCACTGTTTTGAGAAACAAACTCACTTCACTCTGCAAAATATTACTAGAAAACTCTTTAAAAGGGAAGATAGTTGGATCTCAGTCACTGTGACAGTTGTAGGGAGAAATAGTGAAGTATATGTTGAACCTTATGAAATCACCTGCTCTGCATCATAATCAGAATTTTGATACAGGATCTCTGTCTTCTGCTATAGGTTAGTGGCCTTGGAAAAGCAACTTCCCTGTGTCAGTTTCTTATTCTTTACAGTGAGGAAGATGGTGATGATGGTGACAGTTATTGTTAAGCACTTGCTGTGCTCCTTACACAGTTCTAAGCTCTTTACATGGATCAACCCATTTAGTGTTTACAATAATCCTAAGGAGAAGAGAATTACCATTACCATTATTCTGGTTAAAGAACTGAGGCACAGACGTGGAAGTTGGTGCCAGTTACAACACTGCTGCTTCAGCTGCTTTCTACAGCAGGAATTCCTGAAGTATATCTCTTGCCCAGTCTTAGAATATATGGGCAGAGGGCTGAGGTTGTGGTTCAGTGGTAAAGTGCTTGCCTCACACATGTGCGGCACTGGGTTCGATTCTCAGCACCACATAAAAATGAATAAACAAAATAAAGATATTGTGTCCATGTGTAACTAAAACATATTTTTTAAAAAAGAATATATGGGCAGGGCCTGGCCTTGGATGCAGGTTCTTAGTTGGTGGGAAGGAGGCAGGATGGGAAGCCAGAAATTGCTCAGGGCCTTTCATTCTTGCCAATTCTCTCAGTTATTATTCATCCTGTTTTCTACTTGTGGCCTTGAGAATTGCATGGAAAATTCCAATGGGCTTAACTTTTCTTCTTCATACTTGTATTAATTAATCCTAATTAGATTTTTCTAAATCTGCTTGGAGCTAAGATCTCCCCCAGGATCAGTGCCTATTTAATTTACCTTCTTTTTATTTTTAAAAATTCATTCTTGATGAGCTTAGTCTTATAAGATGCTTTAAAAGATATATAGCACTTACATTTTCTCCCTTTCAGATCAGAAATCCAAAAACAGTGAAATCCCAAGCTCTCTGGATTTCTTATTCTACATTAAGCCATGTAATTATCTTTTCCCAAACATGGAAGGAGTTCCCTATTAACTGAGTTTCTGATTTACTCAACTGCTCATTCCCTTTAACAAATTCTTAATGCAAAATGAATAGGTTTCTTTTTTTAAGACTCAATGGGTTTTAATTTTTTAGAAATTGGACATATTTGAATTTGTGCAAAAATGAATGGGTTTCTTGACTATAGCAACCTCATAGCAGATTTTTTAAAATTGTGAATATTTTAAATCATCTTTGAGCAGTCTCTTCACAACTTTCCAAACATAACATCTTTCAGACAAAAAAGCATGATTCTAAATTAGTGTCCTTACTCTGATTAAAAATAAAGCAATGATTGTGAAAAATTGGTATAATCAAACTTGACAGAAGCTATAGAATCCATGGTAGATTTCCTACCAGTATGAAAAGGATGTTAACAATCCCCAGATCACAGAGGGTGAAAGAATACACACTGGTGGAAACATTTCCCTCACACATCTGTGCATATAAAGTTTTAAAGTCTATTTCCTTCCCCACTGTTTATCCTGAATCTGTAATACATTGATTTAAAACAATTAATGCATGACTCAAACTGTTCTGCTCTAAAAGGCCTCATTCAGAATTGTCTCAGCTCTGGTTATCATTGACCAAAGACCATATGACATGCCAGGAATAATAAATTACAATAAACATTCATTTTTTAGTATTTTTAGTTATACATGGACACAATATCTTTACTTTGTTTTATTTATTTTTATGTGGTGCTGCAGAACGAACCCAGTGCCTCACATGTGTGAGGCAAGCACTCTACCACTGAGCCACAACCCCAACCCAACATTCATTTTCAATAGTGTCACAAAGAGAGTTTTCAGGTCAAAATTTTCAGCACAGCAATGGGTCAGCTTGGCATTGAAAGGAATGAAGTAAGAAAAGGTTGTGTGATGTAGGAAAAAGAACATGAGCTTTGTGAATTTAAGAGTATGACTCTCTACTCAGTCATTTCTTATCTCAGTGGTCCTGAGAATGTTATATAATCTTCATGAGCCTTCATTGCTTCAACTATCCAATGGGGATGAAAATGCCAGCCTCATAGATTTACTACAAATAAATTAACACTGCCTAGCCCTTAATAGCTCAGATCTCCCCCAGGATCTTATGACATGATCCATTTCATCCTCTGCAAAGCAAAGTAGCTTTTTCTCCCTTAGGTGTTCCCTCATGTAGGGGTGTTTACCTTTGGTATCTTTCCATTTGAAACACCATAGGTATTTACCAATCTCCTATGACAAGTGCCGTATGTTAAGAGCTCACAGCACAAATATGGTGATGGCACATGCCTATGATCCCAGCAGCTTGGGAATCTAAGCCTAAGAAGATTGCAAGTTCAAAGCCAGACTCAGCAATGTAGACAGGCCCTCAGCAATTTAGAGAGAACTTGTCTCAAAATAAAAGATGAAAAGGGCTGGGGATGTGGCTCAGTAGTTGAGCACCTCTAGGTTCAATTCCTAGTACTTAAACATTTTTTTTTTCACAAAGTTAAACTAGTTGGGTTGTAGCAGAATTTCTGGATTCTTTTCCTAACATTAGGATGACTCAACATCTGAGGCTGCTTGGCCACATTCTCCATACTTATCCAAAAGACTTGAAGTTCCTATTAGTCTTTGCATTCAGAACTTCATGTGTCTTTGAAGAAGCTTATTCAGTCTGTATGGCTGTAGGCCTCTTCCTCCATTTCCTACCCCTTGCAATGAATAACCAGGAAGATCAATCATGTTTCCCCAGATGTTCAAGTAGATTGATTCCAAGCCAGGCAGACTAAGTTGAACACACACGTTTTCCAGCTGCTCACAGTGGTCTTCACAGAAGACTTCATGAATAAAGGGCAGTGTGATATATCTGGATTCCCGATGGGGATTTTTTTTTAGCATTCATCTTCTTTTGTTCTGGTTTAGTGCTGAAATCCTTGGGAGTAGAGGGAGGACTCAAGCTGTGTTTACGGCTCCTTTGTTTTGGAGTTTGAACTGTGCAGTATAATCCTAAATTGCTTTTGCTGGGTACCACTGTTAAATGATGATTAAATTTAAGTCGATATGAAAATGAATAGATGTCTATTACATATCTTTGGGATAATTTAATGATATCCCCTTGTTTTAGATATTAACCTTTTATTAGATCTCTAAATGTTCTTGTTGGTTCTTATTTAGCCTTATTTAGTCTTTTCCCCTTTCTAATGAATGGCAACTACCTTTCTGATTCTTAGAATTTAGGTTACCACTCTATTCTTTGATGGAAAGAAAGGGAGAGAGCAAGGGGAGAAGTAGCTACCGGTGTTTTAGGAGAGTGTGAGGAAGATGGGAAATTAGTCTGACCATTTTGAAAATGACTTTTTCCAGGTGCATGTCCTCTGTGGTATTTATTTAACAGGATCATTGCCCCACTCATGCTAGCATAATAGAAATGTCTCAAACTAAATTTTTGAAAATAGAGAAAACCCCATTAGGTCTCAACCATAGTTTAATTAACTATATTCTTAAATCAAACGTTTTAGTATGTGAAACTACAAGTCTCTTCTCCTCATCCCATAGTATACAATGTATTACATAGAGTGGGGATTTAATTTTTCCTCTTAAATGGAGCCAAAGAGTTCATCCTTAGGACAGTGAGGATATTTAATTTTTTCTCTTTGATTTTTCCTCTCAAATCAAGTAAAAGAGTTCATCGTTGGGATAATGAGGAGCCATCAATGATCCTCCCCCCACAACATGAATCCCCCCAACAAAATCAGAAGAGTAAGAATAAGTGCACCTTTTATTTTTGACCTTCTATTGTTACTGTTTTATAATAAACTTCACTTTTCAGAGCACTTTTAAGGTCACAGCAAAATTGACCAGAAATTACTGAGTTCCCATATGCCCTCTGCCCCACGCTCGCACAATGCTCCTCATTATTAACGTCTCATACTAAGGTGGTACATTTGTTAAAGATGATGAACCTACCTTGACTCATTGTTATCACCCCAAGTCCATAGATTATATTAGGCTTCATCTTGGTGTGGTACAATCTTTGGATTTTGTCAAATGTATAATGACATGTATCCATTATCACTGTGTCATACAGTACCATTTCACTGCTCTAAAGTCCTTTGTGTTCTAAATCTTCATCTTTCAGCTTCCACTAACCCGTGGCAACCATTAATCTTTTTATTTTCTCCAAATTTTTACCTTTTCCAGAATTTCATATGGTTAGAATGATCTGGTATGTAAACTTTCCAGTTTGGCTTTTTCACTTAGTAATATGCCTTTAAGGTTCCTCTAGGTCTTTTCATAGTTTGATAGCTCATTTCCTTTTAGTGTTTAATAATATTCCATTGTCTAGAGCAACTTTTAGTATTAAATCAATTTAATTTCAAATCCAAAGATTTGTTCCCATTGGGTTAGTAGCAAGTTATACCTCATTATTTCTTTTTTAAAATAGCTTTGTTAAGATCTAATTCTAATAGAATGCAATTCACTAATCAATCATTTACAGTGGTTTTTAGTGTATTCATGGAGTTGTGCAATCATCACCACAATCAATATTAGAATATTTTTAACATTCCAAAAGAAACTCTGAACCAGTTAGCTGTCACTTCCCATTTACCTTTCTTTTTATTATTTATTTATATGTGGTGCTGAGGATTGAACCCAGGGCCTCACACGTGCTAGGCAAGTGCTCTACCACTGAGCCACAGCCCCAGTCCCCCATTCACCTCTCTTTCCCACCCCTGGCAGTCAGTCATTAATCTACTTTTTGACTATATCAATTTGTTTATTCTGGACATTTAATATAAATGAAATCATACAATATATGGCCTCCTACATCTGGCTTCTTTCACTTAGCACAAAGTTTTCAAGGTTCATTCATGTTGCATCATCTATCACTACTTCATTTCTTTTTAAGGCCGAATTTATCTATCTATATAATTTATAAATTATATATAAACATACATATAATATATATATATATATATATATATATATATATATATATATAGTTTAGTCATTATATATTGGACATCTTTTGCTTTTTTTCCTGCTTCTTAGTTGTATAGTGTTGCTATAAACATTTTTGCACAAATCTTTCTGTGGACATACATATAAACATTTTCAGGCTGGGGATGTGACTCAGTAGTAGAGCACTTGCCTAGCATGCATGAAGCCCTGGGTTCAATCCCCAGCACTGAAAAAGAATATATATATATATATATATTTTTTGTATCTTGAGAATATACCTAGGAGTAGAACTGTAGGTCATATGATAACTCTGTATTTATTTTTGAGGAACTGTCTAACTTTTCTAAACCAGCTGAATCATTTTCTTTTCCTACCAAAAAGGGCTTCAGTTTTTCTATGTCATCACTGCCAATTGTTATTATGTCTTTTTGATTACAGCTATCTAGTGGATTTAAGTGGCATTTCATTATGTTTTTAATTTGCATTTTCCCAATGACTAAAATGTTGAGTAATTTTTGTATGCTTATTAGTCAGATCTCAGATCTTCTTTGGCTAATAAGCCAGTCTCAATTTTTAAACTGGGCTATTTGACATTTCATTGTTAAATTATAAGAATTATTTATATGTTCTGACATATTCTAGGTCTAGTAAGACCCTTATCAGAAGCATTATTTGCAAATATTTTCTCCCACTTCTGAGACATCTTTTTACTTTCCTGATAATGTCCTTTAACATATATGAGTTTATAATTTTTATGAAACCCAATTTATGTTTGTCTTTGTCATATCTAAGACACCATTGCCTAATTCAAATTTAAAGATTAACACCTGTGATTTCTTCTGTGTCTTATAGATTTATCTCCTACAAATAGGTCTGTTACCCATTTTGAGTTAATTTTTGTATAGGGTGTGAGGTAGGGATACAACTTAACTTTTTTTAAAAAATCTTTAATTGTAGATGGACATAATACCTTTATTTTATTTTATTTATTTTTATGTGGTGCTGAGGATCCAACCCAGGGCCTCACATGTGCTAGGTGAGCGCTCTGCCACTGAGCCACAACCCTAGCCCCCAGCTTAATTCTTTTGCATGTGAATATCCTGCTGTCCGTCTCCATTTGTTGAAAAGACTATTCTTTTCCCCATCAAATGCTGTTGGCATCCTTGCCAAAGTCAACCGATTATAAATGTAATGTGTATTTCTGTACTATGAATTTGAAGTGTGAATTCTTTAGAAAAAGTGTGTTTGTCCTTTTTTACCTATGGAGTGTATTTTGACATATTATACATATATGGAGTGTAACTTCCCATTCTTGTGGTTGTACATGATACAGAGATTCACTGTGATGTATTCTTATATGAACATAGGAAAATTATGTCCCATACATTCTACGGTCTTTCCTATTCCCATCCCCCTCCTTTTCTTTCATTCCTTTGTCTAATCCAATGAACTTCTATTCTTCCCCCACCCACACTTCATTGTGTGTTAGCACACATATCAGAGACAAAATATCTGGGGTGTGTCACCTCCAAAAGACTGAATTAAAGGACCGGGCAGGGGAAAGCTGCACAAAGCCTGGAGGAATATGAGCTATTTCAAATGCCACCTTCAGTGATGCAGGCCCTCTGGAGAACTCTTTCTCCAGGATGGTGTTTTCTTTTCTTCTTTGGCTATAGATCAGGAGGTGGTAAAATGAGTGGAGCAACCGGTGCATCTGTCTTGATCTCTTGATCTCTCCCTTTATCATTTTGATTAGTCTAACCTTATTTATTTATTGTTTTTGTAGTTCTGAGCCACTGAGCCACATCCCCAACCCTTTAAAAAATTCATTTAGAGACAGGGTCTTGCTGAGTTGCTTAGGGACTCACTAAATTGGTGAGGTTGACTTTGAACTTGTGATCCTCCTGTCTCAGCCTCTTGAGTCATTGGGATTACAGGCATGCACCACCACACCTGGCTCCCTTACCGTTCCTTTCTAAAGAAGAGTTATCACTTGTTTTTGCATTCAATTCTTAAATTTTCTTCATCACTCAATTCAGTGCCTACCCTATTTGGGACAATCCAAATCCAGACCTCTTTTTGTTTGGTTATTCATGCTCTTGGCTCCCTCATCCATTCCCCTCACTTTGGTTTACCCCTGGTACTCTCTGGCTTTGACAATACATGGCTTAGGATTCAACTTTCCTTTCTGTTAATTTCATGAGCCTGCTGTTCAGAATTGGTGTAGAGGCTGATTTCTTCTTACCCAAATTCTGTGACTAGGTTCCTGGCCTCATGTTTCATAGATCCTTATCTGGTTCTATGAACCTAGCAGCCTGATTCTGTAGGCCATTGGACTTCTCTGAATCTAAATCACCTGTCTGTTTCTCCTTTCCTTCCTTCACACACCTAATACAACATCTAGACTTCCAGTTTAGGGTAATAGCCAGAAACTCTACCCATGCCCACCCCAGCCAACTATCCTGGGCCCCATCCTTGGATTTGGAAGCAACAGCACAAGACGAAAAATGATACACTCATTGAATTTAACTTCCAAGATAATGTGCAATTTTTAAGAAGCAGCAAGTGGAAACATCTGTTTGTGAAGTGTTTTGTTTTAATTTTGCAGTGCTGGGACTCAATTCAGGGCCTTGCACATACTAGGCAAGTGCTCTACCACGCAGCTACATTGCCCAGCCTTATTTAGGAAGCTTTACTCTTCAGAACAAAACAGATTTGGGATTAAAAAAGAGGAAACAAATCTATCAACCCTGAATCTAGGAAGGCATGACATAGACAAGGCAGACATTCCTTGTTCTATCTTTTCAAACCAGGATAGGAAGATTTAGTTGGTCAAATGTGGAGAACAAGCCAGTAAAGTAGAAAAGTGAGTATTAGAAAAAGCAAAGTAAGCAAATGAGATATGGCTGCCTTTTGTAAACACAGGAAAAACAAATGCTAAGTGGGTACTTTTGTAGCATCTGTGAGTTCTGGGATCAAAGGGAAAATTTGTAAATACTTCAAGATGTTTGCTTTGTACTGCTTGGTTAATTGGCCAAATGAAAAATCAGCTTATAGGGGAAAGTGAAATAGGTGTAGAAATATAGACAAATTATCCTGCTTGGCACATGCACATGTGTCCATAAAAGAAGATGCTGACCACAGAAGTTTCAACATTTTTCTTGGGATAGGCCCCATGTAAATTCAGGTTCTGCTCTGTCAGAGGTACTTCTAGGAAGTATTCTCCCAAATCACAAGCTTCGATTAATGATGTGTTCTTTAAAAATCATGGGGAAATACTAACCATGGGTTTGTACTGACCTTGGGTTATGGAAACTTCCTCTCTATAAGATCTAGTCTTGTTTTTTCATTTTGAAGATGAGAAAACTGAGGCATATGATTTGAGACAAAGGGTTTACCAAAGATGAGCCAGTTAGTGTCAACACAGGGCTGAAACCTCTGGTTTCTGACAATCAGGCCAGTATTATTTCTGCTGTATCATCCATTTATTTGATAGGATATAGTGAGCATGCTTCTAAGGTTTTCCTTTAGAATTATTCTGTCTTCTTTTACCTAAAAATATTCAAACTGCATTTAAGATGCTTCTTGATTTTCTTTGCTTTTTGACTGTAGGATTTGTAGAAATCATAATAGATGCATTATTAGTATAGATTTCAACACATAGACTGTTATGAGCACTTTTATGTAAAGAAGAGAAATAAAATAGGCAGAAGATGAAATTTCTTGCAAGATATTTTTGGATCTGTGTATTTACGAGTTACCTGAGAAATTTTTTATAAGGAAGGAATCAAATATAAATATGCAGTTGAGATGAGGAGAACCCATGAAATATGGCTGGCTCACTATAGAAATAGTGAATAGAAATTGTCAGTCTCCTTTCTGTTTTAGACTCTTGCACAAGCCTAAGCAAATCAATATAAAAGTGTTGTTCAAAATGTGCTCCAGTTATAGCCAATTAAAGGTCAGCATATATAATTTACATGAAATGGATGGGCAGGAACAAAAGGTATCTGTTGAGCCAGGAGGAATGATTCTATTTTGTTTGCTTGATTGAAATTATCTTTATAATGGAAATCAGAGAACACTTTTAACCTTGTTAGAGCACCACTGTACCGTTGATTAATATATAAAGCAAGTCATAAATTTCACAGTGAGCTATTTATTTCTAGACAATCTTGTGAAAGCAGTTTGGGCTATATTACAGAAACTTTCTTCATACCTTTGTCAGGCTGACACTAATGATCCTGATTATTTCTAGGACTTTCAAAGTGTCAGTGTTAATTAAACTAATGCTTAAAATATGGGTCAAAAAGAACATTTGAATGCTATTTCTTAAATGTTTGAAATGTGTATGAAGTTTCTTTTGTTGCCTAGTTAATTTCAGAGAACTGATTTCATTTGATAAGGTTTTTCTCAGCAGCAAATAAATGTTTGGCTAAGTGTTGGGGGCCAATCTTATCAAGGTCACTGTTTCTTGTATATATTCATTGTGTATTTGTTGCATACTTTTGATATGTATTGCACTGGGTATATGATATTGAAAGAGAGAAGTAAAAAGCCAGTCCTTGTCCTCAAAAGAGTTCATAGTCTGGTGAGGGACACAGAAACAGAGGCTATGCAAAGGCATTCCCAGAGCACAGATTAAGGGTGTAGTATCAAACCTCACCTGGGAAATCCTGGAGGAATTCTTGAATGAATGCTCTTCTAAACACCGAAGGGGCTTGGGTGAAGGCTAAAGAATAATAAAAGGAAGAGGGTCTTTCTTACTGTGGTTCAGGACTTATAACCATCAGCCCAGATGCATGTCCTGGGCAGTACAAATCTCCCCAGATCCTGAGACCTTACACCAGCCCTAGCAGAGAGAACTTCATTATACTGCTTTTCCCCAAGCTCCACTCTAGCTAGCTTTAGCAACAGGAAGGCAACATGGTGGCTACCCAGGTCAGGCCCCTACACTGGACCATCTACAGCATGTATGGGAAGTTTGCAAATAGGAGCTTTCACATCTGGGAGGGACTGGACTACTTCCAGAAAATACAAACAAAAAAGTTGCAGGGGAATGGTCCTATTTCTTGTTTCCTCTTTTTTTTTTAAGCTGGTCTTGTTTCTAAAGAAACTGCTTTCTATAAAATTGTACCCTTGCTTTTAGACTGCTATTAAGGGAATGTAGAACTAATTAAGAGACCTTAACATCATTAATAATTTTTCTACTTGAATTTTATGGGCACCAGTTTTTCTTAAGAAGCCTTCATGAAGTCATTGGTAGAAACCTAATGCATAGCAGCATGTTGCTCTTGAAGACTCAGATTGTATTTAATCATAAACTGCATACAAATAGCTAATTGCTAGTTTCCTCCATAAAGTGTACTTATTGTCTCAAATTGGATTCAAAGCTTAAAAAGTCAAGCTATAGCTAATCTTTTTTAAAAGAGAATATTGCTAAGGAGATGCTAACTTGCCTGGACTTGATACTGTGAGGCCACCAGACTGGATTGGTAGACTTTAAGATAGAGGAAGAGAGCTGGGGAAACTCATTGATTTTGGGGTCTTTTCTGTGCTGGGAATTGAACCCAGAGCCTTATACTTGCTAGGCAAGTATGCTATGACTAGCCACATCCCCACCCCTGGCGATGGTTTTAAATGAACTCTTTATATCAGTGGTGATTTATACAATGACTTCTGGCTCACATTTGAGAATAATATATCCTAAAAGGTAATTATGTTTCCTATCTAAGTTCTCCTCCTCATTTGTCTTCTCCCCTTCATTCCTTCTCTCCCTTCCCTTCTCCTTCAAAAAAAAATGCACTAGCTGGGCATGGTGGGACATGCCTGTAATCCCAGCAACTGGAGAGCCTGAGGTAGGAGAATTGCAAGTTCAAGGCAAGCCTGAGCAATTAAGCAAGACCGTTTCTGAAAATAAAAGATGAAAAAGGACTGGGGATCTAGCTCAGTGGCAAAGTGCTCCTGGGTTCAATCTCCAGTTCAACAACAAAAAAAGCACTAGGAAGAATAGATTACAATTTCATTTTAAGGGAAAACCTACTACAGGATTGCTTTGTCTCCAGATGCAAATCTTTACCATATAGAGAAAGTAAAGTCAAAAGGGTCTGTATTGCCACATAGACCAGTGACATGCCAGTATGGCTATATGCATGGGGGGAGAACCAGAGGCTCACACCTTTCTCTTGACTTTAGGGTATGTTGCAGGAATTAAAAGTGGAAACTCAATAAAATTTTCAGAAACAAATAAAGAGAACCTGGAAGGTTTGTTTCCCTTGGAGTGGAGAAGTACCATATGACAGTTTCATTTTTTCCAATCAAAATACCAAGGCTTGATCTAGATTTTAGTAATAAGTATTTGCTTTGCAGAAATTTTATTGAAATGGCAAATGTCTTTCCTTGAACTATTTCTCATGTATTTTCTCTTGATCAGAAAAAGCCAGAACAACATGAAATACTCTTAAGAATTTCATGCAAGGCAATTTCCTGGATGATGTGCTATGACTATCTAACCATTTTATGAGGTAGTAGTTAGAAAACTTGGTTGCTTAGGAAGCATTGGAACATAGGCTGTGGTCTTAGTGGTATTGCCTGCAAGACCCATGGAGATCCTTTAGTCTAATATGATTCTTTTACCAACAAGGAAAATGAGAACCAGATCAGAAAGGATAGATACATATATAGAACAGGAATTCTGAGACAGCTTTGGCAAGAGAGGTTAAAAGGAAGAAAATGAAATATGTTAGAGGTAAATTTATCACTTTTTAAAGATTTAGATAAGGTTATAGGGTGGACAAGAGGATGGGCATATAGTCAGAGAGAGTGGGAACTGCTGTTTATAGAGTGTCTTTTATAGATCAAACTTCATTCTAGGTACTTTATGTACATTCTTTCATTTATAACCTGTATCATAAACACATGAAACAGAATTTAATTATGTCCCCCTTTATCAGAAGAGGAAACTGAAGATGAGTGAAATATTTTCTTTCCCTTTGAGAACAAGTAGGAGAGCCAAGACCAGATATCTTTGTTTCAGGAGCTCAAGTGAAGCCTCTTGTCTTCTGGATCATGTTGCAAATTCTGTAACCTGGGAGCAAATTCAGGAACTATATATTTGACAGCAGCAAAGAGTGGGACACATCCAGAAGTCAGAAAACTAGGTCTGGAGGGAGTTCCTGATAAGAACACATGGATGCCACAGCACAGAGGGTAATGAACAGGGCCACCCAGGGACAAAGCATCTTCCTTGGAAAAATGGGAGCCAAATAAATAGTTATGAGTATGGAGACAGGAAGAAGGAGGGAAGATATATTTGAATCAAAAGTCAGAAGGGAGAGATAGAGAGAGGAGTGTGACTGCCTACCAAGAAGGAACCCAGGAGAAGATGCTAGAATTGATCCATTGGGTAGAGGAGTGATTAGAGAAGTGAATGTGGAGGTGACAGCAAAAAGACTCCAGGGAAGGCCTAGAGCATTGTTTGCTCTCTGGACATTTGTCCAAGGCATATTTTTATGGAGTGATCCTTCAACTGAATGCTAGCTCCATGTATTTGTTGCTTCTTTGAGTGTCTTTATTATCATTAATTACTTGCTCTTTTAATGTTTATGATGACTCATTAATTTGTATTCCCTATCTTGGAGTTGATATTTGAAGCAGTGTCCTAAGGGAGCCCTACCCAGTGGCCTTTTGCAGAGGATTTGCAACCTGAATGCTAGTGTGTTCCTTTGTTATTGTGCTGCCAACTTTCAGATCAAAACAATCCATTTCTGATTCATGTATGTTATTAGCTCTGGCAGGATGGCAAGACGTGAGGCAGATACTGTTTTGTGTATTAGAGAAACCTAGATAAGCAAACAGAGAGTGAAGAGATTGCCTTTATTAGAAAAGCAATCTTTTGTGATATTTCTTAGCACCAAGCAATGAGTTTTTAATAAAACTGAGTAGATAGAGCACTCATGTGTCAGGTTTTTCTCCCCCTTTTTGGCTCCAGATATATGTGATTTCATGACGCTAGCAAGAGGCCTGCTGATTTGTCAGTTAATCAAAAGTTGCTAAAGGAAAGTCAATATAAAGGAAGCTAATCATCATCTTGTCTTTTCCCCAGGATGCTATTGGACTTCTAGTTGTCTGAGCTGCCCGTTCACTATGGCAGTGTTACTAACAGTAGTACCTGTGCCCTTGCTGCAAAGGGCGAGAATCTCATTTTGCTTCTCTTCCTCTTGATAAAAGGCTGGAGGCTGACTCCTTGGAAGAGCTGGAAGAATTATTAACACCAGCTATGTGTAGCCAAGTGTTGCTTTTCCTCCCTTTCTTCTCCAGTCATATTCACAGTAATTCATTTCTTTCTCACGCTTGCCTTTCCTCTGGACCTATGTCTTTGAGACGTGGCTCTCACTCCCTGGAAATTGACTCAAAAACGAAGTAATTTGATTTTTCTTCAAGTGGAACAATATGTTTCAGGTGTCCCTAGTCCAAATGGGATTGTGCAGCTGCCTTACAAACCCATCATAATTGGGTCTACCAACATTTTGTAATAGAAGTCACTCATTTTGTGCAAACAACTCCCACCTGGGATGAATCTGATGTTACAGTAGGGATTTTTTTTTTTCTGACAGAATCTTTCCTCTTTGCTGAAAGCACCTTTCCTCTTTGGAACAAATTTTCTTTGAATATTCTATGTTATGGAGAGACTGAATGATTTGTCCAAGGTGAGTTAGTAGCAGTGCCAAGATTATTTATATTTACAATATTCTGGGCACCATTTGAAATCAATGGAAGTCTCTGTGTCCTGACCCTCAGGTCTGCTCTTGGTCCCAACTGCCTGAGGTAGTGTGCTCTCCTAATAGATTGTAGCTTGTATGACATGATAGTGACTGTCAGGAGTCCATGTGTGGCCTCCACCTGGCTGTTTCTTTATTTTACAGTATTATTTGTCACATCAAAATTCTCAGTTTTGAAACCTATTAAAAGATGGTGGCACAAGGAGCAAAGTTCTTGTCCCAGTATTACTTAACTTTATTGTGACTGCTGAAATATCTCCAGGGACAAATGTCAGGATGATAGAAAAAGAGACATTCTCTAATTTCAAAGAGAATCTAATGTCCATCCATTGTACCTGTCCTGCTCTTAGGTTCAGAGAATTATAAAATGTCAGAATTGAAAGTGATTATTTAATGCAGTCCTCTTAATTCTACAGGCAAGAAAACAGGCCTAGAAAAAAGAAGGGAGCTTCAAGGGCATGCAGTCTGAGTAGTAGAGCTAGGACTGTAGTCTGGGATATTCTCATCCTTAATTCAAGGACACTTTTAGAGTTCAAACTTGGGACTTTTAGATACAATTCAAGCAAAATCATCATTATTCTTAATCATAAATAAAAGCAGGTCCTGTGGGTTTTTGTTTTGTTTTGTTTGGTACAGGGGATTGAACCCAGGGGTGCTTAACCAAGGAGCCACATCCCCAACCATTTTTATTTTTGTTTAGACATAGGGTCTCACTGAGTTGCTTACTGCCTTGCTGACTTGTTGAGGCTGGCTTTGAACTCATCATCCTCCTGCCTCATCCTCTGCCACTGGGATTACAGGCATTCATTACCATGCCCGGCCAAGCAGGTCCTATTTTTTAATCCCCACATCCAGCTGGACATTCGTGCAGTTCAGATATTACTTGAGACTATTCATTGTTAAGGGAAACACAAAGAAAACACTTGGCCAGTATTTCTCTTCTCATTCATTACTTATCCCATCTTCTTAAAGACCACCGTTTCTTTATTTTATTTCTTTATTTAAATTTTAATTTGTTCTTTATAGTTATACATAGCAGCAGAATCTATTTTGATATATTTATATAAGCATGGAATATATCTTATTCTAATTAGGACCCCAGTCTTGTGGATATAAATGATGGTGGAACCCATTGTGGTATATCCATACAGGTACATAGGAAAGTGATGTCCGATTCATTCCACTTTCCATTCACATCCCCTCTCCCTTTCCTTAATTCCCCTTTGTCTAATCCAATGAACTTCTATTCTTCCCCTTCCCTCTTGTTGTGGGTTAACATCCACATATCAGAAAAACAAGGTTATTAATCTTCATCTAGTTTTGTCTTTGATCATCAGTTACTCTTAAAGGGTTTCCTCAAGCAGGGACTTGAAGCAATCATCTTAGACTTTGGAATTATAGGTCCTGGTTTCAAGGCCCTCTTTTGTTCTTTACTAGTTGTGTGGCCTTAGGCTTTCACTTAACCTCTTGGCAACTTAGTTAGTAAAAATAGGTATGATATTCTCCTTCCCAAGCTGATTGCTAAACTTCTCTGTGATAATGTAATGTGTGGACAAGTACTTTGTGAGGAATAAAGGGCTATCCTCAAACAAAGTGGTAGCTGTGAGAATGTCTACCATATGTACTCACAAAGTTCCTTTGGATTGCCTTACAGTTCTTGGAGGTCTGTTGAGCAAGAGAACAGCTATTTCTCAATTATTTACATTATTGGCAGGTGAGGGGAACACAAATATAAAACAGAAAATCATCTAGATATGATTTCTGTTGGGGTTTAGAATCCATTATATTTGGGGGAGTTTCTGAAATCTGTTTGCTGAGAGTGAAATTCAATTAAGGTAGAACTGAGGCAGGACATGTGTAAGACTCCGCCCTTCTCTGGGCCTTAGATCTCTATAAAAGGGGGAATTGCCCTAAGTGATCATACGGTCTATACCATATCTGATATCCATTGTGTCTCTGAGTCTAAACACATGGAGGGACAAGCCAGCAGGACAAAGCCATTGTTAGATGATGCCTGAAGTTTTGTAGGGCAACTGGAGCTGTGCACATATAAGGGGAAAAAATCACAAGGTGCCAAAGTGTTGTTGCCTCATTAATAGAATAGGCAAAGAGAGAATTCAGTCTTGGGTGTGAGAAACCATGACAGACATTTAAGAAACTGATCAAAAGAAGAGATTGGTGAAGAGAGTGAAAATAGCATCTATAGACCACAAGGACTGGGCTGCCAGCAATGTCCAATGCTGCTGTCACTGAGGAAAATGTGCAAGATGAGTCTCTGTGCTATTTCTGTTCAGGGGTCACAACTCTTCTCAATTCACCTGATTTTTCTCTCCTTTCAATCATGTCCTTTTCAAAATTCATCTCAGAAGTGTTTCAGAGCCATTCTGATTATAACTTCTGCTAAAACCAATCAGCAAAGGTCTGTCTACAGTGCAGGGCAATCAGCAGATACCCAAGGCATTGGTCAGAGATGATGTGTTCATTTTGAGGGACTGTGGCTATCAGTTTGGCTGAAGTTATAGTCAGAGCAATCTTAGAACAATGCTGCTGCCTACCAGGGGCACTGCTTCCCATACAATTTTAGGAATGGCTCATGGTTGAATATCATAGTGTTTTATTTTGTTTTGTTTTACTATTTGCATGAGTAGAGTGTGAAAATGAGTTATGCTGTACTCTAATATGTTTTCCCTTTTTAACCCATCTGGTACTCCCTCAGCCTGTAAGAATTTTTTGACAGTGAGTAAAATAAGATCCACAACTGGCTCAATCACACATCCTATGCTATGTGGTGATATCCTGTACTCTTGAGCCTTTTCATAAATTGGGAAGGCAGGGACGTTACTGTATGGGATTAGGAATATTGTGCTAGAATGGTATGTAATGTTGCATGGTAGCCAGCCCTGGTTTTATATGCCATGTATATCTTAAGTGAGAGTCATCTTAAGTATGCACAATAAGTAGGAACAGACACACAAATAGCAATAAACTATGAAAAAGGGAGTAAAATTAAATATCAGCATCAGGTGACAAACTATAAAGGGGTTCATCAGACTGTATCTATGTATATAACAATATCATTTTTCAATGCTGGGGATTGAACCCAGGCCCCTGGGCATGCAAGCCAAGTATTCTTCTACTGCACTACATCCCAAGTCCTTGCTTCAATTTTATTTTAGGATGGGATCACACTGAGTTGCATATGGTAGCATCAAACTTATGATCCTTCTGTCTCAGCCTCCTGGGTAGCTAGGATTACAAGCACAAATCACCACTCCCAGCTAAGAGTTCCTTATATATTAAGAATATTAGATCCTTATCAGATATGACTGAGAATATTATTTCCCATTCTATAGGTTATCTTTTTATTGCTTTAATAATGTCCTTTGAAGGACAAAAGTGCTTTGATTTTTATGAAGTGTAATTCATCTGATTTTTCCTTTGGTTTCTTGTGTTTTCAATGCTATGTCTAACAATTCTAAACTCAAGGTTACAGATATTTACACCCAAGTTTTCATCTATGAGTTTTATAGATACCCTTGTCAATTAAATTTAAGTCTTTATCCACTTTGAGTAATTTTTTGTATGTGGTATAATGTTGGAGTCCAGATATATTACTGGATTCATCTTGCTACTATTTTGCTGAAGAGTTTTCTGCTTATTCTCATAAATGATATTGGTCTACAGTTTTCTTAACTTTGTCTAATTTTGGAATCAGGGTAATACTAGCTCCACAGAATTATTTGGGAATTGTTCTGCCTCTTCTATTTGGAAGAGTTTATGAGGGATTCTTCAAATGTTAATTCTTTAAATGTTTTATACAATTCACCAGTAAATTATCTGATCCTAGGCTTTTTAAAAGATAAATTCAATCTCTTTTTATAGGTCTATTCACTTTCTGTTTCTTCTTGAGTCTTTCTAGGAATTTGCCCATTTCACCAAAGTTATGTACTTGGTTGATATGTTCTAGAATATCTATTTGACCCCTTTTAAAATATAATTTCTACATCTTTCCTTATATTCGCTATTCAACAAGGCATGATTCTTCTATTTTCCTTTAACAACTCCACCTTAGCCTACTTACATAGAATCTTTTCATCAGCCAGATGTGAGGACATAGGGCCTTCTCCAATCTTTCTTGAGAATGACTATGGTATAGCTTTGGAAATATACAGAAGACCTATGAATGTGGCCTACTAGATCCCCAGGAACATAAAGAAGTTTTTATAACCCTTCTGAAAATCTCATCCCCCAGAATTTCCTTTAAACGTTTTGGGTAGCCTATTATTTTCTCCATCTATTGTCCCATCATCTCAGGCAGCAGCAAAGTAAAATAATTTCCTCTAATTTATTTCAACAAATGCCCCTAGGGAAAGGACTTTTGCACAAGATGAGCTCCATATCAGTACAAATAAAGACATGCTCAACAATAGGGTCATTTAGGTAGTCACCACGCAGTTCAAATAATGACAGTTCACTGGGAATGGTGCTTTGAACAAACTCCATCTCCATTTTGTCCTCCCCTGTGGCTGCCATGCCATGATTGTGGTCTGTTACTTTTCAAGACTGACACAGAACTGGAGATGGGGAGTGGGAATAGGAAAGTCAAAATGCCACAAAGCTTACTCTTTTGCCAAGATTCAACCATTTTTCTCCTCAAATGACTGCTATCCATATTTGTTAATTTCCAAAGCTCTAAAAAGTTCAGTTTTTAAAAACTAAACTGTTTCCTGATGTTTTATTATTAGTATGTTAATGCACATATTGCAAGGCATTTTATTGCATGCTAGGCAAGTATTCCACCACTGAGCTACACCCCCAACCCTGCTTTTTTCTTTCATTAATCAACTATTTATTAATTACCTAATAAGTGGACAAACTTGCTAATCCCTAGAAATACAATAACAAGACTGATTTGGTTTTTGCTCTTGTGAAGCTTATAGCCTTATAGAAGAAGACAGAAAAATTCTGAGCATAGGAATGTGGCAGGAATAGGGTAAGACATGAAAATAGTAGTTTCACAGGGACAACATGAAGATCTTGTAAGTGAAGTTAAGATACATATTTTTTCCCTAAGGGCTATGGTAAGCCAACGAAGAATTTCAAACTGAGCAATGAAATTATCATTGCAGTGTCTCTGGCATTTAAAACACTGTCCAGCACTCCATAGGTGATGAATTAATTAATAAATTATTTTCACAAATACTGTTTTATTTACTTATAAATCACTTACTTTATAATTTACTTACAAATTATTCAGATTATTTTCAGTGTTAGTGTAGAATAGAGATTATGGTATCAAAACCCTTTCACACTCTTAAAAACTCTTAAGCACTCAAAAGAGATGAATGTATGTGAATTACATCTATTGCTGTTTACTTTATTAGAAACTTAAACAGCATTTAAAAATATTTATTTAGTGACTTACTAAATTAATTATTTAAAATTAATAGTAATAATAGTAATGTCATCCGATGTTCACATATATTTTTTCCAAAAAGAAAAAAGTTTTCCCAAACAAAATGCTTTAGTAGAAAGTATGACATTGCTTTTTATTTTTGTAAATCTCTTTAATTTCTGATTTAATAGTAGACAGCTGGATTCTCATATCTGCTTCAGCACTTAATCTTGTCTGAGGAAAATTTGGCCTCATGAATATACAGTTCTATAGGAAACAATGCTTATACCACTTCCAGATAATTAAGAATATTTTTCTCTGATACTGTACAAAAATATGGCAAGTGAGTTTCTTAAAGATTATTTACAAAATGGAAGCTGCACACATAAAATATCAATTAACCTTTCACTTTCCATTACATTAAAATTTATCTTGAATATGCATGAATCTTTAGCCATTGTGTGATTTTTGTATCATGATGTATTAGTTATTTGAAAAATATTGGTTACTGAGTCATTTAGATCTGCCAAATATGAACATACTTCATTTTACAACATCAAAACATTATATTCATGAGTATCACCACTGTTCTCATCAGAAAACCCTTTAAGTATTGGAAAGCAGTCAAGCTTTATAGTGGAAGATACAAATTTTCCCAAATTGTGTTTTTTTGCTTGAAAGTGCAAATTTTATCATTGGCTACAAATACTGTCAGTTGTTTTCCTTGAAGTAACTGGTTAACTTTGTTTATTTATGAGAGAATGCCTGCCAATACTCAAGTTTGAATAACATTTTGTCTGCCAATCTTTATTTCAGCTAAAAACAAGGTTTCATGAAAAAAGTATATAGTTTGTATCGTGACTCATTGCAAATGTGTTTTTCCTCTCAATGACCATCATATTTCAATTTGTAGAAGTACTTTATGTACACTTCCCATTTCATCATACTTAAAACTTAAAAAAAAACATGTTGTTAAGGGTCAAGAGTTGCTAAAATTAGTTTTTACTACTTCTTTAAGTAAATTCTTAAGTGAAACTGGCTCTTTTAAATGTGAGTGCTTGGCAGTAAAACTATAATGACTACTATTGTAATTTGGTGTCACTACTCTGGCTCATGATGAGGTGTCAGCAGTTTTACATTCCACACAGCTTATCTTAATTAACATAAACTAGATACATCAGTCAACTAATAAGGAATCTCCACACTTAATAGCTCACTAGAGTTACTTCACAAACCACTCCCTCTGGCAAAATGCCAGGCGCCATCCTGACTTGTTTACAGACCTTAACATGGGCAAAACCTATATAGTGTCCTTTCAGAATGCAGACCCACCTGCATCAAATTTTACTGTTTCCAAAAATCCCCAAGTAAATAACTCCTTTAAATATTATTACCTATAGCTACTTATATGCCTGAGCAACTAAGCCAGGAATCTGGCACATTCTGCAGGCTGCAGAATGTGAGTAGTCTCCTTTTATAGAGACTATAAAAGTAGATGGATTCTGTATGAATGGGAAGGATGTTACACTTTAAACCATTGTTTTATTTGACCTTCATACTACAGCCAGGTATGGCTGGCATTGTTTTTATTTCCATTTTACAGATTAGGAAGTGTAGTTTCAAGGAATTAAATGACTTGTCTAAAGTTAATAAAAGGAAAAGAGGAAGAGCTGTGACTGGAACCCAGGTTCCAAATTGTGTCCTCTTTTCGCTAATTAATATGGAAATGTATTTTAATATACCAGGAAACGGATCTGCAGGACCGGTTCTTTCTTTAGATTCCATTGTCCAGAACTGACTTATATGGAATGGTCAAATAATGACACTCAATTTCTTAAAATAGCTTGATTCATAATACATTATAGATGATTAGTGAGTTTTTATATTAATGGTCAAACAATTAATAATGAGTCCCAGCAAACTGTCTGTGGGGTGAAAAAAAAAAAGCTTATGTTGTCACCAGGTCTGTTCATAATCTTCTGTGCTCTATATCCAGATCAATCAATAGTTAATTAATAATGATGTGCTTCCTGAAGTACAAGGTTATAAATTAATTTAATGCTCATATGCATATTTTCTGTAGGAAAAATGAATGGAAAATGCCTTCCATGCTCATCGCATTGTAAGAAAATGTATGTAATGATTACAAGCATATAATAAGAATGGTTTGCTTAGCCAAATGTTTGTTCATTTCTGTTAATCAGTATTCATTTCAGCTACTTCTATGCAGTTTGTGTAAGCAGTGCAATCAGTTGAGTAGTGTGGCAGATTTAAATCAGTAATAAAAGCCCTGGGGAAATTAACAAGACAAAACATTAACCACAGACTAAACATTAACATATATTAGCATTTTTATTATACCTGTAGAATTGTTAAATGAGCATGGTTACTACTATTAAAAAGTTTATGTTGTATATCACATAATTTCAATGTATATTTTGTTTTAAAACTTTTAAGATTTAATTAAACAGACTTGTACAGAAGTATAATAGATGATTCAAGGGAATGAAGTTCATTATTTTTTTTTTAAATGGGAAACCTTTATAACTCCCTCTCTGAGTTCAACGTATTCCAAAAGATGTCACAGGCAATATTCATCCAAAGCCAGCTATGAGGTCAGAGTTGATATTTAAATTACATAACCCTAAAGTAAGTTTTACTTTCAGTTCTTCAGGGTTCTGAGGAGTCCATAGATGATCCAAGACTAAATTTATACAAGTATTTTCCAACATTTCTAAGAAAACACTGTTTGGAACCACAGTAATCAGTTGGGATCTCAAAGAAAAGTTATTCCATAATTAAATAAAACTGAAAAAGGGCTGGGGGTTGTGACTCAGTGGTAGAGCACTTGCCTAGCCTGTGTGAGGCACTAGGTTTGATCCTCAGCACTATTTAAAAATAAGCAAATAAAATAAAGACATTCTGTCCATCTACAACTAGAAAAAAACTTTTAAAAAGCATTTTTAAAAAACTGAAAAAGACTTCAATAGGTCTTAGAGTCTATTTTTTTTTTCCCCGGTACTGGGGATTGAACTCAGGGGCACTTAACCACTGAGCCACATCCCTAGCCCTTTTTTGTGTTTTATTTAGATACAGGGTCTCGTTGAGTTGCTTAGCACCTCACTAAGTTGCTGAGGCTGGCTTTGAACTCATGATCTTCCTGCCTCAGCCTCCTGAGCCACTGGGATTACAGGTATGTGTCCTCATTCCCAATGCTCTTAGAGTCTTGATGGTCTCAGTTTAAGCTCCTGAGAAAGAAGCCGTGCGGATCTCCAGTCACCCAGTACAAGTCAGCAGGACATTCCCCTTCAAACACTGTTAGACTTCTGAGGGCAGCATCTTGAGGCCATGGCTTTCCAATGCCATAGACTCACTAAAGAGAAATTCTCTGTTTCTGCTTCTGCTTCTCCCTCTCCTTTTCTATCTTCTCATATCTCCCTCCTCTTCCTCCTTTTTGTTATGACTCATTTAAGTTAAAAGACACAGACTTAGTTACACGACACCCATGCATGACTTTTACATATTTCTTTTTTATTGGTCCTTTTAAGTTATACATTACAGTATAATTCATTTTGATATAATTATACAAACATGGAATATATCTTGTTCTAATTAGGACCACATTCCTGTGGATGTACATGATGGTGGAATTCACTGTAATATTTTCATATATGTATTTAGGAAAGTTGTTACAGTACATATTTTTAAAATATTTTTAGTTGCAGATGGACACAATACCTTTATTTATTTTTATGTGGTACTGAGGATTGAACCCAGTGTCTCACATGTGCTAGGCAAGCGCTCTACCATTGAGCCACAACCCCAGCCTCGTGTATGAGCCCAACATTGCTTATTTATTGGGAAAGAAAAATGTAAAGCATGCCATTCATGCAAAGTAAAATAGATCCCTTAGAGTAAGTTAAGAGTGGGAGAGAGCCAGAGAAGAACATTAATGTAGTTAACAACACCCTCCTCCAATTTTCTACTGTTTTAAACAATTACTGCTAAATTCTCGAATATTTTGCATTTTTGTAGCCATAATATTAACCTGGAATCTCCTTTTTGGAGGAAACTATAAATGGATACAGTTAGCTCAGACATCAGGCTAGACCTGAGTTTAATTATTGGAATTAAAGATATTGTAGCTGACCCGAGAATCTGAATTCAAGAACAAGGGTCTTTTAAGAGGGAAACTCATTTCCTAGAGTTCATTCCTCAAAAAAAGAAAAAACCAACAAATAAACGAACTCACACTACATCTCAAAACCCTAGAAAAGGAAGAGCAAAACAACAGCAAATATAGCAGAAGACAAAAAATAATTAAAATCAGAGCGGAAATCAATGAAATCGAAACAAAAAAAAACCATTGAAAAAATTGATAAAACTAAAAGTTGGTTCTTTGAAAGAATAAATAAGATCGACAGACCCTTAGCCATGCTACTGAAGAGAAGAAGAAAGAAAACCCAAATTACTAACATACTGGATGAAAAAGGCAATATCACAACAGACACTACAGAAATACAGAAGATAATTAGAAAGTATTTTGAAACCCTATATTCTAATAAAATAGAAGACAGTGAAGACATCGATAAATTTCTTAAGTCATATGAGCTGCCCAGATTGAGTCAGGAAGACACACACAATTTAAACAGACCAACAACAAAGGAAGAAATAGAAGAAGCCATCAAAAGACTACCAACCAAGAAAAGCCCTGGACCGGATGGGTATACAGCGGAGTTTTACAAAACCTTCAAAGAAGAATTAATACCAATACTTTTCAAGCTATTTCAAGAAATAGAAAAAGAAGGAGCTCTTCCAAATTCATTCTATGAGGCCAACATCACCCTGATCCCAAAACCAGACAAAGACACTTCAAAGAAAGAAAACTACAGACCAATATCTCTAATGAACCTAGATGCAAAAATCCTCAATAAAATCCTGGCAAATCAAATACAAAAGCATATCAAAAAAATTGTGCACCATGATCAAGTAGGATTCATCCCTGGGATGCAAGATTGGTTCAATATACAGAAATCAATAAATATTATTCACCACATCAATAGACTTAAAGATAAGAACCATATGATCATCTCGATAGATGCAGAAAAAGCATTCGACAAAGTACAGCATCCTTTTATGTTCAAAACACTAGAAAAACTGGGGATAACAGGAACTTACCTCAACATTGTAAAAGCTATCTATGCTAAGCCTCAGGCTAGCATCATTCTAAATGGAGAAAAACTGAAGGCATTCCCGCTAAAATCTGGAACAAGACAGGGATGCCCTCTCTCACCACTTCTATTTAATTTAGTCCTTGAGATACTAGCCAGAGAAATTAGACAGACAAAAGAAATTAAAGGCATAAAAATACGAAAAGAAAAACTTAAATTATCACTATTTGCGGACGATATGATCCTATACCTAGAAGACCCAAAAGGGTCTACAAAGAAACTACTAGAACTAAGAAATGAATTCAGCAAAGTGGCAGGAAAGGCATTCCTGTATATCAGCAACAAAACTTCTGAAATGGAAATGAGGAAAACCACCCCATTCACAATATCCTCAAAAAAAAATAAAATACTTGGGAATCAACCTAACAAAAGAGGTGAAAGATTTATACAGTGAAAACTACAGAACCCTAAAGAGAGAGATAGAAGAAGATCTTAGAAGATGGAAAAATGTACCCTGTTCATGGATAGGCAGAACCAACATCATCAAAATGGCAATATTACCCAAAGTTCTCTACAGGTTCAACGCAATGCCAATCAAAATCCCAACGGCATTTCTTGTAGAAATAGATAAAGCAATCATGAAATTCATATGGAAAAACAAAAGACCCAGAATAGCAAAAGCAATTCTAAGCAGGAAGTGTGAATCAGGTGGCATAGCGATACCAGATTTCAAACTATATTACAGAGCAATAGTGACAAAAACAGCATGGTACTGGTACCAAAACAGGCAGGTGGACCAATGGTACAGAATAGAGGACACAGAGACCAATCCACAAAATTACAACTTTTTTATATTTGATAAAGGCGCTAAAAGCATGCAATGGAGAAAGGATAGCATCTTCAACAAATGGTGCTGGGAAAACTGGAAATCCATATGCAACAAAATGAAGCTGAACCCCTTTCTCTCGCCATGCACAAAAGTTAATTCAAAATGGATCAAGGAGCTAGATATCAAATCAGAGACTCTGCACCTGATAGAAGAAAAAGTTGGCTCTGATCTACATATTGTGGGGTTGGGCTCCAAATTCCTTAATAGGACGCCCATAGCCCAAGAGTTATATACAAGAATAAACAAATGGGACTTACTTAAACTAAAAAGTTTTTTTCTCAGCAAGAGAAACAATAAGAGAGGTAAACAGGGAACCTACATCCTGGGAACAAATTTTTACTCCTCACACTTCAGATACAGCCCTAATATCCAGAATATACAAAGAACTCAAAAAATTAAACAATAAGATAACAAACAACCCAATCAACAAATGGGCCAAGGACCTGAACAGACACTTCTCACAGGAAGACATACAATCAATCAATAAGTATATGAAAAAATGCTCACCATCTCTAGCAGTCAGAGAAATGCAAATCAAAACCACCCTAAGATACCATCTCACTCCAGTAAGATTGGCAGCCATTATGAAGTCAAGTAACAATAAGTGCTGGTGAGGATGTGGGGAAAAGGGTGCACTTGTACATTGCTGGTGGGACTGCAAATTGGTGCGGCCAATATGGAAAGCAGTATGGAGATTCCTAGGAAAGCTGGGAATGGAACCACCATTTGACCCAGCTATTGCCCTTCTCGGACTATTCCCTGAGGACCTTAAAAGAGCATACTATAGGGATACTGCCACATCAATGATCATAGCATCACAATTCACAATAGCTAGATTTTGGAATCAACCTAGATGCCCTTCAATAGATGAATGGATTTAAAAACTGTGGCATTTATACACAATGGAGTATTACGCAGCACTAAAAAACGACAAAATCATGGATTTTGCAGGGAAATGGATGGCATTAGAGCAGATAATGCTAAGTGAAGCTAGCCAATCCCTATAAAACAAATGCCAAATGCCTTCTTTGATATAAAGAGAGCAACTAAGATCAGAACAGGGAAGAAGAGCATGAGGAAAAGATTAACATTAAACAGAGATGAGTGGGGTGGGAGAAAGGGAGAGAGAAGGGAAACTGTATGGAAATGGAAGGAGACCCTCATTGTTACACAAAATTACATATAAGAGTTTGTGAGGGGAAAGGGGGGAAAAAAACAAGGGAGAGAATTAAACAACAGCAGATGGGGTAGAGAGGGAAAATGAGAGGGAAGGGGAGGGGGATAGTAGGGGATAGGAAAGGCAGCAGAATACAACAATTACTAATAGGACATTATGTAAAAATGTGGATGTGTAACCGACGTGATTCTGCAATCTGCATTTGGGGTAAAATTGGGGGTTCATAACCCACTTCAATCTAATGTATGAAATATGATATGTCAAGAGCTTTGTAATGTTTTGAACAACCAATAAAAAATAAAAATAAACAAAACAAAACAAAACAAAAAAAAAAGAACAAGGGTCCAGGGACATTCTGCAGACAGCAAGCAGCAGAGGGATCCTTCTTGGGAGCCACCTCTCCCATAAAGCCTGATATCTAGTGCTTTGGTATGGCTGCTAATTGACTCCTACTTGGCAGACTAAGAAATTTAAATCACTCCACTATTGACTTAACCCTATTAGAAATACTGCCAGAAACCCAAGTTAAAATCAGATGTCATTTTTCTGTTTGTCTTGAATAACTTAAGACTTTCTTTTAGTATGTTTTTGTATTTTTCATCATTCATCACCACTCTCTGATTATAAATTGAATGTCCACCAGATTTCAGATCTGGACCACACCCAGTACTGGGATGTCCCAAAGTCTATGCTGTTCACAGACACAGAGGATGGCACAGAATGAGGCATCAGAAACAAATCATCATCATCATCATCATAACTTTTGGAATCAGAAAGTCTCAGTTCTGTCATTTCCTAGCACTATGACCTTGCTTTAAGTTCCTCAATAGTTATGAACCTGTTTTCTTTATCTCCAAAGTGGGGTTAATAAAACCTGCTCAATATACTCAGAGGATTGTTGTAGAATTCACTGGAAGGAATGAAGAATGGATGTCGAAGTTATTTGTGAAGCACAAGGCTGGAATAAAATGTTATGTTTCAAAAGAGTTTGAAAAGCTCACAACACAGGCTCTTTCTCTGCTCACTCAGCCAGAGTGAAAGAGCAGGTCTGAGGTTTTTGTTTGTTGAGAATTCTCAGACTGTGCAGTGAATGGGGAACTAAGAATAAGTGTTAGATTTTTAACCATTGGGCCATAAACATAGCAGTTATGGCGTGCAGGTGTAAATTATGACAAACCAAAAGCTTTGCATGGAGTTCAGGACACATCACCCCAAAATATGGCACCTTGGCCCTTGAGAAAACAGCAGAAGCAGGAAGGTTACTCTTACCTTCACCTGACAAGACAAAATCTAGCAGACTCTTACCTGAAGTAGAGCATCAGACACTCATCCAAGAGGCAAATATTATGTAAATGAAGAAGAAGAATGTACTAATTTCCAAAGACATGAAGATAGAGAGGAATCTGAATAAGAAAAACTTGCTTTCTTCACCTAGTATATTTTCATCAGATTATAGCACTTTTGTCCAATTTCACTTCACTACTGTCTACTTCTTTGTCACACTTAGCATAAAAAGACCAAGCTTCGGGGCTGGGGCTGTAGCTGAGTGGCAGAGCATTGTGCTTACTGAAATGAGCCGGCAGGTAAAGACAAATACTGCATGCTGTCCCTCAGGCAAAAGCTAAAATAGTTGTTGTCATAGAAGAGTAGAATGAATGGTGATTATCATAGCCCCGGAAGGATTGAGGACAGGCTGGGGAGATAGGGAAAGGGTGGTTAACAGGTACAAAAAATATAGTTAGGGCAGGAGGAATAGGTTCTAGTGTTCTATAGCACAGTAGGGTGACTATAGTTAGCAATAATTTATTATATATTGGAAAAATAGACAGAAAAGATTTTGAATATTTACACCACAAAGGGATGATAAATGTTGGAGGTGATGGATATGTAATTACCCTGATTTGATAATTGCAGGTTGTAAATATGTGTTGACATATCACACAGTATCCCATGAATAGGTGCAATTGTTATGCAACAATTTAAAAGAGAAAATGATGAAATGGGATTGTAGGCTAGGTCTACTGATGCCCAGCCTACTGAGCTCTTCACTATACCTTACTGGGCCCCAGTATGTTTGATTCCTGTATGCATAAAGATAATGCCTCTGGATTCTGATGGGAAAGGGTGGTGCTAAGATTTTCAGAGTGACTTGCTGGCTAGGTTAAGGTCAGAGATCCTGCCTTCTTAAATTTCAGGACTTGTAACAGTTCAAAGCACTATTGCTTTTCCTGCCACAGGTTCTGGGTCATAAATAAAGGTATTGTTAGGAATCATGGTTCATGGAAAACAAAAGGTAATTTATTCCAGGTCTTCTGATAGACATACTCACCTGTCCAATAAATTCACTGCAACTAACCAAATGTAAAGGTAGCAGCATTCTTGACTAGGTACATTAGTTAGTAAAAGGAAATTGGATTTCACTTACTATTTAAGAGCCTAAAACTCCTGGACAGGCTACTGATTTCTAAAATGCCACTTGGGAGGCTGGCTTCTTTTGCAGCTGAAGAATAAGACCCAGTTCTCCCAGCCTGATGTTTCTCAAGTGCGAAGTTGAAAGGACTTTGTCAACATGAATGCTGCATCTCTTTGTAAATTATGTTCTTTTTTTTAGTGTCTGCTTCTCAATATAAGCTCATACTATTCACCTCCAGCTCACACAGTGTGGAGGTGAAAGATGTGGGGAGAAGGGCTCAAAGGAGGGGGGCATAGATTTGACAAATGCTTTGTATATGAGAAGAATTTGCTTCATGGTAGATTTGTGGAAGAAAATACAGCCTGTTTGATAAGATGTGGCATATTTCAGATGGGGGAGTGGGGGGATTGGCAGGACACCATTGTTTGCCCCTTACCCCACACAGAGCTTTGGGAAGTCTGCTTGCTAATGCCACATTGGGTGGCTTGCGAAGAAAGGTCAGACTACAGACTCGCTACATTCTCATTTATTCTTAACCTTCCTACCTCTTCCTCAGCTGCACCCTTTTCCAGTAGGTTGGGGTGGGGTAGGGGGCAAATACTTTAAAGTCTTGCTGTGGCCCAATTAGTATTCACTATACAAAGGGCTGGCTTTCAATACATAGGGAGAGTTCACAGCTGTGGGGTGTAAGTAGACAAGTTACTGTGAAAGATGTGTGAAAGATTTTATTTTGGTGCTGGATTTGGAACAGGTGTAGGTCAAGAGAATGTGTCCCATGCACCTGAATGTTCTAAGAATACTTTGATCCTGGTGAAATAGACTCTCACATTGATGTATGTTCACAGAATAATAAATAGATATTTAGGAAACAAAATGAAGGGTTTTGTTCTATGAAATTTCACCTGTGGCTTAACAAAGTAAATATGTATATATCTATAGACATATAGTTATAATGCACAGTCTGCCTTCAGCTATTTGTATCTGTGTTATATGCTTTGGAAGTGATTGCAATTTAACTCCCCAGTCCACCTGGGCAGCCCTTGGCCTAAAGCAACCTACCAGACTCCTCCCCATTAGGGCATATTCAGAGAATGCAGATACTTTATTTGAAGTTAGTATTAGCCCAAGTCAAACAGCATTACATAAACACATGAGAAAATTTCAATATCATACATTCCAAAACCAGATGGAATATTTTAAGTGTCTGCAACTTTTGTTTTGTTCCATTAGAATAAAATATTGAGAATAGGTAATAGGAATGTCAAATGATAGATGCTGTGTTTCATAAATGGAGGTGATTCTACTGTTGATTCTAGATAATTTTTTTTCCTAATTCAACTATTTAAGGGGTTGGGAAAGTAGGTGAGTAGGACAGTTCGTCCCTATCATGTGCACAGCCCTGGGTTTGAACCCAGTACCACAGACACACAAAAGAGAATACATTTAGGGGCTGAGGGCATAGTTTGGTAGTACAGTGCTTACTGGGAAAGTGCAAAGCCCTGGGTTTCAGCCCTAGAATTGCAGAAAAAAAGTATGGGAAATATATTTTTTGTGGAAAACCTTCAAAAGCTCTGTAAACTGAAAGCCATTTATGCCTTTACATATAGACATATATAATTTAATAAATGCTATCAGGGCCAACCTGAAAAATCTAGAATCCAGGATTACCACAAAGAGTCATAGCTTATCAGTAGAGTGGTATACTAGACCTGATAATAAAAGGTTCCTTCACTTCACTTCAGTTAATTCACCTCATGTACCTAATCATGTACCAAATCTGGTCTGAATTTTGTGAAGGTACAGAAGTGATGAAGATAGAACCCTTGTTTTTCTAGTGTTTTTCTTGAAGTTTATAATCTATATGTTAACCTTGGCAATGTTGACTAGCTATGTTTTCGAGGCCTATGACTTTTTTTCAAAACAGAATATAAGTAGAAATCAAGTATCATATCCTAGGGAAGTATTGTTGCATGAGATTTGCAGTCAGAAAAAATGGGTTCAAAGTCAGGCAAGAGGATTCACTGCGCACTTGTCTCAGGAAAGTCTAAGCTTCCTTGAGACTCAATCTCCTAATCTATAAAATGGGGATGGTATCTGAGCATTCTGGCACATTTTTAAATCACAGCTATTCAGAAGGCTGAGGCAGGACAATTGCAAGTTGTAGGCCAGCCTGGGCAACTTAGCAAGATCCTTGTCTCAATATAAAAAATAAACAGGACTGGGGGCATACCTGAATGGTAGAGTACCTGTGGATTCAATCTCTAATACCACAAGGAAAGTAAACAAAATAAAATGTGGATGGTAATATTTAACATAGTGTCTGGCAGAAGTGAGACATGTAAGAAATTTAATAGTCATTTCTTTCTTTCTTTGGTAAAGGATTGAACCTAGGGATTTTTTTTTTTTAATCACTGAGCCACATTCTCAACCTTTTTTTTATTTTTTATTTTGTGACAGTTTTTCAATAAGTTGCCCTAATTGGCCTCCAACTCACAATCCCTGTGTTGGCCTCTCAAGTTGCTGGAATTAGAGGTGTGCACCAGTGTTTCTGCCAATATTTATGATTCTTCATATGGAATTTCATTTAAGCTTTTGCCTAAAAGTGAAAAAATGACAAATCTGCAAATAATTTAACCAAAGAAACCAATTAGAATGGAGCTAAGTAAAAGAGTTAAAGCCATTTAAGACAAAATGTTTTTGCTACATGAGTATAAAAGAGGGATGTTTTAGAAGGAGATATCCAATGAGTATTTTTGAATGAATGAATGAATGAATGAATGAATGAATGAATGAAAAGAATTATAAGGGCATGAAAGAGAAAGTGAAAAGGGGGAGGAGAAAAAGAAAGAAGGCAGGCAGGCAGACTGTCTGGCTGCCTTGAGCACCTATGCTCTTTAATACTCTCAATCCTGGGCTCACACAATGACATATGATTCACAGCTGATGACACTGACTGTTCACTCGTTGACTTGCTGTCTTTCCTTGGGCATTTTTAGGAAAGTCAGATGAGTAACTACACTGACAGTTTTCAGACTCCCTTAGCTTGATTCTTATAATGAAATGTTCATTAGAATCAGGAGCACTCTGTGCATGGAAGGCTTCTCTTTTATTAATAGGCTACTCAACACTTCTCACGCCCCAATCTCCAATAGCAGTTCTTCCTCAATTTTGCAGTTCTCTTTTCTGAACTTATTCATAAATATAAACACCAAGTGCCATTAAAAGGTATCAATAGCATGAAGCCTGTGTAAAGGGTCTTCTCAAGTTAAAAATTTATTTATCATCTTAGGAAATCTCTGAGTAAGCTGTGTGTTTAGAATGAGTTCCCTTCCCCACTAGCCTTTTGCTGTCTTTTCAATCAATGATTTCTTGTCTTCAAACCTTATCACTTTTTTTTTAAACTCTGGTAATAACTGTGTTCTGTTCTTTACAAGGAAAGTGGGCCAGCTGTGGTGTACACCTGTGATCCCAGCCAGGTGGGAGGTTGAGGCAGGACTATCACAAGTTCAAGGCCAGCCTCAGCAACTTAGTGAGGCCCTAAATACTTAGTAAGACCCTGTCTCAAAATAAAATGTAAAACAGGCTGGGGATGTGGCTCAGTGTCAAAGCACCCCTGGGTTCAAACCCCAGTACAAAAAGAAAAGAAGGGAAATTCAGGGAGGAAATTGAAATGCATTTCAGAATTTGTTTCTACTATGATTTTTGTGAAAGTATCATATAATTATATTGCATTTCTTTTTTCAGATTGGCAAGTTATGTGCCCATTCTCAACAACGCCAGTATAGATCTGCTTATTATCCTGAAGATCTGTTTATTGACAAGAAAGTGTTAAAAGTTGCTCGTGTAGAACATGAAGAAACCTTGTCCAGCCGAAGAAGGTGAGGTGTTTTTTTTTTTTTTTCTGTGTTTCAGCATACAATTAGCAATTGTGTTTAAGGTCAAAAACCACTGGAGTGAAGTTTTGTAAATACATGTTATTTAGTTCTTCTGTGTGGAGTGCTTAATTAAATTCCATTATCTGTTAATGTTAAAGAAAAAAGATATTTTATTATATCTGAGTCATATTTAAATGTAAACTTTCCATATGTAAATAACTAGAATAGCAACACAGACTGGAATGAACTTCCCTATTCAAGATCCTTTATTGAGTAAACAATATTTTGTACATACAATCAGGTACTACCGTTTCATGGCTTGATTTGTGAGTCTTCCCATTATTAACAGTGAAGCAGGATTAAGTTTATCAGAAAGACACTGACAAGACCCACTCATGTATACACATACACACACATGCATATACTGCACACTTTATATACTCTTTTTAAAGCAATAAAAGGAAGGATCTAGTTTATATTTCTTGAAACAACAGTCAAGGGACAAAATATGACTTCTTATTCCTTTTACTTTCACTCAGCCCATCTAGCTTCCCTCCAACCCTGTTCTAATTCCTTGGTTATACTTGAGGGGTGGAAATTAGATGGGAAGCACATCACAACTGAGAATTTCCATACCCAAAAAGCTAACTCTGTCACTGGTTCAAAAATTGATGGCATGAGCTCTTCTTCCTGTTGATTTTGAGGGACTTGGCCTATAGATGGAAAATTAAGTCTGGAGTAATAGCACATGCCTGTAATCCCAGCAGCTCAGGAGGTTGAGGCAGGAGGATCACAAGTACAAAGTCAACCTCAACAATTTAGCGAAGCTCTAAGCAACTCAATGACACCCTGTCTCAAAAAAATAAAAAGGGCTAGGGATGTGGCTTAGTGATTAAATACCCCTGGGTTCAATCCCCAGTACCAAAAAAAAATTAAGAGATGAAATAAGTAATATATCAGATTTGGTGTAAGTTATTTAATTCCTCTTGATTTACTATAGGAAGTTTTGAAATAGTAATTCTGAGCCTTATATGGTTCAGTTTAGAATAAGAGAAGGCGTAATGTAGCTTGAGAGAGCATGTGTGCCCCAAGGAAATAATGCAAAATGTTCCATTTTCTTTTCTCTTGCTGACTTCCAATTTAATAGATTTCTAGTTTCCTTATAGCAGCCTAGTTAAAGTGCAATTCAAGAACCTCTGGGAGTCACAGAGACCTTTTGGGGTGTCAGTAAGTTTCTGTGAGATCTTCCTTTGGTAACTGTATATCTGAGTGGAGCTAGAGTTTGTTTATATATTTCTTTTTTTTCTTTTTTTAATTGGTTGTTCAAAACATTACAAAGCTCTTGACATATCATATTTCATACATTAGATTGAAGTGGGTTATGAACTCCCAATTTTACCCCATATACAGATTGCAGAATCACATCGGTTACACATCCACAATTTTACATAATGCCCTATTAGTAATTGTTGTATTCTGCTACCTTTCCTATCTTCTAATATCCTCCCTCCCCTCCCCTCCCATCTTCTCTCTCTACCCCATCTACTGTAATTCATTTCTCTCCTTGTTTATTTTCCCATTCCCCTCACAACCTCTTATATGTAATTTTGTATAACAATGAGGTTCTCTCTCCATTTCCATGCAATTTCCCTTTTCTCTCCCTTTCCCTCCCACCTCATGTCTCTGTTTAATGTTAATCTTTTCTTCCTGCTCTTCCTCCCTGCTCTGTTCTTAGTTGCTCTCATTATATCAAAGAAGACATTTGGTATTTGTTTTTTAGGGATTGGCTAGCTTCACTAAGCATAATCTGCTCTAGTGCCATCCATTTCCCTGCAAATTCCATGATTTGTCATTTTTTAGTGCTGCGTAATACTCCATGGTGTATAAATGCCACATTTTTTTATCCATTCATCTATTGAAGGGCATCTGGGTTGGTTCCACAGTCTAGCAATTGTGAATTGTGCTGCTATGAACATCGATGTGGCAGTATCCCTGTAGTATGCTCTTTTAAGGTCTTCAGGGAATAGTCCGAGAAGGGCAATAGCAGGGTCAAATGGTGGTTCCATTCCCAGCTTTCCCAGGAATCTCCAAACTGCTTTCCAAATTGGCCGCACCAGTTTGCAGTCCCACTAGCAATGTATAAGAGTACCCTTTTCCCCACATCCTCACCAGCACTTGTTGTTGTTTGACTTCATAGTGGCTGCCAATCTTACTGGAGTGAGATGGTATCTTAGGGTGGTTTTGATTTGCATTTCTCTGACTGCTAGAGATGGTGAGCATTTTTTCATGTACTTGTTGATTGATTGTATGTCCTCCTCTGAGAAGTGTCTGTTCAGGTCCTTGGCCCGTTTGTTGATTGGGTTATTTGTTTTCTTATTGTTTAATTTTTTGAGTTCTTTGTATATTCTGGATATTAGGGCTCTGTCTGAAGTGTGAGGAGTAAAAATTTGTTCCCAGGATGTAGGCTCCCGATTTACCTCTCTTATTGTTTCTCTTGCTGAGAAAAAACTTTTCAGTTTAAGTAAGTCTTGTTTATATATTTCAACCAAAACAAAATTGCAACAGATTAAATACAGAAGTCAGTAGGAGACGCTACCTGTATTCTAACAAGTCAGACAGTAAAGATATCTTGCAAAAAGAAACAAATGTTACTTTTGTCATTAATTTATTAACAAAATGTTATTTATATTTACACATTTTGAATATATGATGGCTAATTTTATTTATTTATTTATTTTTTTTAAAGAGAGTGAGAGAGAGAGAGAGAGAGAGAATTTCTTAATATTTATTTTTTAGTTCTCGGCGGACACAACATCTTTGTTGGTATGTGGTGCTGAGGATCGAACCCGGGCCGCACGCATGCCAGGCGAGCGCGCTACCGCTTGAGCCACATCCCCAGCCCTGATGGCTAATTTTAAATTAATAATAGGTCTTAATTTTTTCTGAGTTTTAATTTCTAAAATAGTAAATATTATTAAATATATAATATATAAACTAAAACTTTTGAAGTTCTTCAATTATTTTTAAGATTGTAAAGGAATTATAATAGTCTTATTACTACATAATGAATTACCAAAAACAACTATAATTATTATGTTACAGTTTATGTCCATCAGAAATATTGAAATGGTTAAGTAGGTGGTTCTCAAAGTCTCTAAGGAATTTTCAGTCAAGATGTTGCCTGGGGTTGCAGTGTGGTTTGGGTTTTGTTTGTTTGTTTTTGGTTCTGGGAATGAAACCCAGATCTATACCCCCAGCCTAGAGCTACGATTTGACTAAGGCTAGAGTCAAAATGGCTCACTTAGAGGTTTGGCAAGTTAGTGCTGCTTGTTGGAAGGAGGCCTGAGTTCCTCGCTAGGTAGACCTCTGAAACAACATGGCAATTGGCTTCCCCACAATAAGTGATCCATGGAAGAAAGCAAAGAGGAAGCTGTATCATCTTTAATGACCTAGTATTAGAAGTGACACACCATTAATTCTGACAGATTTGTTCGAAACAAGTATTAATACATATTTAAGAGGAGGGAAATCAAGCTCCACTTCTTGAAGAGAGGCGTACCAAGAAATTTATGGACCAGCCTCCTAACACCACGATATTTGAGAATCATTTTTTTTCAGCCACTTAGGGGTTCTTTGGGACATTTTTGTCACTCTGGAATGACAGAATTAGGCCATATATCAAGACCCTCTTTACCTTCTGCTTGTCCTTTGTTCATTGTTTTCCATTGCCTTCACTCTTGGCCTGAACCACTGAAGCTCCTAAGGAATTAACCTCAGTCCATGTAAGACATTAACTTTTAAATAATGAAAACCCCTTCTGTATTTAACTGAAGTGAATACATACATATACATGTGTATATGTAGTTATAGATATATGATACATACCATATATATGATATATCTTATCATAGTATATGAGGTATCATATACTTACAGATATATGATACATACCATATATCTATATCTATATATTCAGTTCAACAGGAATTTATTTAAAACTTTTTAGTGGAATAATATATACTGGGTAGTGAAAATACCAATAAATAGTCCCTGTTCTTCAGCTCAGTCTAATGGGGAAATAGACTTTAAATGCAAACAATTCCAAAGATAGTGTTATGAGAACTAAAGCCAAAGAATTCCAGAGTACAGAGGCAAGCTACATGGAAAGACAGGACGTCTGCCCAGGGAAATTAGAGTTGAGGCTTTATGAAGGAAGTGGTATATGAATTTGTAACAAAACCACATGTGGAGCTTTTTCAAAGTAAACATACCAATCTAGTTCTATATTGAAACTGCCCTGTTCAGTATGTACAATTTTATGTATAATTAAAAATTAGAATAAATAAAATTTAAAAACAGAAATTGTCCTGTTGATCCAGAGGTATATCAAGGTCCTGCTGCCATGGCTTCTGTCATGGTTTCTGTCTCATTCACCATACCAGGCTGTTGGTCTTCCAGGGAAAGGAAAAATTGTCTGGTCAACCAGGTATGACATTGTTTTTAGAGTCATTTTTGAACTTGTAGCTAACCTCAAATAAAATAAAAGAGAAATCAACAAAATCTATAGACTTGAGTAAGTGGCAGTTAGACAGGGCTCCTTTGGGTATTGGGAGAATGAACCTGCCTCATGATGTTCCCATCTTTTCTTTCTTTTTTTTTTTTTTGCTAGATGAAGCCTTAGAGTCTGATATGGAGCCTTTCTTTCTGAATTTTCTAACAGAAGGATTGAACAAAACAACAGCAGCATGTCTGATTTCATTCAACTCCTTCAAATAATCGTAAACTTTCTTAGAGGAAAGGAGTGGGGATTAAGATGATCTCTTGCTAAATGCGCTTCCCCCCCACACACAATCTGATGTTATCAGAAGTGTTTGTTTTGGCAGAGTGTTAGTACCTCTATAAATTTCTCAGTGTGTTCTGCACAGCATTTCATACTGTCCAGAAAAATATATGCGTGCCTCTAGCACTCCCCACACCCATGCCCAAGCTCCATCCTCAGTAGTTAAAAATATGATCATTCTAAAGGAACCCTATTGCAGCATTCAATCTGTTGAGGTTGTGAGGGAGCTGTCTGAATCTGATTATGACTTGAAAAGCCCTTTGCCTTATTAAAATAACAACACACAAAGAAATGCAGAATTCCTTTGGTAGCATTCAGAAGTCATCTGTTTGTTTTGTCTGCCCCCAACTGGGTAGTTTGCAACACACAACTAATCTTAGAAATAGCTTAGTTCAATTTAAAGGCGATTTTATACTCAACGGGTGGTCTATATATGGCACTTGGGGTTCCTTTAAGGGATAACTATTGAAAATATCTGTCATCAAATTTAAAACAGTGAGAGTCAAACAAGATGCACATGTAGAAGAACCAAAATAGAAGCAATCAGATCTTCACAGCCCCTTCCACCTCCAATATTTTCAGCACATCTTAGCCTCTCCATCCCTGACTCTCCTGAATGGTTTCTTTACCACTTCCCTTGTGGTACTATTTACCTTGTCATTTCCATATTCCAAAAACTATTTGGTAGAAAATATGAGCATACCTTTCCATTTTCCAAACCCTAAATCTATAGTCAAATAGCCCAACTTGCATCTATATACCAAGCTTCTGTCCCAGCTGATAACAGTTCCTCCATCCTTGTGAAATTATATTTATGTGTTAACAGCCATCTGCATCCTCTCCTTCCCCTCTGTGTTGGTCTAAAGGAGCAATGGATTACATGACACTACTAAATGACCTAGAAATAAAAGAACAAAGGTGTTCTCAGCTCCCTTATTGAAAATCAGTACTTCTCTCACTTCCCCTTGGACTACTTCTCTAACTTTGGCTAGGCAGCTTTGAAAGCCTTTCATCTTCTGACTAAAACCACAAATGTCCTGAGTGAATGAGAAAATTTAAAGTCTGGTATAAAAATCATTCTATCTTATGGAACTTCTGTCTTATAGGACTCTACTTCTTTCAATATTTGTCATCACCTTCTGTATGCTGAGCATTGTGTGAGGGGTAGGAGGAGCTCCTAGTCTAGTTAGGGAGACAGACAAATAAATAATTTCATATGTTGGGGGTGAGTGCCAAAACAGAGCTATGTAAAAGAGTCACAGCATCACAGATGAGGAAGCTAGCAGCTCTGCTGGGAGAGTCAAGAAAGGCTACTTGGAAAAGGCATCTTTTGAGCTCAGCCCTAAGAATAAGTAGAAATTCAACAGATGGAAGAGGGAAGGAAGGTGTTCCAGGCAAAGGGAACAAGATGTGAAAAAGTATTCTAATCTTCAGAAGTTCAGAAAGTTGTTTGGGATCAAATTGAAAGGCTCCTTCCCACAGAATTAGGTATGATCTTGTACCATTCCAATCTTAGTTATTTGATTTTATGTACTTTTTTTGCATTTTCAATTATTTTTTAAACAGTGAGCTTGTATTACTTTACAGTAACAAAAAAAAGAACCTTAATAATAATAATAAAAAAAGTTCAGGGGCTGCAGTCAGGGATGAAAGGCTGTTTTTATTTGCAGTGGTTTCCAATTAGTGCTGCTTTGATGCCTGCCCAAGCAAATCATTGCAAGAAAGCAAAGGCGATCCCCTCCCCCATAACCACAGACCAGGACGCCCCTCTCTCTAGGATGATGGAAGCCTTCCAGGGAAGATCACATGCCCCCAGCAGCAATATTTCAAAATGGCTCATGCATGCAAAGGAGCCCTATCCTTTAGTTCCACATTTAATAGACTGAAAGGCAACCTCTATGAAGAGACTCTTTTTCCTGAGCAGATTGTCAGAAGCAAATGTTGGGTTTGTCCTGAGAACCACAGGCTCCACTATTTAAATGGCAATGGTATGTTCAGCATGTTAGAATTCAGAATAAAGTGGAGTTAGAATCAAAGAGCAATCCCTTCAATCAAATTGTTTTCCTATCTCAGGCAACTAATTGTCCATATTTTCTAGAAACAATTCAGTTGAACAGGCTGCCTTAGTTCATGGGTGGAGATTCTTTTGTTGTCTTCATGGGCTACTAGCACAAAGGAAAAATCGGGACTGGGTCATACGTGGGTAATTAATATGTCATTTAATTTAGCTTCAGGTGTCTTTATAAAGAGAAAAATAGAAAGATTTGGCAAATCTCCTTTTAAAATTAGAAGCCAAAGAATATAAAGCATTATTTAAGAAAACATACAAATATACTTAATTGTCACATAGAAGCAAGTTTAGGAAGGAATGACAGGAAGATACAAAGAGAAGTAGAATCAAGAAAGGCACAGTAAACTCGGTAGGGGGTAAACTACTCCTGTCACACTCTGCTGCCATGGTGTCAGAGGACATTATCACCTGTTGTTGCTGTCCTTTTTGAAAAGCTCATTGACTCTCCAACAGTTTAGAAAGCCTTCTTTTTTTTCTGTCCTCCAAAATAGTATGTTTGGATTTATTTTAAAGAGTTTGAGTTTCTTTTGGCAACCAAGATTTATTTTCTCACAGTAATGCAGAAGCTTTTGCATAAAAGAATGGCATGCACTATAATAACACTGCCATTTGGGACTCTGGGGGTATTGGAGTTTGGTAGCTGTGTTGTTCTCCAACTGATGGGTACTACTTCATCCCACAAAGCTGAGAATTATTTGAGAAGCAACTTATTTTTTATTATTTTGCAGTGATAGAAATGAAACCCAGGTTCTCATGCATGCTAGGTAAGTTAGGCAAGTACTCTGCAATGGAGCTACACCTGAAGTTCCTATTTCATTATTCTAAGGTTCCTTTCCAATCATTATTTTATTTTATTTGATTCTATTTATTTATTCTATTTATTTTATTTATTCTATTTATTTATTTATTTATTCTATTTATTTTATTTTATTCTATGTGACTTCTAATGGATATAATACACACTGAGAACCATAAATAACTCAATAAACAAACCTATGCAGAAGAATAGATTTTGGGCTGGGGAGGTAGCTCAGTAGTAGATCACTTGCCTGGCATGTACAAGACCCTGGGTTTAATCCCCAATACTGACAAAAAAAAAGTTTGAAAAAAATAAATGTGAAACTTTATTCAAGTGAAAAGTCAGGAAGGAAATATACCTAAATATTAACAATGATTATCTCTAGCAGTGGGATGTGAATGTTTTTTTTTCTTCTACCTTTCTTTATTTTTACTACCCACAATGAGTGTATGTTTCTTTTATAATGAAAAAGAAAATCAAAAGCCTTTATAAACGATGAGGGAAAAAATATAATGTAACCATAGGTTACAGATTTACAGTGCTAAAGTTGCATATCTTATAAATTTCCATTCTCATTGCTCACCTGTATGTTTACTTCGTGTCCATCCCACTCTGTTTTCCCAAGTTCTCCTGCCTCCTTCCATTCTTCCAATTGGCAGCTCTCCCCACACAGTAGACAAGCCTCTCTTTCTCTTAGAGATATTTCTTACCTCTTCTGTACTCAATTTTTGGAAGGACATGGTGATAGCTTTATTGAAATATAATCCACATGCCATACAATTCATCCTTTTAAAGTACATAATTCAATCAATTGAGTATATTCACAGATATTCAGCCAACAGCACAATCAATTTTAGCAGTATTTCATCACCTCAAGAAGAAATCTTGTACTTTTTCACTATTGTCTCCCTATCCCCTTATTTCTCCCAGCCTCAAATAACCACAAATCTACTTTATATCTCTATAGACTTGCCTATTCTGAATATTTAAATGTAAATGGAATCATATAATATGTTGTCTTTCGTGACTGGCTTCTTTCATTTAGCATAGCATTTTCAGAGTTCATCCATGTTGTAGCCTCTGTCAGAATTCTATTCCTTTTTAAGCCTTAATAGTATTCAATTGAATGTATATACCACATTTTGTTTATTCATAAGAAAATTGACATTTATCTTGTTCTACCATGTGGCTGTTGTTGATAGAGCTGCTGTGAACATGTACTTGTCTGAGTACTTTTTATCAATCTTTTTTGGTATATACGTAAGTGTGGAATTGCTGGGTTATTTGGTAACTCTGTGTTTAACTTTATGAGTACCTGCCAACTACTTTTCCACAGTGGTGGTGCCATTTTGCATTCTCACCAGCAATATGTGGGGTTTCCAGTTTCTCTACATCCTCATCAACACTTGTTGTGGTCTGTGTAAAGTGGTATCTCAATGTAGTTTTGATTTGTAATTCTCTGATGACTAACTAATATTTTTATTTTGACTTTATCTCAGCCTTTTACATCTGATTCTTAAATTCTTAGAAACAAATCCCTGTGAAGGCCACCACCACTACCTTCCTACAAGGCTCAGAGAAAAAAAAATTCAGTTTCTATACCACATGAGTCAAGAGGTTTACTCAGCCCATTAGCTAGCTAGATTTTTGTGTGTTTTTTTTAATGTGTGTGTGTGTGTTTAGATTTTTTGTGTTATTTGTTTTTGTATTAGTTGAGATTGAACCCAGGGGCTCTCACCATTGAAATACATCTCTGGCCCTTTTTCTTTTTTCTTTCTTTCTTTTGGGTACTGGGGATTAAGTACTAGGTTAAGAACCCAGGGGTACTTAACCTCTGAGACACATCCCCAGCCCATTTTATTTTTTATTTCTGTTTTATTTTGTTTTGTTTGTTGTTGTTTTCTGCTTTTGTTGGGGGGGGGTACTAGGGATTGAACCCAAGGGTGCATAACCACTGAGCTACATCCCCAGTTATTTATAATTTTTATTTTGAGACAGGGTCACACTCAGTTGCTTAGAGCCTCACTAAGTTGTTGAGGCTGACCTTGAATTATAATCTTCCTTCCTCAGCCTCCCAAATCACTGGGATTACAGGTGTGCACAACCACATCCAAACTTTTTCTTTTATCTTGGTATAAGGTCTTCTAAGTTGCTCAGGCTGGACTTGAACTTGCTATCTCCATGAATCAGCCTTCTGAGCCAAGTGGCTGGGATTACAGATGTGTGTCATTGTGCCTGGTATGTCTGAGAGTGTGTGTGTGTGTGTGTGTGTGTGTGTGTGTGTGTGTGTGTATGTGTGTGTGTGTCTTAAGCTAGCTAGTCTTTGAAAAATAATACCAGAAAAACATCTGTTGAGAGAGAACATGGTTGTGCCTATTAATACCCACATCAAAAGATGAGGGATTTTAATTATATTGTGCACATGAAGTTATCTGGAATTTAAATTTTTTAAAAAATTAAATTTTTTAGTTGTAGTTGGATGCAATACTTTTATTTTATTTATTATTATGTGGTGCTGAGGATCAAACCATGGGCCTCACACATGCTAGACTAGCACTCTACTGCTGAGCCATAACTCCAGCCCTGGAAATTAATTTTTTTAAATCTTTATTTTATTTATTTTTATGTGGTGCTGAGGATCAAACCCAGTGCATCACACGTACGAGACAAGCACTCTACCACTGAGCCACACCCCCAGCCCCTGGAAATTAATTTTTTAAAAATTATCTTTCATACATAAATTTATCTGTATAATACATACTTCATATATATAGTGTGTTTCTATTCTATAGATTCATGGCAATGGTAATATTGGCCATAGCTAATATCACAGAGGGACAATTCTGCTTACTTGTGTGAGTACTGTGGTAAACACTTAGTGAGATAGTTGCTATCATTATCTTCCTTTTACAGATGAGAAAACTGAAGTTCAGAGAAAGTTAGAATTTGCCTAAGTTTCATTGCTGCATAAGTGGGGGAGTAGCTGGGTTTTGAAAATCACTTAGGTTAGACTCTAAAGTCAGTATTCTTAGCTATTGCTCATCATAGGATTGAAGAGGTTATTCTGAGAACCAGACCATAATTATAACATGGTTGTAAAATAAAACTGTGTTATCAGTTCAAAATAACAAATTCAAAAGTAAGTTGTAAAAAAAAACAGTCCCATTTTGTCCATTCTATATGTCCTGGAGAGGTAATACATACTCTATGAAGTAGTATGACCTTTTATTTCTCTAAGTTACCTCATTCAAGTTTAAAAGAGTTTCTCTGAGTTCTAGAATATGATAACCCAAGATTGTGTTACACTATCCACATTCCTTGTGGTTTTATTAGATTTTTATCTTTACCCTTCCAAGTAATATCCTTCCATACTAAAGTGGAAGGTCTTATGTTTATTACAATCCCTCATCCCCTTGACATTTAGATCCAATCTCATCTGGATCTTCTTCAACTTGTCAATGATCTTTATGTTCAGAGAAGAAAATTATAAAGTTGGGAGGAATGGAGAAAATCAGGGTACTTGTATTTTCAACTTCTTGGGAAATCAAATGAAGGCCTTGCTGTGGGTTAGATTTTTCTTGCCCTGAGTTACGTTAATCAGAGTGGGTGTGGAGGTAGGAGAACTTAAGGGAAACTCTTTCATTAAAAAGAAGACCATGGTTTCCCATGGACTAATGGCCACATTTCATTTCCTCATGGAGTGGGGAGAATTACTCAGCCTTAGCCTTTAGTCTTTCAGTTTCCACTCTTGGGGACTGTATTATTACCTTGTAAAACAGAGCATCTCTCCTATTAGCTGTTAATTGAACCCATCTTTTTCCTCTGTGAGAAACTAATGTTGACTTTTATTTTCAGGGCTCTGTATTGAGCCTCTTCTCTTTGAAGATTGATGATACTCAGACACCAGGAGTAGGCTGTGAGGGGAGTAGGGGCACAGCAGGCAGTAGCTGTTGGGGTATCAGGTGTTATATATGTCCCAATAACCTTTCATGAGTCGTTCTGTCCATCACCCTGGCTTTCCTGTGAGTCTTTATGAACATGTGCTGAGAGCTAGTTTGTTCTTGTTCTATCCCCCACTCAAGTTATTAGATGAAATGAATAGTTTATGGTAATAAAATGGAAAATGGCATTAAGTGCAAGATAATCACTTCCACCATTTTGGACAGATCTTAAGACAAACCTCAAAAAGCATTTTAGGGCTTGTGACTTCCACCAGTGTCCAAATAAAATTCAAAGGCCCATCCATTCTTAGCCTGGAGACAAAATTGATAATTATTTCACTGCCAGAAAATTCCCTGGCCAGAGTCTTCAAAAACTTTGTGTAGACTTAGGGTAGATTTGGATGTGAAGAGCACTTTAACTTTCTATCAGGGACATTGTTTTAGAAAATAAAGTGCATTTTATTTTTTTTTGTTTACCACTGGACATCTATATATAGATATTTAAATATTTCTTCATAAATATGTTCACTTCTCTCCAGTTTATGGTGTCACTTTGTATATACATATGCAGCTGAAACAAGATAATAGGCAAGAAATTTCGCTGGTATATGTGTGTTTATATACATTTTCATATATAATATGTTCTCACTGTCTCTCTCTCACACACACATCACATACACACACATTTGTCTTATCATACACAGCATAAAAAACAAAGCAAATAAATAATAAAATATACTAGAGCCCTCTGACCTTCCCTCCCGCTCATAGGACCATAATATACAGACGAAGAACAAAGAAACCTTGCTCCTTTAGCAGATATGTGTTACTCTGACTATATTACCAGGAGAATTTCATAAAGCTTACACTGTTCTGAGCACCCTGTGATTCTGATCTGCAACCATTAGCCAGAGCCTATATGGAAAGGGGCCATCTCTAGGGTAATAGCATTGTAAATTACAATCAATGCACTCAATTACACTCAGAAACCAAAAGATATGTAGTGCTCCAGTATGCCTTGTAATCAGCACCTTTGAGAATGTAGGTAACAGCATTCTGAACAAAAAAAATGGAAGCTGCCAAATGTGTTAGAAAATGGATGTTAGAATTAAATCATCATTCAGATACGAATAGTACCTTATATGGTAGGCAGCCTTTTTTCCCCTAATATCATTTTATTTATTAAAAAAACTAAATTGTGGCCTTGTAGCCAAGAATGTCTTTAAAAATCATTTATTGCACTAATCAGCCTGGCAGAGCCTTTCTATCATGCTGATAAGGAAATTAAACTTTTCTCATACTGAGTTTACTTGCCTCTTATGCACAGATGTTTTGTTTTTGTTTCAGAGAACTAATTCAGAAGTTGAAGTCTTTCATCAGCTTCTATAATGCTTTGCCTGGCTACATCTGCAGCCATAGCCCTGTGGCCGAAAATGACACCCTGTGCTGGAATGGACAAGAACTCGTGGAGAGGTAATCTTTTTTAATAGTTAAATATAGCAATATTTGACAAATAATCATCATATGTTCATCTGAAAGTTAATTCTTATTTGCCATTTTTTCACAAGTAATTCTATACAAAACATAAATATGAGTATCTTTGATGTTTGGATTCTGTGTATAACTCAGAGCTCTTATAGAATTTACAAACTTAGAAACACATAGAGAACTGTGCATCCAGGGGCATTTTACAAAGAGCTTCTTTCTTCTCTTCATTATGTAAATATGGTTTGAAGAAATAATATTCATACTAATAGCTATCATTTCTTAAACATTATCTATGTATTAAGCACCAAGCTAAGTGCTTCATATCAATTCTTTTCAGTTTTTCAACAGTCCTATTAAATGAATACTATTATTTTCCCCCATTTTACAGAGGAAGATGGGGGTTTAAAAGAAAGGGGAGTACCATTTCACTGAGCAATTTTACTGAAATGTTTGTCATTTGAGTATTGATATAATCTATGTTGTCCTCATCTGTAAAGAATTTGCTCATCACTGACAAAGAAACAATATATATTCATTTATTCAGCAAATATTTACTGGACACCTTCTAAGTGCTAGGCATGTTGAACTGAACAAAACAAAGTTCCCTATCCTCGTGAGTTTTAATTCTATAGAACTAATAGTATTTCTAACCTTCTTTACTTTATGCTTGTGAGCAATATCTTGTGATTAAGGAATTAGATCCAGAGGGTAGAATTCTTAGGAAATCACAGAGTTGACGAAGATGATTTTAAAAACATTTGTACAAGTAACAGTGTGTTGTAGAGGAGAACACAGAAGAGACCCAAAATCAAGTTCTGAGTCTTTCAAATTAGTTTCTTAACTTAAGGAAAGTGATTTGTTCTCTCTAGGCCTCGGTTTCCCATTTAAAAATGAGGTGGTTGGATTAGAGACCTTCCAGTTTTGATAGTCTGTGTGCTTTTATTCCTTAATAACTTATTCATTCATACCTTCAGCTTTCATCTTTTGAGATATTATGTCTTAGGCACCATCATAGGCACTAGGGATACAGTGTAAAGAAGGAAAGCTTTGATGAGCTTACTTTCTATTGGGTCCCAATACCAGGACATAAAATGCTGAATGAAGTTTATTCACAGTTCATTGTAATGGGTGACAGAAGGCTCTGGAGTCAGAACTTGGATTTGTATCTCAGTTCTGCTACATACTGTGTATGGCCTTGGGTAAGTCACTGGACCTGTAGAAAATCTCAAGGTCCTCCTCTGTAAGGGCATCTAATAGAGTTATTGTAAATACTAAGTAAGGTCATATGTCTAAAGCCCTTAGCACACTGGCACATACTGGAAGCTCAATGCATGTTACTTATCTTTTTCCTGTCTTCCTCTTCTAACTCTCCTCTTCCCAATACAAAATGGAACAAATACCTGAACATGTTTTTTTTTTTTCCCCTCACCTAAATCCTTTTACTGACATGGGACACTGAGAATGAGGGTGCATGCCATCCTGGTTGAGGCATTGAACTTGCACAGAGATAGACTTCTCTATATCAGCAAATGTTGAATCAAGATGGAGAGATTAATGTCCACATGCACCCTACTGTACTCTGGAGAAACAGTGTGTGTTTGACCTCCTAAAAACCTCATGAGGTACTAAGTCAAATCATGAAAATGTATTTAACTGTTTTGACATATTTTTTTTTTAATTTTCAGAGAAAAGGGATGTTATTTGACTTTATAAAAAGCTGATGCTTCAAAACAGGTATAAGCAATATATTATTAGAAAAGAAAATACTCATGGGTCAAATATGTGTTTCTTGCATAAACTTGATGAGAAACTATCCTAGTTATTTGTCCACTGTATGTTAATGTGGTGAGACTAATTCCTGAATATTTATTTGTTTTAAGAAGCATGCATATATGTGTATGTGTGTGTGTATACACACACACACACACACACACACACACACACATACTGGGGATTGAACTCAGGGTCACTTGGCCACGGAGCCACATCCCCAGCCCTATTTTGTATTTTATTTAGAGACAAGGTCTCACTGAGTTCCTTAGGGCCTCGCCGTTTCTGAGGCTAGCTTTAAACTCGCCATCCTCCTGCCTCAGCCTCCCGAGCTGCTGGAATTACAGGCATATGCCACTGAATCCCGCTATCTTTTCATTGTTATTCTTTGAGCCAGGGTCTACTAAGTTTCCCAGGCTGACTAGAAAATTGCAATTCTCGGGGCTGGGGATGTGGCTCAAGCGGTAGCGCGCTCGCCTGGCATGCGTGCGGCCCGGGTTCGATCCTCAGAACCACATACCAACAAAGATGTGTGTCCGCCGAGAACTGAAAAATAAATATTAAAAATTCTCTCTCTCTCTCTCTCTCTCTCTCTCTCTCCCTCTCCTCTCTCTTTAAAAAAATAAATAAATAAATAAATTCTTAAAAAAAAAAAAAAAAAGAAAATTGCAATTCTTCTGCTTCATTGGGTTTAGAGGTGTGCACCACCATACCTGGCTAAGTAACATCTTTCAACCATGGTTCTTTATTAAAAAGGAAATTTTAATTTACAATATATTTTTATTAGTGTGTTCATTCATTTACTCATTTAACAAATATTTGAGCACCCACTATATATCAAGCACTAATATTGGACTGGGAATGTAGCTCAGTGGTAGAGCACTGGCCTAGGATATGTGAGGCCCTGGGTTCAATCCCCAGTATTACAAAAACAAACAACAAAACCCACTAATGATATATTTTCTATTGCTTAAGAAAAAAACCCACATGATATAATTAATCCAAAATATTATCTTCCCAGGCGTGTATGTTTTGAATCAGTGGGATTTTTATTGAATTTTTCTCATATTAACTATTTCATGGCCAGTATATGTATGTGAATGATGTTGCTCTGGAATCAAAAAAGTTCTCTAATCTATCAAATAGTATAACCAAAGCCTATTGAATTTGAATAAATCCAAAAGTTAGCCCAATGCACTTTTATACCATTAAAAGACATCTGTTAGCTGAAAAAGAAATGTGTTTTGCAGGTTTGGCTATTGAACCCAAGGCCTCTTGCATTCGAGATAGGTACTCTGCCAATGAGCTACATCCCCAATCTATATTAACTGATTTTTTTTTGTTTAATTTGCTAGCTTTAAATGCATGAGAGTACTGAACAAAGTAATAAATGTTATTGTATGGGAAAGTTATTTCAAACTTCTATTTTTACTTCTGAAAAATAAACTTTTTTTTTCAAAACAACTTCTAGTTTTTATATATGCTATCCAGGAAAGAAGGGAGAGAGGGAGAAAAAGGAAGGAAGGAAAAAAAAATCAAACATATTTGCAGAAAGAATAAGGGTAATATAATCTAGGAAGCAACTTCTCCTTGGTTAATAACTTCAGGTTATAATTAACCTGTACTTGTATTACTGACCTAATGCAATGATGAGACTAGGGAATAGTGTCAATCTACATTTTAAAAAAATTCTCAGGAATATACATTAATAATATGATGTTCTTTAGCCTGAAGACATGTGTGCCCTCTATTGTATCATTTATAAAGATTAGCTTTGCACTCATGTCTCATTTATAGTTAAAACCTTTTCCAGAGCTTTTCATTGAATTTCTCATTTAATTTAAATTTAAGTAAGAGTTGACACTTCATAATGTCAAAAGGTAGAAACTTTGTTATATTTATAGGTCAGGTTTGTGTTCCTTTGAAAATATTTTACTTTTAGCCCAGAAAAAAAATCTGGAGAATCAAGAATCCTAACAGGAAATGAGACTTGTCATTAGAGATGCTTGATCCAAAGGAAAATATAGATGCTGAAGGAAATATTGAGCAATATCCATGTCAACTCTGTTATCAGAGCTATTTATACCTTCCTACTGTGGATATACATATCTCTCAACTTTTAGAGAATCAATCTATTAAATAAGGTCAAATTTCACATCCTTTGAATTTTTATCTCTCTCTCTCTCTCTCTCTCTCTCTCTCTCTCTCTCTCTCTCTTTTTTTTTTTTTTTTTTTTTTTTTGGTGGTGCTGGGGATTGGACCCAATGCCTCCTGATGTCAGCTCTGGAATCTTGCTGTTATCTTCTGGCTGACATATACTTCAGTCTGTTTTGAATCCATATTCATCTTGTATTCTCTGATGATGACTCTGGGACTCCCACATGGGGAATCTGGCATTCGAGAATAAATTCCCTGAGATCTGCATGGGGATAATTGCAGTAAAGATGGATCTTCTCCTATGTAATCTTACCTTCCATTTCATATGAGAAATTATAGGTGCACATTCATTGTGACATGGTGATTTCTTTTTCTTTTTTCCATTGACAAGTCTTCTACAGTTTATAATGCCTCTCTAGGATTTCTCTGCATAATTGGAAAGGCAGAAGTGGGAATATGTAAAGCAATTAGTTTAGTTCTCAAAGCGATTTTTTTTCTTGTCCCAAAACCTTATTTATGTTTCTGAAAATGGGGCAAGAAGATTATTTTTCTCTCTTTTCTACTGGGCTGGAGAGATAGACTGTGGCCTATCAGCAAGTGGGAATAAATGAGAGAACCCTGAACACCAAATCCCTGACATGTGCAAAGTTATTTTATAAATGGGGAAACAAAATATCTCCCCCCCCCCCGTGATCTTGGAAAAGCAAGGGAGAATACTTGATTTTGTTTTTATAGTGCAGTTATTTAAGAACACTATGTTTTGGGGACTTTGGGGAGGAGGCAGATTTCTAGCACTAGCAAGTCTTTTACTGGCTTACATAAATAGCAAGAGGGAAACACCTTCAGAGTCTTTTCTGTTGGTAAAGGAGTTAAGTAAAGACCCAAATGTCAGAGTACATGCATACTCAGACATACATATAAACATGCACATCTCATCCTGGTCTCGTGGGAATAGACCAGGGGTATGCAACAGTTGCTATACATAGCTCCCATGTGTGCTAAAATAGACTGCTAATTATTTGTTGTTTGGATTTATTTTTATTTTTTTATTTATTTTTTTTTAGAGGGAGTGAAAGAGAGGGGGACAGAGAGAGAGAGAGAATTTTTAATATTTATTTATTTTTTTTTAGTTCTCGGTGGACACAACATCTTTGTTGGTATGTGGTGCTGAGGATCGAACCCGGGCCGCACGCACGCCAGGCGAGTGCGCTACCGCTTGAGCCACATCCCCAGCCCTGGATTTATTTTTATAGTGTAACTTTTCTCCAAAGGGCTCAGGGCAGTGTACATACAATTTTAAATATGGGATAGCCAATGAAAGCAGCAATGGGGGAGTATTGGAGTGTGGCTCAGTGGTAGAGTACTTTCCCAGCATGTGTGAGGCCCTGGGTTCAACTCCCAGCACTACAAAAAAAGAAACAATGAGAAAGCAAATCTGTGACATAAAATATAGAACCAAGAGGAAGAAGGAGGGTACAGGAAAAAAAATAAACAATGAATAATGGAAATAACATTCAATGATGTTGAGTCAGTCCTCAAGTCATTTGATTCCAAACTTTGGTTGACACAAGTCAGACAAATCATGCTGAAACTGAGAGTAGATCTTCTCAGCCCTTCCTATTCTGTTGATTTCAGAGTTAGAAACTGAGGTACAGTGTTTAACCTCTTATGTTCTCTCTTCTCGTGGCTAGTTCATCCTCTGCCCTCTAATCTTCAGGCAGCTCTGCTATGAAAGATAGGCAGAAGGGAGAGGGGGACAAATAGAGCTTCAGTATTCATTTTATCACAATCTTTCTCCATAGTTCTTGGTCTCCCTTCAGACATTTTTGGATTTCATTTCCACTTTAGTTTTCTTGGAAGTAGAAACATGGCATTCCTAGGGAACTGTTATGTTTGCCTGAGTGTATGCCTTAGAATGAAAGTATTGCATATCAGGCCACTTAACTAGTATGACAGTTTACATATCCTGCCTTACCTTAGACAAGTCTAGATTGTTTATGAAAAAGCTTTCAAGGAGAAATGGATTATGTATAAAATGACTTAATTTGGTATAACATGGTATATTGATGACAGTTAAGGATTTTTTAAAATCCTGGTATGGCAAGACAGATAAGTTTGGGGAGTACTCCCATATAAAAATCCATCTAAGGGCTCAGATTGGTATTTTTCATCATAGATTTATCTTAAAAGTAGTCCTTAGTGACAGCTATTTATCAGGACATACTCCATAGCAATACAGTGACATTTATCCCTAAAGATTATGGTGTCACATACAGTAGCTTTGCCTTCAAAATCAAGTGAGAAAAACACAGCTTATCTAGCTGAATGATGGTTTAATATGGCATGCCATGCTCAGGATGGGCCACACCTGGTCAGCTGTCATGTCTTAAGTAACAGAAGGAGACAGTTTCATGGCTCAACATTAATATGTCTATAGACTACCTGTTGAAGGCTAGATGGCTTATTACTTTAAGCAGATTGTGTCCCATTATTATACAATGCCAGCCCTTCCTGGGATCAACTGGGTCATTTTGTTATACAGAGAAATTTGGGATCCTCCAAGGCTGGTCAAAGCATATCTGTACTCTGAACCAATAAATGTCACCTCCTGATATTTTCTTTGTAGTTTGATTCTGATGGTTGAAAAAGACTTGTCTCTTCTTAACCATTGCTGTTCCATGCCCACAGCTCTTCTATTTTAGCCTGGAAAGCTTAGGAGATGCAAGTATGAAAAAAGTGACTGCTCTTATGAAATTATTAACATACTAGAGCTTCTAAGCCTCTAAAGTATTATTGCCTCCTTCAACATGAAGTAGAAGGCTTTGGTAGGTCATAGATCAATTTTATTGGTGCTCCTGATAATTTTTCTACATCTTCTTCAGAAAAAAGGCTTACAGGCTTATGACTGGGCCTTGCAGCCCGCAGGCTGTTGGTTCTCAGCCAGCTGATCCTCAGTGGTACAGGCTGAGGATTATGGAGAGAAAACTCTGAGAGGTTAGGAAATAGGAGCCAGGTGAATGGTGCATACTGGGAAAGCACAATTTTTAGGATGATCCCGATGCAGATTTTATTCCTAGCTTAGTTGACTGCATGCTTTGAGTAAGACATTTAACAACAAATTCTGTTACCTTATTTGGAAGATAAGGTAATGATACCTATTCTACAGGATTGTTGTGGAAATGTGTTCAGACACATAGGAACTGAATTAATGACAGCTGTTGTTGATGTTATTATCACCATTATCATCATATGGAATGGTTGAGCAGGTCAGGTAAATGTCCAGAACAAGGATGAAGAGGTCCAGGCCATTTTTCTTCCTGTAAAAGTAAACTGGATCTTTTGGAAATATTTGTGAATCTTTGGGAACCAAAATGTTGAATGTGGTGGCTGATCAAGCAGGTTTGAACCATTTGAGGTCCACATGGGTTAAGGGGATAAAATAGTGGGGCTGCTTACTTTTAAGAAGACATTTAAACTAGCTTTGAATGGGTAGACAAAGAAGAGTTCCTGGAATAATTTGAATGATGCTAATGTCATTTATGAATTGTGGCTATATATGTTTTGAAGATATGTGCAAATTAGAAATCTGTCATAACTTTAATATTCACCAGCCAGAAAGCATGTAAGCTAGATGGAGGACTGATTGGAACAGGACTGCTGGTTGTGATAAGTCTCCTGACATCTTCCTGATAAGGCATATGATCAGTTTCATTTAGTGATATCAGTGTCACTTCATTAGAATACCTCTGAACTCCACAAACAGTTACACCCCTGAAACAGTTTTCTAATTACTCTGATTCAGAAAGGTTATTTTTTTCTGATAGTCATTCACTGAGCATCAAAGAAAATGGACTTTTGGGGCATGTGAAGGACAAGGTGAGGCATTTTAGGCAAGCCTCTTTCTTAGGAGCCTCATGCCAGTGGCCTGACTCTTAGACCCTGTCTGGCTGTTGTGATGATTGTAATTGTGATTATGGAGTTATGGTGATTTTTCTCCTCTGAAGGCTACAAGAATGATCAGTAGGTGCCACTTCTTTACTGTTGCTAGTCCCCATTGTTGCCCCAGGATTTTGGTGGCTCCTTTGAAATTCAGCTTTTCTGGGTTTTGCCCTTTCCTCCTATACTTAAACTAGTGCAAAATATTGGGTTATTTTGATTTCTCTGGGTTTCTCTGATGATTTTTACTAATAGGAATATAGCCAAATAGTTGGGGACTAAATACACATACACACACACACACACACACACACACACACACTCACAAAGAGGCAAATTTTAAAGTTATGTTGTAACCATAAGGCAGCATACCAGAGTGTTTAAGCACACAACTTTGGAGTCAGCAAACCTGGGTTGGAATTGCTGCTCTATTCCATATTAGCTCTTACTCTTTTGACCTCTGATTTGTCCATCTGTAAAATGGCATTAATGATTTCTGCCTTAACAAAATGTTAAGAGAATTCAGAGAGACTGAGAAATGCAGGGTATTAGTGCCTGGAACATGGTAGACCTTTTAAAAATGGTAAATAGTATTGCCATTCATGCTGTTATTCAAGAAACCTATTAAAGTGAGGGGTGTCATTCAGTGGTAGAGTATTGTGTAGCATGCACAAGACCCAAGGTTTGATCCCCAACACTGCAAAAGAAAAGAAAAGCTTTCCTGGAAGATTGATAGAACTAGGCCTTTAGCTTCCTTTGGTTTAATAACACATTTCTTTTTTCTTTTTTTTTTTTTTAAACTGGGGGATTGAACCCAAGGGCACATTACCACTGAACCACCTCCCCTGCCTTTTTATGTTTTATTTTGAGACAGGATCTCACTAAGTTGCTTAGGGCCTTACTAAATTCTGAGACTGGCTTTGAACTTACAATCCTCCTGCTTCCGCCTCCCAAGCCTCTGGGATTACAAGTGTGTGCCACTGTGTCCTGCTGATGACACATTTCTTGACAACCTTACCCATCTCCTCTCATTTTTATCTTATCTCCTCTCCTTTCTACAAAAAAAAAATGTCAAAATCCCTAGCCATAGTCCTGGTTGGTGCAAATTGTGTGTATTCGGGTCCACAAGTGATCAAAGAAGAGGTATTTCCTTGTAAGGGTATGCACTGAACTGGCCTTCTCACCTTCAATATCTTGTTTCATGGCAAAGGCATTTTAGACCATTCTTCCTAGAACTTCTTTGTAGTGATTAACCCAGGTAATCTTCTTAAATTACATTAGAAACTAGAACAAATCTTGTTGCAGGTTGACTCTAGTTACTTAATACTCTGAGATCCTTTCTGTCACCCTTGGGTGAACTTTTGTGGGAAAGAAGAAAGATCATTAAAATCAATCATGATTTCCCAATTTTTCAAGCCAATGAATTTTATTCTTTTACGTGAGTATAACTTTGATCCTTGGGTTTGTCGCCTTTATGATGCAGTTTCATTTCCATATGGAGGAAAGTGTATTCTTTGTAGATCAAGTGTCACAGGAGCTTCCTACTTTTTGCCTCCTTATATCTTAGTGATCCACATGCTGAGGTGGAGCTTAAAAATCACTCAAATGAACTCTTCCTTGTTTTGAGCTCTTTATTTGCCCAGAGCTGGGATGAATCCTTATTCAATAGGAACCAGAATAATATACTACCACTTGAGGTAGGGATAAAGCAGTTTGGGATTAGATAGACACGTACATGTCCTTGTACTCTGCAAGGACACATATTTTCAAGGTCATTTCCTAATACAATTAAGGAGGACTAAGCCATCCTAGAAGGGGCTAGGAAAAACATTGGTTGGCTTGCCCCTACTTATCCTTAACTCAATGTCATCTCTTCTGATGACCCTGAATCCCTCCTGTCCTGGGTCCTAGCCTCCCAGCACTTAGGTTTCCCCTGAACATATCCCAGTTATCCTGAATTGATCTATTTTACGTGTCTGTCTCTAATGTTCCACATTTCTCAGTTGTAACTGGCATAGAGTAGACTCTCCATTCATGTCTACCAAATTCAACAGGTGAACCAACCCAGACTTGTGAGTAATACTTATGGTAAAACTGTGTGCCTTGGGCGAACTTGCAGCGTTTTGTATTCTCCTTCAGAGAAATGGCAAAAATACTCTTCTGTCTGCCTTAAGGGTTTGTTGTGAACCTCCTGAAAGAAAATTCATATGAAATCACTTCAAAAATTATAAAGCACCCTCCATTTACTAGATTTTGATGTAAAAGAGTAGATCAGATGTAGGGGAAGTTCTACTCTGAATAAATGGAAGCATATATTGGATAATGAACACAGAGTTATTGGATTCTCTTTGAATATAAACACAGACTTTTTAGCAGCCTCCTGAGTGGCTCTCTCTGCATCTCTCCAGAAAAAGAAAAACTTATTTTTTTTAAATAAGTAAATCTATCTAGCCCCACAAGTTCTATTTTTAAATGAATCAGCCCATGGTGTTGAATAAACCAGTTGGCTCTTGATAAGGAAATACTTTGAGAGATTGGTAGCATCCGTTTAAATTAATGAAAAGTCGGAGTGATGGACCATTTTAAAATAAATGCACTTTTATTACTTTCAAACACACATAATAACAGTGCTGGGAATTGAACTTGGAGAAAGACAGCATGTATCAGAGAATTGAAGCAAACAAATGAGAATCATTGATACTGAGACTATTGCTCTGTGACTATCCTGCTAAAGATCATCATCCTCAGCTTGGCTAATGGTCCCCTGGTGAAGTCTATCTGTTTAAGAAACTGTTTTTCTTTTTCTATCATGGACATGAAGAAAACCATATTAAGATCCCTATACATGTAAGTGAAATAAGCTAATCCCCCCAAACCAAAGACCATATGTTTTCTCTGATATGCAGATGCTAATTCACAATTAGTGAGGATGGAGGAAAGAATAGAAGTTCATTGGATTAGACAAAAGGGAATGAAGGGAGGGTAGGGGGATGGGAATAGGAAAGAGTGGAATACATTGGACATAAATATCCTATGTTAATATATGAATGTATGACCAGCACGTATGAGGTACTAGGCTTGATCCTCAGCACCACATAAAAATAAATAAATAAAATAAAAGTCTTTCAACAACTAAAAAAAAATTTTTTAAAAAAAGAATGGGAAATTATACTCCATATATGTAAGATATGTCAAAATACACTCTACTATCTTGTATATATAGAGAGAACAAAAAAAATCCCTATGCATGCCTTCTTGATAACCCAGCCTTTCCAAACCCCAGTGGATAGCATCTAGCAAAGTGCCCTGTACCCTGGTTATAACAAATAATAATTTATAACAGCAAATACCTCCTGGCCCCTACAGTGATTAACCTGTTCCAGTTTGTCTGGGACAGAAATTCCCAAGTCCCAGGAAATCCCTCAGTTCTAAGCAAGCCAGGGACAGTTGGTCACTCTTTGGCACTGATGACTCTAGCAGTTACTAAATATGGAAAGAAGATGCAATTGTGAGGGTTTTGCATTGGAAGTTTGGAGGAGAGCTGGGGGAACTGCAGCTCACTGATTGTGTTCATTTAGCTGCCTTCACTCTTACCTTTTCCTCCCTAAAGCATTCTGAGCATCACTGTCTGCCCTTTGCCTATCCCCCAAATCCTGTCTAAGGGTGTAGTGAGACTTCAGAAAGCAAGACTGAAACAGTAGAGCTGTCAATGGTAATAATGACTAACCATTCTTTTGTTCTTATCATGTGTCAGATACTGTGCTGGGCACTTGGTGTGCATTAACAAAGTTTAACTCTCACAACAGCCTTTGAGGTGGACATTAATATTATTCCAACTTTCCTGATTTAAGTAATGAGATTAAGTAAATTACCAGAGTTCACAGCACTAGTAAGACCGACAGGATTCAAACCCAGTCAGTCTCTTTATTACAGTGTCCTGCCTATCTAGTCCCTGGCTTCTCCCCTTCAAGGTTTAGGAATACTTTCTTATTCCTATTCTTAATCCTGGCCTAAGTTTGCTTTAACTGATTGTCCAGAAAACCCAGAATAGTGTTCTGTCCAACTTTTCTTTAGCCTGTGCTATTAAATGCTGTCTTTTCCTTGAGGCCTTCCAAGTCTAGGCCCATAAGGGTAGCAGTACATTTCCCATCTCTCCCACCATGCTGCTTTGCTCCCATGTCCTCTCAAGAGTATAAGGTGGTATCCCCTGGGAGAAGTTCCCCTTTGCCTTAGAGTTACTTCAGTCCCTTGCTAGAAGATAACCTTTTACTTGCCTCTGAGGCTAGTCCTCCACCCAGCCTCCTCTACAAATGTGCCTTTTACAACAAAGCCTCTGTATTCCCTATGGAGCTTTGGAGTGCATGCAGAAGTGACCACTTTAGCCCTAGGCTAAGGGTCAAATTTGGATCCTAGCTCTAATATGAACTTTTTGCCTGACCTTGGGCAAGTGACTGCCCTTTATCCTCCTCTTTTATTTATAAAATGAAGGAATTTGACAAAATGACCTCCAAGGCTCTTTCCATCTCTATCAGGCTATAAGATTTAATAGTGAAGATACTTGTGTGGGGGGTAGTCTGAAAGGGGAAGGAATGCCATAAAGTCACCTTAATGACTTTGAATTTCCAGTTCTTCCCCTGATGGTTTCCCAAACAGACCAAAGTGAACATGATTCAAAAGGAGCCCCAGGTTATAATCACTCTCATCAAGATAGCAGTGAGCTCTTCATTTTTCTCTTCAAGGTATGTTAGGGCTACAACGGAGCAGATAGGTTGGCTGTTTGAGAGGTTGTCAGAGTTGTTCTTGCTTTCTGATATGGAAGAGTTTGGGTGAGATCATGTAATTAAACCTTAAAGAAAATGTCTCCCCTAGAACACCACATAGCTCCAATGGGGCTCCTGAGCATAAGAAATGGAATTCAATGTCTGTTGCTCCAAATAATATTTGACAGACCTTCCCAGAATGAAAATTAGAAGCCCTCTTACTACAGAGATATATCAGTGGTGAGAGAGATCCATCTAGAGAAGTGCCAAGGGCTGAAGGGCAGGTAAAAGCTGGGGAATACAAAGTGGCTGAGAAAACCATAGGGAGGAAGACAATTTTCATTCCTTCCAAGATCCTCCAGGCTAGAGAGCTTGGGTAATTTTTGACCTAGTTGTCCTTGTGTGCATTGCTGTGAGCTTTTATTAAATATTTATGTAGCAGTTTATATTTTACTAAGTGCTTTACAATCACTTTTATTTGGTTTCGTAAAGTTTTCCTGGAATCCCATCTACTTTATGACCAGGCAAGTCATTTCTTGTTTGCTTAGCACCTCCATCTGTACAGCCTCATACAATGGGACACTTGTTCCAGAAGCAGAGCAGGTGCAATGAGCGGAGTAGCTGAGGGCACCTGCAGCTACTGGGGCAGTTGGAGTGGGGGAGTTTATACTTGGCTTCACCTCTTCCTACCTTTGTTGTTCTTTACCTTTATTTTATTGCTGGCAACTAGACAGTAGCAATGCCAAGCTTAGACCTGCTGAGGGGCAGAACTATTCTGCTATTGGTTTTCTCCTTATATGTGTCCATGCACACCACTGCCATCTCTTCCACTAGGCAAAGACTTGCTGAGTGTGTTTCCTTGTGCTACTTCAGGGCTCTGGAGGCAGCCTTGATTCTGGGGCTCTGGAATTAATTTTAAGAAGAGGCAACAGAAGTAGCAGTTACAGTTTCTGCAGGTGGTAACTTTCTACTGAGTTCCCTTATTCTTGCTAGCCCCTTCTCCTTCCATTAGCTACACCAGCCCCTGCACCCCAGTACTCTGGATGTTGTGAAGCACAATGGTGTCTATTGATGGGTTATGAAGTACAGGTTGAACATTCCTGACCTGGCCAAAGTGCAGAGTGCTCCAAAATGGAAACTTTTTGAGTGTCAGCATGACACTCCTAGTGGAAAATTATATACCTGACTTCATGTGATGGGTCACAATCAAACTGCAGATGCACAAGAGGGAAGAATAGAAGTTCATTGGATTAGATAAATGGGGAATGAAAGGAAGGGAGGGGGGAACAGGGATAGGAATGACAGTGGAATGAATCTGACAGAAATTTCCTATGTACATATATGAATATACAACCAGTGAAACGCGACATCATGCCCAACCACAAGAATGGGAGCCTAATTAGAATAAGTTATACTCCATGTATGTATAATATGTCAGAATACACTCTACTGTTGTGTATATCTAAAAAGAACAAATAAGAAATAACTAAGATTTTTAAATGCAAGTGCCCTGTAAATATTGTATAAAACTACCTTTAGGCTATCTGTATAATGTATATGTGGATCAAATGCATGGTCCCATCCTCAGGATATCTCATTATATATACAAGTAAATGTGTCATAACCAGGAAAAAAATTTCAAAATCCAAAACACTTCCGGTGTCAAGCATTTTGGATAAGAAAAACTCAAACTGTAGTAGAGCTGCCCATTCTCCATCAGAGATTTGCAGTGGGAGTCCAACACAGTCACCTGTTGAATGTTTCATTTTCTGAAGACCAGACTCCATGAAATCCAAAGTAGACTAAGTGGGTCAGAAGAGGAAAATTCAGGGACCCTAGCTACTTGGATTCTGTGGCTGAGCACAGAGGTCTGTAAATGCTTATTAGGTAAGTGTTAAATATAGCATTTGCTCTTTGCTGATTCTGTTACTGATGAAGACAGCAAATCCTTTCTCTAACCTAAGAAAAAGTTGTAACTAGAAGCCTCACTACTACATTTGAAATCCTCTCAGGTTTGTTGCCTTGACCTATAGCAAATGTAATAGGTATGTCAGATGTGTTTTGCAACAGTCAGATTTCATCAATGTGGCAACAAAAGTGGGCAAAGTTCATATTTTTGAGGACTTTGTAGTGCAAATTTTTGTTGCTAGCAGGTGTGTATCTTAGGTGAGCTCAGTGTTGGAGTCAGGTGATTGGTCCATGGGGATGAGATTGAGGCTGGAAGGAATAGGATGTGGACTATGAGAATCTTGCTGGCTCTGGCCCAAATAGGGTGTGTCCCACCACTTGAAAGATTAGATTCACTAAGGCATAGGGAAGGAGCTCTGATATTCTCCAGGTAGCCATTGATTTCTAAAAGGAAGGTGATCTGGTGTGTGGGATAGAATAACAATGTTGCCTGGCTAAAAGTCCAGTGTAAGGCAAGTCCTCAGTCAATGGCTACAGTCCCAGGGGGAATAGGCTGACAAAGGCCAAGCAGAAGTAGGTTAGTAACTACCACATAAGCTGAACTTTGGGGGAAGATCCTCTATCTCAGATCAGTTTGATAGACATATTTTGAGTGCCCAATTATGTGCCCAGTACCAGGTAAGGCAGTAGGCACAGAGATAAAGACAAATAAGGAAACCAGAACAGAGTTCAGGCCATACAACTCAGGGAAACACAAAATGATACTAGGTAAGAGTAAGTGTGTGTGAACACCTGTGGCTTGCTTTTTTATTTTTTTCTGGTACTAGAGATTGAACCCAGGGGCACTTTGCCACTTATCCACATCCTTATAACTTTTTATTATTTATTTTGAGATAGGGTCTTGCTAAGTTGCTGAGCTTAGCCTCCAACTTGCCATCCTCCTGCCTCATCCTCCCAAGCCACTGTTATTGCAGGCGTGCACCACCATTGATGGTTAGGGGTTGACTCTGAAAACATTATATAATGGCTTTCAGGAGCAAGGCTAATTCTAGGACCTGGGGCTACTTGGGTGAATCAACTAAGTAATACTTCCTATCTTTGTCATCACTGGCTCAGGATTTAGGTAGGCCTAATCCTGCAGGTGAATTATTTCAAGGCCCCCAAGTAGGGCATGTTTAGCTTTCTTTTAAAATATTTCAGTGACATTGAGGGACCTTCACTTTGTGCTACTACATATACTTGAAATCCAAAACAGGAGAAAAATCTAGGCTTGGGGATGTAGTTCAGTGGTAAAATGCTTACTTAGAATGCATGATGCCCAGGTTTGATCCCCAGCTCCACAATAAAAAGTGGGAATCTACAAGTCACAATTTTCCCCATTTCTGACTTTCCTTGCTCCCAAATTGGTCTTTAGTCAATGAAGGATTAAGGGCATTCTTTATTTTGAAAATCATCACATTAAAGAATGGATGTTTCTTGTGGACACTGTAGGGACCTGAGACCAACAAACCAGTATTCTGAAAACAGATTTGAAAGAACATGTAGGTGTTTTCAAGAGCCATCTCATTCATCACTAATGACTGTTATACAAAGTGGAAGCAGAATATTTTATACCATAGAGAGGACAAATATGCACTTTAGGAGGAAGGGGAGTGGAGGAGACCTTCTGACACCCCAAGTTGTACACTTGGGAAAACTGGTGGGCTTCCCTGAGCCACAGGTGAATGATTTGTTCTGTGGACTAAAATTAATGTTGAATCACTTGAAGTCCTGACCAGTGAGTTCACCTTCAGATGCCCTGTCCCCTGTAAGATTTGTGAGGGCATCTCTGCTGAAGAGTCCCTTTCAGCAAGGCCTGAATGTTCAGCACCAGCCACTCACACATCAGTGCTCAAGTGTAATGTCAGAGAAAGCTCAATGCTTTTATTATGCTCATTTCCTCTGGTCCTACACCATCCTCACCCCTGCCTTCACTCATACTTTACCTAGAACCATACTGAAGACAAGTGGACTCTGGTTTCTTAAATTCTTTCAGATTATATGCACACCTATAATCCCAGCAGCTCAGGAGACTGAGGCATGAGGATCACAAGTTCAAGACCAGCTTCAGCAACTTATTGAAGCCCTAAGATAAGGGGATACAAAGCTTCTTCTAATTACTCATAGCAAAGTTCATTTATCCTGTCTCTGGAAGTTCTTTTCAAATGACATTCATTAAACACCTACTGCATGTCAGGCACTGTGTTCAGTACTTTCACATAATAACACTAATAATACCCATATCATAGAACTTTCTGTGTGCTAGGCACTATTTTCAGCATGTTGCCTATGTTATCTCAACTTACTAACATTCATTATATCCAGTAATCATAAAAACAGTGCAAATGGCATTATTCCCAGTTTACAAATGAGGAAACTCAAATTCAAAAAGGTTTAATTCCTTGTTAGAAGTCATGCAGGATATGATGGAACCAGTTTTTGAATCTGTATTTCTGACTCAAAGCCCATTCATCTTTCTACCACATAACTTGGTCTTTTGAAAAATATATTTACATGTGGCCCAAGTAAACTATGTGTACCAAATTGAATTTAACTTTTTAAAAATTATTGATCATTATTTTGAATATCAGTTACTTTCATACAATGCCCTCGTGTGTTATTGAGGTATGCGACTGGTTCCTTGTTCCTTTGTTCTTGATTATTGTATTCCAGGGGAGTTACAGCTCATTCACATCTCACTAGAAGTGATGTCCAAAACTAACTTAAAATCATGTATGATCCAGGTGCAGTGGTGGACACCTGTAATCCCAATGACTTGGGAGTCTGAGACAGAAGGAATGCCAAGTTTGTGGCCAGCCTCAGGACCTTAGCAACACCCTATCTCAAAATAAAAAGGGGTGGGGATGTAGTCTAGTGGTAAAGTGCCCCTGGGTTCAATACCAAAAAAGAGAAAAAAAGAAAGCAAATAAACAAAAAAATTGCTTTTGGTTTAACTTGGTGGGACTAGAAAACTTGGTGAATGCATTTGTGGTACTTGAATAAGAAAGCTCTACTACATTCCTTGCTCTGTTACTCCCCCTCCAATTAATGAGCTTTGATTGTATATTTTTATTTCTGTTTTTGTTAACAGTTAAACACTGTCAGGAGTCCTTTCCCCATTTGTATGTGTGCCTCAGAGACACCCATCAGAGAGCACTGTGCCAGCTTGCCTGCCCTGGCCTAGTATCAGTTCTCACCAACTTGTCTACACACTGAGTTCTACCTATCTTGGAGTTCTCCCAAGAATCACTTGCACTGTTTTTATTTCCTTTTTTCTCTCCTTTTCTCCAGGCTACTCTGGAGAATTGGCTTCTTCAGTCTAACATACCAGCAGTCCCATCTCCGGCATTTTCTACCTTCCCTCTCTGCTGGGGACTATCCCTCATAGCCAGTGACTCTTCTCTCTGTGGTGGATGATATCCACTTCTTTCTCTTTCCTCACCAGCTGAAAACTCTTCTTTGCTTCTCTGACTTTAAGTGACTTCTTGATTATATTCCAAGACCAACATTTTAACCCCTCCTCACAGAGAGGTTGGAAACTAAGCTTAAAATGGATTCCAATGCAGATATTCTCTTATATTGCTAATGTCCATTAAATGATATATAAATGGGTTTGCATCCTCTGATGTTTTCCCTAGTATTTGCTTTTTCTTTACCAAAATCTATTTGTAATTTTGAAAGCCCACACTTACAATTATGAAAAGCATTTTTGTTAAATATGTGCATAAATAAATAAGAAACAAATTGTTACTGCCCTTATTAATCTCATTTACAAATCTCAGCTATTTTCATCTTTGCTTATTTTTCTGCACATTTATGTAAATTAAGACTGCATCTCAGAAATGAGAAATACTTCTTAGAGCCTCTTAATAAGATGTTTTTTTCTATCCTGTGTTCTAGTTTGTTTTTAAAGCTATTTATGTTCTTTAGATTATCCCATTTTTCCACAGTGCTCATTGTGGCTGGAGTATTTTTCAAGAAAACAGTCTGACAAATCATTGGCTGAGTCGGGGAGTACCTGCAATGCTGCAGTTTTTCCATAAGATGGCACTCTGAGAATGTGAGATCTGTAACTTGTGTTTAGATCAAAGAGCAGTTTTTCGACTTTTGTCTATAACCAAAGAGCAGTTTCGACTTTTGTGAAATCAAATATTTTGGGGTAGGGAGCTAGCACTTCTGAGACTCATTCTCAAACTTTCCACAATTCCAATGCTTTAGAGAAAAAGGAAAGTGAATTTTCAAGCAGCTTCCCTGTTCTCAATCTTCTAGCAGTATTAAAAATCAGCAAGGTGCATTTGCAGAGCAATAAAAGAAAGGGATTTCTTTTAAATGTGAATTTGTGATACTGTTAGAAAAGTTCTTTTCTGGGTCTCAGTTTCTTCTTCTATGCAGCAAGTGGATTGGACCAGCTGATTTCTAAGGGCAATTCCATTTCAAATGTTCTACATTTGAATCTGTTGATTTCCTTCCACTACACCCTGGCTGCCACAACCAGCACAGAAATAGGAAGAAAGGATCGCCCATTTTACGCTTGTTTGACTCTATTCCTCTTCTACAAGTGCTCTCTTTGCTTCAACTGTCCCAAGACAAGCATGCCCAGATGTCCTGTTTTAATTAGGTTCTTTTTCTCTTTATGGCTTTTGCACAGGTTTCTCCCCCTCCCTCTTCCCCCAGTCCCTATCCAATCTGCCTGAAAGGAGGAAGCATGTTCCCTTCTTCACTGCACAAATAAGGTTTGTGGTTTTTTTGTTTTGTTTTGTTTTAGTATTGTGGCAGTCATTTTTTGTGCTAAATAGATCAAAACTGGATGGGAAAAGAAGCCACCCATGCAATGCTTAAAGGTGATGCTTCTAACACCACACATAACATTTCCACTTAAGAAAACATTAGATTTTGGAGGTCGGCACTTCTGTCAATTTATTATTTCTCCTCCCCTGGCCAGGATTCATTGCCAGAAGCATGTCAGAGCTTCAGGAAAGAGGCAGTATGCAGAGAGGAGGACAATTAATTAAATTACAGATGAGTATTACTGAGCAGATAACCCATCATTAAAATCCCCCATGGCTAATGAGCATTCCCATTCCTGACACCCTCTAGGCAGTCTGTGGATGAGAAGAACTGTGGCTACCATAGCTCATCCTCATTCAAAGACTGTCATGAACCCTGTACATCAGTGGCACAGAAGGAGCACATGGAAATGAAATGCTGAATGAATTAATTAACTTGAAACTACAGAGACACCCAAATTCCCCTTGGCTTGAAGCTCACACAGGGTACATGAAATTCCCTGGGGCCATATCACTTAGCTTACTTTGCCACAGCTGAGCTGATGGAGGCAGGGAGGCATTATGTACAGTGTTCTCCTACCTTCCTCTTCCTACTGTCCTTAGAGATTTGAAATCCTCAAAACACCTTTGGTGTTTGTCAGTGGCGTGATGGTGGTAGCAGTGGTGGAAGATTATTTTTCTCTAGCTTCAACACCTTATCTCCCAATAACACAAAGATTTCAGTTAATAATGATAGTGTCAGATCTCTGTATGAGAGAAGAACTAACTCCATGTACAAGGTCTTCCCCAAGAGCTTTTAAAGGGCAAGCCAAGAAACCTGCTGAGCAGGCCAAGACAGCTGTTCTGTAAGCACTGTTGGGAGACTTGTAGACAATTATAAGTAGCTCTTGCATTGTCACATGCAGTGGAGCAGTGTGGTGAAGAAATGTCAAACATTTAGTCAGCCTCAGTTATCTCCAAGGAAGCAATATCCTCATAGTGGTTAAGAAGACAGGCAACTGGACTTAACTCTCAAGGTTCAAACTGCAGCTCAACGATGGATTACCTGTGTACCTAATGCAAGTGTCTTAACTTCTCTGTGCCTTACTTTCTTCATCTGCACATATAAAAGCTGATGATATGCTTGCTGGGAAAATTTTTGATGTAATGTGTTTTCTTTTTCTGCAGTGCTTAGAACAGTATGTTCTGTGAGAAAGCACTCAATAACCAATAGTTAAGAGAAGAACCATGAGATGCTTTGAGTGGTACTTCAAAGGGACACTATCAATTCGAGAAAGAGCCCAGCACATGTTTAGATGCAAGGGCAGTGGGGTCAGAATGAATCAGGGTGATGCTGGGAGGCCTTCGATATCCATCTGGAGAGGACTTCAGCTGTCTACAAAGGAAGGAGAGTGAGAACTTGAATGCCTTTTTTTGCCTTCTTTTTTTCCCCATTCTTTTGCAATGCTGGGGATGGGCCCTGCACATGCCAAGCAAGCACTCTACCTGAGCTATATTCTGAGCCCTTGCCTCTGTTTTGAGAGATGGTGCAACTAATAGTGTACATTCTTTTTTGTTTGTTTTGTTTTGCAATGCTGAGAATGGAACCTGGGATGTTGCACATACTCGGCAAGTGCTTTACCATTGAGCTATACCTCCAGCCCATAGTAGGTGTTCTTATTCACATCCTCACTCAAGAGTAACAAACATGGGCTCTGTTTAACTTAATAGAATCTATTCGGTAACCATATGAGCTATCTGTACTTCTTAGTTTGGCTTTGTTTTTTTTTTCTTTTGCCTTTAAAAACTGAACTGCCTGATACCTTTAGTTAACAGTACTGTGTTGTCTACTTGAAATTCAATAAGAGGATAGATCTTTAATGTTCTTACCACAAAAAGAAATAACTATGGGAGGTAATAGATTAATTAGATGATTCATGGTAATCATTTCATAATGTGTACATATATCAAAACATTACACTGTAAATGGTAAATATATTCAGTTTATGTCGATCATATCACAAGGATGCTGGGAAATTTATATTAACTATTATGTAATATTTCACTCATTAAAAGTCAATTAATTATAAAGGTTGAAAATATTCATGGCAGGGGGATGGAGAAGTAGCTCAGTGGTAAAGCACTTTCCTAGCATGTTCAAGGGCCCGGGTTTGATCCCGGCAACATAAAAATAAAATGTTTGTGGTAAAAATTATAAAAGCATCATCTTCCTATTCTCGCTTAACTGCTATTCCTATTTTCTTACATATTTATCTAAAAATTTTCTGTACATATTTGGACATTTAGAGAGTATATAAGAATACATTGGTCCCCTTATCCATAGAGGATATGTTCCAAGACCCACAGTAGATGCCTGAATCTACTAATGGTATTGAATCCTATATAAAAGTTGAGCCTCCAAATCCAAGGATTCAACCAACTATGGATGGAAAATATTGCAAAAGGGATGGTGATGTGGCTCAGAAGTATAGTTCATGTTTAGCATGCATAAGGCCCTGGGTTTGGTCCCTAGGACCACAAAGGAAAGAAAAGAAAAAAAAATATTAGGAGAAAATTTTTCATTTGTATTCAATAGGTACAGATTTCTTTTGTTGTCATTATTCCCTAAACAATATAGTAGAGTGACTATAATCATAGTATTTACAATATATTAGGTATTACTAGGCGATTAAAAGTATATGGAAAGATATGTGTAGATTATTAGCAAATGTTATATCATTTTATATAAGGAAGTTGAGCTTCCACAAATCTTGGTATCCATGGGCGGGAGCATCCTGGAACCAATCCTGCTTGAATGCCAAAGGATAACTGTCCTATGTTCTCCTATGCATACATACCTATGATAAAGTTTAATTTATTCATTAGGCACAATAAGAGATAAATAATAACAGTGATAAAACAGAACACATAACAATATAATGTAATAAAGTTACATGAATGTGGTCTCTGTCTCTCACAATATTGGGCAGTTGATCTGATAACCAAGATGGCTACCAAGTAACTAGAAGGCAGGTAGCATTTACAGCATGGACATGCTGGACAAAGGGATGATTCACATCCTGGGAAGGATGGAATCTGATTGTGTAAGACTTTATCACATGACTTAGTATGGCATACAATTTAAAACTTGTGAATTGTTTATTTCTGTAATTTTCCATTTAATATTTTCAAACCACAGTTAACTGTGTGTTACTGAAATTGCATAAAGTGAAACCACAGATAAGGAGGAACTATTGTAATGTATACACAGACCCATTTTTACCACAAATGGAATCACACTGTATGTTCTTAACCACTGTGTTATCTATTATGATATATCTTGGACTTGGTTCTAGATCAACACATATAGATCTACTTTGTTCTTTTTAAGTCTGTATCATATTCCATTAAAATATGCAATTCTTTTAAATTTTGATTGAATATTGTCTCTGGCTGAGAAGAAATGAGAAACAGAAAAGGATACTGGGAGTTGGGGGAGAGGTATTTAGATACCTAAGGGAAGGATATTAGTTGAAAGTAATACTGGAAGTTTTAGCAACTATAGGCATCAATTGGACCAGTAAAATTGTTTGTTGCTTTGTGAAATCAATGCAATAAAGGCAAGTTTTAAGCTAAGCTATGGACCAGTTCTTCCCAACACTTCTGTAACCAGAAATCATGCTTAATTTACCTCAGTCCTTTGAGGATTTAAATAGCACATAGATAGAGTAGATGCTATTTCAACTTTCAAAAAATTGGCAAAGTTTTAAACCCAATGCTGGTTTTTAAAATTTGAGTCATCGTGGAATTGAGGAGCAGTATTTAGTCCTTATCAATGGCTTAAAGATAAGACTTTTAAAAATGTAGAGCTAAAGGAATGATTTTTGAATGGCAGAAAATACTCCAGTGAGGCCACAAGGGATCAGCTGTGAGACTAATTTAATATTCATAATTGTTTTGGAAAAGGAAGTATGGGTAAAAATCACTAAGTTGGCAGATGTTTTCACACTATTCCAATGAGAATAATAATCTTCAGAAAGATATTTGCTTTGGAGGGAGTGGGCATAAAAGTGGCCGTCAAACTTTGATATGAACAAGTCCAGGGAAATGTCTGTAGGGACACATTCCTGGAGTTAATTTCAGAAGATTTATAAGGAGCTGTACCTCTTTATCTGTGAATAGGGTCTGTGCCTCAGGCCTCAGTAGGAGTAAAGAAAGAAGATGGATGTGGTATCATCGGGAGATGGGCCATATTTTAACACCATCATATAAACATAAAAGTGGAGGCTAGCAGCGAGCTTATTCCCACTAGATAAGGAATGTTTCCTTAAAAACAGTCCTCAAAGGCAATTGCTATGTGATAGCTGATGATCTGTGCATTCACTAGTTTGTTTGTAGTGCTGGAGATTGAACCCAGGATCTCAGCAGGCTAGGCAAGTGCCCTACCATGAGTCATACCCCTCCCCTCAATTAACTTTTGAAGTTAAAGAAGTGAAATATGGGACAAGGGGTTAAGGCATAGGGCATCATGATGTGATGATTTCTTGGATACGTATAATTTTCTTCCACCAGTAGGTACTTTGTCCCACCAATAAATAAACTCTAGGAATGCCTTTCCACCCTAGATTTCAGCAGAAACTCCAAATAATCTGGAAATTTTGATTAAAGTGACAACCTTCTGCTAAGGGTGCTTCTGGTGTGGGAATATGGATCTTGTGCTGTGTAAGAGGGCCCCAGCCTAGTGCTTGATCTTTTCCTGGGGTTCAAGCTTCCAAGGTACATAAATAAATAAATAAATAAATACAAACAAGAAGAAGAAGGAACAATGGTTGGACCCCACAGCCACCTACAGCCTATTCACTGGAGGAATCGCTCTCTATGTGTGCCCAAGGACAAAGCCTTTAAGAAGTATTTCATTCAGAAATTGGTAGACAAATTATGCTATGACCATGTGCAAATATACCACAATGTATCCTGATTATATATGTAATCATAATGTAGTAATTAAAATAATACTAGAAGAGAGATCAGTAGAGTAGAGCAAGCTGATCATGGGGAGGAAGGAGGGGAGGGAAAGGGAAGGTATTGGGAAATGAGGTTGATGAAATTATATGCATGTACAAATATGCCATAATGGACCCCACTATTATGTATAATTGTACTGCACCAAGAAAAAAATTTTTAAGTTTTTATAAAACATGGTATAGGCTGCAGCCATCAGGGACATTTATGAAGTGAGTCTTCCAGTGCCTACATGCTCCTCAAGGAATACATGAAGCTGCAGTACTGGAGTCCTCTCACTCACATCAAGATGGTCAAGAATCGAACTCTTAAACAGAGGAAAAGGAAGATCAATAGAGGAGAGGAGAGAGAATAGGGAGAGGGGGCAGGAAAGGGAAAAAAGGGGTAATGGGGATTGAAATCAAATTCCTTGCATGTATTATTTTTTCAAGATAAACTCAAATACTATATATAATTATAATGCTATAATAAAAATGGAAAAATAAATAAATGGAAATATCATGAAAAATAGAATCCAACTCCCGAAACCCAGAAAAGACCAAAATCCCTGTCCCAATTTAGACTTGCACCAAAGTCCATGCAAGAAGCTCATTATTTAAGGACTAACCAAATCAATGTTCAGGTGGGAGGGGGGCATGGAAATCAAATGGAAAGCATCCTGTAGAAATGTTTTTAAGAATCTACTAAATATGTTAGGGTGCCATCTCAGAAGAACGCAGATATTCTCTTCAGCTTTGTATTCTAACATATTTTCTTTTTCAGAGGATGACTGTAAATTATGAAAAATCAGAACTAGATTTCCTAACATCCTCTGCTACCAAGCATGTTTTTCAAACCATGTCCTTAATATTGGCAGAAACATTATATCATGGAAGGGAACATCTAGCAGAATCAGATCAATATCTTCTGAAGCTGTGAAATTTTCAGTAATAAAGAGATAATGCCCTATCCACCTCACAGTGTGGTTGAGAAGCTCAAATGAGCTTCTTGACACAAATTGCTTTGTAAAGTGCTATATAAAAATATACTGGTGTTAATTCATTTCATTTTGTAACTTGAGATTTGAAATTTAAACTGATTCAAATGCACCAATAAAAAGTCAATTAAAAATAAATAAATAGACTCAGTTTCAGGAATTTATGCTCTGTAAAAAGGAATACAAGTGTGGAAAACCCAGTAAGTACAGTTATTCTCTGCGGCATTGCTTATATTAACAAAATATTAGCCATAACTCAAATGTTGATAATTTATCCATTAGATTATGATATATCCATGTAGAAGAATAAGAACAAGGCAGTTTGTGTATGTTCTGGCATGGAAATATAACCAAGGTATATATATTACTGATAAAATGATACAAATCAGTATGAATAGCGTATGTCTAATTTTGGTTAAAATTATAATATATGCATGTGAAAATGCTTACAAATATATATCAGATATATAGTATATCTATGCATATATAAACTATCTCAAACTGCTTACCATGGTTCTCTTTGGAAAGACAGAATGATGGGGAAACTTTTATTTTATGCTTTTATTTCTGTATTGTTTGAATGGCTTACAACAAGCATTATCACTTTTGTAATTAAAAATATGAACTTACCCTTAAGCCTGACTATCCTCTGGTGACTGGGGAATAAAAAGGTATATAAAGAGAGAGCAAATGATCTGTGAATCTTTTTATTTCTTTAAGAAAGCATTCCCATTGTTAGGATTGTGAGAAAGCAAAAAAGAGTTCACAATCCTTTTTCCTCTTTGGTAATGTTCTTGTATTTGAACATGATGAAAGAGAAAGAAGGAAATGAAATGTGTTTCTTGTGTTTTTTAAAATTTTTTATTTGCTTTATTTTGCAAAATGGGGAATAACAATATACAGAGATCTAGAACCATGAGTTCAGGAAAAGGAAACACCCTTGGTTGTAAATTACTATTCCAATTGAAGCTGGAAAAGCCCCACATTGACGAAAGGTAGAATTGCCCAGGGTTGTAAATATTCCCCCTTCCCATTGCTGATGAAGGGATCCAAAGATAACCTTAAATCTTCCATTCTGAGGTGAAGCCTATGCTTTTCCTGCAAGAGTACATGTAAAGTTTCCGCTGATCTAGTTGTGGAAAGGATATAGAGGGAAACTGACAGGCACCAGGTATGCTGCAAATGGCCTGAGAAAGTTTCTTGAGTGGAAACCACTCTCCTGAGGTCTACATGAAGTAATAGGAGGAAGAAGAAGAAGAGGTGAAAAGCATCAGGCAACCTTTCTCCTTCAAATGAGTGGAAAACATGGGGTTAATGTCCTTTTGGTGTACTTCACTAGCCAAGACCTTGAACCTCCCACTAGTCAAGACCTTGAACCTCTCTCTTACTCCACTCTGCCACTGGCCCTTCTAGATGCCCCACAATATTGAGAACACAATAATGGCAGAGGCTTTGTCTATCTTGTTCATTATTGTATCCCCAAAACTTTGAAAAAAGGTTGAACTAATATTGTTTGTGGAACAAATTTCTCCACTATAAAAGAACTCTATCTGGAGTGGTTTACTTTTGCACCATGGAGTTATTCCATGGCCTAAAAGGCTGAAGAGAACTTACAGCCAGCTTCACTGTTGGTGCCAAATATAGTCAGCTTTCCCTTTGGTTGGGACTTCTTTAACAAACCTTTCTCTCAATCTTTATCTTTACAGATACAGCCAAAAGGCGGCAAGGAATGGGATGAAAAATCAGTTCAACCTCCATGAGCTGAAAATGAAGGGCCCTGAACCGGTGGTTAGTCAAATCATTGACAAACTGAAGCACATTAACCAGGTATGTGGTATATCCAACAAAAGTAGAAATGACAAAAAAGTTAAAGAGGTGAATGATTTTCACTGTCCACACTGTATATTAGGGCTTTTAGAGAGGCAGCTATTATTTGTTTTCTTCAAAGATTCTCTACTAAAAAGGATTTATGAATGCTGGATGAGGTGGCACACTCCTGTAATTCTAACTACTCAGGAGACTGAGGCAGGAGGATTGCAAGTTCAAGGTGGTCGAATATTTGCCTAGCATACATAAAATTCTGATTCCATCCACAGTACCACAAAAAAGGGCTTCTGGTCCTTGCTTCTTATCCTACTTTTAAATTATTATGACAATATTACAATATGAAAGGAAGCTGGGAAAATAGAGGGTAAAATATTTCTTATAATCCCTCTAAACTATCCCAACTGTTTTCAGTTTTGCATGTTCTGTTCTAATATTTGTCCAAAAACTCACACAGAAACATTTTTCATAATTGGAAGTATATAAGATGTGTAGTTCTTTGAAAGTGACACTATATTGGCAACACTTCCTCATGTTGCCACATATCTTCATATTAAACATTTCTTGTGGCTGCATAATATTCTGTTGAGTATCCATCATAATTAATCAGCCTGCTTTTGCTGGGAATTCTGGTTCCTTCCAATTTCATACCATCATAAAGCTATCTTTTCATAGAGAGTGATTTCTCCTGATCTTAGATTATTTTCTTAAAATACTGGTGTTATTGGGTCAAAGGATATGACCATTTTAATGCCTGTTTCCAAACTGCTTTCCAATGAGAATATATCAGTTTTCACTACCACCAGAAAGATATGAGGTCCAATTTCACTGCATCTTTGCCAACTTCTGACTCATCCACAGATTCCCCTGACCTGTACACATAGTTTTTCCTTTTGTATGGAGTTTAGTAACAAGACACAAATAAAAGTTAGTTGTACCATCTGTTTGTGATTGCTTTGTGACCACAATTTTAAAAAGGCATCAAAAAAGGCCACCATATGCCAGAGTAACAGTGTTCCTGCCCCATGATCCTTGAATGGAAGGCCACTGGACCTACTGACTTCTATTTGTAGCTTAGGAAAATTTTAATGAAACAAAAATGCTAATGCAAGGACAAAAGTTTCTTATGAAGATATGGGCATGATTTTGTTATTTAATATCAAGCTTAGCAGTGGACTTTTAAATTTTTTTTTTAGTTATTGATGGGCCTTTATTTTATTTATACATATGGGTGCTGAGAGTGGAACCCAGGGCCTCACACATGCTAGGCAAGTGCTCTACCACTGAGCTATATCGCCAGCCCTAGCAGTGAAATTTTTGTGTTTCTTACAAAATGTTTGCAAGGTCTTTCTGGTAGTTGTGCATTTCACTGCAGTTGCATTGTTAAAGTATTGACAGCTGTATTATGAAATATACTGTATCTAACATGACTTGATTGAACTTAGTAAAGCTGTGCTTTCACAGAAGGATCAGTTATGCAAACACTACCATTACCTTATGATCAGCAGCAATAAGAATCATTTATTATGTGTTCCCTGAGTGCAGAGCAACCTCATAATACATATATGAAGGGATCAGAGCATAGACAACATAAAACATCCACAACTGAACTGAGAGCATAGCATGCCTTATTTGGGGACAGGCGTAGTATTTGTCTTTCATATTACTCAAACTAAGCATTCCTGTGTTGTTCCATTCAACCAGTTAGATCCTGGTACTAATAAAGCAAAAATCTTAGGTCCCATCACCATATTCCTAATCCTAAAGGAGGAATACTGTCCAAAGGTCTCTTGGTCAGTAGACCTTAAGGAGTACTTACTATATGCTCAACCATGTGGTGGGAACTTTAAAAATTCCAAAGAAGTCAAATCCTCTGTCTTACAGCCTCCTTAGGAAGCAGTTAAATGAAGATAAAGAGCAGTCTGTGTTGACTATCTGGAAGAGGGTTGCTGCTTATTGGTTTTACGTGATATGCTTCAGTCTGTGGTGGGCTAGATGAGTAAGATTTCCAGTGTTAAAATCTGCCATGTAGGGTTGTAGCAGGTAAAGATAAGCAGGGGAAGGTCAATCATAAGAAGGATTAGATAAAGATCTGTGGGTGAGTTCCACCCGAGAAAAAAGGGAAACTGCATCAGACATGGGTCTCTGTAAATATATTTATACTAAGCCCTTTTAGCAAAAATTTCAGGTATAGTGGAAAGAATATGGGCTTTGGATTCACATGGATCTGAATTTAGTTGTGGGTCTTACCAGATGTATAAACTTAGGCAAATCATTAACTTTTCTGAGCTTCAGTTCTCTCATTGATAGTATTATAGAGTTGACAAAAAGCTCAGTGTGTGTGTGTGTGTGTGTGTGTGTGTGTGTGTGTGCATGTGTGTGTGTGTAACATGCACACACAAATATATGTAATTGCATGTGCTTGATAGGCACTTATTAATAATTATGGGATTATGTTCAGGCTTATTTCCAGTAGGCAGGACTAGACTCTGAATTGGAGTTCCAGTACTTTGCCACACCAAGACTGCTCCTCCAGTTTTGTATGGTTGCACATCCCTTTGATATACTTCTTTTCTCTCCTATATTCTTTCCTTCTTTTCCTTTCCTCCAACTGTCAACAAGAAAAGCTGAAAGCAATTCATACGGAGAGAGGAATATATAGTCAGAAATGGAAAAGTTACCATTACAATTCCTTTCTCCTACCTCTGGTCATAATTATGTGAACATTTTCAGTTTCCATACAAATACCATTGGGCAACCAATTAGTTCTCATTGATAGACCAGTTTTACCTGTTTGAGTCAAGCTGTTAAAATTGGTTGTGCTCCAAACACCCACATTGATTTTTTTTCTCATCTGTGTTGCTTTACATAGCCAAAACACGTTTTTTTTTTCTTCAGACCTTAAATAAAATTCGTATTTTGGCTGTGATTCAATCTGAAAGTAAGATGCTTTAGGGAAGTCATAAAGAATGAAGTTAGGATGATATGATGATGTTGATGATAATGTGTTCTATTTGTATAGCGTTTAACCATATTTTAAAGTTATTTCATGTTCTAAAGACTAATTGCTTAGGAAAGAAATCCAACCTGAAATTGTATAAGGTATAGTACTGTCATAGAAACATTCTTTTGAAGAATTCATTGTTACCCTTGGACATTATGTCATTCTCACTGCTCTCTGGGAAGTAAGTGATAAATAATGTTTGTGCCTTTTTATATGTAGGGAAACTGAGGCAGGAAGCCATTAAAGGCTATGTGGGCATGCTGCCAAAACATGTAGTGAGTTCCGTTGAAAATTCAATCAATCATCCAGATGCTGTTTCTTATACACTGCCAAACATCTGGATTCACTGAATGCCTAACTAAATTGGCCTAAAGTTTTGGTGACGGGGAGGTAGAATCAAGTTAACTTGCCTTAGTTCACATGTAAGTGAGTGGTGAGTCCTGAAGTGTAATGTGACTTTCCTAAAACCTTTGCTTTTTGCTATATTTATTAAACTGTGAGAGCATGTGCCCACATACATATCGATAAACACAAAGAGATATCTTCCTATCTATGCTCATATATGCATGTGTTTCCATGCAGTGGACTATAGCTAAGCCATTTATGTGCACATCCCAAAATAACTCTTCACTCTCTTCCATGGAAATTCTCAGCTGCCTCCTTTCAGATTATGGTTGCTGTTGATAGTGCTAGAAATAATATACCCACTAGGGGAATAAAGTAACATTATTTCCATATTGACAGTCCCATAGTGTAACCTTGAGGGGATGGGTTCAGGGTCATGCCTGGGCCCCTTTCCTGGGAAGGCTTGCAGGTGTGGAATGGCCTCCCCTCCTCCTTTCGAGCCAGAGTTCATGTGCAACATTCCCACGATTGGAAATGAAGAGCTTTTTAGTTCCTTTTCAGTTTGTAACTTGTGTGAGGATTTATTGTCTTGTGTAAGGGGAGGAATCAAACTCTTTTAAGTTTTCAGTGTCAGTCCTGGAATTTGATGGGCCCTATGACTTTTTTAAAAATCGGTTTTTGTTTCTATTAGTATCATTCTGATCTAGGTTCCTGCATGGAGATAAGATTGTAAATATCAAGAATGATCTTACCTATATGATTCTGTGCACCATTTATCCTTAACCCAGTTTTGTCGGTAACATTTTCGCCCTATTTCAGAGTATTTGTTAGTTAATGGTAATTTAACAGTCCCTAAACTGCTACAGAAGTTATTGTTCCCAAAGAAAATCTAGCCATTTATTGTTTTCCCCATTTCAGTTCAGGTTCAAATGAAATTCCAGAAATTGTTTGCTGCTCGTTGTAAGCAGTTGAAGCCAGAGCAGTCAATACCTGCCCATTTGGTGTCAGAGCTTCTCATTCAAAGTGGGATAAAGTCTCATCTGTTTGGGATGGTTGAAATGTCCTGCTGAATGGTGGGGGAGTGGACGAGATGGCCTCTTAAGATTCCTTCCAGCCGTGTGATTCCATGATTTGTGACTCAAGGTCAGGCTTTAACCCAGCACCCTCTTGTGAACAAGTCTTGTGACTTTATTCTCTGTTCTGCTACTCTTTTTGAAACACCCTGTTCCCAGGTCACTCCTTTCCACTTCGTAACCTCTCATCTTTTCAGATGTCTTTCCCTTCCCACCAGTCTTCCAGGCTACACAGATGGAACTTAAACTTGCCCTTCCCCCCCCCACCCAGTTCTTCTGTTCTTCTGCCTTGTTCTCATTAGGCTATGAAAACATTAAACTATAAAAACTATAAAAGCATTAACATTTATCACCCCTAAGTTTCACTCCTCCAGGGCCAAATAGATGACCTGTCTTTGAATCATGTTAACCATGTGACTCCACATAAATGATAATAATTCTGACATATATTTGCATAGAATAATTCAGTTTATAAAGTTATCTCGTGTGCAGTAGATAAACTGATCACACCAGCTCTAAGAGGAAAACAAGCCAGGCATTATTACCTGCATTTACCAGAAGAAGAAACTGTGGCCACTAGAAGGCTAAGAAAGTGGTAGAACTAGACCTAGAATCTAAAGTTATTGTTTTCATCCTCTGTGTTCTTTCCTTCTATTTTTTGTTTGTTTTGTTTTGATTTGATTTGTTGCTACCAGGAAATGAACTCCGGGGTACTCAACCACTGAGACACATCCTCAGCCCTATTTTGTATTTTATTTAGAGACAGGGTCTCACTGGGTTGCTTAGCACCTTGCTTTTGCTGAGGCTGGCTTTGAACTCGCAATCCTCCTGCCTCAACCTCCTAGGCTGCTGAGCTTATAGGTGTGCACCACCGTGCCCAGCTTTCCCTCTGTTTTTCTAGTCATGGAATACCTGTCAGCAAGATTCATACATAAAAGATTTACAGGAGGGGGCTGGGGTTGTGGCTCAGCAGTAAAGCACTTGCTCGCCTAGCATGTCGAGGCCCTGGGTTCAATCCTCAGCACCACATAAAAATAAATAAATAAATAAACAAATAAAGGTATAAAAAGTGATGTCCTTCAAATTAAAGAGTTTTAAAAAAAGATGTACAGGAGTACAAATAAAAAAAAAAACTCCTATTTTGCAGTCTAACAATTTTCAAGGGCACAATATAGTAATTTCTATAGTCTTAAACTCTAAAGTCAGCCAAAGAAAAAACAAGATTCAACATATAGTTCACCAAATCCCAATTAGGATGATTTTTTAGAAAACTACCTACCACAATAAATGGCAATCAAGGTACTTTGTGGTATGGGTTTGAGTCATAGATAGCAAGTAAACTTTCTGTGAGCTATCTCTAATTTGTAGAATTATATTAAATAGTCAAAGACCAATTAAAAATGTAGAGCAGGCAGTGACATGTCTCTGCCTACATTCTTCACTATAAATGCTAGAAAAGTACTTTTAATATGCGTGGTAGAATCTGGTATAAAGAAGACACAATTTTCTAAATAGAAAGTTAAATTTTTTAATAAGTTAATTAGTAAAGTTGTTAAATAACAGAGAAGTACACAGGGCATTTGTTAGCATGTGATTTTTTTGAAACAATACTTGAAGTAGATCTCAGGCATGACAGAAAAAACTCCAGGTAACTTGTTTTCATAAACCTTCTCACAAAAGAACCAGTGAGAGTTGTAAAACACAGAACCAGTTCAATAGTTTCTAGAAAAGTTAACACTGAATGTTAAATTTAAATAAAAGACCTGACCCAGCGTCTGTCGTACTTCTTCACATACAAATGGCATGACAGAACTCTAATAATTGCCATTTCCATGTACAGCTAGTGTGTGTGTGTGTGTGTGTGTGTGTGTGTGTGTGTGTGTGTGTAAGATCAAGTATCTACAATGGCATGTTAACAAGAGTCAATGAATGACTTCTGAGTCACAAAAGAACAACATGAATTAGTCTTTAACTACCAGACCTAGACTCTGTGGAGCTAAACATTATTTCATGAAGTTAAAGGGAATTAGCTGATACATTCCAAAACACATTTATCATTAAAAAATCTTCTGTCATTTTGCTTAATGGCCTGAAAAATAATTACAATGTCTGGTGGCTTTAGGGAGCATGTGTTTTTAATATCTTAATTACTATGTACAGTTTAATAACACTGCATCAAGAAGAATTCCCAAGTATTTCATATTACATTTCTTGAAAATGAACCATTTGCTATATTTAGAACATTCAGGATTAAAGGTGCTTAAATTGGGTCATGTATTTTAGTCCTTGCACTTTAAATTAAATTACTCAAAAATGGAAGATGAGTCAGAAATGGTGAGCCAGCATGTTGCTGGTAGCGATATTGTGGTCATCTTCATTGAGCAATGGAGGGACATACATTGTTTTTTTTATTACTATATTGTGCTCTTTCATAAATTTTTAAAATTGGAAATATTGGAAGTGTTAGCTATGGAAAGACAAGTTCTACTATAAAAAGGGAATTCCAGAAAATTTCACAGGCTATCAGGTTTCAAAGTTAGAATTCTGTGTTTCTAAATTATGTACAAAATCCATAGGTTCTCATATTCTATTTATATTTACTTATTGGCCAAATGCAGCGCAGTATTTTTAATAAACAGTTATAAATGTTTGTTCTCTACCTCCATGAACCTTTATTATATGTAGTATAATGGTGTGTATACATATATACTTATGTGTATATGTTATATTCAAATACTATTTGAGAAGTTCAGGGATATCTTTTCACCTATAATATTTATGGATATGTGTCTTACCTCTATGAATGGTAAGCTTCTTAAGTGTGGGATCCTGTATATATTTCTTTGTTTTTTCCTATAGCAGCTAACACAGTAGCATAGACTGATATATATTTAATATAGACAGATCTTTTTTATCAGTCAATTCAAAGGACTAAATCTTTGCTGCCCCAAATTTACTTCTGAATTTAGATTCCAGTTTGGTCATTGTTCACATTCAATACTGGCCAGTTTCTGAGGTAAAAGGCAAGGTTACATAAGAGCAGGACCATAGGGTCTAACCTTCTGATTTTATAGATGCAACTTTTAAAGCTAAGAGAAATGACTTGTCCAAAGTCACACTGACAGTAAATGACAACACTGAAAGTGGGAAATAAACAGATCAATATTCTGTAGTGTCATTACCTTCATTCTCCAGGCTCTTGCACAATGTAAACCAGTTGCAAATAGTGAGTACTCCAAATAGTGGCAGGAGGCCATGCGTTCGTCTTTGGGGCAAAAGGTTGCATAGCATGAAGCATGAACTTGCTAATTATTTATCTCTTTTTCTGGATATTAACTAAGTTTAGTCACAAACACACCTCATTGCCCACTACATCGTTAAACACATTGAGCAGTTCATGCACAGGGTGGGGTGGTCTCTGCTGGGATCACTGAACCGAAAGCAGGCAGAGTCAGCAGGACTGTTGCTGGGGACGTTATACCTTCTGCCAGAGGTTGACTCAGGCTCCTGTCTGCTTTCAGAGTCAGTTATCCTTTTATTCTTCTCCCCGGAATCTCATTCCTCCACCTTCCTTGATGCTCGATAATAATTTCTCCAGTGCTTCCTCTCTCCTTCCAGAATAGCAAAATTAGCAACGTATTAGTCAGTGGGCTTATGTGCCAGATAGCTCAGTTGTTTAGAGCAATGTATTCAGATTGTGTTGCATAGAGAATGTGGGAAAGGGGCTATGGAGGTTGTTCAGAATCCCTCATTTTATTGGAACCAGAGAAAGTTCAGTTTAAAAAATCTTCTTTAGATATTGGTCTTTTAAGTACAATTTCACTTAAAGGGTTCCAAATGCAAAAACTCAGGGTGCAATTTTTAAAAATCAGGGTGCTCTTTAAATTAACATTAAGGCTTTAATCCTCCATGAGCCATGTCTTCATTTGAGTGTTCATCTAATAAATGTGCTAAATATCTACAATACACAAGGAAGTCACAGAATGTTCTCTAATCCCTATCAGCCACCTGCTAAAATGAAATGTTGGTCAAAATGGAGAACAAATAGAAGAATGTGAATGGCTTAGTGGTAATGTTATTCCTATTGGAAGTGATCACCAAAGGTCTATGTTTTAACTAGTGAGCCAGACTTTTTTCTTTGAAGCCAATGACCAATACATCCAGGTTTTCTTTGCTCATGTCACTTAGAATTCTGACAAAATCCAATGGGAAGAATATACTAAGCTCTTTTTTTCTTGAACAGGATTATCTATACAAAGTGGACACTCTTGATCCTAGATGACAGTCCCATATTAATTGGTCCAACCAAATATCTGGTCCTAATCTTGCATGCCCATGGTTATTTAAGACCAAGCATTACTTCAACTATAAATTTATTTAACATGTGTGACCAGTGATATTTTCCACATGCTTTGTAGCTCATTGTTGGTACTTAGTAAGGGTAAAATGATAATAATGAGATCAATCTTATATTTCTCACTATATACTTTCCTTAGCTAGCAGCCAGTGATTTTGCATAGCAACTCTTGAGCAGAGTGTCTCCAGCATAGGTAATGTCCAGAGTAAAAATTATATTATCATTTACATATACTGAGTTTTACTGGTAATTTCTTTAGAGGTTTAAAGTTTTATCTTTTTCTGTGTGATAAGTTTATCTAGATAGTTTCTGATAGTCCATATTCATCTAAGTCATTACTTCTCCCAGCATTCTGTATTGTGGTTGAGCAGCTGATAAGAACCAAAAAGCTGTTCTGGGGTTGTAGGTCGTGGCAGAATGATTGTCTAGCTTGTGTGAAGCATTAGGTTTGATCCTCAGCACCACATATAAATAAATAAATAAATAAATAAATAAAAAATATCTATTTAAAAAAAACCAAAAAGCTAAGTGAATTATTATTGCGGTGTGTCACAAAACATGAGGCCCAAGGCAGGCCAGTTACATCCCAGGGTAGTGAGAAATCTTATGGTTATTAAGAGGATATCACTATAGGTAAACTTCAGGGCATTGCAACAACTAGAATAAAAGCTCAAAGACTGGAGTCAAGCATATTGTTTTTTTATCCTCATCTTTAATAAGGAGTAGAAATTGGACTGTGGAAGTCACAAACAAGGAATCTTGGTATCACATCTTCACAAAATTCTAGTCTAGAATCTTAGAAAGTGCAAGTTCTCTTCAGTAATCTTGGTGTTTACTAGGAGGTACTTTGTGCTCACCCAGAACAAATCAAGCATTTCTGTGTGTGTGTGTGTGTGTGTGTGCGTGTGTGTGTAAAACACACACATTTGTGATTAACTGCATCAGAGGAATGCCATTGACATGGTATGTCTAGATTTCAATGAGGTGTTTGGCAGAGATTCCCATGATTTATTTTTAAACATGTAACAAGAAAAGTTGGCAAAATGATCATCTAGTTGTGTGTGGCTAATTAGTTGTTAGACCTGAAGAATAATTTCCTAACAATCTAACATCACCTGGAAAGAGAGGCCTTTAGGTGTTTGCTTTGTACCAGTGTCTGAATGGAAGACTTAGAAGGCATACTTCTAATATTCAGTGATGACATGAAGAACGGTAAGATTAGCTAAGGCATAGATAACACAATATCCAAAAGCATCTCAGCAGGGCTGCCATAACAGGAGAAACCTAGCAAGCTGAAATGTTACAGGGCTATGTGTAAAGTATTACTTGTATATTCACAAACACAAGTGCATAAGTATGATAGGGGAAACCCAACTTACCAAACATTTTTATCTTTAGTTATGATGGAAACATCAATGAGGAACTGTGAAACCTTCACTGACCCAAAACAATATCCCACAAATGTATCAATCACTTGATAGCCCTTGTCATCAGGGGAGAGGTATATACGTGTACAGGCATGTTGGCATGGAGAAGGAAAGGATATAGAAGTGAGTGACAAGAAAAATGTTCACCATTTTAAGTTTTAAAAGAACTGCTGGAGGATTGTAAGGTTTACTGCCCTACCTGTATGTTTATTAAATCACTATTATGTGTTTTTAGTTACAAAGCCTTATTGGTGTGTGATTTAGAGACAGAATGAGAAATTTGAGGCCATCACTAAAATATCCAGTTTGGGAAAAAGAACAAAGTGTTTAGAATCAAACAGATTTATTTAACTCCAACATGTATCACTTTGGAGTAACTTGACTTTACAGTAAATTATTTAACTCCCCATATCCTCAAGTTTCCTAATACCTGAGAAATGGGTATACTATCATCTATCTTGACTGATTAGTATAAATATTAGAGTGAATGTATGCATGTATTAGGCACTCAATAAATTGTAGCTACTATTTGTCTTTGTACTATTGTGGTGTGAAGAGCTAGCATAAAGGAAAGTCAAGAGTGACCTTTTAAGTGATTTGAGTGTCTGGGATTATAGCTCAGTGGTAGAGAGTTTGCCCCACATGTGTGAGGCACTGGGTTCAATCCTCAGCACCATATAAAAATAAATTAAATATATTAAAGATATTGTGTTCATCTTAAAAAACAATGTTTAAAAAAAGTGGTTTGAGTCCCTGTACCTCAGTTTGTCAACTACTGGAATGGAGAGGCGACCACTTTTATAGTACAGAGTGTTTAAATGGCTTAAAAATTCTAAATATAATAATATAAATTCTAAAGATTCTTGGAAAAATACATCTAGCCAAACTTTGACAGATTTTTGAACTATTTAAAGTTTAGTTTGGCTCATAGTGACTGAATGGAAAATGAAGATGGTAAATTAAATATGTATATGTGTGTGTGTGTGTGTGTGTGTGTGTGTGTGTGTATGCATGCTTAAATCAAGTTCTTTAGATTTTCCCAAGTTTGAACTGTGCCCTAAAGCAGATGCTCTATAAATAGGCAAGCTGCCCTTGGAGTACAGCTTAGAGATCTTACCACATGATCCAGAAGTCCCATTTTTATCTTCAGTGCCACCAGGACCTTTCATGGAAGGATAGGATCAAGTAGAGAGACTTCAGAGGTATAAAGTTCAGGGCAAGTTAATCTGCATTCCTTTTGCATTTTGTTCCCTGGTTGAAGATGTTGAGAGGTTCCTATATTTAAAACACGGCTGACATGGTATCCTTATTGGCAGATGTCTTCCAGGAGGTATTTAGAATGATTTTTGAGTGGCATATAGAGTGTGTGTGTGTGTGTGTGTGTGTGTGTGTGTGTGTGTGTAGTTCACATGCCAATGGAGCAGAAAGAATTCACAGGGCTTGGGGCTTGTGAGCTTTCTTGAGACACCATCACTCTCAGCTGTTAGGGTGATGTCAGAGATGCCAGGAACACTGCTTAAGGCCCAAATTCTTGAAGCTCTATTTTACATTGCAGAGCTTAAGGCAGATGAGACCCATTCCGTGGGATCTACCTTCAAAGAACGAAGGAATTTGTTAGCCACAGACGGGGGACCAGTGACCACTTGTTGTCAGGCAAAAGGAAAGCTGCCCCCTGCCTGCCTGAGCCTTTGTCCCTGCCTGAGATACCATGGAAAATGGGGAAGGAATCCAGACTCATTAATGACCTAATACAAAAGATTAAGCCAAGCTAGAGGCAGTTCGTTATAGCTGCGTATGGATTCTTGAAGGCGGTGGAGAGCTGAAAGATGTCCAGACCAGAACCCAGGGGGGCGCTGCTGCCTTTGTTCATCAGACACAAGTATAGGATATGGGTATCCCTGCAGGGAGCAATTTTCTTATTGCTGATTTCTTTGTTAGTTGTGTCATTCTCTGAGCTATTGTGTAGCAAATTGGCTGATCGATAATTGCAATCAGATAACACACAGTACAGAATATTGTTAAAGCTACAGGTTTGTTATAAAATGTTGAGATTGAGTTCAGAACTGAGTTTTACTTGGCTCAATGGACTTCGTTCTTGTCTATTGTTGTTAGAAGTCACTTATTCCATGATTACTTTCATAACTCAAAGTAAACTCAGAAAGCAAAAAATAAAATACAATTTGAATATACGTATAAATTATGTATTGAATTATATATACAAATTATAAACATATAAGATTTATACATATATATAGGACATTTAATATATTGAGAGCCCATTCTTTGTATAGTTCTGAATTTGGTGGGCTCTGTTGGTTTAAGGATACAGAGAATACCCACCACTCCCTGCACATACCTGTTCACACATATATATATGTCATCACCATTTTGATTCATTTATTCAATGTGAGCAACTCTATGAGTGCCAAGCACCAGAGTTAGGTGCTGAGGACAAGGATACAGAGAGAATTTAAGTATGTCCCCTGTTTTTAAGGAGAGTGTTAAGAACATACCTACCCAAATGTAATCCAGGCCCTAGTGTAAATCTCATAAGAGAAGTATACACCAAGTATAATGCTAGCCTAGAGAAGTGAAGGATTAATTCCTACTGAGGGAATGAGAGAGAACTTCAAAAATAGCCTTTAAGCCAGGCTTTAAAAGATGAGGAGAATTTTGACAGAAATTAGAAGGAAGGATCTTCCTGGCAGAGGAATGTGGAAGAGCAGTGGCTCAATGACATGAAAGTATTAATATCCTTATGTGGCTGATGAGCTGAGGCCACAAGCTAGAGTGGAAGAGGATCTGGGGAGGGAAAGATGGGGCTGAAATTTCAGAAGGCCAAGAATGGAATAATAAGGAATCTGAGCTGGGTGTGGTACTGCAGACCTGTACTCCCAGCAACTCAGGAGGATGGCAAGTTCAAGGCCAGCCTCAGCAACATAGCCAGACCCTGTCTCAAAAATAAATAATAATAATAATAATAATAATAATAATAATAATAATAATAATAAAGGACTGGGGATATAGCTCAGTGATGAAGCACGTCTGGGTTTAATTCCTACTACCAAAAAAAAAAAAAAGGAATCTGAGAATTTACTCTGTTTTACTCTGTTGTTAGTGGACAGCCTGTGAATAGCATGAGAGTGACATGGTCAGATCAGTGTTTTATGAGGTTAACACTGCTGGCAGCATGAAGGATGTTTTAGAGATCAGAAATTGGAGGCAAGAAGTCCAGTTAAGCCTGGTAGAGTTTACAAGGCAAGGAAATGAAGCTTGTTATTAAAAATCATTAACCTTCCTTCCCACTGCCTGATGGAATAGTTTAGGGAATGAGAACTGCTTTGTCCCTAAAATTGGGTCAATCATCTTTTGGCCATTAGCCACGACATAGGATGGACTGCAGCAGACAGTAGTTTGGGTTTCAAGAGAAGACAGTAGCGTGGTATGACTGTCTCAAAGCAGACTAGTAGCTTCTCCAGGTCCCACAGTAGAAAATGAAAAGAAATTTCTAGTACCTGCAGAGATCTGTCCCTCATTGAACTTTAAGTAGAAGTCCTCACAATGAGGTATTTAGATTCCCTGATGAATGTGTTAACTATTACTCTTTAATCAATTTGTTACACGCTTTTTTTTTAGTCAGGACTCCAATTAAAAGTGGCTCCTTGGCTGTTGAACGTTGAGTGCCATCCATTCACCGAAGCCTCAAAAATTACCGAAACTGTGAGAAAGATCGAGAGAGATTATAGTGTTTTTCTTCAGCTGCCATCGTGGGTGCTTAGATGTGTTGGAGAGACTACTGTGTTTTGTGACAGCCTCACAAAGAGGAGTGGGGGAACCAGAGGGAAGCAGTATCTCCTTAGAACACATTTCCCTATTTGTTATCAACTCCAGTGTTTTTCTACTTATGGCAGCTACTTGTAGTTTATGCGGTTTCCCTGAAACGGTCTCCTAGAAATTTATGCACTTTATGTATAGGACCCTGCTTGTTCAGTTCTACTCAAGCATGTCCTGACAATGAGCTGACCTGACCTTTCACCAAAACACTCTGGCTGGCACTTGACATGGCTGCTTCTCTCCATTTTAGTACCCCTGTGCCCTTCTTGCTGGTCAGTGCAGATGCTAAGAAGTCCAACAAAGCACTGCAGTTTAGCCAGCATAGGAACTACTTTACAGCAATTTCCCAAGGGCAGGGTCTTATCTGTCCCACTCACCACTGTACCTTCTGCTCTGAGAATAGTGTCTGGCACATGTCAGTGACCAATATTTTTTGATTGCATAAATAAGTTTTTGACCTGCCTTTCCGCATTCTCCTTTACCTCCCCCCTCCAGTTGAACAGACTATCTCTAATTGTTATCCTGTGTCTTACCCCCATCAGATTTTGGAAGCAGATAACTTGTTTTCTACTTTCACAAGTATACAGATGAAGGGGAATTTTGCCCTAGGGTGGACCGTGCATATAATTTCACCCATACTTGATTTAGATGATGAAACCTGGGACTTTCAAGCTAATAATATTTGAGTGAGATTTTAGACATATAGTTGAAACTGTAATGGGTTGAGACTTTTCGAACTTTTAGGATGGAGTGAATATATTTTGTACTAGGGACAGACATGAATTTGGGATAGAAAGTTTATGTGCATGTACAGAGAGACAGCAAAAATGTTGGAGATTCTCCTCACCATTAAAAAGTTATAAAATGTTATGCTGTGATTTTGTCTTTAAAGTATGTACAAAATATTCCAAGTCTTCAAAAAAGTCATTTAAAATAGCCTCTTGTTAATTTTTTTGGTGGGGAGGGTACTGAGAATTGAACCCAGAGGTGCTTAACTATGGAGCCACATCCCCAGGCCTTTTTAAATTTTTTTTTAGTTGTCAATGAGCTTTTATTTTATCTTATTTATATGTGGTGCTAAGAATTGAATCCAGTGCCTCATGCATGCTAGGCAAGTGCTCTACCACTCAGCTATTACCCCAGCCCCCTAGCCTTTTTTATATTTAATTTTGAGCTAGGGTCTCACTAAGTTGCTAAAGGCCTTGCCAAGTTGCTGAGACTGGCCTTGAACTTGCAATTCTCCTGCCTCAGCCTCCCTAGACACTGGGATTATAGGCATGTGCCACCATACCCCAGTCCTTCTTCACTTCTGATAGAACAGTGATCTAGCACCATATCTTTTGTATGAGCCCTCATTCCATTAATTCATAAGCTCATGAACTCTATAGAAGCTGGAAAATCTATGATCTCGCTTTTTCTTCTGTCTCCCCTTTCTGACCTTCACTTTGTGTTATGCCATGGCTCAAATCCAATGGAATTGTATTTTTCCACTTTTTAAAATTTTGATATTTTTAATTTGTTCTTTTTAGTTATACATGACAGTTTTTGACAGAGACCCCAGGCTATGGGTTGCCCCTCCTATTCTGCCTATTCTATTGCTTTAAAATAAGGTATTGAGCAAAGATGGACAACCTACTTTATCTGTCAAAGCCTGAGTAATAGGAACTTTCTTTTTCTTGGCTGCCACATTTCAACCCGAAGATCAGCTTGTTGAGGCTTGAGCAGCTGAGATGAAATAATAATTCGTGTGCCTATTTTATTTCTAAATTCCAGTCTTCCTGGGTCTTGAAGTCCTAAAGTGATTCATGCCTTAGGAGTGTGTATCTAGATAGATGCTGGGAAACTTTCTTATTTGTGGACTATGAAAGTGAAGAAAGTGATTAAAATCTTTTGCACACCTCATCTTATTGCACAGATTCTCCTGCCTGCCTCCCAGGAATAGTTTCTGTAGGGAAGGACAGGTCCATATTTTAATTGCATCTACTTTTTGGAATATTCCTTGGACCTACCTGATCCTGGTCATTTATCACTTCTCTGCTGATGTCTTTAGTCATGAACTTTCTTCCCTGTAGCCAATCACCAATTACTTTCAGATAATTCTCCATGAAATTCCCTGTTACCAAGACCCTTTTTTGTCCTCACAGCATTGTGCCAGTCCAGGCCTACCTTGTTCACTATTGGCCCAAAGACTGGAAAAATTCCTTGACTTCTAGGGACCTACAACACTTTTTTTTTTCCTTTTTTGTTTTTGTTTTCTTATAGCACTGTAGTTTTCAACATGATTTTTTCCTTTATTTCACTTTCTATATTTTCTTTCATCAATCCCAAAACAACTTTTTGTGTGGTTGCCTTTCCTTTCCCAGGTACCACACTTTCTTGACTCCCACTTATGCCATGCCACCTTCTCTGGGGAATGGGCACTACTTTCCCCACAAACCCTTTTGCCTTTTCTTCCTATCCACTCACTCTTATCTTCCACATTATTTTAAAATATTTTTTAATTGTAGATGGACACAGTGTTTTTATTTTATTTATTTATTTTTATGTGGTGCTGAGGATTGAACCCAGGGCCTCACATGTGCTAGGTGAGTGCTCTACCACTGAGCTACAGCCCCAGCCTTCTACCATATAACTTAAGAATTTCTCATATAGGTGAATTTTTTTCCTCTGTGTTATTAGTGACTCTCCCTTTAATGGAAAATAGTACAAATATGACTTGGAGAAAGACAGTCATCAAGACCAAGTAGCACTTATCAAGTAACTTGCTGAGAGCCATTATTTGGCTAAGTGTCTCACAACCTCTAATAAAGCACCATGCTTGCTATGTGCTTGCTCCCTTCTATATGAAACAAATCCATAATCTATAATTGCTTTTGGCTAGCATGATGAACAGCAGCAGTTTTTACTTTTTTTCAAAGCAAAAGCACCAGAAGTTTGGAAAGGAATTGCAAGTTGTGTTGTAATGCAACTGATCTCTTTCTTCCTGAGAAAGTTGGTTTCTCGCCAGAGTGTTCAATTCAGTCCCACGCAATCTGGGTGTATTTATAGAGGGCCCAACGAGGAAGAGAACATGATAAACTTTCCTCCCCTGCACAGCAGACAATGGCAAACAATCACCAGGTGAATGACATGTAGCATGGATCTGTTGGGAAGCCAAATGCCTCCTAGGTATGTGTCAGCCAGACCTGTACTACGTTGGAGGCCCCCTGCCCTTCAAGGCAGCTGTGTTGTGTTGGGGGATTCAGAAGTATTATTGTGGATGACAGCAAACCCTCAGAGATTTGGGGGGGGGGCTCTCTGTATGGGGGACATCTAGGCAACGACCTACTCTAAAGCTGCCTCTGGGTTCTTAAGAACATAAAGATATTAATAATAAATTAAGTTTCTCTGCATTTAACCATTTAAAATTTTGAGGACCAACTATAAATGTAAAGTGTTTTTTTTTATTACCACATTTATTTCTCACCACTCTCTGGTGAAGTAGCTATCATTAATATTCTCCTTTACAGGTGAGGAAACTGACACTCAGATCCTAAGTGACTAAAAGGCTAACCCTGGGCTTGAACCTACATGGTTTTACTGTAAATTCTGTGATCTTTCTTTTTCTCTTTTAAGGGAATTAACCCATTATGATAGTGCCATTGTGTAGATAACACTAAATCTAGGCAAATTATTCCAAATAAAGAATATGATAATCCAAAAAGATGTATGTGTAAGGATAATTCAGTGATATTGTTTATAAATATCAAAAAATGGAAGGTAATCCAAATACCCATCAAATAGAGATTTTTTAGGTGAATTATGTTACTTCCATAAAATAGAATAATCTGTAGACATCAGAAAAGTACTTTAGAAAACACTGTTGTGTATTGAAAGATATATTACTAAATGTAAAAGCAGACTATGAGATAATATTGAAGTTCAATCCAAATTTTACAAAAATTACTATATGTATATATTTGTATGTATGGAAAAATTTATTAAGTATGTATATCAAACATTAGCAGTGTTATGGTAATTTTCATTTTCTATCTTATGCTTCCCTATACTCTGCCCAGATATTTTTAAATTTTTTTTAAATCAGAATAAAAATAAATCTATTTCCATTTAAAACAAACAAAAATTTTAAATAAATGAGGACAGATATGGCATTGAAACCACCCTGGACCAAACCAAAGTTCTTTGAACTCCCCATGTCCCTACTGAGCTGTTTCCATCTCTGGTGGCTGTCTTGATAGTAACCTAGCCCCTGAGAGAAGGCAGCAGGAGTATCATCTGGCCTGGTGGCCTAGTGGCCTCCTGAGCAGCACCTACTGATTGTGTTTCAAGCTTCCTAGCCCAGGCGTTAACACTTTAATTTGAGGGGCAACACCAGGGACCTTGGTCCACACTCCCCAGTACTACTTGCTAACAGGCACACTGAGAGACATATGCAGAGCTAGAGGGGGCTCCCAAAGCATCTCCACTTCCCAAAATAGCCCAAGAGAGATCCATTATTCACAAACTGGCCCACACATTTTGGAATCTATTTTTTGCCTGCTCCACCCCTTAGGGAGATAAATTCCCTAAGTTTAGCATTTGATATGCAAAGTAGGGCTTTCCTTCTTCTAACCTAAAACCATTCCTTTCAAGCTCAAAGGGGTAGGGCCCTAACTCCAGTGTTCTAGGGCCTACGTTTATAGTAAAATGTACCCATTACAATTGCATGGACTTCTCTTATGCTCCCTTTGAGCATTTATCTTTTCAGAGTTGAGATGTCAATTTAGTCTATCCATGTATGGCTTCTCCTTTTTTCCTTTTTTTCCCATTCTTCATTATTTTGCATCCCTTTCTCTGGACATTTTCTTGTTCTACTCTGTCTTCTTTAGTGTACCACTACCAGAATGTAACCCCAAATATTCCAAGAATATGGTACAATAGCATAAAGTACATAGCTCTAAAATCAGTGAGATAGCTTGAAATTAACCTCTCAGTGAGTTGCTAGATTCAGACATTCAGAAGTTCATCTCTCAATGGGAAAGCATAATAATCAAAGATCTGTGAAAGTTGGTCTGTTTTTTCTTAGAGATGTGTATGTGGTCTCTTATCTGCTATACTAGGATCCAACTAAACCCAAACTTAATTCGATTTTGGGGAAAAACCTTCAAGTCAATGAAATAAATGCTGATCCAAATGTAACATGCGGGCTCTAAGGGGAAAGACAGCGTTGATCTCTCAAAGGCCAAAGATAACGCCATCTGACAGCTTTGCAGCGTCAGAGACTTACAGTCATTCCTTCACACATATGTAAAACCTTTAGACCTTCTTGAGAAAATAACCTTTATATCAAAAAAATAGCTTTGATGTTTGAAAATCAAAGCAGACCAGCTGTATCTCAGCACATAAAGGACTTTTCCAAAACTGCTAGAAAGCTAATAAGGATTTCAAAGGGCAGTGATAACTTGCTCTAATGCTCACAGTACAGGGAGCACCAAGGGTGGGACAAGCTGTTTACTGCAACTAGTACATGAACCAGGGAGCTTGCCAAGCTTTCCTCTGAGTGTCTTCAACTTTTCCTTTCTCTTAGCATCTTTATCTCCTTCCCTCCTTTGTCATCTTCTGGTCTCTTTCTTTCTAAACCCTACTTTTTTTTCTAATTTCTCCATCTCCCCCTGCCCTATCTTTTCTTTTAATCACCTTATTGCCCAAATGTGACATAGCATAAACCTGGAGTGTTTTTCTCTCCCCATTCTTCTTTGTTGTTGTTGTTGTTTAAAGCAAGCAAGATGCATGTTTTCTATTGCACGAAAACTAAACTAAATCAAGCAGCTTCTTACTTGTGTGTGGCCCCAATTGATTTTTTCCCCTGTGGGTCAGTGGCCCTTGATAGAAATAAGGTCCCCACCCTTGCACTAAGGGGTCTCACCAATTTAATTCTTCAGAAAAGGAGATGAATAACAGTATGGACAATTAGTTACTGTGGGTGGGAGAAAGAATTTGGCTGGAGGCAATTTTCTTTGGAAAGAGATAGGACGGCACAAGAGGTTGAAATAGTTCTACTTGTGAAAAATAGAGGGTATAAAATAACTTGGTGGAAAGTTCAGCTGAGAACGGGAACATCTGGGGCTTATTCATGGTTTTTCAGAAGTTTTTGAAGCTTTTTTATTAGCTGGGTTGACCTCAGATTGAGGAGGAGATTTTTCAAATGTTAAACAGTTTTTTTCTTTTGCATTCCTAAAGTCATATTGTGTTCAGCTTGTTAATATCTGCACAGGGGGCCTTCAGCAGAGGCTGCCAGAGCAACATGCTTTTGGGACATAGTTCCCGATAGCTGGTATTTCCCTTTCTTGTTGAGGATTTGCATGTGTCCCTTTCATCCATGCATACAGCAGATTCCTCCACAAATAATTGCATTTGACATCACAGTTGTTAGAGAAAATGCAGGGGAGGGAGAAAAATCCCCATTTCCCCCCACTGAGACAGCTGGAGGGAGGAAGCAGGTTAGACAGGGAAATACATAAACATACCTGGAATGTAGCAGCAGGTAATTCTGTTTTTGTTAGTCATGATAATAACTTGCATGTTGGAATATCACTGATGTAGATTTCAAGCTGTTTAGGATTCAGAAAAGAAAACATGCGTGCGCGCGCACACCACACAAATTGACACCTAGTAGACCACTGATTTATTGTGTCTGACACTGGAAACACTGGAAGAGGAATTTAGTTAATATCAATGAAGTGTGTTCCAAAGGTACTTTCCCCCAGTTTTTTTTCTTTCTTTTCTTTTGTTTTTTTTCCCCAGTGTGCAGGGCCTTGCATGTGCTAGGCAAGCACTCTGCCACTGAGCCCCAGCTCCTTCTCCCAGTTTTTCCTAAGGAAAGATTTTAGGTAATTTATTTGAAGTTTCTGGTGACAAAAGCAAGAGCATCCTGAAGGGGACCCCCAAATCTGGCTTATGAGAGATTAGTGGGGTTGGGGGGCAGGGGTATCAAATTACACTGCAGTAGAAATACTATTACTGGTACCCTCAGAAAGGCAGACTTTCCATAAGGAGTCTTTTCCAGGGCATGACAGTGTTGAGAAAGGCAAAAAATAATCTATCCACTAACACTATGAAATAACTTTTTCTTTGGGTACTGGGGATCAAGCCCAGGACTTCCCAAATGTTAAACACATTCTCCACACCCCCAGTCCCCAGAAATAACTTTGTATGTTAAAAATTAACCAGTACTGCCTAAACAGAAGCCCTCATTCTTAATGGTCTGAAGAATATTTGGTGTCTAAAACTCTTGGAGGTAAGTCAGTGGTTTAGGGTTTTTTTCTCCTATTAACTTTCAGTCCTACAAAGGTTTCGTGCAAGCAATAGAATTTAATTTCCAAAAATTTGACATTTAAAAATTTTTTGGAGTTATTCTGATGCAACGGTTCTGTGTTCTGTATTGAGTTTGTGGTCTATGCCAGACTCCTTGATTAACAGCCAGAAGATATAGGGACAGTTCAATAAATCAACACATAGTACTTGAGCTCTGACTCTAAAATGTTTATTGTTTATTTGGCCACTGACTTCCAGGCACTCAGCTAGGTCCTGGGAATCTGGATAGGCACAAAGATGAATCAGACACAATCCTGCCCTCAAAAAGCCCTTGGCCCCATGGAGGAGACAGACACAGACACAAATAATCATAATACAAGGCAGAATGTTTTTGAGATTTTAAGACAGATCCAAGCAAAGTGTTGTGAGAGCACAGATGAAATGATTAAATTCAGCTACAGGAATTGGGGAAGACTTTGTGGAAGAAATGATATATGACATGGTTTCTAGAAGATAAATAGAATGTCAACAGGGAAGATCACATAAGAGATCAGCAGGGACAAAACAAAAGGTATGAAAGCATAGGGTTTATTTGGAAATTGTTGATTAGTGAAGTTGTATGGAGAGAATTATGGGAGCTGAAGTTGGGAAAGTCAAGTGGAAGTATACTGCTGGCAATTATGCATTCAAGTTAGGAGGCTGAGGAAAAGTCTAAACAACAGAATTTTATATTCTGAAAAATATCATTCCTTCTGAGTCAGGTCTATTGTGGGGATGGTACTAGTACCCAGAAACTGCTTTTTGGGTATCCACAGCTATCTTCCTGGAAAGGCATTCATATATGTTAGAAAACAGAATTAGGTACATACTTTATGATGTAGTGTACATAGGTACCAGCCAAAGAGTGGATGAAGGAAAGCATTATTACAAGATAAATTATGAGTGATTTTTCATTTTCGAGGCCACTGTGGAACCTCGATATGCCCTCTCTTTCAAATATTACACCCTTCCTAGATAAATATCACCACAAACCACAAACACACTTCATTGATCAACACCAGTGGCTGGGAAGGAAAGGGACAGAGGAGATAAGGTTGGCAGACAAGGAAATAAGCAATTCATTTTTAGTCTGCAAAATGAGAAAATTAATTGATCATAAAGTCCAAGTAATCAGTTTTTTCCTATTTTATCATAAATAAAGGACTTGTTCACAGTTTCTAAGTAACATTTTGTAATACAGAGTAGAATAAGCAGGCAGGCCAAATTCTTTCTTTGCTTTTGTAAGGTGCAAGAAAGGGATGTTTTTGTGACTTACACATAGACTCCCAAGGGGGGAAATCTATTCTCATCATGTATGAACACATAGGTACTTGACATTTTTTGTTACATTGAAAAAGAGATTCAGTTAAAATATTTAGTCATAACATTCACTTACATGTCATTATTTTTCTTCTAAAATGTTCATTGATTTTAAAGATAATCTTTGGGTGAATCAGTGTTATCCCCCCAGTAGAGTTCCCTTCTGGACAATGTTATGCAAGTCCCCACAGATGGTTGGATGGTCATAGAGGGGAAACCCTGAGGAGCATGTGGTTTACTATGAGGGACTTCCTGGCTCTCCCTTTGAATTGGGTTGACTAAGCATCTGCTGCCATTTAAAGTACCATTCTTCCCAGTTTGTTTCCACCACCCTGTACTACAAGGACCATTGCACCTGTCCCATATTGGAAAGGAAGTGTCAAAGTGAGAACAAAATAAGGAAAATTGGCTTGTTCCAAGTCTGTGTGGGACTGGAGAACAATTGCTCTTCCCACTGTATTAAAGCAAGAACAGGGGAGGCAGCCTCATGTGGAGTGTTAAACTGTGGCTTGTGACCATATCCACTCCAACTATCATTCCTTTAAATCACCCCCAAATAATGCCAAGTTCATATTTAGAAATAAGTTATCCAGAGAACCTACCTTCTGAATCATGAGGGGGGATCTGCTAGTGAAGCCATGTGAGTCACCCTCCCCCACCACAAAACTAAATCAATGAAACAGCAAAGGGTCAGGGTTCCAGGGGATTTGATTTTGAATAAGATGTGATGCCAAGATTGCAATGACTTTGGGGTATTAAAGATCCTGTGGCACTTTTTAAAAGAGTGTTCACCCTGACCTTCTTGGCCAAAGTTCACATCTGGTAATTGCATCTGTTGACATTGGCTTCCCTTGTCCTTTCAGCTGCATACAATATTGCCTGTCTTGCATCCTGTCTTCGACTGTTGTATAGTGTTGCCATGTGCTATTAAACAGCAATTGCATTTCACCCAGCAGGGAATGCATGTGGAAACCCTTTGGGAGAAGAGTGCTATAGAAATGTTGGATCGACAGCAATTTTTTTCTTTTGTGAGCCAGGAAGTGTAAGGAACAGATCCAAACACTGTTCAAAATAATTGTTAATGCGTACAGCAGAGTAAGCAATGGCCATATGCAGGGCCAGGTATGCCAAGGGTCAACAAGACCCATTACAGATAGGCAAATGAAAGCGCAATGTTTCTTAAAAGTAATTTTGGAGGGTGGCTGTAAGTTTAGAATAACATATAAGTTATATAGTAGTTGGCTAGAAGGTAAATAACTTCTATTTGTATGGGGTTTTGCCGTTTACAAAGTGCTTCATATACACGCAAACTCAATTCCCACAGCTCTGTAGGTAGGTATAACTGTTATTCTAATTGTATAGCATAAGAAACTAGGAATCTTTGAGATTCAGGAATCTGCCTAAGGTCTCACTTCTAGTAAATGCAAGAAATATAAAAGATATATGAAACCAAGTCTTCTGACTTCACATCTTGACTCTTTGTAACACACTGAAACTGGATGAGTGTTTTGGTTGTGGTTTGATAAATGGAGCTCCAATGGGTCTGGCATAGCTTGTTAGGTATATCTTAAACATTGAAGGAGTAGAATTCTCAGGGATTCTGTAAAGCCCCAGATTTTTGAAGACCTGAAGTTTAAGGACCAAAATTTCAAAATATTAACATTTTAAAAAATGGAAAACTTCTTACAGTAGATTTCCTACCTTATGTTTTTCCTGCTACATCCTCAGCCCTTTTTTTCTTTTTTATTTGAGACACATTCTCACCAAGTTGCTGAGGATGGCCTCAAACTTGCAATTCTCCTTCCTCAGCCTCCCAAATTGCTGGGATTATAGGCATGTATCACCGCTCCCTGCAAGACTTCTTATCTTATCATATGATTGCATTGTACTGTTGATGTTTAAGTTGCCACTTATTTTTGCTGTTTGTGGCTTTGGCTCTGTCCTAGAGATCTTCAGACTTCTTGACTTAAGTGCTTTAACTGGTCCATTTTCACTGACTTATCACTTCTGTGCTGTGGGATAACAGTATTTTGCACCACTAAAAGAGTAAGTACACATTGGAAATGTTGGAAACAACTAATTCTGCAAAAGGAGTACTTTATTCATCTGATGGGGTGTGTCTATTTCAACACAAATAAATTGATATTAACTATTACCTGTGAGAACCATGAATGTGGAATTTGGTGAGAGAAAAGAGCTCAATAATAATATAGAAAAAGAGAAGTTCAGACATATTTCCTAGGGGAAAAGGCAAAGTAATACAAATAGTGAGAAATGTGAAGATGGAAAAGAGCTTTCAGAAGAACAGTAATTGAATTTTAAGAAGTATCAACTTGAACTTCATATAGTTAATGTGTCTCCAGGCTAATGACATAATTATAGGTGGTTGAATACTAAGGTTGAGAAGGAGTCTGTTAAGACAGTGCTGACTGAGAGAGAGCTAGCTTCCTATTGGGTTTTGATTCCAAAGGCAGGTATTTTAATCCAAGCTTGAGTTCTTCAGTTGTCACATTGACTAGCATAATCTCTCCCTTTTGGCAGAGATATCTTTAATTACTTTATCGAGGTATAATTTACATTTTATAAATTTCACCCATTATAAATGTACCATCCAAAGAGTATTACTAACTTTATATAGTTATCCGACTATTACCCCAATCCCATTTGGAACATTCCCATCATCCCAACAAGTTCCCCCATGTTTCTTTTCAGTCATTCTCTGTTTCTATCTCAGTCCTACACAACCACTGATTTACTTTATGTCCCTGTAACTTTGCCTTTTCTGAATGTTTCATATAAATGCAATTATACAGGATATGGTCTTTTTTGTATGGTTCTTTCACTTAGCATCATGTTTTTGAGGATGATGTATGTTGTAGCATGTATCTTTACTTTATTATTTTGATTTGCTAAATAATATTCCATTATATGGATATGCCACTTTGTGATTATCCATATTTACCAACTGATGGAAATTTGGACTAGTATTAATACTGTTGCTAAGAGCACTCACATACAAGTCTTGGTACAGATATATGTTTTCATTTCTTTTGGATAGATACCATGGAGCATAATGACTGGGTCATATGCTAAGTATACATTTCACTTATTGAGAAACTGCTGTAGTATTTTCCAAAATGGTTGTACCATTTTTCCTTCCCACCAGAAATGTATGAAATTCTAATTTATCCATATTCTGTTCTGCACTTGGTGTTGAGATCCATTGACTATAGAGTTTCTATTGGGTGTGTATTGGTATCTCACTGTGGTTTTAATTTGCATGTCCCTGTTAAATAATGGTGTGAAACAGATATCTCTTCATGTGCTATTGTCCACTTAAATATTTTTTGATGAATGTCCATTCAAGTAATTCTTATGGACATTTTACAGTTTAAATAGTGGGGAGAGAACTGGAAAGAATATGACTATGGTCAGAAGTTTATTTTTCCCATTACCTCTACTAAGTATTTATTAATCAGTCTTTGTTTTTTATGTAGTTGTTTTGGGGGATTTTGTTTGTTTGTTTTGAACAAGTAAAGGATTAATATGGCCCATAGTAATTCACTGAGCTACATAGAACCTCCAAGGACATTGGCAATCTTCTACATGGATTAACAACTAGAGTTTAGCTGCTTCAGAACAGTTTAGCTGCTCCTTAAAATTCTTTCAGATGTTACAAAGTGCTTTCAAGTATGTTTCCTCACTGAATACTCATAGTTGCTCAATGAGGTACAGTCTTTTATTATTTGCTTTTTACGTATGAAACTCCATTTGGTTAAATAATGTATGCAATGGTGATCAGTTGGTAAATTAATAGAACTGAGTCATTATTTTTTTTAGGATGCTGGGGATTGAACTCATGGACCTGTGCATATTAAGTAGGTGCTCTACTACTGAGCCGTACCTCTACCTCCACAATGTTGAGTCCTGACCACAGGTCTCCAAATCCTCTGTTTTTTCCTTTGTAGCAGGCAGTCACATTTTGAGGTCCACTTTTTTTGTAGTTCTTGTTGTTTTGTTTTGTTCTTACAGTACTGGGGATTGAACCAGGGGTGCTGTACCACTGAGCTACATCCCTAGCATCTCTTATTTTTATTTTGAGATAGGATCTGGCTAGGTTGTTAAGGCTGGTATTGAACTTGTGATCCTCCCACCTCAGCCTTCCAAGTGGCTGGGATTATAGGCATGCACCACTATGCACTAGTCAAGGTCCACTTTTAAGGTGTCATACATCTGAAAAAAGCTCAGGTCAGCAACTTCAGGATATCACATGTGAAAATGGATGCAGAGCAAACCTTCAGGAAGTGTTTCCTCCCATACCTGATTCAAATGGCTTTGCCCATTTTCCCTTGGCCCAGATGTCTGGGTTTCTGTGTTATGGACAACCTGATTGTAATCTGGAAACAATGAGGACTCAACATCTGTTGAGAGAAGGAAATCTAAAAGATGAGATGGCATATACTGATTGGAAATTATTTTAGGAACAGAGTTGTTTACATAAAACCAACCAAACAATGTAATTAACAAAATGCTAAATCTAAGGTCAAAATATTGTAAAAAAAATGAAATGGGAATACAAATGTATTCATGATTGGAACAATGATTTTTAAATGTATTACATTCAGTGACCCTTACGGTTTTAAGAACATCTTATTGGAGTGGGTGGGTGCATGAGTAACAGTTGTGTATCATTCAGGGGCACATTTAAACATTTTGTCTGTTTAGCCTCATAACTCATTGAAAATCTGAGAGAATTTCAGTATTTAATATCCACATGAGAACTTCTAGATTGCCTTACATACTCAGTGTGTGCACATGCATACACCCCTCCATACACACACACATACACACATGCACACACATACACATCATAACCCTTTGCTAGATGGTATGCTTCAACTGGGTTGACAAATATGATTAGTATTACTGGGACATACAAGGGAAATATATAACATAGTACCTTTCCTAAAAGCTTGAGGGTTATGGGACAGTACAGATTCACACAGAACAGTTACAAATGAATATAAAGCAGGACCTAAACAACTACTAAATGGGGCACAAGAATTATAAATATTGTGAGAAGAAAAGATATCTTTGGAAACTGAGTACTGTAGCCAAAGTAACTAAAAAGTACTCAGTGATCTATCCATCAATTGTCATTGACTTCTCTGTTCGTTCATCCATTCCATCATCATGTGTCTCAAACTTTTTAAATTACATACATATGTTCATTAACAAAATCTGAAAATTACAGATAAGCAAAAATAAATCAATTCACCCCTAATTCTAAGATAACCACTGTTTACATACATATTTATTGTATATTATATTGCTTTTAAAATAGTAAATGTACTTGTTCATAAAAGAAACAAAAACTCTACCCTGAAAAGCAGTCATTATCATACATTTGCCTTTGCAAATCCCAAAGTGTTTTCCACAGAACTTTTTTTTAATTGCTCTTCCAGCAAGCATGTGAAAAATATTCAGTATCACTAATCACTAAGGAAATGCAAATTAAAGCACTATGAGATATGACCTCACACCCATTAGGACAGCTACTATTTAAAAAACCCCAGAATAGAATAAGTGTTGAAGAAAATATGGAAAAATTAGAATTCTTGTGCTCTATTGGTGGGAATGTAAAATGATGCAGCTACTGTGAAAAATTATCTGGCAGTTCCTCAAAACATTAGAAATAAGGCTGGGGTGTATTTCAGTGGTAGAGCCCTTGACTAATATGCACAAAGCCCTGTGTTCAATCCCTAGCACTGCAAAATAAAAATAAAAATACCATATGATCCAGGAGTCCCACTTCTGGTAATATATTCAAAAGAATCAAAAGCAAGGTCTTCAAGAGATTTTTGCATACTCATATTCATAGGAGCATTATTCATAATAGCCAAAAAGATAGAAGCAACAAGCCCCGTGTCCATCAACAGATGGATAAGCAAAATGTGGTGTACCCATAAAATGGAAGATTATGCATCTTTTAAAATCCTGTCACATGCTCTGAAATGAATGAACCTTGAAGACATTATGCTAAGTTAAATAAGTCCATTATACAAGAACAAATACTCTGTCTCCACTTACATAAGACATCTAGAATACTCAAACTCATAGAAACAGAAAGTAAGCTGGTGATTGCCAGGGACTGTGGGGAGAAGGAAATGGAGACTTGTTTAATGGGTACAGGGTTTTAGTTTTGCAGATGAAAAAGTTCCAGAGTTTGGGCTGGGGTTGTGGCTTAGTGGTAGAGTGCTTGCCTAGTCTGTGTGAGGCACTGGGTTTGATTCTCAGCACCACATAAAAATAAATAAATAAAATAAAACAAAATAAAGGTATTGTGTCCATCTACAACTAAAAAAAAGTTCCAGAGTTTGCTTACACTACAATATCAATATAATTAATTCTACTGAACTCTACACTTAAAAATGGTTAAGTATGTGATGTGTGTTTTACCACATTTTAAAGATGTTCCATATGCTCAAATAAGTAAAGAGTGGACTACATTAATTTGGTTTCTTTATAACAGGACTTCTCAGCACTTCAATAGGCTAATGTTCACTGTGACTGTCCAAGAAGAAATATAGTGTAATGGGTTTTCCCAACTTACCTGACCAAGGATCTCTTTTTACCAATATATAATAGGACTTGTGGAATGTATCTAAGGAATACACTTTAGGAAATATTATTACAAGTATTAGTATTATAAGATCTTACCTCTTTAATAGACACTTGGTTTCAAGGAGATACCTGGGATGACCAGTGTTTATCCCAAAGGTATGTGACTCTAAAGATAGAATGTCAAGCCTTACAAATACCTAAGAAGACAAGGTTTGGGTCCCAGGGCCACCTAGCACCTCTCAGATCTCTTCTTGTGAACTGCCAACTCTTCTGCCTTTTTGCAAGGTTAATCCACCATTTTGGCAACTGAGAGAGGTTGCCGTCAAATTTAGAAGTTCTTCACTATCTGGTTATAGAGTTTCATGATTTCATTAAGGCATCCAGTCATTCGAGTAAAGATAGCATGCATTTCCAAGCAAGAACTTTAATGCTGTACTGGAAAATTCAGACAGACAGAATTCAGGTCAAGGGAAAGATAATTCTCTGGGTTGAATTTCTTCATGTGTAATTCAAAACGAGAGTTTGCTAGTAGGTTTATATGTAGTGTCTTTGAGTTAAAGGAGGATGTCATGGTTAAAAGCCAAGCATTTCCTCTAGGAGCAGGTGAAAAAACAGCTGACATTTCCGATTGTTTTTCTAAGTGTTTAAAATTACTTTTCCAGACCTGAGGCCTGTAAGCATTTTATTAACTTTGATTAGCAATTATTCCTTACTGTGTTGAACCTAAAATTAGGATCAGATTCTTTTACACTATCTCCCCCCCCAAAAAAAAAGACCAAATAACTTTTTCCCGACAGAAATTATTCCAAAATAATTTCCCTTTTCCTCTTCTTAACTGTCCCAAAGATCATTGACTGTCAGAGCTGGGGAAAACTGAGCACTCTAAGGGGAAACCAAGGCTCAGAGAAGCAAAGACATTTCCCCCAAGACCTACAGATTGGCAAGAGCCAAGAACACCTGAATTTTTGTCTATTGCCTTTGTAACACACTGTGCTACCTCATTAGAAGATGATCCATAAGGACCCAATATATCTCTGACTCTAGGTCAAATTAGTTTGTAATTTATTAGACAAGAAAATACAGGGGTTTTATTTGAATGCCAGAATGTGATTTCTCATAGGTAATATAATTTGTAGGTTGAACATGAAATTTAAAACCTGAAATAAATCAGTGTTCACAGCATGTAAGAATGTACTGTGGTGTAATGTAGCACTTTGTTTTATGTGTAAACATATAGCAATTAGGTCAAATGTATCCACTGGAATTACTTGGTAACTTTGATTTGTGTGGATGCCCATAGCAAATTCCAAAGGGAATTTTTATCACGAAATGTCTGGCTTTATAGGTATTCTCTGTGATATACCTTATTTGTACATGATACACAGACTGTAGGGCTAAATTAAAACTAGGAAATAGTTGATTTGATAGAGGAAGTTGGCTAGAGTGTAATAGAGATAAAATGTATGCTGTTTAAGAACAAATAGGATACTGGTCATGTTCATATCCACTTGGTAATTGACATATTATGCTGTATGTATGTAAGGCCACACACCATTAACCAACTTTAAACCCACCAAAAATCAAACAATTTTGATGACAGTTCTAAAGTCAACCAATTTTATTTGGTGGTTCTTTCAGAGATGCTTAACACATGGGCATAGTTAAATTGGGCCATTCTATTTTTGATAGTTGGGAGAAGCCATCATTGGTTTATTGGTTTATGAATGCAAATATTGAAATAGGTCGAGTCTAATTATTTTAGGATAGCTAAACAACAGCCCCCAAATGGAGAAATATAAGTAAGAACAGCAAGAAAAAATAAGGGGGGATTTATTAAGGATAGTCAAAATACATAAACCATTGACACTAAAATGTCAAGCTGGTTAAGCAATATTTTCCCAGACTCCAGGATCCTCATATGATCTACTGATTGTCAAAGAGTACTGCAAACAGGCAGCCTTGGGAGATAGCTCTTTGTAAAGGGAATTAATGACTTGGTAAAAGTGGTACTTATAGTAAATATGGTACTCCTATCACTGTTGCCCATAAAGACCAGAGAGGCATCCCAGTTTCCCCATAGAGAAGTTTCTCAAAGAAACATTGCTTTTGTGTTTTGGGGATGTGTTTTGGGGATGTGTTTAGAGTTTGTATTTTTTCTGGTTTTGTAATAATAAGCCTCCAGACATATATGCTGTCCTAAGATACTTGTGGAATGAAAGATATAAACCTTTGAATAACCTAACCAGGTTTAGAGGTAGATATTTGTTGAATTTGTACTTATCTGATACAAAGCCAAAAAATGCTAGTTTAGAGAAAGAGTGTAGTTGTGTCCCAAAAGTACTGGTTGATAATATTTCTTTTTTTAAATATTTTTTAGTTGTTGATAGAGCTTTATTTTATTTATTTATTTGTGGTGCTGAGAATCAAACCCAGTGTCTCACACATGCCAGGCAAGTACTCTACCACTGAGCCACAACCCCAGCCCCTGATAATATTTCTTTTATAAGATGAAGGTGAAAATATGATAGAAATTTCAGAAATATAACAGCTTCATATGCCAAGTTTCCAAATATATATCCAGAGAGTCATTTATACAGTCCGTATTATTATTAATAGTAGCATTGAATTTAATTCTCCCCCAAACCAAAACTCTCTAATATTTTATTCATGTTTTAGGAATCATTTTTATTTTTCTACCCTCTAAAATTAATAAGAATTATTTACTGAATTATTTTTTCCATTCTTCCACATTGGTTGGTTTTCTTTTTTTTCCCCTTGTGATTAAGATAAAATTATCTTATCTAGCACTTGCTTAGAATACATGCAGCTCTGGGTTTAATCCCCAACACCACAGAAATAAGTAAATAAAGATAAATAAAGTCTTTGTCTAATAAGGCCAATCAATGTCTGTCCTACCTCCAGTACAGTTCCTATTGACTATTTTTCTCCCTATATATGGTCCATGTTTTCTCTTGATTCCCTTTTAAATATCTCCATTTGTCTGTGCAGAAATAAAATGAGTGCTTATGAAATGGTTTTATATTTGTAGGGCCATTGTATTTATAAAAACCACTGTCTTACAATTTTATACTTTCCAAAATACTTATTTAGGTTTATTACATTTGATTCTAAAGACAGCCCAGTGCTTTTGGCAGGGCAGAAATTGTTTTTATTACTGTTTTACTGATGAGAAAACTGAAGCTCCTATGCCAAGGGTTCTTTCCATGATACCATATGTTTCGTGTGTCTCCCTGTTTTTTACACTTAGCCTGCTGCCATTCATAATTCCCCTATGTTGTTTTATGTACAATCTCAGTTTAGTCTCTTTGATTCTTTGTGCTTGATATTGTTCCAGATAGTTATTAAGATAGTTATAAAATTTTGTAAAAGCACTTGGAACATTTTTATTAATTTTTTTGGTATAGCAAACTAAGTAGAAGAACAGCCACATTCACCAAAAAGCCATAAATATTTAGATTAGCTTCTGGCTCCTAAGAAAATATTTCATATGTGACGAGTTCATTTGTAGTCAGGTGTATTTTACATGCTCTTTTACTTCAGTATTTTTTTTCTTTAAACTTTTTATTTTAAAGGTTCTGAAGCTTTTTCCTTACAATACAAGAATTTAAGTTAAAGTTGGAAAACAGGAGAAGTAGATAACTGCCAATGAACATAAGTGTGTGAATATTCAAAGATATCCCAACCACACCAATGTATCTCTTCCACTAGTGTACCTCAGTCTCTGTAATTCCCATTTCCAGTTGTTCCTTTAGGAGTCATTATTACCAAAAACCCCAGTAAGAGCACAGTTCACCAAAGGAGAGTCATATCTAAAACCATTATCAGTGACCATTATCAAGGGAATCTATCATTTTCTCACTGCCTATTGCATACCCAGGCACTATGCTGAATTATTTCCTCAATAATTCAGTGATAGAAGGTAGATGATATCTCCATTTTCTAAGTGTGGAGAGTAATGCTTGGAAATTTTAAATCATGAAGAACAAGTTCCTAAGTGAATTAAAAGTCAGGTTTTGGCAGGGTGGAAGAAATGAAGCATGGAAAAAGTACCCCAGGTAGATGAGTGAATTGGCAGACTTCAGGTATTCTGTGGGCTATTTGAGAAGAGTGGGTACTCTGGGTAAATACTGGTAGAGAAGACCAACCTTGTCTAGTCAAAGGTACCATTGCTTTGTTATTTACCTCTCAGCTAGACTGAGCAATAAGAAGTGCTATAAGTCACAAGTATGTAGAGACAAATGTGAGAAATAATAGGCTTTTATAATTATTTACCATAGAACTAGAAATTAAAATTTTACAAAGTGATGTAATAGTTGAGGGTGCTTCTCTAAAAGCAAGGTAATGTGTCTGAGTGTTTAACCTAAATAAAGAAGCTAGTGCCTAAATGCTTAAAGTGATGAAAATGTTTCCCCAGTTGAATTAATAGAAAATAAATCTTATATCTAGCTGGTATGAGTAGAAATAAGAAACAGAAGTCAATCTTGGATAGGTTGAAGTAGGGACATGTTTTGATAAAAGGAGAAGAACTTGATTAGCAGCAATGTTAGCCTCCTTCAAACCCCTGTGAACCTCCAGGATTTTACATTACATGTTACAGAAGTTGAATTTTTACTATTCATTAATTAAGACATCTGTAGAAGAGTGAGTACCTACATATGTGAAACTGTTGGGCACTCTTATTTCTGTTGTGGGTTCTGCTGTTATGGCATAAGGTCTCTCTACTGTCAACTCACAGATGGCAATGCTAGAATTTAGTTTGAACTTGTGGAATCACTACATACAACTTCACTGTATATTTCCTGATTCTTTCCAGAAACATGAAAGCACAAGATGTCAGCCATCTGAAATATAAACTAGTCCTTAGATATAGTTACTATTTAAAGATGTATAAATTATAACCATCCCATCAAATCCAATTTTGGGGGCAGCAACATATTTGAAGTTTCAATTTAGTTGAAAACCACCATAACTTGAGAATTTACCATTTGTATTAGTAAAGTTGACCAAATACTTCAATGTATATAAGTAAGGAAAATAGGAAACAGAATGGAATTATGTTCAATTGAATGTAAGTGCAATGATTTTAGGACGAATAAGCCTTGCTAAATTGTTTTCAACTGGGATTGCTTGAGAATAAGCAGGTAGAGATGAATAGGAGGGGAACAGAGGAATTACCAATACATTTTGACAGATTGATTATTCTACCTAATCAGGAGTGGATAAGAATTAAAAATGGAAAGTTGTAGGAGTTGGTGGTTTTTGTAGTATCCAAGACTTCTTTCCTGCACTGAACTGGGTGTTTGTTTTATTTTTGGAAAGATAAACAAAAAAAATCTTTGAACTAGTTTTATTCCACTACATTTCCACCACCCCTACTTGAGAAGAATTCCTTGTGAATTCTGTGTTTCTTGAGGGCAGGCTCTGTCAACACAGAAATGGGATGCTACATGTCTCTAGGGGCCATATTGCTATCTCCTCTAGCCTGTGATTTGGCCAGGTTTGGATAAGAATTCAGGAAGGAGAACCTCATTCCCTACTTTCCAGACCTAAATACATTTTGCAGCTCTCAAGTTCCCTTGCCTCTTTTTCCTTTACTGGCCCTCAATTGATTCTCCTGTGCTATCTTCAAGAATTAAGAAAAAATCTAGCATTACTCATATCACTGGTGGGGTTGAAAAGCTCTACTGTGTATTGTCCTTGTGGGCTTGCTGTACCCATCTGTACAATGGGAGTACTGAACCATATGATTTCTCAGGTTGTTTCTATACCCTACTCCTTCTTAATTCCCTTAGTAAGGTGATGAATATAATACTGAGTACTTCTGGGTGTTCAATGCAACTGATATATACATTTCTTATACTAAACATCATCCTCTGAAAGGTAAGTCCTGTTTCTCACCCATGTACTTCCCTGTTACGTCTAGCTAGGCTATCCATTCAAGTTGATTTCTTCAAGGATGAAAATTACTACAGCTGTGTCTGGAATTATGTTGAATGAGCTCAATGTTGAGAATGTGTGTATATTACCTGGTATTGGCTTAAATGTTTTGGGAGAGGAAAGGGGGTGTTAAACAAGATGTTAATTGAATACAACCACAAGGAATCTCAGGATGGTGGAGAAGCCCATGTTAGAACTGGTCAAGACATTCCTACTTACTGAGCTCAGTGAAGAGAAACAAAAAAGTTAGAACTATATAAATGTGTGTTGTCTATAGCCTATTATAAGTTGTCCTTTTTCCCTCCCACACTAACATTCTCCTATTCCTACCATTCTATCACCACCATCATCACCAAATAATTTTTGTGGGATAGGGAAGGAGTCCAGATAAGATAGCCAGCCAATCACTTCAGTCCCAGGAATAAGCAAAATGTGCACACCCTATCCACCAGAGATAGCCATCAGAGGAAAGAATTCACCATAATCTCTTCCAGCATATACCTACCTATCCAAAATACTATAGGATTAAGCTCTGCCCAATGCTGAGCACAAATTAGCTGGACTTGGTTATATGATGCTCTTCCCAGACCCTGTGGTTAAATTCTAATAAGCTTCTTAGGAAAAGCATGGGGCCTGTCTGAGGAATGGATTCCTAGGCAGATCCAATGGGAGAAATGGTTAAGGAGGCCCAGAATTCCAAAGAATGATGAAAAAGACTCAGAGGGGAGTGAAAATGTTTGTCTTTGTACTAAGCTCCAATTCCATTTATTTCAAAAAATTGAAATCAATCTAAAATATGCTATCACAAGGCAAGGGTATAGATAGCACTAATTAAGCTCATGTTTTGTGTAGGGGCTAAAAAGTAAGTGTGAATGTTAGTTTAGGCAAATATTAACTAGGATTTTTTTTTTGTACCAGGAATTGAACCCAGGGGCACTTAACCACTGAGCCAATCCCAGCCCCTATTTGTATTTTATTAGAGACAGGTCTCACTGAGTTACTTAGGGCCCTGCTAAGTTGCTGAAGCTGGCTTTGAACTCACCACCCTTCTGCCTCAGCCTCTTGAGCATGTAGGATTCTGGGATTACAAGTGTTCACCACTACGCTCAACTAGAAGTTCTTTTGTAAGCTTATACAGTCAACTCAGTAGAAGTTTTACTACTAGAAAAGAAATCTATATGAGTATGTGATAGAATTAACTAAGCTAAAATTGAGAGAATTGTTGCCAATATCAATAATTAGTAGATGGAAAATGGCTGTGAATCTTACTAAAAGATTGACGAATATGGGATTCCAGCATGGTAGTGAATTTATTCTGTGTTAATTGTGTCCTAAACAGTTACCAAAAGGCAGGGCTCGAATTCCTTTCCTTCTGGAGAATACCAGAGTTCCATTTCCCATCCCTTCATGCACTACTGGACCACACTATTCAAATCACTCAAGGTACAGGAAAGAAAACAACCCTATAACAAGGGAGTGTTTAATCCTTTGATAGCAGCAGTATGTAACTAGGTTTGTCAATAGTCCTCCTTCTGTGATCAAAGTATTAGAAAACCTACTCATGGTAGATTCAGAAAGGCCGGTTATTTCAGCATCTTTAATGCTGTATTTACCAAACAAAGTGTAATTTTCATATGCATCCCAGATTTTTCATACTGAGAGGAATTATCTGTGCATTTAAGTTAATTTTCACTTAAAAGAAGTGAAGTTAAGCTGGGCACAGTGGCACATGCCTGTAATCTCAGTGGCTCTGGAGGCTTAGATGGGAGGATCTTGAGTTCACAGCCAGCCTCAGCAATGGTGAGGCACTAAGCAACTCTATCTGTAAATAAAGTACAAAATAGGGCTGGGGATGTGACTCTGTGGTTGAGTGTCCCTGAGTTTAATTCGTGGTACCAAAAATAATAATAATAATAATAATAATAATAATAATAATAATAATAAAGAAAGAAAGAAAAAGAAGAAGTGAATTTTTTTTTAAAAAGTATATATATATATACATATATATATATATAATAACCACATTCTTTGACTTCTATTTCAGTTTTTCAAGGTATGTGATTAGATATGAATATTGTAATAATTTTACTTGTGTTTCCTGTTTGAGAGCCCACTTCTCCCTTAGGACTCTATATCCCAAAATGTAGAAAGAGTTTGAAATTCTCAGACCTCCAAGGAAACTGAAAACTCAGAACGTAGTTTTTCATCAAATCTCAGCTCATTTATTTGCACCAGATGCCCCAGGTCTTTTATTGTTCTTCGAAACAATACAATGCAGCCATAATTATCCAAAACATTTAAAAATTCATATTTTTTCAAATGGTATGCCAGAGTAGAAAAACCTGTTTCCACTAGAAAACCTAGTTGTAGATCCTGACCACGACTCCATTTTAAAAGGAAGGAAGCTTTGTCAGGGAAATTAGAGGCATCAAACTAATCCTCAGTGGGCCAGAGGCCTTCTGGAAGAATAGTGAACCATCGCCCCCTAGTCTTTGAGGTTGACTCTTCAAGTCCAATGCCTGATGACATGGCTGCTGCGGTTCACACACAGAGGTTATTTTTAGAGGCAAGAATTCTCATTTCCCAAAAGTGTAACCACAAGATGTCTATTTGGAATGAATCACAGTTATGCACTTGGACAATAGTAAGCACTCAGATAATGTCTGTGTAACCTCAGTTCCCTGAGGAAATGTGTTATATGTTGGTATACTCTCACCCTGGGATCCTTGCCCTCTGCCACTGGCCCTCATTTTACTAAGACAATTCCTTTGGAAACCAAGCAGTGCTGGGGTTTCACAGATGTCTTTGAAGCAGGTTTTTCTTCCAGAAAAAAATGTTTTTATTTCATCTTTGTGATTCTTTCACAATGGTTTCAAACTGATTTGGGGACACAAATGTCAGCAATCTTCAATAAAGGGGAGAGCTGGGATCAGAGGCCTTCAGAGGGAAGCTGGGTTTGGTGGCCTGCAAGAGTACCTTTCTGTGTTTTACACATTGCTGCCACACCTGGCCAATCAGCCTGATCTGGCTAGCTTCTTGGGGCTAGGCCAATCTCAGATCCAGACTTATCACTGCAACTTTGTGGGAACCCAGAATTAACACATATGTAGTCCAACTTAGAAAAGAGAATACTTAGCTTGGGGTTTGGAAGAGGCTTACTGTGTGGCCCTGGGAACCTCATTCAACCACTTAATGCTTTGGTTGGCCATATCCCTTTGGGTTAGTTGGTTCATTCGTTTGAAAAGACCACATGAGAGTCAAAGAGACAGAGGCTGGGAGAAATCAAAAGTTGACTAGTAACTTCTCATTTAATTTGTTAACCCATTGGTTCATTTCATTTCTTTCAGTTGCCATTCATGTCCTGAGCACCTACTATGTGTCAGGCACTATGCTAGTCCCAGGGCCCCACCATTTCCAAGTTAGTGCTAGAATATAAAATCTTTTTCTGTCCACATTCCAAACTCTAACAAACTTTACTGTGGCTACTCTTTTATAATTTTTCAGGCTAAAATTGGGCACATTGCCTCACATCTTTCCCAATTCCAGTTTCCTCAGTTTTTAAAATAAGGCTAATAATGCCTGCCCTGCTATCTAACGGAGGTCCTGGTGGAGCAACTGAGAGAACAGATAAGGAAGTGCTTTTTTAAAGTCTATTTTATTTTTTAGTTGTACTTGGACACAATACCTTTATTTTTATTTATTTTTATGTGGTGCTGAGGATCGAACCCAGTGCCTTACATGTGCTAGGTGAGCATCCCACCACTGAGCCACAACCCCAGCCCTACAGAAGTGCTTTTAATAATTAATATAATAATTTCTAATAGTAATGACACAATAACCAAGACTTTTTATTTTTATTTTTTGGTACTGAGGATTGGAGCCAGGGGTGATTAAACACTGAGTTACATCCCTAGTCCCTTTTTTTATATTTCATTTAGAGACAGAGTTTCACTGAGTTGCTTAGGGTCTCACTAAGTTGCTGAGGCTGGCTTTGAACTTGTGATCCTCCTGCCTCAGCCTCCTGAGCTGCTGGGATTACAGGCACACATCACTGCTCCTGGCTAACCAAGACTTGTTAAGGGCTTACAATGTTCCTACCATTATAATTAGACCCCCCCAGACTGTATAATTGAAGGTTAACCTATGCCAAAAATTCAAATTTTATACTGTTTGTAGATTCATATTTCATGGACACATAGTTTTTAATATGTAATATTGATATTGTTTTAATAATGTGTGCCAGATACCAATAGGCTCAGTACTTTCCATGAATTCCTTCATTTAATCCCCACAATCACACATTATGGGGGATAGGGGAGGTGTAATTGTACTCATCTTTTAGATAAGAAACATGAAGCTCAGAGAAGTTAAAGAATAATTTGTTTACAGTAACAACAGTGGTAACTGATAGATTCTCCATTTGAATCCAAGTTTTCTGACTCCAGAGTATGAGCTTTAACCACCATGCTCTGTGAAAACAATAAAACTCGGAACAGTTCCAAATTAAAGGTTGAGTATCCCTAATCTGAAAATCCAAAATGCTTCAAAATCTAAAACTTTTCAAGAGCCAGTATGAGAACACAAGTGGAAATCTCAATGTGAAACTTTGTTTCATGGACAAAATTATTTAAAATACTTTACAAAATTACCTTCAGGATATGTTTATAAGGCATATATGATACATAAATGAAATTTGTATTTAGACTTGGGTCATATCCCCAAGATGTCTCATTATGTATATGTGAATATTCCAAAACCTGAAAAACTCTGAAATCTGAAATACGTCTGGTCTTAAGCATTTCTGATAAGGGACACTCAACCTGTATTCTTAATATTATTGGAAAATTTCTACATTGAGGTAGTGTACAAATCCTTAAAACTCCAGACAACCATTTCTATCACCAGGGATGGAGTGTCACACGTGTCTTAAATTCTATCTAAATTCTATTGAATTCTATTCTAAATTGGCTTATTTCACAACCTGTTTTACTAGTCAGACATTTATTTCATTGGGATACTTATTTTCATAGGTTTTAGCAGCACATTCACAACACAAAGGATGTTTTGGGGAAACTGCTAGTGCTAGAGAAAGCAGGTCCTATGGATAAGAGATGAATGCGGAAGCAAGGACCAGGCAAGAGCATGTGTGGGTGCAGGGGGCCTTTCTGATACCATCTGGAAGCGCAGCCTCCAGCAGAACTCTTTGCTCCTTGTGACTAAACATCTGTGTGCAGTCTTGGTGCACAGATCCTTATCTTACTGGGAGCATCCAAAAACATTTTCTCAGATTCTTAGGAAGATTCCATGCTCGCTCTCTCTCTCTCTCTCTCTTTCTCTCTCTCTCTCTCTCTCTCTCTCTCTCCTGCCTCAGTGTGTGGCCATGGAGTGATATTTATTTGGCCTTACAAGGCATTCAGCAGTGGCTACTCCTCCTCCTCCTCTTCCTCCTCCTCCTCCTCTTTTTCCTCCTAAAGATCATCATAATTATCCTAAGCAGCAGTTAACATGTCTGAGAACTTATTACCTTGCCAGGCAATGCACTAAGCACTATACATGCATTATTCTATTTATTTATTCATTCATGCATTTAATGAATATTTACTGAACATTGCCTCACTTTGTACTGAACAGCATGCTAGACACTGGTAATCAAAACAGACCACTATCCCTTCTGTTAGTCTAGTGGAGATGCAACCGGGAAATATATAATTAATCACAAACTGTAGAAACTTCTACGAAGAAAGGGTCCATGGGACTATGAAAGGTGGATGGTGCTATTTAATTTAATACTTCAACAACTATACGAACTTAATAAATAATATTATTCTCTATTTTACAGGTGAGGAAACTGAAGCTCAGAGAGGCTATGCAACTTGCCTAAAGTCACACAGCTAGTAATTAGGTGGAGTAGGGATTTAAATCCATGCTGGTCAGATTCCAAAACTCACACTTTTAACTGCTACACATTATTGCCTCCCCAATGGGTGAAGTGCATACATAGCCATTAATTCTAGCCCCATACATTGGGATCTGGCTTCATCTCAAATGCGTGGAGTTGCAATTGTTTCCAATTAGTTGTGGCTGTGGTTTGGTGCATTTGTTCAAAGGACGTGCGCATGCAAAGCAGAGGTCACGTGCTAGGCCTTGTGGATGTGCACAATGTATAAATAAATAATAATGGCATTCCAAAAAGGCCGGGATCCATTGGAGTCACCACATTTGTTTCCCATTAGCTTATGCTACTCAAATACAAACAGTAAAGCATGTGTTTACATTGCTTCGGATACGGAAAGCCAGGCCCCCAAAGCATTCCTCACAGGTTGTATAAAGCCGAGCATCCAAATAGTTCAACATCAGCTCTGTAAGCCTAGCTTAATAGCTTTAAAATGTAACCTGGATTCCACATATTAAAAAATGCCTAGAGAAGGCATGTGAGTAGCCAAAAGAGACAAAACTAGCTAAATCCTCAAAATATGTACCAAGTCCCATATTTTCAGTATCTATTTTGTTACTTAGCCTTTATTTTTTAAAATGCTAAAGAGCTTAAAGTCAAGAAAACTCTTAGCTGTGTAACAGCAGTAATGGAATTTTTCATTCTATCCTAACCAGCTGTCTGGAACTTTTCAAAACAAACCTGTTCCTGATGAGATAGTTTGGTTACTTAAGACACAGTTGAGGGCAAGACTGGGGAAAACAAGCAGGAGGTATCCACTGTTGTTAAGTGTCTGGTCCTGAACTCCCCCTCCCGACCCTACCTCCTGAAAGTGAAACTTTCCCCTCATCATCTGAGAAAATGGAATTAAATTGAAAGTTATCTGAAGTCAAGGCAGTCAAGACCAGTAAAAATGGGAGATGAAGCTTCTATTCATTAATGTCTTTACCTAAGTCATATTTTTCTTGAAGAATTCTAGGCTTGATGATAGAAGACATCATCATCATTATAATAATAATAATTATTATTATTATTATATTATTATTATTATTATTATTATTATTATTATTATTATTATTATTTTGGTACCAGAGATTGAACCCAGGGAAGTTTTACCACTGACCCATATCCCCAGACTTTTTTTTTTTTAATGTTTTATTTACGGACAGGATTTCACTAAGTTGCTTAGGGCCTCACTAACTAGCTGAGGTTGGCTTTGAACTTGAGATCCTCCTGACTCACCTCCCAAGTTGCTGAGATTACAGGTACGCGCCTCTACACCTGGCTAGAAGACATTATTTTAAATGAATCTTTATCACTCACTCAGTGACTTCATCATGTCCCCTCTCTGAGATTCGGTGCCCAACCCCCCATATTTGGGAAATGGGATGGCAGTCTTCTGGTTCACCAGATTGGGGGACAGGGTTTGTAGACTGTGTGAGTGAGCATATGTTCAACACTGGAACAGTGTGAAGTTCATAAGGCCCATATCTTTGCAATCAGGATAATAACAAGAGCTGCATTATTTATACCATATAGATAGATCAAGAGTTGCTGCTTTCACTGTCCTAATTTCAGCATATTTTATCTCCCTGAGAACAAGTATGTGCTTTGATCTTTGTTCTCTTGTTCAACAGGCACAAAAGACCTTTGGCCAAATTGCCTTGTCTGAGGCTGCATTGCCTTTTTGTTATCTTGCTTATGGTTTTAAGAATGTAAAACTGCTATATTCTAGAAAGCCCTCTTCTCTTACACTTTGGTTCTAATTTTCTCAAGTAATTATTCCAGGCTTTTTGTTCCCTTTTATCACACAACCCTGAGTACCTCTTCCAAGGCTGACTTGAAATGTTTCTCTTTCTAATCAAATGAAGCCAGTTACCTTTATACAAGGGTACTTTCATGAACTACAAAGATGAAAGGTCATGATGGCCATACCTAAGTAAAAAGGAAATCATCAGATTGCATTGACTTTGTTTTTAAAAAGAATGATTTGAAAAGCATTTCATAAGGATTCCAGCACATCTGGTACTAAGATGATTTGTGACCAAAGATGGTTTCAGAGGGCTCCTCCAAAGCAGTGTTAACACTGGAGAAACCTTTCTTAAAGTGTTGTCTGTAGTTCACTTGCAGTAAGATGGGAGGGCAGGTCTAGGAAAAAATGGACCAGACCTACTAAATCCAAAGCTCTGGGAGGAGGGCCAGGAAGCCTATTATTTTATTTTGTTTTATTTTATTTATTTCTGGGTGTTGGAAATCAAACCTAGGTGCTTGCTCATGCTAAGTATATGGTCTAACACTCAGCTACAACCCCGGCTCAGGGAGCCTCATTTTAAAATCGCATTCTAGGTGATTCTTAGGGAAATTGTAACTCATTCCCATGGTGGCAAATAAGTACAATATGTATATACCCTTTGCCCTAGTAATCTTACTTAGGAAATTATCCAAAATATGAATTTATGTGACTGTTCCTAATGAGCACATCTTTGTTTATAAGCAAAAGAAATGTAAATGCTCAATATTTTTAAAAGGTTAGGTGATTTTTTTTATAAATCCCTTAATAACTAGATGTTTTATCACATTTAAAATATTGTGTTTATCACATTTACTCATTACAATTCTGTGAGGCAGAAATTGTTTCTCTCATTTTACAGTTGAGAACCCTGAGCTTTAGAAAGATTAAGCAGTTTGTCTGAAAACACAAATTCATTTAAGTGGAAAAACCAGGATTTTTATGTTTTTATTAGTGCACTATAATTATACATAAATCCAGGAGTCTGTCTGATTCCAAAATCCAAGTTCAACTATGGAAATATAAGCAATTTTTCAAATATTTATTTTTAGTTTTAGGTAGATACAGTATCTTTATTTTATTTTTATGTGGTGCGGAGGATTGAACCCAGTGCCTCACAGGTGCTAGGCAAGCACTCTACCACTTGAGGCACAACCCCAGGCCCCCCAAAAAGCAATTTTTAAAACCACACATACATTATATATTAGAATTTGGAATTGGATTTCCCCCTTTATTTCTTCTTCATTCTACTTTTCTATATTATATGTTGTATTGGTCAGCTTTCTGTCACTATGACAAAACACCTGAGGTAATCAACTCATGAGGAGGAAGGATTTATTTTGGTTCATGGTGTTAGAGGTTTCTGTTTGTGTTTAGTTATCCTCATTTCCTTTTGGGTCTGTGGTTAGGCAGAACATCATGCTGGGGAGCAAAGAAAAGGGGGCCAGGGTCCCAGTACCACCTTCAAGGGCATATTGTCAGTAACCTAACTCCCTTTCATGATTCTCCACCTACTAAACATACTACCACTTCCTATAGGGCCATCTGCTTGGGACCAAGCCTTCAACATACAAGCCTTTGGGGGAACATTTAAGATCCAAACCATAACTTATATATTTAAAATATTAGATTCTAAAATAGACATTGATTGCATGTTTGGGGCAACTATGATTTCAATGGCTAAAACAGAGCTGTACTGATAGTCATGACTTCAGAAAAACACTGGAGTTTGAACAGCCTTGCATACCCCTGCTATATGGAGAGCGATGCATGGCAGATACATCAGGTTTAGAGGATGGCAGTGGGGAGAGCAGAGTAAAATAATCAGACCTGTGTTTTAATAAGATACTTGACATTGATAATCATTATTCTGAGCCTTGGCTTTTAAAAAGCTAACAGGATACTGTCTTTTGAAAATGGCAAACAGTTAATCAAAACCATTAGGCCCCTTAAGTTACCTGTTTTTGTGTGCAAAGCCCTCATAATTTTCTTTTTATAAAGTGAGAGTTCAGTCTGAAAGACATTGTAAAGAGAGAGAGGGAACAAAAAGGTTAATATTGTAAATTCTAATTAGCTGATTTGATTTCTGGGCCAAATTCCAGGCTGCACTAAATCTGCAGTTCTTACTGTCAATTCTTCCACTCTGACCCATTACCTTTCTTTCAACACTGTGGAACTTCACTCTCTTTAAGATTTTTGCATTAACAATAACTTTCTAGATTTGGATTTGGTTTGTTAATGTGTGAGGGTTAGACTCATCAGCAGCTGTGTAAAATGGTTTAAAAGTATATTATAATCCTTCTTCAATGCTGGAGTTGTCTCCAAAGTGGGAGTAATTTAAGACCTAAAGAAGGAACCTCACTGGCAAAGTTTTAAAGGTTTTTTTTTTTTTTTTAATTGCACTTTGTTTTAAACTGAGCTACCAGAGAATACTGGAGGCATTGTACTGAGGTTGGAAAATGGCCTCTCAAAGATTAGCTACAGGTCTTAGCCAGGGTCGTCTAAAAGGGTTTAGCTATTCATTCACAAGTTCTTCTATAATTAATCTGGTGTTTGGCTTTCTCTTTTTTTTTTTTTTTCATGAGATTGTGGAAGTAGCTTTTAAAGAATTTAAGATACCATGCCAGTTCATCTTGCCTCTCACTTCAGTAATACAAATTTCTTGAGTGCCTAGTATGTTCTAGACACTGCCTCAGATGTTGTGAGATTGAAACATACGGATGATGCAATTCCTGGCCAGCTCACAGTCTGGTGGTAGAGAAGTTGTATGTACAAATAAGTAAGACCAGTTTATATATAGAAAGTGGCACTTAGGTGCTAGAGATGAAAAGAGAAGTGGTGGGAGAAAAAGAGGGAGAACTGAAATGCTCATCTGCCAGGAAGACTTCATTAAGGACATGACATTTAAGGACATGGCACTTGAACTTGGCTGGAAAGGATGAAAGGCTTTCAATAGGCGGAAATGAAAAACAGCTCATAGTATGTTCTCAGGTAATGTTTACTGGATATATGAATGCAAGGGTCCAATGTGAGATGTGCTTGAGAAATAGCAAGTTCACTAATCTATACCAAATCACAAATTCCCCTTCTGATTTCAAGTAGTCCATGACATACTTAAAGGATGCATTCTTGAAAATTAACATAAAATGCTTATGTCAAAAGTAATTTTCCAAAAAAAAGTAATAGTAAGGGAGGAGATTGGGAATTTTTTAAAACTGAAATGATGTTATAGGTAGATTTACAGTTCTCAAAGAATGGTTTATGAATCCTGGGAGTCCATGAAACTCAGGGATCCAGAAGGTCAAAACTACCCACACAACAGTACTAAAAATGCCATTTGTCTTTCTTCCTGGGTTGATGTTTGCACCAGTGGTACAATAGTAAAGACAAGTTCAACTGTTTGCACCACTGTATGAGTCAAGGCAGTCACATCAAAATGTACTACTAAGTCATTATAATCTGTACTTGTGTACACTTGCAGAAAAATAAAAGGCAGTTTCACTTAAAGACATCATTGCCAAAGCTGTAAAAAAAGTTATTAACATTATCAAACTTCAACCCCTGAGTATAATTTTTAATGTCCTGTGTTATTAAATAGGAAGTGTACTTAAAGCATTTAGGCTACAAACTGTGTATGTCATTGTACATCTCAAGAAAAAGCACTTGTAAGATTATTTGAGCTGTTAGCTAAACTAGCCTCTTCTTTCACTTTGCTAGATAGGATGACTGACAAATTATGGTTATACAAACTTGAGTATTTGCTAGACATTTTCTTGGAAAGGAACAAAGACAGCCTGACAGCTCAAAGAAAATAACTGGTAGTATGTATTGCCAATGATAAAATTCCAGCTTTCAAGAGAAAACTAAAATTTTGAAAACTTGTATCTGCCACTATTATCTTTAGAGCGTCACATACTAAAAGACTTTTCTGATGAGATTGAAGGTGATACTAATGAATAGGACTTTTTGTCATATCACATAATGAAAGGTGTCAGCATTTGGAGGAACTGCTTAGCTCAGTGACCCAATATTTTCCAGATGAACCATGTGTGATGACACAAAATGAGTAAAAGGCTCATTCAAAGTTCAAAACATACTAATGGATTTTAATGTAACAGGACATGAAACATTCATCTACATGGTTTCATATTCCACATTGTGACTACTCGTTAAACTTTGTGTGTGAGAGAGAGACACATATACACACACACACACAATTATCTTAAAAGGTCATGCTACCCATTTGTGGTAGGATGGATTTTCAATGAATGTTTCATCCAAAACAATGCGTTGCAACAGATAAAATGGAGAAGCAGATCTAATAATTCAGCTCTCTTATATTAAGCGAGACATTAAGGAGATGGCAAAAATGTGAATTCCACTATTCCTAGTAATTGTTTCATGACTGGCAAATATGTGTTTTCATTTTTAAAATGGTTCTTTTACTCCATCATGGGTTTATTGTTGTGTTTAAATGAGCAATCAAATAATTTAAAAATTTCTCAGTTATAATTTCTAAGACAGCAAATGTTGATAGATAAAACTTGTATAAAAAAAATCCGTGGCCAGTACTGGGATTGTGGCTCAGTGGTAGAGCACTTACCTAGCATGTATGAGGCACTGAGTTTTATTCTCAGCACCACATATAAATAAATAAAATAAAGGTCCACTTCCAACTAATTTTTTTTAATTCCTTGGGTTTCTCCATAAAATTATGAAGAAGTCTTGAGAGGTTTAGCGTGTGGCTTGGTGGTAAAGTGTGTACTTAGCATGCATGAGGCCCTGGATTTTATCTCCAGCACCAAAACAAAGCTTGAATAAACTAAAGGAGTCCTGAGATCAAAAGGAGTGCGGTGGGGATGGAAGAATAGAAATATTTTGGATTAGACAAAAGGGAATGAAGGGAAAGGAAGAAAGATGAGAATAGGAAGGACAGTAGAATGAATTGGACATTATCACCCTATGTGCATATGTGAGTATATGACCAGTGTAACTCCACACTGTGTACAACCACAAGAATGGGGCGTTGTACTCCATGTATGTATGATATGTTAAAATGCATTCTACTGTCATGTATAACTAATAAGAACAAAAAAAGGAGTCCTGAGAATCACTAGTATAGCTTATTTTAGCCTATATTGATATGCTAAAAATTTAGATATGTAGGATGAGGGGTAGAGGAGGTCAGAGGGTGTCAGTGGAAAAGTAATAGCCTAGCAGGATAGAGATGGTGCTGAAGTAGGAGATAGTAGGTGGGTTGGCTTCTCCAACACCATTAGAGCTTATTGGTCAGGAAAGTCCTCTTTTGGACTTTTCTTTCTTTGGCTAAAAAAGAAATCACCTGCAGAGTCACATTTCTTTATGATGGGTAGCTTTTTCTGAGTAGGTCTTCATATAACAACTAAATCACAGGTGGAAAACATAAAAGTATACTTCACAGAGACAACAAGCACAGAGATAATGGAAACCACAGATACCAAGGCATGCCTGTGTAAGCAGCATTTTTCTTCTTTTGCTACCTCTTCCCCAATCACAAGAATCTCAGTGTCTGTATATCAAACCCCTTTTGTTGGCTATCATTTTAAAAATAAGGGATGGGACTGAGATTCTGGACTAGAAATGGATGATGGAGCAGAAGCTGGAGCAGGAGCAGAAGATATTAAAATGAAGTCATTGAGAAAGATGGTGGAGAAAAGTGAAATGGGATCTGACAGCTGGCTTCAGGGACCATTTATGCTGCAGACTGCGTCTTGGCCAGTGGAGAGACTTTTGGGTAGTGAGTGTCCCATAAAATGAGGAAGGCATTATCCATATGACTGAAGAGCCAGACACTGAAGAGGAAAATGAATATGCCACTTAGTGAACAGTGAGCACAATACAGTGGAATTTAATTAAAAGCATCTTCCTAAAATCATGGGAGAGGGAGATATTTAAGTTTTTGAGTGATCTAAAAGGGTACTGCTGCTCTCTTCATTTAGTGAGAAGCATTTCCAATTTTTATTTAGTGAATGTAGATATGGTCCTGGGAGGTTTTGTAGGGATCTTTTCTGATTTTGGTGTCCCCCTAGCCTATCATGTCTTAAGTTCTCCATCAGTGTGTTCCACCATGGAGACATTTAGGAACTTAGGAACCATAGTCTATAAAGGTCTAATGCAATATATACTCTGGCGTGATTTAACTGGAGATAAGGAGAATTTTATCAAATGCTGTAGAAAGGTCTATAGGTATGAACTCTAAGGAGGATAAACAACTTATACCTATTTAAGTTTGAAATGATTCTTAAACACTTGTGTGTAATTCATTCCCACTTGAATGCCTCCTGTTAATAATACACTTGTTCTAGACCTACCGGAGAAATATGAAGAAGAGCTACATTTCTGGCTATTTTCTTTCAGCTCCTGAGAACCATGTCTGTGCCCAAAGGAAGAGTTGTGGATCAAAACATTGATGAGGAAGAACTTGAAAGTGGAGACTGTGGCGACGATGAAGATGAGTGCATTGGAAGCTCTGGTGACGGGATGATGAAAGTGAAAAATCAACTCCGCTTCCTTGCAGGTAACCATTTTGTGCTAGCTCAGAGCTGGACTAAAAGGGTGATGCTCAAAAAATAAAAATCAACTGAGCTGGGCCTAGTGACACACACTTGTGATCCCAGATACTCAGGAGGGATGCGGCAGAATGGGCACCTGAACGGCTTTGTAAAAGCCTGCATCAAAATAAAAATTAAGTGGCTTAGCGGTACAGTGCTCGCCTAGCACGTGCAAGGCCCTGGGTTCCATCCTAAGCACCACATAAAAACAAGTAAATAAAGGTATTGTGTCCAACTACAACTAAAAGATAAATATTTTTAAAATAATAAAAATAAATAAATAAAATTAAAGAGGATGTAGGTCAGTGGTACAATGCTTGCCTCACATGTACAAGGCCCTGGGTTCCATCCCCAATAGCAAAAAAAAAGAACAGACTGCACTCTATATTGTATACTGTCCCTAAATTTCCTGCAACACATAATCCATCAACTCTTCTAGGAAAGACTATATTCTCAAAAAGTAAAATTTTCAGGAAGCCTTATTTTTCACCCATGGTCTCAGGTAAGTTAAATAGGTAACCCTGTTTTTCATTATCTAAACTGAACTGACTTCATCAATTGGCTCCATTTCTCAGTGGAGATTTTCTTGATTCTTCTCAGTTACAAAATGAAATGCAACTTTGGAAGTCTTATGAAAACTAATGATGACTCTCTTGTCTATTTTCTTTTCCCACACACAGTCCAACATAGATAGACAAAGATACCATACTACACAATTACATAAAAACAATACCAATAGAAAATATAACATAAGGCTGCTGGGGTCGAGAAGGTAGAACAACAAAAAAAAAACCCTTCCATTTGAGTTATGCATCACAGTTTATAAAGTCCTTTCACATAAATAGCTGTTCTTCCATTTTACAGGTTAAAAAAAAAACTGGAGCTCAGAGAAGGAATGAGATTTCTCTAAATGGAAGAATTAGGAATTTAACTGGGTTCTCTTTCCTCTGCAGTGTACAACCTTCTCCCTGAACCCCTATTTCTCATGTCCTCTGAGACTACATGCTCCTTATCCCCTTGCAGCCTCTTTCCTTCACTAGCTCTTCTTTCTAATCCCACCCTGAAACTGGCTGTCATCCAGAAGTCTCTTCTTAAGCCTCTGGCTTTTCCTTTCCATTATTTATTGTCCCTTATCCATTCTCCATATTTCAACTATTTTTTATAATTTTAAGTTATTATTTTTATTGGGATAAATAAACAATTAACAATAAATATACCCTCTGAACAAACTCTTCTTTTCTTTCTTTTATTTTTTTTTTTTTTTTGGTACTGGGGATTGAACCCAGAGGCACTTCACCACTGAGTCACATTCCCAGCCTTCTTTTTCTTTTCTTTTTTTTTTATTTTTGAATTGAGACAGGGTCTCTCTAAATTGCTTAGGGCCTTGCTAAGTTGCTGAGGCTGGCCTTGAACTTGCAATTCTTCTGCCTCAGCCTCCCAAGTCACTGGGATTACAGGCATATGCCACTAAGCAGGGCCCCTCTTGAAAAACTTTTAAGTGTACAGTACAATATTGTTAATTATATCCACATTTTTTCTACAGCAGGTTTCTAGAACTTTTTCATCTAGTGCAACTAAAGCTCTCTATACCCAATAAACAGCACTAATGCATTCCCCCAGCCTGTCAATTACTGTTTTAATTTCAATTTCTATGAATTTGATGGCTTTAGGTACCTCATGTAAAGTGAATTTTTTATTATTGGCTTATTTCATTTAATATAACGTCTTCATGCTTTCTTCATGTATAACACGACAGGATTTCCTTCAATTTTTAAGGCTGGATATTATTCCATTGTATGTATATACCATAGTTTCATCCATTTATCCATCAGTGGACATTTAGAGAAAAATGCTAAACCTACATTTTCCCACCTCTTGGCTATTTTGGATATTGTTACATTGAACTATATTGAACTATTATACCACTATGGAGATAACTTATAAAATCATTACCTCCAGTCTCAACTGCTCTCCTGAGCTACCATCCCACATGTGTAGCTGCTTATTAATCAGTTCTATCTGCCTTCACCACCATCATCCCCATCTGGGTGTGTCAGAAGTCAGATTTGCCAACTGACCATCTCAAACTGGTTCTCCCTTAATGCCCTTATTTTTCTAGTGCTACCATCATTCCCTCAGTCATTGGGGCTTAAACTAAAGCCATCTTTGATTCTTTCTTCTCCCTTGCCTCTCATATGCAAGTGGGCTCCAAATCCCTGTTGATTCTTTGTCTTTTTTTCCTGCTTCTATTACTGCTTCCCTTCCATCCCCTCCTCCAGCTCTCCTGCATATGCTATTGCAATCACATCCTAAGTGGTCTCTAGGTTTCCAAAGTAAGGCAGGAGTATTTGAGAGCCTTAGGCTAGCAGATTAGAGAACAAAGAACCAGGGACCCAGGCAAAAGATTCCATCAATTCATCATGCACAGATGCCAGGTTAATCTTTCTAAAGCATCTCATACCTCTCCCTAGCTCAGCTGCCTTCATCCTGTCCCCATTGCCTTGAGGATAAAGCTCAGATCCTTAGAAGAGTTCTGAGAGAGGCTTCTGCTCTAGCCTAAACTATGCTTCTGGCTTTATTTGCTACTATTAACCCCACAGGAACCTTCCACTTTGGTAAAAAACATCTGTATTTGTGGTCCATGAACTCCATAAATATACTGTTCTGTTTTCTATGTTCATACCATAGAACATGTTTATTTCTGTGTAGATATGCTTTTCTTCCTTATTAAATCATACCTGCCCCTCAAAGTGCAATTCAAGCATGATGCAAGAAAAAAATGACTTTGAGGGTAGAGCAAACCTGACTCTACTTCTTATGAGCTGGCATTACCTGGGACAAGGTCTCCATTTCTTCCTACAGCAAATAGGGATCATAACCTCAGTTTCATAGGACTCTTGCAACATTAAATCAAGGGGGATATTTTATGAAGCATATATTCTAGTATCTAGGTGCCCCATACGTGTTAGTTCCCTGCTGTGAAATCTTTTACAACCAACTAAGTCCATAGTTATCACTGTTCTCTGAATTACTAAACAATTTTTGCCACTGCTTTCAAGAAATGGGCTGCAGTAGCTGCAAGGTTCCATGGAACATAAAATGAGCAGCCAAATCCTAACATCCTATTAGAAGTTCATAACAATCGTGTAGTAAGTGACCAATTAAATAAACACAAATGTAAAAGTAATAGAAGCTAATGTTTATCGGTCACTTACTACAATCCAAATATTGTTCCAGAATTTTATATACATTGTCTCTCATGTCATATTGTCTCTTATTTCACAACACAACTCTGAGCTGGAGTTATTCTTCTCACTTTACAAATGAGAAAACTGATACTGGATGTGGTAGAGAGAGTGACTTACGTAAGATCATGCAGTCACTAAGGGCATGTTCAGAGCCAGGCAGTCAGGTTTCAGAGGCTACTTCTTGAGTGAGTCTCCTCTGACTCTTATTTTTCTCTGCTCATCAATACAGTCATAAGAAGACTGAAGTCAGTTTTATATTTTGGTGCAGCTTAATCTTCCTTAATCTGAAAATCTTAAATGCAAACTGTAATGAAATCCAAAACTTTTTGAATGCTTACATGAAGCTCAAATTTTTTTGGGGGGGGATTTTGGAGCATTTTATTTTTTACCATGTTTTTTTTTATTGATACATTATAGTTGTACACAATTATTGGATTTGTTGTTATATATTCATACATGAACATAATATAACAATATAAGTTAGCCAATATCACTTCCCAACATTTCAGATTTTGGATTTTTGGATTAGGAATGCTCAACTGGTAAATTATTATAAATATTTCAAAATAAAAAAAAAAAACCTCCAAAATCTGGAACACTTCTGGTCCCTATCATTTTTATAAGGGGTGCTCAATCTATACTTGGAAAAGCTTATGGTCATCTAAAGGTTGCCCAGATGATTCACCAAAGTATTAACTAGTCCCTATGGCACAACACTGTTCATAATTCTCCAGAAAAGTCCCTGCTTATTCCTACTCATGATTTCCTGCCTATGAGTCACATCCTTATTCATTTCAAAATAGTACTCCACAATTCCATTGTGATTTAACTTTTTTAAACAGTATTTGGTGTGGGACCTTTTCAGGGTACTTTTCAAAATCTTTATAGATTACATCCTTAGTTTACCTTTGTCCACATGCACAATTGATCCTCTCAAAGAATTATAGTCAATTTGTTAGGCACAATTAACCCTAAGTACTTTATAAACTATAAAAACTCTACAAGAGATAGTTAATTTAATTTATAGGAAAAAATTATGCCTTGACTCCAATACATTACATTTGTGTAACTTGATCAGTGATCCTACCAGCCTGAAGTTCCTTGGGTCCCCTTTAAAGTGCTTCTCAGAGAGAACAGACTCATTGCCAATCCGCCAGGCGTATGGCATAACAGTTACTTGGAATGACAGGATATACACTTTGGTCAGCTGTTACATAATTTTAACCAGAATCTGGGTAGATGCCATCTGGTCCTGGTGATTCATCAACATCCATTTATTTAGTCAACTTGACTTGGAACATCATGTGCATTTACCCCCAATTTCATTTAGTACTCCAAATTACCTCCTCCAAAAGACAGCTTGTGAATAAAGAGTATGTATGGCTCAGATGATGTTCAGATTCTCATATCTCCATTTGGTCTGTGGACAGGCCTTTTGCACCATGATCAGTAAATGATCCTATTGACTGGCTTCCCTGGCTCATTTCTTTCCTTTTGTTTTCTGATGCACTAAATGAAGTACAGGACACCATGGTTCTATTTTTGGCTTTGCTTCTAACTCCAGTGTGCCTTAGGGCAAGCTCCTTCCACATTTTAGAAGTTAGTTTCTCCATTTGTAAAATAAAGGGAATGTCCAGACAATGCTTAATGCCTGCAGCCTACTCAAGTGCCAGCAGTATGAGATTTTGTTCATTTCTTTGGCTTTGGTCTCTGGCAAGGTACTTATCAGAGTCTTTGGGGGATATGTTTTGTATTTTCATCTAATCATGCAATTTACTTGTTCCCTTCTCCTAAGCTATATTTCCACTTAGAAAAGACCTCATTTTACCTATTCTAACCCTCCTGACTTTTCCAATCTGTCAAGCCAGGCTTCTTACCAAGGGCTACCCACACCTCAGAATACTAGGGTAATATTTACTTTTAAAACTCTTCATCCCAGCTGGCTGTGTTGGTGCACGCCTGTAATCCCAGCGGCTTGGGAAACTGAGGCAAGAGAATTGCAAGTTCAAAGCCAGCCTCAGCAAAAGCAAGCCCTAAGCAACTCAGTGAGATCCTTCTCTAAATAAAATACAAAATAGGGCTGGGGATGTGGCTCGGGAGTGGAGTGCCCCCAAGTTCAATCCCTGGTACAAAAAGAGAGAGAGAGAGAGAGAGAGAGAGAGAGAGAGAAATTTCTTTATTCCAATGTTCTTTTTATGTAATTCTTATTTCTAAATTGAAAATAGAATTCTTGGGGCTTCTCTTTTCTATTTGTTGAATTTAATTATGGGTGAGATGACCATTATATGATATCTTACCCATGGTTACATCTTCGCCATTAACTTTGATTTCTCAGAACCAAGTGTGGTGCGTTTTTCCTTCTGAAGGGTGTCATAGTCCATTTGTGCTGTTATAAAAATACCTTAGACTGAGTAATTTACAAATAGTAGAAATCAATTTCTCAAAGTATTGATAGCTGGGAAGTTGAAGATCAAGGTGCCAGCATTTGGCATCTGATAAATGCCTTCTCAGTGCCTTCTCACATGACAGAGATGCTATATCCTTACATGGCAGAAGGCAGAAAGGCAAAAATGGACACATGCTGTGTCCTCATCTGACACAAGAAATAGGACAAAAATGGGCCTACCTAGTACTCTTCAGGCCTTTTATAAAGAAAGGACTAATCAACTCCTAACTCACCCCCACCCTGCTTAAATACTGTTGCATTGGGGATTCAATTTTAGCAGAAATTTTGGAGAAAACAACAAGCATTCAAACCATAGCAGTGGGTTACTTAATCTCTCTTGGCCTGCTTTCTCATCTAAAAAAGTGAGACAATAGTATTTCCTATTTCCTATTGTTATGGAGATTAAATAAAATAATACATGAAATTCATCCATCACAGTGCCTGGCACCTAGCTAGCACTCAAAAAAATGGTATCTGCTATCAAAGTTACTGGTCTATTGTTGCTGCTGCTAATGACTCACAGAAGCTCAAGGAGCCTATGGATGTAAATAGAACTGTCTTGGTGTTCTTATGAGACCCATGAAAGGCAAATAAAACCAAGAAACCAACATTCAGCACTATCCCCTTACCTTTTAACTGGGATCCATGGACTAGCATTATTTGTATCATTTGGGGGCTTGTTTAAAATGCAGAATCTCAGGTCCTACCTCAAGATCTACTTAAGGCCATGTTAACAAGATCCCTAGGTGATCTATTCATAGCCCTTACCAACTTCTAATTGAATACCTGTGACACTTGAGCTTAATACTTCAGGCATCTAAGAAGCCACTAAGCTGCCCAGTAGTGTGTTCAATATTTTAGGAAATATAAAAGGACTGCAAGACTCAGTTATCTATGTGATTGATTAGGACATTTTAGCTCCAATTCTGTTATATGTACTAGCAGTAGGACCTTGAGTGAGTTATTTAGCTGCTCTGAACCTCAATTTCTTCAGCTGTAAAATGGGTCATTAATCACCCTTGTTTTTTTATGTTTCAATAAGTTATTGTGAAAATCAAATGTGATAATGAGTGTGAAAGTACTTTTTACTTGCTAAGCTCTACAAATATTTAAAACAATCCAGAAAAGTACTATTATTCTAAAATCTCTGGTAGTTCTTTAGTTTTCTCAACATCCATAGTTCATATGTTTTATGCAGAAATTGAATTGGGCCTGTGAGTTTGTGTACTCATATGTAGACAGACTCCACTCCTGAAATAGATCTTCATCCACAATGAACCTGGCATAATAAGCTATTTTTCTTTCTTTTTCCTTTTTTTCTTGCCCCCCCCTTTTTTTCTAGACTGCCTGCAGCAGTGTTATTAGTTAATGACTTTCTCAGAGCTCTTATTGTAAGCTTTTTGGGAAGCTTGTTACCCCCAGTGGTCTGCCTGGGACCAATCCCTGAGAAACTCTGGCCAAGTGTTGCTGGCCAAGATGTGATGACTCAGCATCTTGAGTATCTGTTCCCTCTCACTAAGTCCCCACTCTTACCTGAACAGAAACACACACACACACACACACACACACACACACACACACACACACTTGTTGGAAACACAATTGGAACATACTCACAAAGCAACTTCTAGCAAGAAACATCAGTCACAGAGACATCTGCATTCCCTTTCCCCCAACTTTGTCTTCCTTAACCCTTTTTTTGCTCAAGCTTACTCTACTCTGTGCATATAGCCAGAACATTCTGGTGAACTTAATGTCTTTATAACTGTACATTGTAGAAAAAAGATAATCTTGCCTGAAGCTAGCCAACGACAGGGTAGAGTGATCATGGATACTGCGAGGGCCTATTTCTTTGAACAAAGAAAGTGGAAATGGATTGCAGGCAATAGAAATATTTCCTGTTGCTACATGACAGTAAAAGGGGCTTGAGCTAGTTGGTGGTGATCTGGAGAGTAGAGCTCATGATCACATCTTGGGTTAAAGGTTTAAACCAATATTAATACTAATTGGCTATTTTTTGTCCATGGTAAATAAATCCTTCTTATGGACATGCTTGCCCTGGAGAAACATTCAGTGTCTCAAATGTCAGTGAAGGGACTGCAAAGAGAAACCCTGCTACTTATTCTTTTTTTTTTCCTTTTTTTTATTATTGGTTGTTCAAAACATTAGAGGATAGGAAAGGTAGCAGAATACAACAGTCACTAGTATGGCAATATGCTACTTATTCTTGATCTGGTGTTCAAAGTGAAGGTGAAACCCAGGCCTAGGCTAGTCCCTTTTGCCATTCTTTTCTGTCATCTCCAAGTACTATGGAGGAAAGCAGTAACCTGCCCCTTGTAGATCACTTATTTGCATCACTATTGTGGAGGAAGCCATTAAAATTTCACATCTGTGGGCCCCATGACTTTCTGTAACAGATATTCCCTCTTTAGTTGCTTTACAATCTAAAGGCAAAATAACAATAACTCCAAAGAACAGAAATTAGGATTTTTTTTTGTATCAGTGATTGAACCCAGGGGTGCTTAACCACTGAGCCATATCCTCAACCATTTTTATTTTTTATTTTGAAACATAGTCTTTCTAAGTCCTTAGGGCCTTGCTAAACTGCTGAGACTGGCTTTAAACTTGTGAGGCTCCTGCCTCAGGCTCCTGAGTTGCTGGGATTACAGGCTTACACCAACGTAGCCTGGCAGGAAATATTTTTAAAGCCATTCTTTGTTCTTTTTTATTTATTTATTTTAAAAATTTGTACTGGATTATGTATAACCATATAACCCTATTGCTAAAAATCCTGTGTACATAGAAGAGGCAAAAGACACTTCATGGGCTTAACTGTTCTATTAAATTGTTAAGTCTCAAATTCTCATAAATGGGAGTTGGTAATCACCATGTATTAATAAATTCATTAATGGGTTGATCTGGTGAAGAGGTAAAACTAATGGAGGAAATCTATAATAGCCTTTTCATCATGGTGACATCTGCAGAATATTCACCATTTAAAATAAATTATGATGCTTGCAAAAGAATGGGTAGAAAGGCTGTAGGGGAATGATATGTCCTAGGGTTTTCTATAGGAAAGATGTTGAGGCCTGTGCAGAGCTCAAAATACATTAGATAAAGTAATATATCTATTTATACTTCCTTGTTGATAACAAGTCTAGGAATCAATTATGTCTATTCTCCCAAAATGTGCTCTAGAGTTTGAACAAACACAATTCTACTTTCTTGCACTCTTTGGAAACCCACCATTCGGATCTCTGACACTTAGTTGAAGGTTGCTTCTCAATAAGTAATCCACTCCCAGAACTGTCAGTCAAGAGCTCCTAAAGACTCCTTCAAACATGTGCTCTCAGTGCAAGAGGACTCCATGTTATCCCCTGGGAGGTAGATCCCATCTCATGGGCAAATGGAACACCCTCCAACCTTTAGGGTGCTGACACTTGAGACATAATGTGAAGGGCATTACCATTCACATAGCCAAATAAACTAGATCCCAGTCCTGTCCCTGCCATTCCCTTGTATTTTGGCCTTGGACAAAATCACTCAGCTTCTCAGAGCCTCAGTTTCCTCATTTGCAAAAATGGTGATAAAATATTTGCCAACCTGCTCACCTTATTAATTATGGAATTTAACGTGTATGATAATGAATATAGAAGTACTTAGACTGTAAAACAGCATGTCCATTTAGGGAAATGTTGTTAATGTTGCTTAGTACCATTGGGTTATAAGTTAGTTTTATTTGCCAAAAGCCTTTAGCTAAAATTATAAACTAAGTCTCAAATGTTCTGGCCAATAATTTTCATTATAAATGTATTCCCTTCTCCAATCCCAAGGTGGCATTTTCAGTTACTTGTTAACTTGTTTTTAGCCCAGGGTGGTCTGAAGTCTCTGAGAAGATATTTAAACAATGACAAATATGTCTGCTGAGTTGTGCAAATAACCTCATAGTCACAACAGTAGTAGGCACCTACATCTTGAAAGAATCACAGAGAGTTATGTTTTGTTTTCTTTGGTGGTAGTGGGGCAGTGAGGGCAGGGGTGGACAATGATTTCAGGGGGTCAAGAAAGGGCCCCTGATTCTTTCCATTCTATCTTGCTCTCAGCTCGCAATCTGCTTTCATGTCTTGATCTTTTCTTTTAGAGATCAAATGCCACAGGGAAGCTGAAGGAAGCAAAGCTCACTATAATAGCACTTTTCACAGATAGAAACCAGGTGGTTCTTGCTAATAGATTGACAAGACAGCCAATCCCACCTCACCCTAGAGCTTTGTATTGCTTCCAGGGCTCACAAAGAAGGACTTAGATGCAAGACTTAGCAGTGATATTATCTGACAATTGAGAAGTATACCAAGAAATGGGCCTTTCCCGGGCTTTAGTGTTGACTGGGGAATTACTACAGGTAAGCTGGTGACAGATGAGAGGAAGAAAAGATAAAGTATTTCCATAAAGTTACCACAACTTGAGACATGTTAGGGATTTTGTTTAATATTTGGGAGGAGATTATTCTGAGGTTTGCATTTCCAAGTCTCTGCTCTGTGATACTTTCCTATCTGAGACATTAGGGATATGGCTTTTATAACGGATAACTTGCTTTGGGAACTTATGCATAACTCTAAGAATGGGATTAGTCTTAGAAATAGTGTGATCAATTTGAGACCATTGCGTTTTATAATCAGTTTTCAAATTAAGAGAAAACTTGAATGCATGAATTTACTTACATGGTGCAATCAGTTTTCTCTGAATAGAAGCCATGTTGACCCGTTTATGACTAGCCTTAACTAAACTGTGGTCATCTAGTATGGATAGAAAGGAATGAGAGGAAGAGGCTCAGAAATCATTTGGTAGAAAAGTTGTGCAGGAATCACTGGGAAAGTAGTAATGCCAAAGCCTCTAACAAATAGAAGTGAAGCAAAACCTGTAGGGTATCATCCCCATAGGATCTGTGGGAGCAGACTCTGTGCCATCAAATGGAAAGTGCTGTCCCGCAAGAAGAAATATCATATTGTAGAGAAAAGTGAAGATGTCTCATAAAGCCTGTGCAGTTATCAGAAGTCTCCCTCATAAAAAATGGTCTATTAGAAAAGCCAAATTACAGGAGTCCACTGTAACAAGGAATTGTGAACCTGCTGGAAGTGATTGGTGTGGAAAGTTCTAGTGAGTGCAGATGGAGCTCAAAAATGAAGCCAGAGATGAAGTCTTGCTTTGAAATGAGGAAGGACTCAAAAAGGCATCAGATGCTTTGCAGTCACTGACCTTCCATCAGGGCCCCCAAATGGCATGTGTACACACACACACACACACACACACACACACACACACACACACCGTGCACTATTAAATCTCTGCAATTCAGAAAGCACTCTTCTGATGCTTTTCTTAAGATGACAAAAAGAACTGAGATGCAGCCATTGCCTCTATTTTTTCCTTTATTTGCATGTGTGAAATCCAAGAGATTTCCCATTCACTTTGTTTTTTTATGTATTTATTCTAATTTGTTATACATAATGGCAGAATATAGTTCATTTCATATTACTCATATTGAGCACAATTTTTCAAGTCTCTGACTATACACAAAGTATTTTCATACCATTCATGTCTTCATACATGTACTTAGGGTGATGATGTCTAACTCACTTCGGTAGGAATAAAGTTACTGGCTGGTTATTGTGAGGTTATTTTTTGTGAAAGGAAGCCTTGTCATAGAGCTTGCCTACATCTGTACCTGGGTAAAAGATGCTTAACAATCTGCCAAAATGATCCATAGCACTTATGGTTCTTACCATTTCCAAGTATACTCACTGATTTTTAAAAACTTTCTAGTCTTAAAAAAATGCCAACATATATGATTGATGGTAAATAAGACTTTAAGGTGATAATCAGAGTGTCAGCATGGACAGAATCTGCTAATTTGTAGCTCATCAATGAACTAAAGCAATAATATAATTACCAAGTAAATAAAAATGGCATACATGTAATTCTAAAAATTCTAGTATCTGCGGGCAGTCTGTGAGCAGAGGGAAATCTCATTAGCACCTTCTGGATGGATTTCAGAGTAAAGTGATTTCCTCCACTAACCATAAGCTCCTGGGAGAGTAGAAAGCATGTCTTTTTCATCCTGTGTGTACACTTCTCATCCTGTGAGTGCTAATGAGATTTCCCCCTGCTCTCTCCTCAAATACTAGAATTTGTAGAATGGCCTTTGCTCTGTTTTTATTTACTTGGTAATTATATTACTATTTAAATCCATCAATGAGCTACAAATTAGGAGATTGTCTGTGCTGGCACTCCAGCACCTGAAGGGCTCAGCTCTCAATGACCAACCTCTGCTTCCCTCCTTGGCCTTGCTTAGCGATTGTCATTTAGTAGATATTCAATAAATATTTTAGGTCTAGGATTATAGCTCAGTGGTAGAACACTTGCCTAGTATGCAGGAGGCCCTGGGTTTTATCCTCAACACCATGAATAAATTAATGATTTCAGTTATTCTTGTGTAACTTTGTTCAGATTTTTGTTTGCTTTTGCTGGGGATGGAACCTAGACCTAGTGCATGCTAGACCAAGGTGCCACTACTAAGCTATACCCCCAGCCCCATGTGCAATATTTACTTTTCATATTTGCTTCTTTTTATCTCATATTTGATAGGACAACTGTATGTCACATTCTCACTGCTTTCTAAACTGGCTTCCTCAATGTACCCTTCAGCTTCTAGCAGATGAAATTGTGAGTACTGAGATAGGAGATCCCTAATTCAGTCAACACTGGAGTAGGACCTGGGGACAGGCACTGAGTGTCTGTGGCCTAGACAGCATCATGAGAAGAGTAAAAGGTCTGGGGAAGAATGTGAGCAGGGGTGGTGGGAAGACAGTGAAAAGCAGTTGCAATGTTTAGTATACACAAGAGAAGAATTAGTGAGATGTGAACGTTGTCTTCTATTATTTAGAGGTCTTGCATATGAAGATGCTAGGTCTGGAGCCAATGCATAGAATTTATAAGGAGTCATATTTTGACTGACATAAAGGTGAACTTTCTGACCCTTTGAACTATTCCTCAATGAAATGGACTGCTCTAGGAAACAATCAGCTTCCTGACTCGGGAGGCATTCAACTAGAAATTAAATAAACATATTTCAGAAAGATTGACTGAATGGGTGTGAGGTGTCAGAGAGTGAATAGATACCTCCAACATGGGCTCTTGATTTCCAAGATCCTGAATAGCTCTGAGGTACTCTAATTTTATAACCTAAATATGCCAATAGAGCAAAAGAGAACCAAGATGGTGGAGTAAACCTATGAGGCAGTTTTTCAGGCTGGAGGAAGGAAAGAGAAGTGGAGAAGAGAGTCTCTCTGGTTGTTTGCATTGGAGCACATGTCACCAATTATGATTTTCTGTAACTATTTTCCTAAGCAAGTGGATCCTTAGGAATGGCAGAGATTTTTCCAGGGAGCCATTCTTTTCAACATCCTCTGTCACTCACAGCCTCCGGATTTGTTTTGCTAGTACAAGAATCCAGTTCTCATTTCTCCCCAATTATTTCCAGGCTTGTGACCTTCCTGCCCCCATGTTAGAAAAGCAAACTTGGACTAGAGCCCCTCCCGAGCTACAAATCATTAACCCAAATGACTGAATTGTCGAGATCAAGGTTGTACTGTTCACACTCATCCCTTGTACCTCTCTCCCATCAAAGTCTGTTCAAGAAAATTAGGCTAAAGCATCTCAAGTTATCTGTAACTCAAGACTTTTATTTCCCTCTCGACTCTGCTATGGACCATTTTTTTGTAGAATATAATAAAAATTAATTAGCTGGATGCAGTGACACACTCCTGTAATCCCAGCGGCTTGGAAGGCTGAGGCAGGAGGATCCCAAGTTCAAGTTGAGCCTCAGCAACTTAGCAAGGCCCCATCTTTAAAAAATAAAAATGTCTGGGGATGTGGCTCAGTGGTGCAGCACCCTTGAGTTTAATCCCCACTATTTGGGGAAAAAACTAGGAAAAATTATAAATGACAAAAGACCTACAAAACATAAAATAGAAGCCACTTTTTTGGCATTACTAGAGATTGAATCCAGGGCCTAACACATACCAGGCAAGTGCTCTAACACTGAGCTTCATCCACAGTCCTTTTTAATTTTTTTTTAAGATAGATTCTTGCTAATTTGAAAAGGCTGGCCTTGAACTTGCAATACTCCTGTTTCAGCTTCTAGAGTAGCAGGGATTGTAGGCATGTGCCATTGCACCCAGCTCGAGTCATGATTTTTAATTATGAGTTTCAACAGGCCTAAATATCTCTGTCAGGTTACTATAAAAGTTTCTAAGTTATTACTTTCAATTTCTGTACTTATATTCGTGTAGATTAGCAATAAATATCAGAGTAGTAGACCATACTTTGAGAAGGGTGGTGTAGCTCCATCTCTGTGTCTCTGCCTTGTATCTCTCATTCCCTTGGTGGAATAATCTCAAAAGCAATCTTAAGTGGGTCTACATAGAGCTGGCTTACATTGGTTCATAAGAGCCCACTATTAAAATTTCTGAATTTTTGTGGGCTAGTTGTTAAACATAGCCATTACTAAAAATTAAGTTATATAAATTTACAAGGAAATAAATCTTACTAAAAAATAAAAGCTATTCTCAAAACTCTTCACAACCTAATTATTTTATTACATTTTATTATTATCTCTGCTCTTAAGGTTATATGTCTGCTGCATCTGTGTGGAGGAAATACTATATATTTTTCCAACTTTGTATTCAGTGTCATTGTATTGGTGCCTTGAAGTTATCCATGATGGTTACCCCACAGAAATCTGCAAAAAGTATAAGTCAGGGCTTAATTTATTATTTTGTTGATTCTCTAGACTTAAGAAAGTAATGGGAAAAAAATGTTCGTAGTGCAGCTAAAACTTAAAATCATGTTGTATCTGTAGCCATTAAATTGCAAATAGCACAAAAAGTTGAGGAAATATTCTTCCAGCATTTGAAAACTATTATCCAATTCAACAAAGAAGTCACTCCCTTCATTAATGGAGTGAAGTTCTAACATAAGTCTTTGTTATTTCACTTTTGTGTTGTTCCTTAATGTAAACCAGTATATTAGCCATTATTCCTATAGGAACTAGTTCATCAATTGCAACCGTAGTTTAACTACAGATGTAAGAGTCTGGCAAAAATCATAAAAGCATTCTGTGAGAACCAATTGACTATATGGAATTTATAATAAAAGGTATCATATATTTGTATCTATAAAGCAAGGGCTGCACATCTTTTATTCCAGTAAAATTTAAAAATAAAATAGCATGCATACTTTTTTTGAGAGAGAGAGAGAGAGAGAAAGAGAGAGACACAGTTGGTAAACATTGATCAACACATCACTGAGTGAGAGGGTACATTTGGAGGATGCATTTACCTTTCTTCATCTTTAAAGTTTCTTGGCTTAAATCAATACCTCTTTCCACAATGAATGAGAGAAAAGTTTTGTCTTCCAAAGTTATGCTGACAAAGAAACAACCCTTCATTTTTAGTGCCTCTGACTTCTAGGAATCTGGGACTTGGAAATCTTTAACTTGGAAACTGTTAAGTGGATCCATAACTTTTTTGTGCTCAAAACTTCATATTTCTTTTTGAGGTTGATAGGCTTCTTCTTAAGTCTCTCCTAACCAGTCTCATCAGTCCCATCCAAACCTACATGACAGTTATAAGCCAACTCACTAGGGCACAGAGGTGAGGACCACTTTTTGGGTTCAACCCCATTATCAGAGAGCATTAGGATAAATGAATACCGTGTGCTAGTATTAGCCCCCTGGTTTTGTAGAGTTAGAGTGGAACTCCTAATATCAGGTTACATTTTGTTGGCTCAGTAATCATTTTTTTAACCACCAACCATATGAGAAGAGGTTGGAAGGAAAACTAAATTTAGAACACACCCCCACTCTCCTGTTCAGCATTTCTTTCTTGTTTGTGCAGTGAGGCAACATATTACTCATATTCGTATACACCACCAACTGTAAGAAATGAGATTTTTCCAAAATGTGGTCAGATCACTAAAGCTTTTCTATGCAAGTACACAGCAGTGGATTAAGAATGTCTGCACTTTGCTTCTACTGATTTCTGAGCCTTTCTATGACACACAGCACTAAAAGACCAAGTCAATAATGAAAAGGAGCTCAGGCATTTCATGTTAGTGGGTTCATAAGTTGTTTATCATTTTTAGTTCACATATAGAGATAATACACTAATATTTTTCTGACTCAGGTATTTTTGAGCATGGAACCACGAATTTCTCTCTCCATTTAGTTTTTTTTTCTGTTTAACTCTACTTCTCCCCACATACCACTTCAATATGGCATGACAGTTGGAACAGGAAAGATAGACTTGGGGGTGGTGGGCAATGGTAATGATTTTGGCAGTATTTGCGAAATATATGCACATTTCAGTTTTAGGGATTTCTAAATCTCAAAACACAGATCATACTTTAGCTTGAAATGGCATTTTTTTTAGTATCTCCACAGGGTTTAGAATCAGGTTCAGCTTAAGGAATGAGAGTAGCCTGTCTACCTTCAATGAGAGGTTGTACCTTCCCACCTCTATCCAGCTTAGAGTCCAAGGGCATTCTCCTTGCTGCCCCTGGGTTATAGGAAGGAATGGTAAGTGATGAAGCCAAATCTTTTTAACCCAACCTTTCCTAATTTGTCCCAAACTATTTCTCCAATCTTATCCACGACTAACCAACCCCTACCCCATCTGTGTTAGTCAGCTCTTTGTCATTGTGATCAAAATACCCGACAAGAACAACTTAGAGGAGGAAAAGTTTATTTTGGGCTCATGAGTTCAAAGGTTCAGCCCATAGGCAGCTGGCCTATTGCTGTGGGCCCAAGGTGAAGCAGAACATCATGGCAAAAGGGCATGGCAGAGGAAAGCTGCTCAGCTCAACACAGCCAGGCAGCAGGGAGACAGAGAGCAGGTGAGGAGCTAGGACAAAAGATAACTCCCAAGGGCACATCCCCAGTTAACAACTTCTTCCAGCCACATCCTACCTGCCTACAGTTACCACCTAGTCATCCATTTAAATCATTAATCCATAATATGGGATATAGGTCATACATTTAGATACATTAGAGACTTATTAGGTTATAGCTGTCATAATCTAATCATTTCATCACCAGACACCGCTACATTGCCTAACATGAGCTTTGGGGAGAATATCTCATATCTAAACTGTAATCCCATCCTATGTGCCAACTACCTTGAGGTTCTCATTATTGCCAAACTTGCTGTTCTGCTCTTTCATGCCTGCCTGGAACTTTCTAAAGTCTTATACATAAAGCACTTAGCACAGTGCCTATGCTTTGCTTGGTAGGTTTCAATAAATGGTGGCTGCTAATATTCTACACGTGCTGGTTCCTTAGCCCATAATTATTTCCCCCTTTTCTATCTTTAAAACTCAGTTCAGATGCACCTCACTGCTCCACGAAGCCTTGCCCCAGGCAGAGTGCTTTGTTAATACTCATTCTAGCACTTATCAACTTGAGTTCAGGTAACTCCCAGTGCCTAACACATAATTAGTGCTCCATTTGTGTTTGTTGCATGGCCCTGGCTGTACAAAAATGAAAAGTGTAGTACCTACCTATCTGAGCTCCTAGTCTACTTGGAGGGAGGGGGGGCAAAAGGAGGGGCACAAACACCTGACTATATAATTATAATGTAATGTGGTTAAAGCACTGATTGCAGTATGCTCAGGGACTTGTGGAAATACAAAGGAAAAACTGCAAATCCAGACTGGGGTGGTCAGAAACTGAGCTGGGTCAGAAACAATGTATAGGAGTCAGGTGGAAAGGGGAGAAAATTGCAAGCCGGCGGGAAAGTCTGAGCAAAGATGTGGAGGCAAGAAAGAGTACAGCCGTTCTAGACAGGATACACATGTTGGTGTGACTAGAGAAGAGAGAAAGGCAAGAGGTAAGCCTGGAAGGTTTATTAGGGGTCACATTGTCAGGGGCTATCTCTGCCTTGTTAAGGAGCTTGGCCTTGATCATGTTGCAGGGTCTATAAATTCACAACATGTGGACCATCAGCCTCCCCAGCCCCCACCCCTCTCCATAGTAGACATTGATAATCAGTCACAGCACCCCATTCCACTGAGCCCAGATGTGACCTCCTAATCCTTCTCAACACAGCACTGCAAGGGAATACCACCAACAGATTGAGAGTGGCACTCTGGTTTGCTGGTAAAAGACTTTAAGTGTGTGTGTTGCTAGGGTTTGGGAGGGTGGTGAGAGAATCAAAATACAGTTAGAATTGCATTTTGGAATGTGCACTATGGAGGAGTAGATGAATTGAGAAGAACAACCAGGACCTAATTGATCAGATGTGGCAGAGTAAGGATGAAAGAGTAGTCAAAGAGGAAGTTGGTGTTTCCACCTTGGACAGATGGGTAGATGGCAGTGTCATTCAAAGAGAAAACATGAAGGAGGTAATGATAGGTTAGACATAATAGTAATAGCTCATGTTTCTGAGTGTTCATTGTAGTCTTTTAACCATTTTCTGTAGATCAATTCATTTTATCTTCCCAACAACCCTGTGGGGTGGATACCATTATTCTTTCTGTTTCACAGACGAAACTACATAGAGAGGTGTAGAATATTGAAGAACAGGCACAATCAAGGACACTAAGAGAGAACTGGAGTGAGAAAAGCTGAAAACCCATAACTGAGTGATTTACATGAACATAAACAGAACCATCCAGGTCACCAGGCGCCCATTCTAGGGGTTTATCAGTTCATCTCTAATGTTTTAGAAACCAAAGGATTTACCATTCTTGGAAGAGGCCCACTTCAATGTGTATAAATCCATTATGCATTTACCACATCTGTTCTACTCATGAGGACAAACATCAGTAGGAATAGGAATTAAAACATACCCATCCAAATGATGACCTAAATGGCTTCCAAATGAATCTTCTGATATAAAATACATGTACTATTCTTAAAAAGGAGATGAGTTGGAGGCTGAATTGCTACCCAGCACCCTCCAAAACACTCCACCTGATTAAAGCTATAAGAAAACCGCTTCTAGCCTGAAAAACACACATTATAAGGACAAAATTAGGAAGGACATTGAATTTTAAGAGAATATTTATCATTGAGGCTGGGGCTGCAGCTCAGTGGTACAGTGCTTATCTAGCATGTGTGAGGCACTGGGTTCCATCCTCAGCACCCCATATAAATAAATAAATAAACAAATAAATAAATAAGTATAAAGTGTCCATCTACAACTTAAAAAATGTATATAAAAGAGAATATATCACATTAAATTGTTCTGTTTTTTCCAAGGGTCAATCTTTTCTAATTTCAATAATGACTATATATATATATATATATATATATATATATATATATATATATATATCTGTGTATGGTAATGTTTATATTTGTTCCACTTGTTAAATAACTTCATATTTTCCAGAGTACTTTCTCTCAGCTCTTCATTTGAGCATTACAGGAGCTCAGTTACTTTAAGGAACAAGCTATTTCAATGGCTAGTTGACATGTTGTTAATTTCATCTTAGCCTCACATCTGGTTCTCTTGCTATCTGGGTTATGTCACTATTGCAGTGACAAGTGCTACAGGGAGTCAGGTGCCTTAGCCAGAAGGGGATGAATGTTTATGCCCTATGGCCAAAGCATGACACTTGGCATTGGAGTCCAGGTGTGATAAGGTACCTGGGTTTTCAGACTTCTAGACCAGGTTTCCTGTTAGCCCTAAACTGTCTGTGAGACTCTCTATCTGCTAATGATCCTACAGTGTCCTCTGGAACTATAGTAAGTGAACTATAGATATGCCATTTTTATCTGAATATGCCATGCCTTTACATTTGCTCAGGTCATTGCATCTGCTTGAGATGCCCTCAGTTCTCCTATCTCAAAGTTTCAAGAGCCACCTCCTTCACAAAACTTAAGCTTCATAGTCTCAGCCCTCCATGACATCTCTTTCTTTCCCAAAACCCTATCTCCATCATTCTGTACACCACAATGACCACCACCTAGTGGATTGTGATTTACTAAGAACTTCACATTCATCAAGTGATTAAATCCTGATTATAACCCTGGAAGGTAGGCTTTAATGGTAGCTCTTGAGGAGAAAACCAAGACTCAAAGAGTTAAATTACTTGCCCAAGGTTAATGTCAATGGATAGTAAGAGATAGGATTGGAGCCAAGATCTCTCTAATGTCAAATTCATTTCTGTAACTATTATGCTGCATGGCCTGGCACATGTAGCTGATAAATATTGGTTGATGATGACAACAATAATCCTCCCATGCTAATAAATGACCCCTGACTTTTTCCAGAGCATTGATGCTTAAAATTAAAATAGCCTCAGCAGGAGGAGTTCAGAGGCTCTCCAGCCTTCTAGGGTCAGGTGGTAATAAGGAGCTCAAAGCATAGTGTGCTCAGCCCAGTTGTTGGAATGTTCTGGAATCTTAGAACTTTCTCCTTCTCTTTCTATATATTCCCTATATATTTTCCTGTGAATCACAATACATCTGGGTACCTTAATCTGGGCCCAATAAGGTGTTTAAGTAACTCACTTTGCATGCTTGAGAGTTATGGGTCCACTCCTCTGTGCTCCACTGGAGAGCTATGACTATTGATCCACAGTGCATTCTTATGCTTCATGATCACATGGCCTAAGTATGTCCTAGGCTATCATTTGTTAGGGTAGCAGTTTGGACAGCTTATTCTGAAGGTAACTTTGAAGACACATAGTCTTGGTTCTGGGAGGCTGACTAGGCTAAAGGCCTCATATGCTGCTCTCCTTGGATCCAATGCCCCAGCTAAAATAAAACATTTAGAATTATTCACTATCCCTTCAGTTCAGCGCTAAACTTTAAAATGCATACTCATGAGGAACTTTTGACTTTTATTAGGTCTGTGATATGTTAAAGAATTGAATATTATAGAGATTCATAATGAGTTTGTGAATGAATCTCATTCTGACTGTGATAATAATAATAGAAACATCATAGCTCTTACTACTACTTGCTTTCTCCATGGTGACATTGGTCTGAATATTACCACATTTAATCTCTACACCACCCTTTGGGAGCTTGGTAATATACCTTCCATTTTATAGGTGAAGAACATGAAGTCTGGTGAGATGAAGTAAGTAGCACAAGGTAACACAGCTAATAAATGCTCAAGCAAAGATTCAAACCCATGGTTTTTTTTCTCCAAAGGCATTGAAACTACTCCTACTAATCTCTGCTCTGTTGTCTCCCTCTCTGCTATATGTTACTCCTGTGTGCCATGTAAGCCTTCAGTCAGCAGCCAGCTGAGATCCATAGGATGCAGTTTGGCCAGTGTTGAGATCAACAAAAGGATAACAAGCGGCATAGAGTAGAAAGGGCCCCAAAGTGGTCATTCAAGCCATGCTGTTGTGCTCAACCCTTGATCCTCCTTACATTTGCTTGTCTTGGCAAGAAGGTAGAGATAAGAATGCAGATGGAGGATTGGGGGTGTGGAGTGACTAAACTTATTTGGTCTTCTTGGACCTTTGTAGATACTCAAACAAGTCTGGTCTAGTTCAGTACTCCTCTTTTCCTTAGGCCCAGACATACTCACATAATTCACAGTCAACTTTATGGCTAGCTAAAGATTGGGGATGTTCCATAAAGAAGAGATCACTTATACAAATCTACAACCTTAGCTGAAAAATAGAAATTTGTTTATGGAGATGTAACCAGTAGGAATGAAATAACTAAAAATTGAACTTGTGGTTATCTTTGGTGTATATCATATGGCTAATGTGAATTTATAATCATCCCTATGTACAGAATGTTGCTTTTGTTTATGAGACTTTGTATGGAATCTTGTTGTTAATATTGTTTGGTGAACTGGTCTTTTTTTAGTAACAGCTTTATTGAGATATAATTCACATAAACATACAGTTCAAGCATTTTTATGTGTAGAATTCAGTGGTTTGTAGTATATTCATAGAATTGTGCAATGATCACCACAGTCAATTTTAGAATATATTCATTACCCCAGAAAGAAATCCTTAAATTTTTAGCCATCATTTTCTTTTTTTTTTTTTTTTAAGAGAGAGTGATAGAGGGAGAGAGAGAGAGAGAATTTTTTTTTTAAAGAGTGAGAGAGGGGAGAGAGAGAGAGAGAGAGAGAATTTTTTTAATATTTATTTTTTAGTTCTCGGCGGACACAACATCTTTGTTTGTATGTGGTGCTGAGGATCGAACCCGGGCCGCACGCATGCCAGACGAGCGCGCTACCGCTTGAGCCACATCCCCAGCCCCTAGCCATCATTTTCAATCCTCCCAATATTATGTACTAATCTACTTTCTGACTCTATGGATTTATTTATTCTTTAAATTATACAAATGGAATTGTATTATGTGTGGTCATTTGTGACTGCTTCCTTTCACTTAGCATAACATTTTCAAAATCTGTCCATGTTGAAACTTGCATCAATAGTTTCTTTTTGCTGAATAATGATCCATTGTATGGCTATATCACATTTTACTTAAACATTCATTAGTTGATGGAAATTTATGCTATTCCCACTTTTTGACTATTATAACTTAGGCTGTTTATGAACAAGATTTTATGTGGACACATCTTCCTTGCTCTTGGATATATACTAGAAATGGAATTGCTGGGTGGCATGGTAACTCTATTTTTAATACTTTGAGAACTGCCAGACCATTTTTCAAAGTGGCTGCACCATTTTACATTATTGCCAATTTCCATATATCTTCACAAGCACTTATCTGTATTGTTGATTATAGCCATCTTAATCACTGTGACATGGTATCTCCTTGTAGCACTTCCCTGATGACTAATGATGTTGACCATGTTTTCATATGATTATTGATCTTTCATGTACCTTTGGAGAAATTTCTATCTTACTTTCTTTGCCCAGTTTTAATTGAATTATCTTTTTGCTATTGAATTACAAGTTTTCTTTACATATTCTGGGTATAAGACCCTTGTCAGATATGTGAATTTGGAATATCTTCTCCCATTCTGTGAGTTGTCTTTTCACTTTTCTTGATAGTATCATTTGAAGCATATAAGTTTTTAAATTTTGATGGTGTCCAATTTATCTTTTTAAATTTACTGAGGCTTGTTTTATTGCCTAGCATATGGTCTGTACTGGAGAATGTTCCCTGTCCACTTGAGAAGAAGATATATTCTGCTACGAACCAGTGTTTTTTTATCTTCAGGACTAATATGAAGCTGTAAAGTCCTTTCTCCATTAGACCTTCATATTTCAAAACAAAATTCAGTCAATAACCCTTTCTTCATATTCTTTAGGAAAGAACATGTGCTTCACAGTTACCATTTAGATTTCAGAATCAAAAATACACCTACAGGAAGTTCTCTTTTTGCAATTTCAATTTTTTTCCCCTCTAGAACCATGGAGACATCACTTAATAATCTACAAGGAGATTTTACATTTTATGGTTTATCTGAAGTAACCTAAAGTTCTCTATCTTTCTGCCAGCCCTCTTAAGGCCAGGTCACTGATATAAACTGGCACAGAAGAGAAGGGAACTCAAATATCAGAACACAGCAGTTTTTTCACTTGTCACTGAAGCCACAGGGCCCAACAAGTAAAAATACATAGAAAAAATAAATAACAAACAAAAAATAATCTGACTTCTGTTCTCAGCCTTTTTTGGTGACCTAATCAGATGAGCTGTCGAGACACCTGAGAAAGTAGAACTTACATGCATAGAGCATAATGGCTGAGTGTGAGTGGCTGGCTGAAGTCAAATGTGATGTTTAAACTGTCTATTGGTATCACGTATGCCATTTTTGAAAACTGGCTATGCCTCAAAAAATAAGTTCTGGAATTAATTTCCTATTTTAAATGGTGTTCAGTATTGCCTTTTGTCAGAAAAACTATTTTCACTTGTAGATTTATAAGGTAATACAAATAAACATCAAAGAAATAAAAATATTATGATCAACCATGCTGTGGTTTTAAAGACAAAAAGAAAAAAATTTTGATCTCTTTTTCATGCATCTAAATTCTCATGATACTTATGCCATACACATATGTATAAGTTTATAAAGCTATACAATAATAAAATCACAGACTATCACAGTGGGTAAGTTTAAGATTCGAACACAGGAGAGCCATTTCTCCTATGAGATTTTTTTGAGTTCTTATATGAGCACTCTTAAAATCCAACCACAGAATATCCTGTCTCTAAGTAATAAAATTGGGTACACTGGCTACAGCAATATAAAGATGGCCAAGGACCAACAAGGAATGGTGAATCACTTTAAGCACGTGGTCCTGGGACCAAAGACCAGGCTCTCAGACCTGGACTGTGTATCTAATTGTACTTAGTAAATCAAGCCAGTGAAGGCAGTGAATCTCATGCTGAGAAAAAGAAGGAAGCCAAAACTCAAAGGGGCCTAATTCTGCTGGAAGTTTGGAGAATGTATGTCTTTTAGGGAATTCTTTTGTTCAACGTAGAATGAGTCATTCACAGATGTGCCCACTTCATCTCATATTTGTAAAACCTCTGTTTTAAGATGTTCTTTTTTGATATAGATGTATTAAGGCTGATGTTTCCAGCATAACCAAAATTTGTGTAATCTAGAAATAAATTCCATCTGCAAATACTCATTATGCAATATGGAAATTGCTCTTAAGAGCTTACTGTTTGTATCTATAGGGACACAACATGGATAGGTGTTTATGACCACATGTGTCTCACATTTAACGGTAAAATAGATAACAACATCCATTCAGCACGGAGTGATTTAAAATACATTTAATTCCCAAATGTTAGCTTTGCTCGGAAAAATATAAAGCCTTTCTGGTTAGAGAAGAATTTATGGAATGATGTTTTCAAGGTGACTGTAGTTGATGTTGTATCTTTACTTGAATGAATGCTCCCATGGACAGTAATGATGATAAACAGGGTTCACAGCAGTGAACTCTTGTCTGAGGAAAGGCAACTCTTGTCCCCAGCTTCTAGGAATTGGGACTATGGTTTCTGAATCAGGTACACATAACACACACACACACACAACACACACACAACACACACATACACACACACACACACACACACACACACACACACACTCCATCTCACCCCCCTACCATCCCAATAGTTGGTCCTGAACACTTCCTGGAATTTGGCTGGAGTTCAGAAAGAGGAGAGGGGTAATAACACCTTCTAAACCATTGCAGCTCCAAGGTTGAAAGATCATCTACATTTGGTAACTACTTTAGGTGTATTTATTCATGTCTTCATTTGTGATTCATTTATTCATTTCCGTCTAATCTCTTGCTCTCACACAGTCCAGCCAAACTGTTTCCTGAACGTTTTTCATGCCTCTTGTATCTCTATGCTATTCCTTTTCTATCTAGAGTATTTATGTCTCTCCTCCTACTTAGCCCCTCTCTTCAGTCTTCACATACCCAAACTCTCCCCATGCTTTCCAGCCCCACTTTAAATGCTTCTTCCTCCAGAAAATCTTATCTAATCATAAAAAAAAACCTTCTACCCACTCTAGAAGGGAACTTCTTCAATTTCTCAGTACCTGATTAAGACAGTGTAACACAGTATATAAGCGCATAACCCCTTATAAATTGCATAGCTTTGGGCAAGATTCTTCTCTGAATCTCAGGCTCTAAATTTATAAAATGGAGCTAGTAATATCTGCTCTGTAGGATTTATGGAAGACTATTTTTTCTTATTTTTCACAATGCTACGGATGGAACTCAGGGCCTCCTGCATACTTAGGCCACCACTCTATCACTGAGATATATTCTCAGTCCTCATGTAAGGATTAAATGGGATTGTATATACTCAGAACTCACAGTTAGTGCCCTACTAATTGTTGCTATCCTTGAGGACAAGGATTATGTGTTCTTCAACTTGTACTCTCTCAGCACTTAGCATGTGCCTGGCTCAGGGTGGATACTATGGGATTGTTTGTGGAGTGAATGAGCCCCCTTTAGTAATGGGAACATGGTGGAGGTGAGGAGTCCTTTCCATGACTTCTGGGAGGTAATCTGTTGTGTTTGTCACTTGCTTTCCAGTGGCTTCCTTAACAAGCTACAATAATGGAGCTGCTCATTTTAGATTGTAGCAGAACTGCCTTCTCTGTTTCTAAATCAGGGATCTGGTAGAGCAATGCAAACTGGGCCCTTGGTGCCACATTACAGCTCTCTGGTTATTCTCTGAGCATTTTGCTCTCCTGTGTAGGCCCCGGAGTTCCTCCCTCACTAAGGACTGAGTTCATTCAAACTTTCGCATTAATTGTTAAAACTTTTTCAGCTGGTTTGGTGGTAGTTTGTTTATCCTTGGCCAATGTGACTTCTTTTTCACTCAGTCTCTTTGAAAGGTTCCATAAAGTTTTTGGTACATTCAAAAGATCATTAAATGTTTTATGTGAAAAATAAATGAGAAATTCTTCGGTTTCTCCTAAAGTTTCCCTCTGGTAAAGTCAAGAGGAAAGCATGCATTGTAAATGAACCATAGTTTTTATTTGTTGGGTTTGGGCCTCTCTGCAATTCCTTTTTTGGCAAGAACATGGAGTATATTGAATTCCAAAATGATTTTTCAATCAAACTGCGTTTCTATATTTCCTTAAGAAAAATATTCCTGGGCAAAGGAAGAAAAATCTTCAATGCCAGAGACGTTGGTCAATAGCTTTTGATCACATTTTCAGGAGATAAGGCAAGGATAAATTTAAACATAAATCAGGGAACACTGTGAGTTTGGTCCTTTACAAGTGGAAGATGCTGCTCGGTGGGGTATGGCTTTGGCCACACATAAAAACGGCCAGAATTTTTAAATGGGCAGTGCATCTAGTGTGTGTTGTTGTTGTTATTTTTAAAAACCCATAAATAAGGGCCTGGTGGATGGGTCAGATTGGACATGCAACACTGTGAAATAGTTACATAGACATCTTTCTCATCTATGAGCACCATTGTGCTAGGATAGAGGCAAGAAAGGGTTCACCTGGGAAACTCAGCATTCTACCCCTAGCCTGGTACACAGGATGAACTCACAACGTATTTCAATGTATAGAAAGTATTTGCCTGACAAGAATGCCTCTGTAGAGCACTCATAAGAGCAGGAACAACTCACCAGGCCTTTTTCTACCCTTCTGACTCTTAAGACAATTCTTTCTTAGGAGGCACTAAAGTTTGGAAGCAGGGAGGAGAAAAGGGAAAGATTTTCTTTTTAATTTTGTTCTTTCTTCCCTATCCACTTAGGAACTATTGATATCCTGACAGACTTTAAGGCTTTTGTTTTTGTTCATTGTTATCACTTTGAACAAATCTATTTCTCAAGCCCCAAAACCAGACTTGAGCTACATCACAGGATCCAGCAGTATCAATATTCCCCCCTTGGTCTTGTTTATCTGGTGGTGAAAGGTAAGGTGAGGCTAAGGACCTGAGACCCTCTCTGTAGGAGGAAGCAACTAGGGCCATGTTTTTGCCTAAAGTCTGCCCATGGTCCCTAGCACAAACCAGCGAGTCTTATTTTCAAAGGACACTACAGCTATGTATGAGTATTATGTTTGATACTCAGTGTGATCTTAGTAGATTTCCAAAATCTTTAGCTGTGGTAAGATTTTGGAATGGTCAAGAGGCAAGCAGTGGTACCAGTACATGCCTGACTCCCATTTCACCAACATGTGGGTAGAGTTTTTCCTGTCATTTATTTAAAAGTGAAAAGCCAAAGTAAGCCCTAGTGCCTCCAGCTATTAACAAAAGTGGCTGCTTCCCAAGTTCCATCCTAGTTAATTGCACATGCATGGCAAAAATGACCTTAATGATGGCAGAGGGCTCTTCTCTCTCATCATATACCTTGGTAAGGTGCTAGGAATGAAGTGCAAGTGATCCAAGAGAGGTAATTCAATTCAGCCAATTATTTCAGCTCAACTCACAGATATTTACTGAGTAACTCCTTTGTACTTAGCACATGTTAGGCACAATGAGGATAAAGAGGCTATATATTTAATCTGTACCTGCTCTGGAGGAGGGAAGGAAGACCCAAAAGGACCAGAGTATTTGGAATTAATCCTGTACACAGAGTGATGAGGCATTGGTGGCTTGTGCGCAGAATTGTAACAACTGCTCCCAAAGTATGCCTTTAGGTATTTTTGTAGTGCTAGTGTGGAGGTCAGGAGAGAGCAGCTAGGATAACAGAGGGCACCAGTGTTGAGAAAGCCTGATTTGCTGTACTGGGATATGAAAGATGTGACAGTTTGTGCATCTTTGCCTAGCACCTCCCATACATGTGAAATCCCACAGTTTAATGGAAAGGATATAAACCATCTGCAGCAACATATTTGTTTAAAAAGAAGACACCAGCATGAAGACTTAGCAACTTTGAACCAGTCGAAAGAAGAGCATCTGCCTGATATTTTCGTAGTGGTTATATTGTTCATCTTCCATTCTTCTTATGGTTTGTGTTACTAGCATATTTGTGTTGCTTCTGCCAGAAGCCTTATGATAAAGAACTTATAAATTATCACTGTAGAGAGGAAAATATATAGAATAAAAGTTCCATGTAGTTTTGGTCCACTGCCATGTACAGTTGAAGTGCATAAGATTTTGAAAGGTCTTTTACATTTGAGGACCAAGGGAGTTTACAAAACTCCCATCCCTGTTCACTTTTTCATGGAATGCTTATATTTATTTAGCACCTAGTACATGCCAGCCTCTATGTTAAATGCTTTCACATGGCCTCACAGCAACCCTCTTTTATAGGTGAGAAAACTGTCCCAGAAAAGTTATACAACTTAATGGAAATGTGAATTAATGTGTAGGGGAGCCAGTGTTGATAGTTATGTTTATTGGCTCCAAGTCTAGGACTTTTACCATGATACCACACTTCCTCCAGCTCTGATCCATTTCATACTTCATACTTCTAGAGTGTACACAGTATAAGTCACTGTAAAGGAACTCGATTTTGTGACTTACTCATGAGCAACGTTTGACATTTAAACAAAACATTGGCCCTGTTGAAATGGAGTTTGAGACTGTGTGTTTGATGACGGGGGTGGACATTTTGAGAAAGAATTGGGTATTAACTGGGCAATGCCAGCCCAGAAAGATTGACCTGATCAGCTACTAGACAGCATGGAGTCAAAAAGTATCTTTAGATAATAAGGAAGGACTATAATGAAAATGACATTAAGAAGGAAGCAAAGATATACTTGTCTTGCTTTGCAATTTTTTGTCCCAGCTAGAAACAAACAGTGCCATCAGATTTCTTGCTGCAGATAGATTCCTATCACTTTTCTGGATCCATCTCTCCTAAAAGGCTGTTTGGGCTGCTGGCAGAGTTCAAGATTGATAAATGGACCAAACTAACAGTGGCAGGTCACTCCAGGGTGAGCCTAAATCCCAGACTTAATCCTAGGATCCCTTTAAGCTCCATTACCTCCTCTGCTAAGGTATGATTTCATAATTTGGAGGAGACCTAACTCCCTGGCACACTCTCTCCAAACTAATTCTAGATGCGGCCTGGAGCAAGAAATATGACCTGGCAAAATGATTGGCTGGAGCCCCACCTGTTCCCACAACTGGGAATGGGAAATAGGGTTGTGCCTGGATCACTACAATAATCATTAGTGCCTGGGACTAGAGTTCAGGCTAAGGAGGCTTCAAATTTAGAGGACTCTTCAGAAAATGAAATACCAGGTAGACTGATCTGCTCAAAGAGATAAAGCAACTGCTTGCACTTTATTTTGAAACTGCCCATGTGCTAATTTTTTGGTTTTCCTTAGTATTAAAATTATGAGAAACAACAATTTGATTTGTATCTGAAAACCTCAGATCTAGTATTTCAAAATAGTTGCTGGAACTTAATATTATAACATTTCATATTTTTAGATTTATCTCTTACCTGTAACCATTTGTTTTATTTTCTCTTTTGAGCAGAATTTGTAAATCTCATCATTTTAATGTTTCTCATGGTAACTACAACTAGCTATGGTGAATGTATATTCCAGCTCGGTGTAACTATCTAGAAGAAAATCAGTTGGATTTTTTCCATTAAAGATAGTTGGTTTCAACAGAGAAGTTCTTTTGTCTTTTTGTCTTATAAACATAGAATTAGATAGCTTGTCTCTTTTTTCTTCAAGTGTTTTGAAACCCTATAATCCAGCTTCATTCATTGGTTCCTGAACACATTTTGAATACACCTAAACTCAGCCTTGCATAATTCTCCCCTACCCCTATTCTGGTATAGCAATATATTTCAGTTGTCCTTTTCCTTTTTCCCTCTTCTGGACCATTTCCTTCTCTTGGTCCCTGAGCTGGGACCTATATAATCTCATTTAATTACCTGTACAATCCTGTAAAGGAATGGTATTGTCCCTTTTGCAAATTAGAAAACAGCAGCTCAGATTTGAAGGACTGTGGCCTTGTAGCTAGTAAGGTGACCTGGAATACTCACTCTCTCATGCTAGATCTCTCTCCAGATCCTAACATTCCTATGATGGTAGGGTCTTGATCTCCATTTTTAACTAATCCTATGGAAATAGGCTGGCCTCTAATCAGAATGGACCTGCCCATGGCAAATTCCATCTAAATCCTACTGTACTATATTAACAACATTGCAGATAGAGACTTAGGCACAGACATTGAGTAATTTATTCTTAAGTTTGGGATAAATCAGCAGGAAAATCAGGACAAGAACTTAATACCTCTGAGGGGAACTGGACCAGGCTCAGACTGCCTCCTTACTTTAATGCTGCTTGGAAAAATTCTCGTGACTCCTTTGCCTTTTTTTACTTCACATAAATATTCCAAGATACCCAAACGTTTTTCAGGCACTATTCTTATTTTTTTAAATTTCTCTTAAAGTTAAACCAGAAACCCTATATGTGTGTGCATGCACATATTTTACAACTGTCTGCTTCATGCACTGTGGCTTGAAAGCCTTCCATATTATTTTGATTGAATAAATATTTTCATAATCACCCAAATGGTACGGTTCATGCTTTTGTCATCAAATATAAACTATATTTCTTAATGGAAAAATGTTCTTGTTTTGGAGCAGTGCCAAAAACTGTCCAAAGAAGATAGTTGAAGTTGGCTTCCTAAAATATGTGTGTTGCTAAATTATCAGGTGTTCAGTAAGGACTACAGAACTGATTTTTAATTCCTATTGAAATTTCTCCAAGTTTTAGCACTTGTGCACTTTACATGCCTTTCTCATAATTAACATAAAGAAATTAACATCTTACAAGCTTCAATATTTGATGCCATATGAGTCCTGAGGATATTTAAAGGAAGAAGAAATGTAAATAGGATGAAATTCTTAAGCAAGATTACTGATATGACAGGACTAAAGAGCTTGGGAGTGTGTGAAAAGTGCCTCTTTTCTTCCCTTTAATAAGTCCATTACTTGCACTTGGGCATATTTTAAGGTTCTTTTCATGCTGAGTGTAGAGTTGAGCATGCTTTGCATTTCAAGCTTTGTCTATGAATCAGTAGAAGCCAAAGTTATTTCTGCTTTAAAATAACAGGAGCCAGGAACAGCTAATCTCTTTTCATTCTGAGTTCCTTACATTATTTTACTGGACAAAGTTTGTGTTGGCTACAAAACAGGCCATTCACAACATCTATGAGAAGGAATTTAGGTAAGAATGAAGAGAGATTGGAGGATGTATAAAGACTCCCTCTCCTGAGGCCATTAAGAAATTCCAAATTGGCACTGTTTTGAATAGTGACATTGCATTAGCCTTGCTAATTTCAGTAATTCAAGCTGATAGCCTGTGTTTACCAACCTTCTGGTTGAAACCTTCCCATCACTACAGCGCTGATGTGCTTCTTAGCTAAGGTGAGTTGATATTTTAAAATAGGTGATAGGGGGAAAGGTGACAAGGCAAGTGGAAAGTTGATGGCAGTCAGCACAAGCACTTCTCAGTCAGAAACTCTTTGGCAAGGGATATGTCTTGAATTCCTCAGTAAGGCAGGTCCTTTACTTTTAGCAGGAATGAGAATATGAGACACAAAGGATTTGTCACTCCCTTATCTCATTGCCTCTGACCTCTTTGATCATTTCTGTTTAGCTTTTAATTGTGTTCATTTCAATAATTGGGAAAAGCAAGGAAACCCTTCCAAGTTTTTTAATTGTATTTTTAATTGGCAAATAATAATTACAGGTATATGTATTTATGGGTCATGATGTGGTGTTTCCATATATGCTTGTAATGTAGAATGATTAAATCAGGATTTTTTTTAACTAGCGGGAACACATTTGTTCTTCATTTCATAAAATGTGCAAAGAAACTGACAGACGGCTAATGGCAAAAGCTCCAGAGGAAGGGAACTCCTTTTTAAAGGAGTGTACATTTAAAAGACATTCTTCTAAATCTCTCTTGACTAACTGGCATCTCGCATCATGCTGGAAAAATGTACAGAGGGAAATCTTCAGAGCCTCACAAGCTGAGAAAGTAGAAAGATTGCCGAGTGTTTGAAAGGGTTTAGGGTTTCATTTGAAGAGCAGCTGCACCCCACCGTGCCTGCACTCAGATACACTGAAAGCTAGCAAGCCAGGCAGGCCCTTGGAAATGGCCCCAAGTGCAGTGATAGCGAACTTCTGGTGACAGGGCATGGCTGGCTGGCAATCCTGGCCTTCCACACATCCGGCCCAGGGTTATTGACTTGGGTTTCCTTTCAGCCAGCAGTGAGACCAAAGTACATCTCTCCCTGACCACTTTGGCTCATCGAGCTCAAAGATGAGACAGAGACACAGACTGAGACAGCAACACAGAGAGAAACAGAAAAAGAGAGCATGAGAGATGTTCTTAGATTCCAGTACAGTGTTTCAGAACCAGAAAGGTTCACAGTTTTCCCAAGTATAAAATAACATTTTGTGTTTGTGCAGCACATTAAAGTTTAGAAATAATATTTACACATCTTGCTTCATTTGATAGGCAGGACCATGTCATGCAAAATAATAAAGTATTCTCTGTATACAGGCAGAGCAATAGAAGTCAGTGGATCAGTCTTTCCCAGGTTTCTCTTTTCAGAACCCTCAACAGAATCTGCCATAGTTCAGAATTCCCCTGGCACTTTATTCCTGCCTCGCTTGTGGCACATAACACATTGTAACTTGGAGTACAGATTGTTTTGTAGTCAAATCATCTGCCTCACAAAACAGAGAGCTTCTGGAGGCCAACACTGAGTTTTCCTCTGCCCAGTATGCACCCTGGCACCTAGCAGGATTGCTGGCAAACTAAGGGCCCAGTTCCTGTTCATCACTGCTCCTCTTAACACCTATGTAAATGGAGAACTCCCTGAGGGCTGGCTCAATGGCCTACCCTGCATCCCCAGAGCCTGGCTGCCTGGTTCCTAATATATCAATAAATGTTCCTAGCACTCAATAAATATTTAATGAATTAACTAATTACATTGTTCTAAATATACTTAACATGAGCCCTTCTGTTCACCTGTGGCTGCTACACCCACCACTCATCTGCTTCAACAGATTATTCATGATCACAAATTGAATCTGAAATATCTTATAAAGATTCAGGTAATAGTAACAGAGACCAGGATTCAGACTTGGACAGATTTTTCCCAAAAAAGCATTTCAAAAGGGCAATGGCAAGAGTTAAAAGAAGCTTTAAGAGGACGGAGAAAAAAATAGGTGAAGGCAGACGGAAAGAGACTGGTAGGTGAAGACGCTGCCTGAGCCTGTTTTGAGGACCCTGCACCCTCTAAATGCTGCCTGGCTGGCCGGGGCATGAGAAAGGTGAAACCAAAATTGAAAAAAAATAATCAAATTGAAAAGGGGCCTCCTAAACTTGGTCTTAGCCTTAATAGTATAAGGAAAAAAGATTTGAGGATTACTTACCTTGTTGTTAGTCAAAAGGGGGCTTCAGATTTCTCCCCTGGGTGACCTAAACTGTAATCTGTCTCTATAGCCCTCTGTTAATACTAATTCCATTTGTGAGGAAATTATAGTGACTGGAGAAGCTCGACTTACTTCCTGTAATCTCTTGGCAGAGAAATTTAAACGACAAGCAGAAATTGCTGTCCAACTGGAATTCTGCATGGCATAGAGACAACAGATTGGGACAAATCAATTCAAGAAAACAATCTTTATTTAAAGGGAATGCATCTTTAATTGTAGTAATCCCCTTAGTAAATTGCTTTCTCTGGTGACATTGCATACCAATTAGTTTGTTCATTTTGATTTTCCTGTTACATTGTTGTTTGTTGTTCATAGCATCGTGGTTTGTAGGCTAAGCTGTGCACTTACTACTGGCATTAAAAACTCTCCATCAGATACTGTCTGTGGGTCTCAGGACCAAAATATCACCCCTCTTGGAAGTGAATCAAGTGTCATTAGACAATTATATTTTCTTTAACATTTCCTCAAAAGACCTATTTTCCACCCCCTTATTCATTTGCATTCTTTTCTCTGAGAAGTATTCCCAACATCTTAAAATTGTGAAAATAAAAATGAAATACCATTAATAGGGCCATCCAAGAGCCATCATGGTAACTTATACACAAGGGTTTTCTCCACAATCACCTTATATAACCTAGTGTCATGGTGGTTTTCCTAATGAAAAAGCAGCCTTTTAGTTGGGTGTAGTGGTATACATCTGTAATTCTAGCAACTTGGAGACTGAGACACGAGGATTGTAGTTTAAGGCCTACCTAGGCAACTTTCTGAGGCACTGTCTCAAAATTTTAAAAATATGGGCTGCGGTTGTGGCTCAGTGGTAGAGCACTTACCTAGCATGTGTGAGGCACTGGGTTCCATCCTTAGCACCCCATAAAAATAAATAAAATAAAGGTCAATTGACAACTAACTTAATTCAATTTTTTTTTAATGTTACAAAGGACTGCAGATGTAGCTCAGTGATAAAGCGCCCCTGGGTTCAAACCCCAGTACTAAATAAAAGAAAAAAGCACCCACTTGCCAAGTTACATTGAACAGTGAGTGGGTCACTGAGACTCCCAGTTTATCTTCTGCATCAGTTGTACCCTGGTGGATTTTTTTGTATTTTTGAAAATGCATAGTTTGTTTTAAAGGAGTATTTGTTTTTTAATAGATGTTGCATTAGGATGATAACATTATAAGGTAATCCCTCCAAATTCCTTAATACTGTGATATTTCCCTGATATCCTTTGTATTATATTTTTTAGAAAAAAAATGCATTAATCTTCCTTCTCTCAAAATCTTTTTCTCTAACTATTCTGTACAACCTTCTGCCTTCGTGTCCTGAACCTTGTTCTCCCATATGGCCTCCATTCCTACATGCCAGGGTTAGTCTAGGAATATACCCTATAGAAATATATCACATACCAAAGATAGATAGATAGACAGACAGACACATATCTATACAAGGATGTTCACTGAAGCACTTTTGATACAGGGAGGGATTATAAACAACCTAAATGCCTGTCAGTAAAGAAATGACTAATTGTGTTATATTATCCCATGGAATTCCTGGCAGTGTTTAAAAAGAATGTGGTAGTTCTATGTGTATTAACATACAAAGATTCCCAAGACATTATAGTCTGAATACATTTATGCAAATGCATAGAAAATGCATTTACCAGTAATTGCCCTTGGAGAGTTCTGGGAGAGGGAACTATAAAGTGGATTTTTTTTTTTTTACTGTATATACTTCAGGTATTGTTTGAATCTTTTGCTTTGAGAGCTATTCATATGCTGAGTAGTTTAAAAATTAACAAAACAAAAGGATTCTCTAGAGTGGAAGAAGGTTTGGAGGGAAACAAGATGGAGGTCATTTCAAAAGTCTAGGTGAGAGGTAGTGAGAATATGATCTAAGCAGTAACAAGCAATGGTGGTTGAAAGGAGAAGGATTCACAAAATATCCAGGGAACAGAATTTATAGGATGTGGTGATTAGTTCGATCTGGAGGAAGAACAAAGAACAATCTAGGGTTCCCAGTAGGTTTCTAGCTTGAGAAACCTGGTTAGTAGTAAAAGCATTCACTGAAGGGTTAGGGCAGGAACAAGACAGGGTTGGGGTGGGGAGCAATTAAGGGAAGAGAAATGCTGCATTCAGTTTGTGGCACGTGGAGTCTGATTGCCTGACTGACATTCAAGTGGGAATGGCCTAAGGGCAGTTAGAGCCCAAGAAAGATCTCTAAACTAGAGATAGATTTGGAAATCCTCAGTGACAGATAAAACCAGGGGTACAGATGAGAGCATCCAGGAACAGTTGTAAAGTGAGAAGAGTAGAGGATAGAGGAACAGATGTGAGAACTCCCATCTTTAAGAACCAAGCAGAGAAAAAAGAGCCCTTTAGGAATATGAGAACAATCAGAGAGGTAGGAGAGGAACCAAGCGGAAGCAGTGTGAGAAAGTGAAGAGGACACCAAGTTTAAAAATAGTATTGGATGCTGCAGAGAGCTCAAGATGAAAAACGTTTTCTGGTTGTTTGTAAAGAATCCATTGAGGTGGGAGGATTAGATGAACTCTAGATTGGGCGAAGGGATGGAAGGGGCAAAGGGGTAGGAAAGGTGGTGGGATGAGATGGACATCAATACCCTAAGTACATGTGTGAAGACATGAATGGTGTGAAAATACTTTGTGTACAACCAGAGATATGAAAAATTGTGCTCTATATGTGTAATATGAATTATAATGCATTCTGCTGTCATATATAACTAATTAAAATTTAAAAAAGGATCCATTGAGGGATATTATAAACCAACATGAGGGATCTTTTTTAAAAACTTTCTTTTAGTTGCCGATGGACCTTGATTGATTGATTCAATCATTCATTTATTCATTCATTTATTCATATGTGGTGCTGAGAATCGAACCCAGTGCCTCACCCATGCCAGGCAAGCAGTCTACCACTGAGCCACAACCCTATCCCAGCATGAGGGATCTTCTAGTGCTGATTAAATTGTTCTAAAATTGCATTTTGATGAGGGTTGTATATCTTGTAAAATGACTAAACATCATTGAACTATACACTTGAATTTACTTGAAATGGATTAATTTATGGTATGTAAATGATATCTTAATAAAGTTGTTAGAAATATAAATAGGGAGTGGCTGGGGTAATAATAGCTCAGTGGCAGAGCACTTACCTAGCATGTGTGAGGCACTGGATTCAATCATTAGCACCACATAAATAAAAATAAAATAAAAAATAAATAAAATAAAGGCATGCTGTTCATCTACAATTATAAAAATTTTTAGATTAAAAAATATATAAATAGGGAAGATACATTGAAATTTAATTTGAGGCAAACTATGATTCCAAGGAATAATTTCTAGTATAATCTCCTCTTCTAAATTAGGAAAAGGAAAAGCTCTATGAAAGAAATTTACAAGAAGTATATTAGGTTACTAATTGTCACACTTTGATCCCCCACCCTGTGATATCAATACCAAGTTCACGTATTTGATTTGCTTTTCACCAAGCCATGAATATTATCACAGTATGTCTTATTCTCCTTTGGATACTTACAGATTGGTCATCATAGTTATTTTTATTATATATTTCCAGAAGTTAAGAGTGGCAGTCTATAAAGCCCCAATTTTTATCTGTTTTTGTTTGTTTACATTTTAACATATTTGAACATGAATTCTTTATGACTTTGCAATAATTGAGATTTTGGCTTGAAATCTCATCTCTCATTTTATGTTATCTCCATGATGCTTTGTCCCTCTCAGCCATTTTTCTTCTTCATTTAAATTAATCAATCACACAATGTATTTGTCTTGGTTAGTGGGCACATTTGATGTATTCTGTAGCTAGGTAAAAACAAAGTGGAAAACTTCTGTCCCTTCTCACTTACAAGGCACCAGAGCTGCCAGTGACCATACTTAATTGAAGTGCTTATTTCTTGCCAAGTGCATCTTCTGTTTATTTTGGCTCAATGTCTTCCTGTTTTTTCCTACTCCTCCTTAGTGAAATGGCTGCAACCGTTTATAGTAGTATATTCCTTTTTCCCTTCTACATCTTTATAGCAGTGGGTTTGGGCCACTTGGCAACTATTCACTTTTTCTGCCCTGCCTTTGTACTCACCTACTTTGTTCTAATGCCCACAGAGCTATTTGTATGAGGACCATCCAGCTTTTTCTCTTCAGTTGCCTTCCCATCGGGTCTTTCCAATGTGTGTTTTAATCATCTTTCCAAACTGAATCGTCTCCATTTGATGACTCTTCTTTTCTCCCTCTGTATCCTGAGTGATCGTATTGCATGATTGCCCTGAGCACAATGTCTAATACCTGATATATATTTACATTATTTCTGAGACTCAACTCTTAGTAAACTGGATGGCTTACATGCTTCTTTCTCCCCACCCTAGGCAAGTCAGCATTCATACCCCTAAAATTTTGTCTGGTTTGTTAACTCCTTGGGAAACTTAAAGCCTTCTTCTCTAAGCTAATCATGGCCTCCAAAAGACACTGCTCTCTTTCTTTGAGAAAGGATCCAAAGCAGATTCTTTGAATTGCTCTCTAAGCATTGTGTCAAAAGGAGGTATGCGAGGGTCACTTTAACCTTTATCCCTTCACCCTTCATCCCTACCATGAGACCTCTCAAGACCTGAATGAAATTCTAGACTCTCAGGGCTGAAAGGGTCAGCAGAAGCTATTTACCTTCACCTCCCCAGTCTGATCCATGTTTGAATCCCTTCACCAATATCTCGATCGAGTGGTGTCCAAATTTTTGTGGACCACCTCCAAAGGTAGACCTCATTACCTTGGGGCAGCCTACACAGTTTCAGATTGTGCTAATTATTAGAAATTCTTTATTGCATTCAAGTCCAGTTTGCTGATGGCACTCTTAATTTCTTTTAAGTCCAATCATTTTCCCATTATGAGAAAAACAATACCACAAAACAGCAGTAACTAAAATGGCATGGGTATAGGATAAGAAGAATCCAAGCTAGAGAACGAGAGAAGACAAATAACAAAGAGGACATGGGCACATACCAGGGGCAATATGTCAGAGAAATAGGTCTGTGGGCAAATGAGGGAAACTGAGGTGAGAAACAGAAATGGTGCTGAGAGGTAAACAGTAGGAGAATGGAAACACTGATGTAAAACTAAGAAGGGAAATATTGGAACCTTTTCTAGAAGAAATGGAACCCAAAACAGAAAAAGCATCTTCAAGGTTCAAAACCCAAGCTTGCCCTCTGCCTAAGGATATGGAAAAGAGCACTGTGGAGACAGGAGAGAGTGTTTAGTAGAGCTGTGACTAGATGGAAGAGAGGAGAATAATTGGACACAGGAAATTAGAGAGCAATGGAAAGAGAAAAAGAAATGAATAGAGAAATGGAAAAGGAGGGGGAATGAAAACACAGAACTTTTAGGTTAAAGAATTGTATTTATTCCTGTGCCAGCACGTAATTGTATTTTTCTGGCAGTCATCCCACAGACCTCTGCAAAGAGAAAGGGGTGCCGGCTTGTGTCACTGCAGGGATTGAAGTCTTATTGCTTTGTACTATTACAGCCAAATGATGGACTTCATTAATGAGGCTCTATTTTGATGTCACAGAGACAGGCATTGAAACTTCAATCACTAGCAGCTCCTACAACTTGGGAATCAATGGTGATGGGAAGGATGGGGTGTGGCCTAGGGGTGGATAGATTGTGAGGCAGAGGACAAAGTTATGGGAACACAATCATAAAGGTTCCAAGTGAGAAATGAATGGAACCTGCTCACCAGAAAACCTGTTTCCTGCTCAGCATGTCACACAGAATACTGGCATGTGTCAGCTGCTCACATAGCAAGGCATCAAGTTCCAGGCAGCAAAAGGGAATAAGAAAATAATCTTTGTGGATTCCATCCCCAATGAGGGCAGTAAGCTGATGCTGTGGGTCATGAAAACTGGCTATTGCTCAGCAGTGCCTTGGAATCTAGAGGTCAGGGTTTGAGCCCTGCCATTTGCTTCCTGAGCTGCCCACCAGTGGCCCTGCCTTTGTCTTGCCTTCATCATGGATCAGTGGTGGATCCTTCTCCTAAGAAAATCAGGTAGTAAGAATTGACTCCTTAGGAAGGGTGTCATATATGGAAATATCCCTTCACCTGCATACTCTCTGAAGGCTGAAAATACATGTTCATTCATGCAGCTGTTGATCCATGCATTGAGCCAGTCAACAAGCCTGTTTTTAAATGTCTCTAAGCCAAATATTGTGTGGGAGCTACAGAAAGGAGTGTGACTCGTTTCTTACTCCAATGAGGCTCAGTCCAGTGGAGGAGAAGAACACAGAAAAAACTAACTCTGAGACAAATGGAACTTAGTGCTGTAATAGAAGTCCCAATCTAATTGGGGCTAAGATGAGAAGGGAAGGCTTCCTAGAAGAGGTCATAGAAGCTGAGGCTTACAAGATACCATTGGGGATTTAAAGAAAAGGGAGAGAGAGAGAAAGAGACCATCCGAGCTGAGAGGCTGAGAGACCACCATGAAGAAAGACTTGGGAACTTCAGAGTCCTGGGCATTATCAGCCTTGGTATGACTGCAGTATATGATGCCTGGGGGAAAATACATGGGCAGTTGAAACTGAAAAGGAAATAAAATGAGATAGAGAAGCCCTTGGATTCCCTACTAAGGGATTAGGACTCTATCCCACATGCAGTCATCAAAGGATTTGAGGAAGAGAGAAATGTACTGCAGCATGTGTTTTAGGAAAGGAGTGTTGTCTTGTTCCAGCTCTCAGAATAGAACATTCCTTCTCCTATACAGCAGTGGGCCATTGGAGAGGAACTAGCATCCTGTATAGCTGAGGCATTGAGTGCTGGGGATTAGGCCTGAAAGAAAGAGGAGAAATGGCTAGCCAGCCTCCAGTAAAAGAGGACATGGAGCCTGTGTGAGTATGAGAATGCACACTCACTGTCAGCCCAGAGCTACAGGTGGATAGGTAGGTGGATGGAGCCAGGATATTAACATGTGTCTCTAAATAAATTGAGAGGAAAATAGTCCAAATTTCCCAAATCTTGTTGATGGTGAGGGAAGAAATTCATAATTTGAGAGTATTTCAGGAACAAATTTAGATACAAAAACTTAGGGAGGGTTTTCATCTTTCATTTTTGAGGATACATGCCTGCTATTGGTTTTTGACCTGAGATGTTCCCACACTCTGAGTGTTTTTAGGGACTTAATTGTGATCCTTTAGCTGTTGTGTAAGTAATTTTTCTTGTGGTTGGGAATTACCAGGATATTACAAACATTTTGATTCTCAGGTACATTTTTTTTTTTTGTAAGATCTACCATGGCTCATTAAAAATAGAAGCTTACCAGATTTTGAGTTCCCCCATCCAAGTAAAGCCTTGTTACAGTTGATGAAGCCCTGATAACTTGGGCTCTGAGGGAGTACAAGGCCGTTCCCTTTGTCCTCTGATCCCTTAGCAATAATGAGATTTGGCTACAATGGATGACATTTTGTGTTTTCCACGTCCTCAGAGTTCAATGATGCATATGTCTATGGCTGCGTCTTGCCTGAGATTTATGTTATAATCTGAGCTCCATGAATTTAAGCCATTAAACAATTAAAAAAAATTTGTAGTTGTAGATGGACAGAATGCCTTTATTTTCAATGTTATATAACAACAAAGTAACATTTATTTCTCATATATGTTATTTGTTTATTCTTATGTGCTGCTGAGGATGGAATCTAGTACCTCACACGTGCTAGGCAAGCACTCTGCCACTGAGCTACAGCCCCAGCCCCATTAAACAATTTTTTAAAGTTATAAAAAGAGTATACTCTTGTATTTATTGTTTGTAAACATAATCTCAGTTAAGCATCATTTCTGTGAGTTACAAAAGCAAATGTAAGTTTCCTGAAGTTGCATACAATTTGTCTTTTAAAATTAAGCCTCATTAATGTTCTTGACAAAAATTGCCCTCTTCCCCATTCTTAGTTGAAGAGCCATATCTGCAATTCCGTGAGTACTTAATCAGCATCTATTTTTATTCTTTTGGACAAATTGACTTGAGTTTTAAAGCACTGAAAAAGTACCATTCTGAGGGGAGGGCCTTGGTATCTCATACATTCACATGGGCTTCCTTCCAAATGGTAAGATACCAGAGTATCAGTGCACTTCCTTTAGGGATGGGGGATTTTGTGTATCAGATATCATTATCTCTTGGTTTCTAGTATAAGATTTTTTTAATCGTACTAAAATATATATGACATGAAGTCTGCCATTTCCACCATTTTTAAGCCTACAATTCAATGGCATCGATTACATTCTCAATATTATACAACCATCACCATTATTTCCAAAACTTTCATCCCAAAAAGAAACTCTGTGACCATTAAGCAACAACTCCCCCTGTCCCCACACATACTCCTAGTCCCTGGAAATGACTAATCCAGTTTCTCTCTCCATAGATTTATCTATAATAGACATTTCATGAAAAATAAAATCATATACTACATGCTATTTTTAAATGGCTTCTTTAACTTAGCATAATGTTTTTGGGTACATCCATGCTTTAATGTGTATCAGAACTTCTTTTTTTTGTCTAAATAATAAAGCACTGGATACATGTACCCTCAAACTTTTTCCATGAATCCACATCTACTACCAGTTTTTTTTCAACTCAGTACTGCCTGAAGTTGGGTCTATCTAGCCATCCTACTGAAACTTCTTTTAAAAATAACCCATAATCTTCTAGAAGATATATTTAGCAGCTGCCTCTCAATCCAGAGTTTTCTTGACCTCTCCATTACATTTGACCATGTTAACCCCCTCCTCTTTAAAATGTAATAATAGTAGTTCATTAATCAAAAAATCTCTCTTCCCTTGTTTTCTCTGAGCCAGTTCTTTTCATCTTTGCCCCCTGGGGCCTAGCTAAATACTGTGTGTGTCCCCAGCTTCTCTTCTTCTACTGTCTCTCATGTCCATCACTTATGGGAATGAAATAAGCTTTCCTGTGGGAAGTAAAGACTTTGATGAACTGATTCATATGGAGCTTTAGGTAGCCTCAGGTAAGAAGCACCTGTGGACTTGAGAGTACTAGCCATGACACTCCTGAGAAAGGCAGTAGTAATGCTGCTGAGGCTGGTGGAGGGGGGGCCAGCACCCACACAACCCACTCCTACTCTCCAGGTTTCCAGGATGGGACTGTTCTGTTTCTGGGAATATGATTTTACTTATGACACACCCAAAGAAGTTTAGTAGTGGCTCATAAGAAGATTATCCAGTCAAGTGATTTATTATTCTCCAAAGAAGTGATTTTATTTTGTTTTCTTTAATGGCTAAACAAAATAGTGAAGCATACTTAGCAGTTGAACCCCTGGAAAACATTTTATATTAGAAAACTCAGCAAGCTGATCCCTAGTTGAAATAGTTAATGGGGTGTTCCCCTCCTAACAAGGAAGTTGCCATAGAAGAGTCTATGTTAAGTCCCTAAGCAGGAATTTATACAAGAGGCAGAATCTCCAGTGTGGTAGTCAACAAAGCCCAGGTAACCAAAATTACCTAACAGTGCTATTAAGATCTTTTCACCAAAGTCCTCCATCTATCAGGGAAGAGCAAAACCTTGCTCTCGAGGACCTGGGGTGTAACTTGAATGTCCGGCTAACCAGGCAATGTTCTATGACATCTTCAGCCACTTTTCAAATAGTGCATTTCTACTTATCATACAGCCTTGAATGTTTTAGTATAAAACCTTGTGGTCCTCCTAAATCCGTAGAAAGTAGTATGCATGCCTTTATGTTCCCACATTCCACTGCAGTGTAACCTGAAGCTATACATATTGCAGATTGAGAAATAGGCCTAGAAAAAAAAGAGATCAGGCCTCAACTAATGGGGATGTTTGTAGCCTGGAGTTAGCCATTAAAATGAAGTGGGCATCTCATTGTCCCAACCATCTTCCAGAAGATGTCATTGGATTATTCCCAGGTTTTATGGTCATTACGTGGGTAAAATTGGCAGCTCTCTTGTTTGTCAATAAGGCACAATGTGAAATGGACCATTCTAAAAGGAGTCCCATTAGAACAATTGGAAACTAGAGGCCTCAACTGTGCCTGTTCCTCTTCATCTGATCTACGAAGAAAAAAATCTAGATTCCCAGAAACTACAGTATCACTGCAAAGTCACCTTCTTCACTTTCAATGCCAAGTAGTGATGTCACAGCTTACAGTTCACAAAGTAGGGGGTGTTGATGTGGCAGGAAGGAGGATCACGTTGAAGGCAGGACAAGGGAAGCAAGATCTGTTTGGGATTCAGAAGTGAGTGGCAGAGACCAAGGGCATCTGTAGGAATGTGCAGGAGATGAGCACTACTTCAATGAATGCTGTTTGCTTGGAGATTTCCCCCTGGTTTCATTCTCCGGTTGAATGTCCTGAGGTTTCATATATTCATGACTTAAGGGGCCAGCTGTACACAGCAAATACAAAACACAAGGACAGTAGTGTTGCTCTGCTGCTGTATTAGGGCCGATTGAAGCCATCTGCTGGTGCAAGCTTGGTGAGGGAGAAACCCCCATGCTTGGCTCAGCAGCAGCATTCTCTCCCCTGACATTTTGGTGGCAATTCTTCTTGCATGCTGACCTGTAAAGTCTTCCTGTTTGTGTTTTGTGTGGGTGAAACCCCTATAGCAATGCATTGTCCTTCTTGGTGCCCATGCCCTCAGAGGGTGACCATTTGCTTGCTATTTTATGCTCAAGAACCCAGTGTTGTTTTTTTTTTTTTTTTTTTTTTGTACTAGGGATTGAACCCAGGGGCCTTAAGCACTGAGCCATATCCCCAGCCCTTTTTTATTTAGAGACAAGGTCTTACTGAGTTGTTTAGGGCCTCACTAAGTTGCTGAGACTGGCTTTGAACTCGTGATCCTCCTGCCTCAGCCTCCCAAGCCACTGAGATTACAAGCCTGTGCCACTGTGCCTGGCCCCAGTGGCTTTTTAAGGGCCAAAAGGCTTGTTTCACTGGCTGACAGATCCTCTTCAGCTCCCTGTGCTGGCCCACTTGATGTACCACCACTTGATGCATCCCAGATCCAATAACCTCGCCCCCAAAGCCTTGTGCATACTGGCTTCAATGGCAGGTGCAACACCAAGGTCTAAAAGCAAAAGCAAGAGGGTCCAGCATAGATTTATTTATTGCCAGGTTCTCTTATCCGAGATTAGAACAGCTCTAGAAGAAAGAGAGTTCATACCTTGATAGCTGATGAACATCACCATCGCAACAGAAAAAAATGGTCAACTCAGCTTGCACAACAAGGCTGTTAGGGGCAGCCATCTTGGCTACTGTAGGTAGAAGAATGATTACAGCCTGCAGAACACTGTGCCCCTCACTAGCCCCAAGAGCCTTGGAATCAGAGAGAAATAAAACTAGAAGGAAACTGGCAGGTCATCAGTTCAACACTCATATTTGCCAGATGGACAACTGAAGCTCAGAGAAGGGAGAGATTTGTCAAAGGTGAACTGGTAGGACAGTGGCAGAGCCAGGCGTCAAACCCAGGGCTCCAGACCCTGGGAGAGTGCAGCCTCCTGAAGTACTGCACTAGAAGATTCTGAATAAGGATGGAGAGCTCCAATTCTGTGCTTTGCCCAATGCAGAAAAACTTTCCAACACAAACCAAGCCCAGGCGCTAATGACTGACTATTATTTTAAACGGATCATCTAGTATGCAACACAAAGGACATAAAGTCGAAATGAGAGTCAGGGCTGAGTGTGTAATTAGTACAGATTGTTGGGTCTACCCTCTGGGTGTAGTTAAACTGATTACAAATAGAAACAGATTTTTAGATTTAGCATGAAAATCCCCTTGCTGGCCCAGAAGGTTCTCACTGATGATCAACTTTAAGATAGAAACAATTTGTGTACATTTTACAGTATACACCTAGCATAACAAAAATGTATTCTGGAAAATTACTATTAAATATAAAAATATGAATGATTTAAAAGAAAATGGTTTGTAGTGTTTATCATAATACATCTGGTTTTTAGCCAATTGAGAAGTTTTATGATTTGATGTAGCTTTAGCTTGTGCAGTTGTTGTTGTTGAATGTGTGCCACTGATCAATCCCCACATACCATTCCAGAGGCTTCTTGTTTTTTTGTTTGTTTAAGACAAGATGTTTCACAAGTCTCTCCCATTTCGTGTTGTCCTCCATACTGTTAACAATGATCTTTCTGAAAACACAAATCAGATTGTGTGGTTTCCTTACTTAAAATCCTTCAGTGGCTCCCTGTTGCTTACAAATAAATTCTGCATTTCTAATCCTCCATGATTTGACCATTCTTTGTCCTTCCTGCTTTACCTTTCATCACCACCACCCCACACAACATACACACACACACTCATAACCCACAAGAGTGTAGGATCTGTGGTCCTTCACACCATGGATGCTACTTGCTCTTACTGAATATGCCCCACCCACATTCTCCAAGCTTGGTGATTTTTCTCAAAGCAAACCTTCTGCCTTGGTTAATCATTTCTTTCAACCCTGCCATATGTAGTTCAGTCCATTCTTTTTGGTGTAGATCATATCCAAATTGTTTCAAGAAATCTTCCCAGACTCTACTATTTAGAATTTTTCTCCCTCCCCTTCTAACTCATGCTGTTTGTGCCTTTATTTAATCTATTTCTTCTTTGTGCCAAATATCTCATTGGTTTTTCTATTGGTCTGTTGCCCTTGTCAGAGTGTGAGATTCCTTGAAATATACATGAAATCTTTCTCCAGTCTTCTACTTAAGTGCTAGGAACATCATAGACTAGTGTTGTTTGTTGAATTAAATTGGATTATATTGCCTCTGTCCGGGAATAGAAAGAGGAAATATTTGTCTTTGACCAAAATGCTATTTTCTCTGTCTCCCATAATGCTTCCTTGTTATACTAGGCTATCCCCTTCATCTCTAATCCCTGTGATGGTAGCCAAGGCCCAGAGTATGGTTTGATGGGATTCCTGTCTATATACACTACAGGAACACAACTAAGGGGGTGGGTGATAACTTTTGCTGTTGCTGAATTGAGAACCTCGGGAAATTTGTAGCCACAGCTTCAGAAGCATAGGGAAGTAGCATCCTGAATATTTCTGGGCCCTTTGATGATAGAAAACTTGGTTTAGCTTTTCTGCCTGGGGTGTCTAATGGCTTTGGCCATTTTGTTGATCTCTTCTGGGAATAGAACAGATAGGATAAAATTATACAAGCATGGAACATATCTTATTCTAACTAGGACCCCATTTTGGGGGGGATACTGGAGATTGAACCCAGGGTGCTAAACCACTGAGCTACATCCAAGCCTCCCACTTTTTTTTGAGACAGGTTGTTGCTAAGTTGCCTAGGATCTTGATAAATTACTGAGGCTAGATTTGAAGTTGCAATCCTCCTGCCTCAGTCTCTCAAGACATTGGGATTATAGGCATATGCCACCACACTTGACATGACCCCATTCTTGTGGATAGACACAGTAGGGGATTCACTTGTGTATTTTCATGTGTGCATATAAAAATAAAAATAAATAAAAATTTTAAGAGAAGAACTGATAAGATAATTCCAATTCTGAGTTCCCAAACCTAAAGCTCTTTTTACTATTTTACGAATTTTACCTAGGCTGCTTAATCAAGTATATGGTTGACTTTTTGTTTGTTAGTTTTGGTACGGGGTATTAAACTCAGGGAAACTCGACCACTGGGGCACATCCTCAGCCCTATTTTGTATTTTATTTAGAGACAGGGTCTCACTGAGTTTCTTGGTGCCTTGCCATTGCAGAGGCTGGCTTTGAACTCGTGACCCTCCTGCCTCAGCCTTCCGAGCTTGGGATTATAGGAGTGCAGCACTATGCCCAGCTGTATGTGGTCAATTTTATGTGGAAACACCAACTTTTCTCATGTTTTTTGGAAGTTCTCTTTGGCAGTATATATTTTGCTAATTCAGTTTTATTTCCTAAATAGGAACCTATTACTACTTAGTCACTGAATTCTATTTGGTATATAGAATTTTTCAAGAGGCAGGATAGTTTCATATGAGGTTTAAAGTCAGACGTGGATTGAAATAGCACCTCTACCACTTACCAGGTCTGTAAATATAAGCAAAATAATTAACCTGGGCTGAGCTTCCTCACCAGTAAAATAGGAATTTTAATAACTACTTCCTAATATGGTAGAGTTTAAATTAAATGAGATAATGTATATGAATAGTATCATACAATGCATGGCATACCATTGAGGAGTCAATAATTAGAGGTCATTACAATAATTCCCAAAAATAGGGTCCAAGGGATAGAAATTAAAAAGGAGGCCTATGGGCAGAAATAGATCAGAAACTGGTGGATTTAACAGGACTGCTAGGTTTACCATAGCCACTACAGTAAACAAAACTCTTCAGTGTGAGCGGATTATTTGAAGTGCAAAATAAACAGCTGAGTGGTAGCATTAATAGATGTTGTTTCATCTTGATGTTGGGGCATCTTCCAGAAAGGGAATCTGAAAGCCATGCTGAGAGTGCTCTCACAGGTCAACCCTAAAAATACTCCTCTTGACTTAAGTAGAGAAGTTGCTATGAGACCAGGACTGGCCTCTCAGCAGAGTTCAGCCTCGTGTCTCCCCACATTGGAGAAATTCGATCAGGACCTAAGCCTGTGCCATCCTTGCCCACTGACAGCTGACCTCGGCCTTCTTGTGCACCCTGCATAGTTCACCTTTCAGAGAAAGAAGTTTGATTTCCAAGTAGAACATTGCTCCTTGTTCTTTTAATTTTATTTGTGTGTATATATTGGGGGGGGTGTCTAGATTACTGTCTGCTAAATTGCTTTTCCCTGGGTAATAGAGTTCCCTGGAAAACTTGATTTGGTTTATTATCAGCAGTCAGGAAGGAGTTTTTAGAAGTTGTTTTTAGAGGAGTAAAATGTAATAAGATGCACATATATTAAAATTCAGGACATTGTTTCTTTGCACAGTAATGAAAAAGAAATATTATTAATAACAAAAAGGAAAAATATGTCATCAATTATTATAGGAAGATGATTTATTTATTATTGAAAGTAGTAGGAAAAATATCAATACCCATTACATTAAAAAGCTGAGAATATGAACTGTTATGCATTCAGAAATAGAATTAGTATGCTAAAACAAAACAAGTTTATATGTGCTAGTAACCAAATACATGTAAATTAAAGAAACCTTGAGATTATTATCTTATATGAGCTAAAATCTTTTTTTTTTTTCAATTGAGATACAGTAAAATTGACTCGCTTATCACTGCTGGTGGTGTTATTGATTGTAACAACCCTTTTAGAAAGTGGGGTAACAGTCATTGAAATCAGACCCCCTGGCTTTAATCACCTTGACATTACTGCCCACTCTATCCATTGCCAGGCCCTGGTCTGGGGCCCTGCTTTGCCTGCATCTGACCAGCTGAGCCCCACACTTGCTTCCTGTGACTTACTGAGTGTTTCATGCTCTGTAAGAAGAGCTCTTACTTCCTTCCCTCTGTAGAATCCCAGTCATTTCCTCTGGGTCTATTGCTGTTCATCTCAGTGTCCCAAAGGAATCTTTCCATCTCCCTTGGCCACAGGACAGTTGGCTGGTTGATGAGGTTGCTCACATCACATCACCTTCACAAGATATTGAAATAGAAATGTTGACAATAGAGTTTAGAAAAGCCAAGGGAATAGATTTGATCTTTAAGTCCAGAAAAGCAAATCAGAGAAATTGAGCCCTGAGCCAGGGCAAGAAATCTTGAATTTTCTGATATATCACTGTCTGTTCAGATTTGCCCTCTGGCGGACTTTTGCATTACGCCAAGCCAAAGTCTTCCAATCTCTTTTTAGGATCATGAATATCATAAATTTTAGACAGTCAAAGAATGAAAGACCCTTACCCCTTAGCCTTTCCTTACTCTTAATTTGCTAATATCAGTGCAAATCCTATTATTTAATTTAGCTTTGTTGTGAGTGGTCCCCCACCCCAGGGAAGATGAAAGGACCTTATAGATAAAAGAACTATTTGAGAAAAATAAAAGAACTGTCGACAGCAAACTATCCTATCTTCAACCTATTAAAACAAAGTTCTCAGGATAAGGCAATCTATTTGGGATGCAGGCCCTGGAAAAGTACACAGGTAGCCCACAGCACTTCCTCCCCTAGCAGCCCACAAGGACACATGTGTGGTCACCCACAGAGCATATCTTGACACCCGTGACATCTGGTGAAAATGGTCTTCAATTCAAGCACAGCCTAGCCTATAAGGAGATGTTGCAAAGGCCCAGGGTGTGGGTGGGACCAAGGAGATGAGAGGCGTGGCCTGCTCAGTCCACCTTAACCTGATCTCTGGAAGGGACATGTCTAGCTATCTCCTTCCACTGTTCCATACACACATTCTTCTCCTCCCCATTTCCTCGCATTCTTTCTTCCACCAAAAGGAAAGAGACAAAGCTGGGGCTTTCAGAGAGAACAGACAGGTGCTTGAGCTGTGGATAGTGCACACCAGCTGCTGTACATAATTCTGCATTTCAAATCCTTCTTTTCTTTCTTGCAGAACTGGCTTATGATCTGGACGTTGATGATGCTCCCGGGAGCAAGCAACATGTGAATCAGAAGGACAACGAGCTAACTGCCTCCCACAACCTGGGAAACGCGTTTTCCCCAGTGGAGCTGCTCATCAGCATGGCCATCTCTGTGGTGTGCTGCTTCTTCCTGGTGCACTGACTCAGTGCCCAGCACATGCTGCCTTGTGGCACCCGTGGTCTTCCTCACTAAAGGAGACCACTTTCTTATTTTTTTCTATTTTTTTATCTTGTATACCTCCTCCAGCCATGAAGTAGAGGACTAACCATGTGTTATGTTTTCGAAAATCAAATGGTGACTTTATGAGGAGGGTCAATTTTAGTGGTAGTATATAGATTGTCCTTTTGCAAAAAAAAAAAGAAAAAGAAAAAGAAAAATCCCATCAAGTTGTGCCAAATTATTTTCTATGTTTGGCTTCTAGAACATGGTTACCATGTTTCTGTATCCCCCTATCCTCTCTTTCTCTCTCTCTGCATGGATTTCTTTGGAAAAAAAAATAATAAACGTTCAAATAAAAATGTGTTGAGTCTCCTTTTGTACATCGCCATATGCTTCCCTTCCCTCTCGTCTGACTTTCTATTCTGTGTAATCCCATCAGGTGCCAGTGGGGTCCTTAAAACCTACCTTTCTACCATCTTTTGAGTTTCAATCCTTGTTCCCAAGTTCCATTCAAAGCCCCTCCCTCCCAACACACACCCAGGCCACAATCTGTATCTACAAATCTTAGTTGGTGTGTCTTACCTATAAGACCAAAGGTATCCCCAAAGAGTCCCACAGTCTGATCTCTATTTAAAAATTTCTCTTTGCTAAAAATGCTTTGCCAAAGTAGAAAATCCTCTGCATGGGATGTACAAGTTGCATGATTAATAGTCTCCCTTCCTGCAACCTACGGAGGTAGGCAAAGAAATATTTCCCCCAACTTCTTTGCTGCTGTCTTTCCTGTCACCTCTCTCTCTAGGAGCTGCTCATGACAGGACCAACAGTTGCCTCATGTCAGTTTGCATAGTGTTTTAGTCAGCTTTTTGGTCACTATAACCAAGAAAACCTGACAATAACAATTTTATAGGAGGAAAAACTTATTTGGGGCTCACAGTTTCAGAGGTCTCAGTCCATAGATAACCAACTCCTTTGCTCTAGACCCAAGGTGAGCAGAACATCATGGTGTAAGTGTGTGGTGGAGGAAAGGGTTTCCAAACATCATACCAGGAAGCAGAAAGAGAATCTCTTCACTTCAGTCAAAATACAAACCCCAAAGTCAAGCCCCTAGAGACCCACTTCCTCTAGACACACCCTACCTGCCTATAGTTATCACCCAGCTAAACCATCCAACTGAATCAATGTATTCAGTTGAACCAATCAAGACTGTGATAACCCAAACATTTCACATCTAAACTTTCTTTCATTGTCTCACACCTGCACTTTTGGGGGACACCTCATATTTAAACCATAACACATAGTTTGTCACCAGCAAATCCATGATTTATATAAGAAGCAACTCTCACTCTGGGCCTCATGGAGACTTCTTCAACCTTAATTTCTTCAGAAGCAAGGGTTTGTGTACCTACTAGGTTCCAGGTGCTATTCCTGGAGACATTGGCAAAACAGATTCAATAACTGCTTTCATGGAGCTGACGATCTGGCACCAACACTAATTCCAAAACAAGCTTTCTATGAATTTCAGGCCCAGTATTTATTTTTTAAATTTATTTTTTACACACCCAACATCACAAATAATAATGGCACTGATGTTTGGTTGGACATTCTGCGGTGAAGGAACACCAGAAATAACCAACTTACCATTTTTATCATGTGTAAAATCCTGAGCACATTGCCCTTTTGCCAGATCGGCTCAACAGAGGCATTGCTAATTCCATCTAAAGAATGAGAACTCTCACTCCCATTTGATAAGTATGATAAGAATGGCTCAAATGCAGGGAAAAGGCATGGGCAAAGGTCAAGGAATGGACAGGGAAGTCCCCTTTGATTCTAGGAGGTGGCCCAAGTCAGGATCTCCAGTTTCAGTCTAAAGTTAAGAGGTCACCATGCTGGAAAAAGAAGATATAATGTCACAACTAATCATTCCCCACTTCTGCTGTCCCCAACACACATCACACATCTGTTGGTCTCCTGCAAAGCATACGATTCCTATATCTATTTTCATCCTTTGCAGAAATGCCCACAAACACAACCTGGAAATGTTTGATTTAGTCTTCCCTTTAGTTGGTTTTCTTGTAGTTGAGACTACAATCAGTTGTATTCGCTAGTACGACTTCCGTGATTTATAGTGGTTGGTAAAACACAAAAGGGAAAGAAGCCATTTGTCTTTGCTTTTAAATCATCTTTTTTTTTCTGTATTTGAATGAGGTTCATAAGAACTTTTGGTCTTTGGTTTATGAAACCTAAACACTAAAAAGCTTTGCTCCTTGGACTCAGTCTAATGTTCTAGTAACACCAGACCAGAAGAAGGATTTCAAGCCCAGTTATCATCTAATAACCATCCCTGTTATTCCACAGGAAGGGTTTTATTTAATCTGGCAAAATAATCTGTGGCTTGGAAACCAAATTTTGCCTGTGCCAGTAGGAGAGGGTGGTTTTAAAATCCATTATTTCTCCACTTTTGGGAGGCAAAGGGTGTTGTCCGTTATCATACTCTTCTACCCACTTCTCCTCTCTAGACTTCAGTTTCCCTAAAGTGGAAGATTGGGACAATATTTTTATCTCATATTTTATGGCACCATTGGTCCCCAAAAGAAGTACATGTTGGTTCCTCTGCCCAATGCTGCTCTCATGAATGTGCTGTTCTTGGGACTTCTCTAGCCTAATATTGTGTTTGACATGCTTCAGTTCCCAGTACCTGACCCAAGGCAGCCAGTATTTTTTGTTTGTTTTTAATCCAGTGCTTGAAATGTAACCCAGGGCCTTTTACATGGGGCACAAGCACTGTACTACTGAGCCATACCTCCAGCCTGACAGCCACTCTTCACCAGAGAGCTTCTGCCAGGGAAGATCCATTCAGGTTGAGTGATGAGGACCAGGAGACAACTTCTCTGTAATGTCCAAGGCCTGCTGCCTTCAGTTACATAGATGGGATTAAAATGGAGAACCACACATATTTACCAAACATGGAGAATCTACCATCTCCAATTGGCCATTCACTATTTCTCAAGAGCCTATATCAAGCTTTTTCACCATGCCTAAATTATCCCCTTATATATGTTTTCATTGCTCCAGTTCAGAATCCAGTTTCTCAGCTAGCTTCTGGCTTTTTATCTTTGAAGTGTTTATTCTACCCTTTGATTTAAACTTTCTACACTTGAATTATGTTAAGATGAATTTTTTGTTGTTAGAAGAGGCCTGGCAGCTAAGAAGTTGCTCATCTTGTTGGAAGTTTCCAGGCCTCTTTTAATCATTGTATGCACATGTGAACTTCCACTGGCTCAAGTTTGGTACTTGAATAAGGTTAATTCATAGAATAATGGATACTGAATCCCTAGTCTAAAAGGAACACTGTGGCTCATTCCACAATCTTTGCTTGATTACCTCCTAAGGCATGGCTCTCACTAGGTTAAAAAGAGGGCTGTAGGGCTGGGGTTGTGGCTCAGTGGTAGAGTGCTTGCCTTACACATGCGAGGCCCTGGGTTCGTTCTGCAGCACCACATAAAAATAAATAAATAAATGTATTGTGTCCAACTACAACTAAAAAATAAATATTTTTTTTAAAAAAGGCTGTTTGCTTGGTGGACAACTCTAATTTTTAGCAAATTTGTTTCTCAAAGGAAATATGTATATACATTCAATTACAAAAATGGGCATGTTACAAAAAAGTATACATTACAAAAGAAATATGTACAAGTAACAAAAATTATAACAATACATCATTATAAGAGTTAAAAATAGCTTTTGCCTTATAATTCAATAGTCCTTTGCTACAGTCTGGATATTGAATGTTTACCAAAGGTCCATGTGTTAAAGGTCCATATGGATGGTCACCAGCATAGATCTAGGTAGAATGCTGGCAGCTGGAAGTTGAGGAGCCAATCAGCTAGATGTTGCTGGGGCCGCTGTGAGCCAATCATCAGCTGGCAGTCTGAAGGGCAGGGAAACAGCCCAATGAACATCACCGCAGAGGAGCCAATCAGCTAGATGTTGCTGGGGCCGCTGTGAGCCAATCATCAGCTGGCAGTCTGAAGGGCAGGGAAACAGCCCAATGAACATCACGGCAGAGGAGCCAATCAGCTAGATGTTGCTGGGGCCGCTGTGAGCCAATCATCAGCTGGCAGTCTGAAGGGCGGGGAAACAGCCCAATGAACATCACCAGCAGAGGAGCCAATCAGCTAGATGTTGCTGGGGCCTCTGTGAACCAATCATCAGCCGGCAGCTGGAAGTTTGCTGGGGCCCCTTTGGCTGTGGCTCTCAACAGTAGAACCAAGTGGGAGGTCCTCAGGTCACTGGGTGCATGTCCTTAAAGAGGACCATGAGACACCAGCCTCCTTTCTCACCTCAGCTACTATGTGAGCACACACTCCTACCACAATGTTCTGCCTCAACACAGGCACAAAACAATGGAGTCGGTTGATCATGAACTGGATCCTCCAAAACTGTGAGTCTGAATAAAACTTTTTTTTTCCTTTCTTTTTCTTTGTAGTACTAGAGATTGAACTCAGTGACACTCTACCACTGAGACACATCCACACCCTTTTTTTATTTTTGATACAGAACCTCACTAAGCTACCCAGGCTGGCCTCAAATGTGTGATCATCCTACCTCAATCTCCCAAGTAGCTAGGGTTACAATTATGTGTCACCACACCAAGGAAATGTATTCTTTTGATAAGCAAATTATCTCAGGTATTCTGCTATAGTGATGGAAAGCTGAGTAACAAGCACACCATAGATATCCACTATTAACAATTTTTTTTTTTTGCAGTGCTAACAATCAAATCTAGGGCCTTGTGCATGCTGGGCAAGTGTTCTATCATGGAGCTATGCTCTCAGACCTTGCTATTAAATATTTGACTTATATCCTTCCAATATTTTCTCTGAGATTATACTGAACATTACAATTTTATTATAACACAAACCAGTTTTTACTAGATTGAGCCTAAAGTTGCCTTCATGTCATTTCCACCCATCAGTCTACCACTTCCATAAAGAGTACCACGAGATTAAGAAGACACTACTTTTCACATCATCATCCTTCAACAATAAATTTCAATCATGCATCTTTTCTGGGTTGTTTGCTTTTCTAAACAGATCTTATAATGCTCATAGACTTCCTCAGCCCTGATCTATGCTTCAATGGGTCAAGAGCACCAGTGGTTGATAGGCCATTAGGTTGCAAGGAAGGCCCAGAACCTCCACCAGAGCACTCTGAGAAGGTAGATGCTTGCTTAGAAGTCACATTACTCCCTTATTGCATTTTGAGCTTGTGGCCAACTGAAACAGAGAGAAATTTTTGAAGAATGGGGGCCAAGTCAGGTCTCTTCTGTCCCATTCTTGTGCAATTTATTCTTGAAAACTTAATTCCAAGGAGTTTTTTAAAATTTTTTTAGTTGTCAATGGACCTTTATTTTATTTATTTGTAAGTGGTACTGAGAATCGAACCCAGTGCCTCACACATGCTAGGTAAGCACTCTACCACTGAGCTACAACTCCATTCCAAAGACTTTTGATTTATGTGTTTATGTACTGTACCAGACAGTCACTACACATTATGTGTGTGTGTGTCTGTATGTCTGTGTGTCTGTGTATACTGGCATGGAGAACCTTTCCTTTTTTCCTTGCCAAGGCCACAATATGTTTGGAAGTCCTCTTTTTGAATTGCTGTTGAGTCAGCTTATGTGCCATGCAAGAAATTGGCCTCAGCTCTTTATAGTCACACCTTGTTTGGAACCCGAAGTAATATTCTTCAGCTTGATCACCTACCTCATTCACTACATTGGCTGCCAAGGAGCTTTTAACTGTTTCCAAAACTCAGATCTGCCTTCAAGAAACAAAGCCTCACCCCACCCTGCATATCCTGAGAAGATTCCAAAGAATGTGCTATGGTCTATGGAACTTTTCTTTTTTTCCAAAGAAGCTTTCCAGAAAATTTGAGGACACTTTCCCTGGCACAAAGATTCTCTTTTGAGGGGGCCTCTTGGAAGGATACAACACTCATTTGGATTTAGGTCTGCTGCTTGGCTGCAGGACCAATGAATAAGCTGACTGATTCTTATCCACTTTTATACATTTAGAAATAAATGCATCGACTTTGAAGGATCCACATTAAAAACAGAGCACAAGGTCAGGTGCAGTGGCACATGTCTATAATCCCATCTTCTCGGAGGTTAAAGCAGGAGGATCACAAGTTCAAGGACAGTCTCAAGCAAATTATCGAGGCCCTAAGCAACTTAGCCAGACCTTGGTTGTGACTCAGGGGTAAACTGCTCACTAGCACCTGTGAGGTCCTGGGTTCGATCCTCAGCACCACATATAAATAAATAAAATAAAGGTATTGTGTCCAACTACAACTAAAAAATAAATATTAAAAAAGGTTGGGTAGGGGCTGGGGCTGTGGCTCTGCAGCAGAGCGCTCGCCTAGCATGTGTGAGGCATTGGGTTCAATCCTCAGCACCACATAAATGTAAAATAAAGCTATTGTGTCCACCTACAACTAAAAAATACATTTTTTTAAAAAAAAGGGCTGGGGATGTGGCTCAGTGTTTAAGGACCCCTAGATTAAATCCCTGGTATAAAAAATAGAGCATAAAGCTGGTATGCAGTTGATATTTAATAAGTGTTTGCTGAATCCAGTATTCACTCTACAAGTATTTTTCAGCAATGCTTTGTACCAAATCTTGGGTCATATACTAGAGTACAATATATGATAGATACATCTACTGAGAGAGACAGCCAAGAAGTTACAATAAAATGTTAATACCATCTATATATGTATATCTATATATAGAGAGTATTTATATATATATATATATATATATATATTTATATTATATATAAAGCATATATAGTATTTATATATAGTATGTAAACACACATATACACATAGAAAAATATATATACATATATACATACACACACACACACACACACACACACACACACACACAGGATGCATAGGAGAACCGAATGGGTACATATTCTGGTCACTGGGCCAGGGATATAATGCTTGGATAAAGTCTAGAAGAAATGATAGAAATTGTAAAAGGTATAAAGAAGGTGTATAGGACTTGATGAAAGTGGAGAAACCACCCAGGTTGCAGAGTATAAGAGGCAGAACAGCAGGTCATACATCCACAGTGCACATGCACCAGGCATTTCTGGCTATGGTGAAGCAGTGAAGGCCCCTGGTGCCCCCATAGGAGAGGGCAGGGTACAATTATACAGTAGTAGGTAACCGTGAACCATATGCACACCCAGCAGCATGGAAGGATTTGAAAAGTACTGTGGCTCCCACACTCTGGTGGCAGTATCAGCCTCACTAGAGCTCCTTAGCTTCAGTCCCAGCCTCCCCAGTGCCTCCTGGTCTGGATTTGCAGTGTCACTGACCTTTGGCTGCCTTGGTGCTGGCCTGGGTTCTGACCATAACCCCAGGCTCAGTTCACAACTGCACCTGTGGTTCCCCACCTACCACGGGCCTTCACAGGATCCCAATACTGGCTTGGAGGAAACCAGTGCTCATGGCATCACCATCACCAAGAGCTGGTTCCCCATCAGTGAGGGCTCCTGCAAAGGAAAGTCAGTGATCTTCCAGAAGATGCTTGAGGATCTAGAATTCAATAAGCAGCAGAAGAGGCTAGAGGTCTTCCTTACCCCAAAGGCCAAGGTCTGTAAACTCAAGGAGGATGACTACAAAAGGATCTTGGAGCTAGGAGCCCAGCTATGGTGGGATGGTTACCAAAGCTCACAAAAGACCTGTAGTCAGAAAGCTGGGGCACGGTGTGATCAAGCTAGCCATCCTAAGTGCGACACGCTATACATTGTGGGCTTCTATAGGGACTTCTAGAGTGGCTGGGAGATCCATCGCTGCATGGAGAATGTGGATGGTGGCTTCATGAGCCAGGTGTTGAAAGAAACCAAGAAGATTCCTGAAAAGATCCTGGAGATGGTCACTGTGGCAGTTCTCTGGGACTTGGCATACTTCTGAGAAAAACACCAGGTCAGGCACTGATACATGAAAACTCCTCCAACACTGGTCAACTTTAGAAGGGAAATCAAGCTGTGATTTTGTGGTGAATGGAAAGCTCATTGTCTCCATGGCTAATTCCTTCATAGGAATTGTATCCTACTTGCTTCCATAGCAGCTTCAAGGCACACACTGCTTGGTGCAGATGAACATCTGAAGGACTGGCTTGCTCCAGATATGACTGTCCATTGGAAGCTTCATCCCCCATCCAATTTCAAAGAAATCGAGGCCATTTTTGGCCAGCCCACAGTCAACTGGGCATAAGGAGGGCCTTGCAGCTTCTCACTTCTGTATGAATGTCTCCTGAATACCATATTAGTGGTCAGAGGTCACACAGCCAGCCAGCCATGGCTAGGTTTGAGCTACTAGACTATATTGTAAATGAGCTACCTCAAGCTATCCAGAGACATGATCAACCCAGACTTCAGCCCAGGAATTTGTAAATAAATGTCTACATAAGAACCCAAAAGAATCTGAGTATGATGGTGCATGCCTATAATCCCAGAAGCTCTGGAGGCTGAGGCAGAAGGATCACGAGTTCAAAGCCACCCTCAGCAATGGTGAGGCCCTAAGCAACTCAGTGAGACCCTGTCTCAAATAAAATACAAAATTGGGCTGGGGATGTGGCTCAGTGGTTGAGTGCCCCTGAGTTCAATCCCCAGTACCAAAAAACCAAAACACAAAGACAGAAGAATGAGTGATATCAACATACTCATGAACCATTCTTTCATCAAAGGGTCAGAAGTGGAAAAAGTGGATTTGCCAGCTCATGCAAAAACCAGTGGTTGAACCAGCCCAGGGTCCTCACATTGTCTGTCAGCTCATCCACTGTCATGGTTCATGCCCTGCCTGTCCAGCCAAGTATAGGCCAGCACCTCCATCTCTCCAAACAGGGGAAGAAAAACAAAAACAAAAACAAAACCCACCACCATATGTCTAAACCAGTGTACCTTCAGTTATGTGAAGTACTTGCCACCTACTTTTGGAGTTTTGGAAATGGCCCGTCACTCCCCTGCAGCTTCTGTTTGTAATAATATATTTAAGAGCTAGTTCAGACACGATAATTATAAATGTGTTTGGGGGGGATAATTCCACTTTCAGCAGAATTAGGCAATGGAATTGTTATATTTATTTTTCTTTGTTGGACTCTAGGATTCACAAAGATTATCATCTCTTTTTTTATAGATGTGAAAAAACAAGACTCAGAGAAGTTTAGAGATTTACTTAAGGTTACACAGCAAGGTAAATGCAAAGTGGAATCAATTCAAAGCCTTTTCAGCCACATTATATACACCTCATCAGCTTGAAAGGGCAGAATTAACAAATGGTTACATTGGTGAGCTAGAGGAAAGGCTGTTTTCTGAAATATGCACCCATACAGACAGAGTTGGCTATACTGATCTTCATTTTGATCCTAGTGGCAGTTTAAAAAAAAAATCCCTTATCTAACAAAACACATTGCCTTTCCAAATTAATGCATTCAAGCCAGGGCCTGCTTCGAGACGTTTAATGTTGTCCTTACAAATTAGAACGTGGGGTGCGGGAATTCCATCATCTTCCTGAAGGCTCCCTGTCACAACAGACGCATTGTTCTCCTCGCCCCTACTGTTTGCTTTCGTGCCTTTTCTGTAAGATGTTAGGTATTTATTTTGTTTCGTTGGGGCTTTTGTAATCAGTCTAGACATGGACCTACACCGAACCATCCAGGAGGCAGATAAAACTCCCACAGTGGAATTAGGCTTTGTGCTGCTCTCTCAGGGAGGACTGGGCGGGAGGCCTCTCCCCTCACCTGGCCCCCAAGCCAACATGTTTGTGAAAACCTCCACACGATGGATGGAATTCAGTGATGGAGGAAGCAGGCAAAGTTCTGCCTCTGAAAAGATTCCCAGTCCCATTGGGATCTTTGGTACTTGGGATGAAATCGTTGTCTATAGTTTTTTTTTTTTTTTTTTATTTTATTGTTGGTTGTTCAAAACATTACATAGTTCTTAATATACCATATTTCACAGATTGATTCAAGTGGGTTATGAACTCCCATTTTTACCCCGTATACAGATTGCTGTGTCACATCAGTTACATTTCCATTGATTTACAAATTGCCTTTCTAGTGACTGATTTGTCTTAGGGCACTAAAGGCTGTCTCTTTGAAAATGAAAAGTACCTTTTTGCATGGATCAGGGACACTGCTGACGTGCGTATTTTGACAATTGAGGAGCTGTCAATTTTACTTTACCCTAAAAAAGCAAAGGTATGGCAGGACAAAAGGCCTGGGGGAACCATAGGGCATAGATTACTCGGACTTCATTGCAGTGGGTTTTATTTACTCTCTGGATGCAAATTGGTTTTGAATTTTTAACCATCATGGAATAAACAGAAGCATGGCTTGCCTTTGACAACTCACATGACTGATTACATATACTTTTACCATTATGTCACATTGTTGATAGTGATGAGGTGCTTCCTGCTTCCAGAGCCTTTCCAACACCATACCTATGACAGAAGCTTCTGGAGTACAAGGAATTCCAAATAAGAAAATGTCCCTTATTGGGGCTGGGGTTGTGGCTCAGTGGTAATGCACTTGGCTAGTATGCATGAGGCACTGGGTTCGATCCTCAGCACCACATAAATATAAAATAAAGATATTGTGTCCACCTAAAACTAAAAAAAAAAAACAAATATTTTTTTTAAAAAAGAAAATGTCCCTTAGGCCTGCAGTTAGAGACCATTCAGCATGGGATCTCCATGGTACCCAGCACTCTTACCCATGGTACCACCACTGAAAATGTTTATGGAATGAATGTCAATTTGAGTGGTCAAAGCTCTCACAGATGGAATGGAAATTACTCACTTGTTTTCAGAAGAGTGGTATCATCCACTGTCATCTCTACAGCAACAAAGCCACCAAGTGCCATTCAGATATGAAATTCAATTATATTCCTGAAGTCTCACTTGCTACTAATGGAGGTAACTTAGGATTCAGTTAACTAATTAATTTAGGACTTGCTTAACAGTATAACATATTGTTTTTTCTGCTATTTTACCAAAAATAAAATGTTATTCCTTCACAGTTTTCTAGAATTTTTTATGGCAACATTTGCAAAAACACAATAGGGTAAAAATCTAGGAAAAACAACAAATTTATGGCTCTTTCTCTTTCTTTTTTTTTTTTTTTTTGTATCAGGGATTGAACCCCTGGGCACTTAACCACTGAGCCACATCCCCAGCCCATTTTTTATATTTTATTTAGAGACAGAGTCTCACTAAGTTGATGAGGCTGGCTTTGAACTTGTGCTTTTTCTGCCTCAGCCTCCCAAGCCACTGTGATTACAGGTGTATGCTACTATGCCAGGCTTGGGGCTGTTTTCAAATGGCCACAGTCTGTTTAACTTCTGAATGAATTTCTTCCTTAACTCTCTGTTCAGAGCAATTAAATCCCAAATCATCAAAGAAAGATCAAGAACTTTCCCAATGTTTTTTTTTAAGTTCAGTGTATCTTATAGTATTGATTTATGAATATCAATAAGCTATTTGCACATATGCAAAGCAATAATATATTTATTTTGCCTAATTTGTTAGATTATAAATAGCTCATCACATAATAATTTTTCTCAGTGTAGAAGCTTCTAGTTAAGATCATCTTTCTGATAGCATGAATATGTGGAACACAGTTTGGGGCTTCCACTGAATTAGAATCTATCCCAAGTAACTTACCACAGATTCTCTTTTTCAGGAGTAAATTTCCATCTCCTTAGTTTTTTCAGTTGCTGATACTTGCATCAGATGGATATTTCTGGGACTTGGTAGTAGAACACTGGCCTTGTATATGGAGGTCCTGGATTCAATCCCTAGCACCACACATAACAAATTATTTCTAAATGATGGTCTCATTTCCTGTGATTTCAGATACTCATTTAGACCTATAATATCTGATAATATAACAGCTATGATTCCTTGGCATGAGTCCCTGACATGCATTTTTTTTTTTAAAGAGAGAGTGAGAGAGGAGAGTGAGAGATTTTTTTAATATTTATTTATTTTTTTTAGTTCTCGGTGGACACAACATCCTTGTTGGTATGTGGTGCTGAGGATCGAACCCGGGCCGCACGCATGCCAGGCGAGCGCGCTACCGCTTGAGCCACATCCCCAGCCCCCCTGACATGCATTTTGATAAAACCCTAGAAAACTGGAGAAGTTGTACTTAACATCCTCACTGACTATCATTTGGTCAGCCATAGTATCACTGAGAACACTGTAGATCTCATTGAGTGCTATACTCTCTACTCCTGGGATGCTTCTGAGACTCATGTGAGGGAATTAATATGAAAGTGTTCTCAACAGCTTGATATATCTCTCAAGAGTTTTAGGTGAAAATAAGTAACACATTTTTAGCTGTCAGGAGAGAAAGGCACGGGGAACACTATGGTTTGCCTCAGGAGCCTAGTGGCCCACAGCATTCTGGGGCCTTCTTAACTGCGCAGGACTACCTGACTTGCTCAGGACCCTACCTGTTTGGAAAGGTTTCTCCTCAGCATCAAATGGAGAGTAGTCTTCAAATCAAAGGAATCTCTCACACCTTCCAGGAAAAAGCTTAAGGATTCCAAACCTCCACTCTTTTTGCCCTTTCTAAACATTTCATTTTTGAGGATGAGAGGTCACCCTCAGGAGGATACTGAGAATTGAACAGTCTGTCTTCATTTGATGCTGAGAACTGATGTTCATTTTGAAGGGAACAGTATAGAAAATCCACGATGACTGGACGTCTATCTGATTGCAGTAGAAACTTTTTGTTAATTTCTCTTGCCTTATCTCTTGATTTATTTCTCCTGAAATGGCTTTTTCCAAACCTTACCACTGCTCTGTTTCTGCCTAACAAGGCACTAAGAATCCAGCTTCCTATTTGAGGTCTCCATCTCAGATACCTTTCAACATCTCTCTCATCACTCATGTTAGTATCTTCCCTTGGCTAGTGAAGAAGGTAAAGCTAATGGGATGACCATGCATTACAGTCACCCCCAAGGGATACTCAAATCCAATAGAAGTCACCAGGCAACCATTAGTCATGATTTAGGTTTCTGAGAGTGCTTGTGCTCCTTGTAAAACCACGAACAACTTAGGGATGAATATTGATTACAGCTCAGCAGGACACTGGGAGCAGAATGAGGAGAGACTAATGGGAGATTTGTTATATATAGCCAAACTGGAGGGAAAGCTTAGGCCTCCCACGAGCTGACCAGAACAGCTGAAGCCAATGCTATGAGCCAGCCACAAACCTAAGGAAAAAGGTAGTCATGTTCAACAGCTTGCCAGGCCCCTCCCTTTATTAATCCTGACAGAGCTTCAGTTACAGAGTGCCTTTCTCCAGCTGGGAGGCAGGAAGTCCTCCCACTCTCGGTCACCCTGTGGGAGTCTGCAGCTCACACAGAGCTATGATTCCTTTCTCCTTGGATTTGGGCTTGTCTGTGGTAATCCATAACTCTACCATCTAGTCTGCAAGCCACAGGCCTTATTCCTGTTGCTTGAGAAAACACTTTTTAGCCTGGCATGCATTCTGAAGCAAAGTGAGCCACAGACCTTCCCACATCATCTGGCCCAGGCCCTCCCAGAAGTCCATATTCCCAAGTGAGACTGAAGCCAGCAAGCAGATGTAACTTGGCCCAAAGTTCTTCGGGGGGTCCCATTTTGCTTTTGGCTTTAAGTTCTAAAAGATTTGTCAGAACAGATAGACCAAATTCCCTTAGTTGTTGAGCTCCTAAGAGATGCCATTCATAGTGTTCCTCTGAGCCCAGACAAAACCATAGGCCTTTGAGCAGGCAGCTGGCCAGGAATGGTTTCCAGTGCCTTCCACATTCTTCCTCTCTAAGATTTCTGCGGAAGCTACAGAGCTTAGTGTTTCTTCTTCAAAAATCTTCTGGCATTTTCTGTTTGTAATAATTCCAAACCCACTCAACATTCTTATAACAACTGCAATTTGGGAGAGAGTGGGGAAAAGGGGGATCAGTTAGATGATTAAGGGTATACTTGCTCTCAGGTGCTGATTTTCAAGGGGAAAGGAATTTAGTGGCCCTGTTTGGGTTCTCAGGGATTGTGGATTTCCTGCCTGTGCCTCCATGCAGTTTTTCTTTTTATTATTATTAATTTTTTTATTTATATATGACAGCAGTATGTGTTACAGTTCTTATTACACATACAGAGCACAATTTTTCATATCTCTGGTTGTATACAAAGTATATTAACACGAATTCATGTCTTTATACATGTACTTTAGATAATAATGTCCATCACAAGTTTTTCTATCATTAATCAGGGTGGCTGTTTTGCATGGAAGAAGTGTGGGATTTAGGGTTGTCGAGGGTAGGGTGGGAGGGTACTCAAAGTGCAGTTCCAGTCCTGTGAGGTAGTAAGAGGTTGGCCAGGGCCTGGTACTGAGCTGTGGCCTCTCAGACAAGGGCACTGGCAGAGTTCCCTGCAGAAGCCAACCCAAGGCCCAGAGGGTGGCTTTATTCCTTCTTGGCATGTCCTACTTTGCATTCTGCATCCAAGAGGAACAGAAAGCATGCAGGGGCTGATCATGCAGGCCTTTAAGATCACTAGCCCAGCTTCCCTAGCCAAGGGGGTGGGCCAGGTAAAAGAGGTCCATTGGCTGGTTCTAGAGCCTGGACCTCCTGGCTTCCCATCCAGGCCTCTCTTGGTTTCCAGCTCCTGAGAGGGATCAGACTGAAACAAAACAGCATCAGCCAGGCTAGAGTGTAGATCTTTCTCCATCTCAGAGCCCCTGGGTTCTTATCACTAACTCCCCTTGTCACCAGTGCCTGTAACAAGAATCAACCCAGTAAATACCTTGTGGAATCTTAAAATTGCCTGGAGGATGGAAGATAGATACTAAGGCCATTGATAGAGAGCCTATTAGAATACTCATTTCCTATGAGTCCTAAAAGATTTGAATTTTCCTTGGAGAAACAGCTGGAGATTCATTCCAAGGGCCATGGAGAAGAAAAAACACATTTTCTCCAAAGGCATGGTCTTTTTCTTCTACAGTAACTCATGCACAGGCTCCTGCTTCTCCTCAGGGAGCTTAGCAATGCACTTATCTGGAGACCTGCTTCTTATACTTCAGCTCAGCCCTTCATTATAGGGAGGTAGAATTCAATTGCTGATTCCAGAAACTATTTTCCAAGAATAGCAGCATTTCTGGCCCAATATATTATGCTTTTTGCTTCTAGTTGCTGGCAGAATAAGGAGAGATTGGACATTCCCTTTTATCTACACCATCATTGAGGTCTGGCCAAGGCCCTCCTCTGGAAGACCCAAATTTGGGAGAAGATCACACACTCGGTGCTTAGAACCAAGAAGAAAGATTAACAAAGGCAGGAAGAATAAAGAGAAACTAATACACTCCCTACAGTAGGAGCTACTTAGATTGAAATTATAACTCCAGCAATTCTAGGTGATGGGGCCACAAAGACCTGGCCTAACCTGGGTCTCACTGTGCCTTCTAGAGAGGCCCTGGTGGTTTATTAATCATAGGGAACCCTGCCTGACAGATTATAGTGAAACTGAGCTCCTCCAGAGAAGGCTTCAGATCCTGTAAAATCATTTGAACTGGAGCAATCTATGCCTGCATCTCAAATCTATGATTACAGAAAAACATGGGAACATTCTAAAAAGGAAATAGCTATGGTAGGAAAACAGAAAGTTAGCTCAGAGAATCTACTGGACCTGATGGGAAACCACACAAGTTGGGATAAAATAGACCTTGTAATCATTTCATTATTTCACTTAAGTATATACATTGAGTCTTTGTCCTGCATAGGGGTCTCTTTTCTTACCTTTTTGTTTGTTTGTGGTACTGGGGACTGAATCCACGGATGCTCTACCTATGAGCTACATCCCCAGCCCTTTTTATATTTTATTTGTCTTGAGACAGGTTCTTGCTAAGTTTCCAAGGCTGTGCTCAAACTTGGGGGATCCTCCTACCTTGTACTCCTGAGTAGCTGGGATGACAGTTCTCCCCCATTGCACCTAGCACATTTTTTAAAGCTGACACCCTCCATAATCAGTTCATAAACTTTTTGTTGAGAGTTGCTCAGAAACTTCTTTGAGAATCAGATGAAAATTTAACCCTGTCTAGAAAACAAAAGACAGCCTCTCATTTATTCATGCCCTTGTGGAATCCCTTACATTTGAACATAAACTGTACCTGGTGACTTGCTTGTAATGCATAAGATACAGCAAAAGTGATGAAATTAGGCTAAATAGGACTGTGGCTTCCATCTTGTTTTCTCTCTTGCTCTCACTCACTGTGAGGAAAGCCAGGTGCCATGTTGGTTGCCAAACTGTGGAGAGGTCCCATGGGGGAAAAAAACTAAAGTCATTCTCTATTATCTGTTAAGGAACTGAGACTTGCTAACAGACCCATGAGTGAGTTTAGAAGCAGATCTGTCTTCAGTCAGCCCTGAGATCAATGCAGACCTGGCCAACATTTGATTGCAGCCAGTGAGAGACCTTAAGCCTGAGGCACTAGCTAAGCCACACTTGAATTCCTGACCAACAGAATCATGTGATAATAAATATTTTTAAAGCTACTACATATGGGAATAATTTGTTACACAGCAATAGATAACTTACACATACATAGGCACACACAATTTTGCCAGATGTTCAGAGAATTCCAGGACTATCTTAAATCTCATAGCTCTTCTAGGTTAACTCCATGTTAAGCATCTCCTGACCAGTGATGATCAATAGAAATATAAGACAAACCAAACAAACATGTATTTTAAATGTTCTGGTAGTCACTTTTGAAAAGGAAAACAGATGAAAATAATTTGAACATGTTACATAAACCAACATGTAATAGATATTAATATTAACAAGGTATTTTCCACTAATGTTTTTGTATTAAATATTTAAAATCAGCTGTGTCTTTCTTTTAAATCATCTGTGTCACATCTCAATTTGGACTAGCCATACTTGAAGTGCTCAACAGTCACATATGGCCAGTGGTATCTGCACTAGACAGTGCAGTCTGGGACTAATATGAAATTCAAGTAATGGACAAGTAATCAAGTAATTAGCTTCTCTTGCTATTATAGCACCTGCTACCCTAGATGCTTGGCACTGATGGGAAGCAAGCAGAGTGTCCTGCTATGAAAAATCCCAGAGGGCAAAAAGGGTGATATACTCCAAATCATACTGCACAACCCAATCACTATTAAAATCCCAAGTTTGTTGTAGAAATTGAAAAGATGTTCCTAAAAGTCATATATTAATGCAAATGATATACAATAGCTCAAACAATATTAAAAAGAAGAATGAATTTGGAAAAAATTACTCTTCCATATTTAAAAACTCACTCTAGAGAAATAGCAATTAGGACCAAGATAGTGTGTGTTGATGGCATTAATTGACATATAGATCAATGGAACAGAACTGAGAATATATGTATATGTATCTCAGAGGTCTCAGTCCATGGTTGGCTGACTCCATTGCTATATATCTATGATGAGACCATATGTATATATTCAGTTGATTTCTAATAAGGGAGTCAAAATTATTCAATGGGGGAAAGAATAGTCTCTTCAACAAGTGCTACAGAGATAACTGGATATCCACATGCAAAAGAAAGATGTTGGATCCCCTACATCACACCATACACAAAATTAACTCAAAATGGATCAAAGGCTTAAATGTGAGAACTTCAACTATTAAATTCTTAGAAGAAAACGAGTAAATTTTTATGACATTGGATTTGGCAATGGTTACTTAGATATAACATTAAAAGCACAAGCAACAAAAGAAAAATAGATAAATTGGACATTATCAAAATTAAAAGAGTTTATGCTTCAAAGGATAGCATCAAGGAAGTGAAAAGATGCCCCACAGAGTTGAAAAATGCATTTTCAAATCATATAGTTGATAAAAGACTTGAATCTGGAATATATAAAGAATTCTTACAACTCAATAATAAAAGACAGATAACCCAATTTATTTGAAAAATGATAAAGAATCTGTCTATTTCTCTAAAGAATATATATGAATGGCCAATAAGCATGTGAAAAGATGTTCAACACCACCATTAGCCATTAGAGAAATGCAAATCAAAACCATAATGAGATACCACTTCATACTCAGATGGTTGGAATAAAAATGTCAGAAAATAATAGGTGATGGTGAGGGAGTGGAGAAATTGGAACTCTTCTAGTTTGCTGGTGGGAATATAAAATTGCACAGCTATTTGAAAAACAGTCTAGCAGTTTCTCATAAAAGTATCATAGAATCCAGCAATTCAACTCCTAGGTATATACCCCAAAGAATTAAAAGCAAGGGGCTGGGGTTGTGGCTCAGTGGTAGAGCACTTGCCTAGCATGTGTGAGGCACTAGATTCAATTCTCAGCACCACATAAAAATAAATAAATAAATAAAGGTATTGTGTCCATCTACAACTAAAATTTTTTTTGAAGAATTAAAAGCAAGGACTCAAGCAAATAACTTGAACACCATTGTTCATTGTGATTTTGTTCTTGAAAAAAACAAAAAGTAGAAACAAATCAAATGTCATCAGCAAATGAACAGATAAAGCAAATGTAATAGATCCATACAATGGAATATTATTCAGAAAACACTGACATATGCTATAACATGGATAAACCTGGAGGATGTTATGCTATGAGGAAAAAAAGTCAGACACCAAAGACAAATATTGTATGATCTCACTTTCATGAAATACATAGAGTAGGCAAATTAATACAGACAGGAAATAGATTAGAAGTTACCAGAGGCTTTGGGAAGGGAAGAATAGGGAATTACTGCATAAGGGTTACAGAGTTTCTGTTTGGGATGATGAAATATTTTGGGAATAGGTAGTAATGATGCTTGCACAGCATTGTGTAAGTAATAGCACTAAATTTTGTTTTTAAAAATGGTTAAAAAGGCAAGTTTTATGTTCTAAGTGTTTTACTACAATTTAAAAATATTAATGATTTGGTATACTCCAAACCATTGAATTGTACAATGGGCTAGTCAGCTTTCAGTTACTATAATTAAATAACTCATAAAATCAACTTGAAGGAGGAAAGATTTATTTGGGGCTCATGGTTTCAGTCCATGGTTGGCTGGCTCCATTGCTAGGTATCTGTGGTGAGACAGAGCATCATAGCAGAGACGGGAGGTGCAGCAGAACTGCTCACCTCATGGCAGCCCCAAAAGAACAGAGAGTGGGGAGGACAGGGGGAGGGCTGTGGATAAGATATACTCTTCCCTATGTATGCAATAGCATACAGTTTAGATAGTGAATTGGGGTTGGGGGTGTAGTTCAGTGGTAGAGCACTTGCCTAACATGTACAAGGCCCTAGGTTTAATCCCCAGTGGTGCAAGAAACAAAAAAGAAAAATAGGGGCTGGGGATGTGGCTCAAGCGGTGGCGTGCTCGCCTGGCATGCATGCAGCCCGGGTTCTATCCTCAGCACCACGCGCAAACAAAGACGCTGTGTCCGCCGAAAACTAAAAAAAAATAAATATTAAAAAAAAATCTCTCTCTCTCTCTCTCTCTCTCTCTCTCTCTCTCTCTCTCTCTCTCTCTCTCACACACACACACACACACACACAAAAAAAAAAAAAAAAAAAAAAGAAAAAGAAAAGAAAAACATCTTTAATGAAACTATAAAGAAAAAAAAAGCCCTAGTGTCTGTTTAGGGAAATCTCAATAACACATTGCCTCTATTCTTTTTCAGGGACATCTGGAAAGGTGGCACTGTGCAATGGAGAAAGGGCACAATGAAGGCAATTAGAGCTACTGAGCACCCATTTACTATGTACCTTGGCCAAATGCTGCCACATAACTTGTCTTATGTACTCTGTCTTCTGGTTGTGCTCATTTGACACAGGAGGGAATTCATTGGGTCAAAGCTACTCAACGGGGTGAGCAATGGAGTCAGGTTTAGACAGCAGCTTTCCACCTCCAAGTTCACACCTTTTCCACTCTACTATGTTGCTCCAGAAACTTAGCATCCACTGTGTGTCTCAGCTCCCTCATGAGTGATGAGAGGGTGTTGAACTATGGCAGCACTTGCAAACTCAGTTGCCCATTAGGACCCAACAGGCAATACCAATGTATAAAGAAGGCCAGGCCATTGAAGGGCTAAAGCTGTGTTGGATGGGAGAACATTGTGGCCCATCTCAAGGAGGCAGTGGATGCTGACTCCAACTCATTCTTTTTTTTAATGAAGTAGTAAATTCATATCATCTTTTCTAAGATAGTTGATTTTTAAAAATATTTTTAGGGCTAGGGATGTGGCTCAAGCAGTAGTGTGCTTGCCTGGCATGCACACGACACTGGGTTCGATCCTCTGCACCACAAATAAAATAAAGATGTTGTGTCCACCAAAAACTAAAAAAAAATGAATATTAAAAAATTCTCTCTCTCTCTCTTAAAAAAAAGACTGGCTAATGTGACTAAATTCTGGCCAATGGAATGCATTATAAAAAAATTTTAGTTGTAGATGGACACTTCATTTTATTTTATTTTTTTTAATATTTATATTTTAGAAGTAGTTGGACACAATACCTTTATTTTTATGTGGTGCTGAAGATGGAACCCAGGGCCTTGCACATGCTAGATGAGCGCTCTACCACTGAGCCACAATCCCAGCTCCTTAGTTATTTTTTTATGTAGTGCTAAGGATCAAACCCAATGCCTCATGTGTGCTAGGCAAGCGCTCTGCCACTGAGCTACAGCCCCAGCCCCTCCAGCTCATTCTTGTTGCAAAATAACAAGGATCTGTGATGGCCAGATCCTAATTTTTCACTAGAAGCCAAAAATATAGATTTTAAATGTTAACAAGTAATTCCGTCTTTTAAAAAATAACAGTCTTTGGCTCCATCAAAAACTTTGCATGATGGTTCTGCTAAAGGAACACCAATTTGCAAATCTGAACTAGATATTATCTGATGTTCATTCTGGCCTTTACATTCTAAAATCTCTATTGCAGACTTGGCCCTGCCTACCTCAGTGAGCACAGGGTTCAAACACTGATTTTCCAGGTGCCCTCTGAATCATCCCCAAGGGAATTCAGAGATCAGTCTCTTTAGGCCTAGGCTCCTCACCTGCAAAGGCAACTCCAAACAAATGTGGAACCCACTTGTCCTTTCCAAAGTAGGTGCTCCTTTTCTTCAGTAAACATTTGACATCATGTATGACGAGTGGCATCTACAACTTTAAGTTTTCAAAATAAGAGGCCTCAATTCAATCTCTCTTACAAATACTACCCAACACAGAAAGATGATGGCATTCAGAAATACTTCCTCTTCATAAAATGAAGCCAAGAATATATAAAAGTTACTGTTTGAAATATTACATTTTCAGCTTGAGTGTTCCCATGAGTTTTGTAGTTCAGCAAAGGAATAGGTGCTATCTTGCACTTCTGATGGTTTAGAAATGATAGTGGATTAAATGTATTATTATTATTATTATCATTATTATTATTAGTGCTGGGAATTGAACTCAGGGGTGCTTAACCACTGAGCCAATCCCCAGCCCTTTTTATATTTTATTTAGAGACAGGACCTTGCTAAGTTGCCCAGACTGGCCTTGAAATTGTGATTCTCCTGCCTCAGCCTCCCAAGCTGCTAGGATTACAAGCATGTGCCACCATGCCTGGCTTATTGGGCTGTTTTAAAACACACATTAATGGTTATATGGGAGCCAAAATTAGAGAAAAAAATCATTTTGACCAACAGTCACCCCCAGTGTATTATAATGGTCTCTGGAGCATTTTAATGTAAAAAAATGTAAAATGTTTCCATAGAATGTTTGATACTGATCCCTTATTTTTTACTACAAAGAGAGAAAATTTCCATCAATAACTACAGGATTGGCAAATGAGCCCCGAATTGTCAATCCTAAGGTCTTGCTTCACTCACTACAGTGGACTTGACCTTGGAAAAACTAGGTTGGAAACATGGGTATTTCCATTGGGGAACAGGATGTGGGCAGGAACATTAGAAGGAATGAGCAGTGGGAACTCATATGGGGCAAAAAGGAATGCTCAAGCAGGCTTGTTAGTGGCATGAAAGATCAACCCCCCCTTCATCTACTAATAGTGCAAGTGGATACATCACTGCCACCTCTGAACGTATCACATAAAACATATCACAAGCCTGGTCCTGACAGGCTGATTCTCCTCAGGGTCTTCCTCTGAGGCCCATGGAAGTGCATATCAGAAACGAGGCACCAATCCAGCCTTTCTCTAACATCCACTACACTGATCTGCTTATAGAATTGTCTAGATCAAATGAGAGTCTTCACTCTCTATCTTCCTGGCCTTCAGATTCCATTTATACCCTGGCTCCTCACCCAAGCTTTAGTAAACTCTTGGGATGTGCTCCTCTGAAAGCACTGGCTTACCCCTGCCTCGTGCCCATGCCTCATGATGGCCCTTGTTCAGGAAATTTGGTAGGCTGAAATATGGTCCTCTGAAAGATGTTCACATGCTAATTTCCAAAACCTGAAAATGTTATCTTATATGGAAACAGGATCCTTATAGATGTAATCAAAGTGTCCTGAGACGGGAAGATTATCTTGCATTATCTGGGTGGACTCTAGAACACAATTACAAGTATTCCTATAAGAGGGATAGAGTGAAAAGTTTGACACAGACAGAAAAGAAGAAATTGTGAGCATGGAAGCAAAGATGGAAGTGATGTGACCCCAAGCCAAGGATGACTGATAGCTACCAGAAGCTAGGAAAGACAAGGAAGTGCAGCCTTCCTTGTGTCTTGATTTTGGACCAGAAATACTGACACTGGAATCCTGATCCTAGATTAGTGGCAGAATACATTTCTGTGTTTCTTAAGCCATCAAGTTTATAGCAATTTGTTCCAGCTTCCATAGGAAACAAATATAGGAGGGATGTGCCTCAAATTCAGGCAAGAACCCTCCCTGGTGGGGGACTTTACTTGGCCACCATGATGAAGTCTCTTCTTTGTGACATACCAAAGAGAGGAAACCAAAGGACCTGAGTTCCTTAAGGTGAGACTTTGGGGCTTAAATTCCTGGGGAGTCCCAGGGAAGAAAGTAGGCTATGTGATATCAAGTCACAGAAATTTAGAACTTATAGAGAAGACAGCAGTGGTGATTTTGTTTGTGACAGGTCCAAGGCCTCCTAGCAGATCCAGCAAGTGTGAAACACATGTGACTTGTCCAGAAAGTATTGTAAAAGTATTTTGCATAAATTTTTGCAGTTTGGGGATAAAACCCAGGGCTTTACACATGTCAGGCAAGTGCCCTATCACTGTGCTACAGTCCTAGAATAAGTTATTTATTAACTATAAGCTCTTCTTCTTGGCCTTAGCTGCATCTTGTTATCATCTATTATGGTTTAGATATGAGTGTTTCAAAACCTCATGTTTGAGACAATGGAAGAATTTTCAGAGGTGAAATGATTAAATCATTAAGATATAATCTAATATGGAGACACAAATTGGTGTGAATATACTTGAATACATCCAGAGATATGAAAAAATGTGCTCTATATGTATAATAAGAATTGTAATGCATTCTGCTGAAAAAAGAAAAAAAAAGATGTGACCTAATCAGTGGATTAATCCACTAATATGGATTTACTGGACAGTAACTGTAGGTGGTAGGCTGTGGCTGGAGGAAGAAGGTTACTGAAGGTATGCCTTTGGGATTTTTATTTTGCCCTTGATAAGCAGGGCTCTCTCTTTCTCTCTGCTTCCTGGCTGTTGTGTCCTGAGGTGCTTTCCTCTGCCAAGCCCTTTTGCCATGATGTTCTGCCTCACCTCGGGCCCAGAGCCATAAAGTTGGTCGACCATGGATTGAACTTCAGAAATCATGAGCCAAAGTAAACTTTTCCTTCTTTAAGTTGTTCTTGTAAGGTCTTTTGGTCATGGCAACAAAAAAACTAACTAAAACATTACCTGAGGGAGCTTTTAAAACTCCCAGTACACAGTCTTCAACCTAGACCAATTAGATCAGAATCTCTGGAGGTGGAACCCAATTATCAGTATTTTTTTTTAAATTCCCCTCCCAGGTGATTCCAGTGTGCAGCCAAGGTGGTGACTTAAGCCACAATCTGTTCTTTGTAATACAACCCTGGGAGGTTAGGATGGCAGAGGATAAAGGATAATGACCTTTTAAGATTTTATTTCCAACCCAGTTCTTTTTTCTAGCTCAAAATTGGACAGATGAGAAGCCAGGAGAGCCTGCATATTGGGCAACCTCACTCTCTGACAGACACTTTAGGAGCACCTATTGATAGACTCACTGGTTCCCTTGGATTGGAAGTGACCCTGGGGTCCTGAAACTACATGGCTTAAGGTAGTATAGGCCCTAGATGAAACAGAGGTGGTTCTGGTCTTAGTTGACCTAGTTCAAAACTGGTATAGGATGTCATTGGAATAATGACTGAACTTCTCCTGCAGAAAAGGACTAAGCACAACAAACTCTCCTTCCTCTCCTAGTTCCAGAGTCTTCTTCCTAGAATAACTGTGTCAACTGTGTGGAAATCTGTTTTGTCACCAGCATTTCCATGAATTATCCATCATTGACACTTGGTTATCATGTCCCATAAAACCAAGTGTGCAAACTGTTCTAAGAATTCAGCAAACTCTGTCATGAGGTTTGATTTCAACACTGAACTCTGTTTAGCAGTCTCCATAGCTGTTCTCTGTCTTGTTCTGTCACAGACCCAAAGATCTTTAAATACCAGAAGGGAATGTGCTTTCTGGTTCTTGACTCCCTTGACTGATGGATGCTCTCTGATAAGTAACCGACATTCAAAGCAGAGTTCTGTATCTGAGAAATCTGTACCCTTGAGAAATACCAGTCAGACCTCAGAAGGGAAGGAAATGAGACTTCAAGCAGAATTATTTGAATAAAACATGACCAAATTTGCACCTTCCTTGTTTTTACAGCTACCTAATTCACGGTACCAATAGTGCTGGTTTATTGTGAAAAGTTAACTACATCAGAGCATCTGGGAGCCAACATAATAAAAAGGTGGATTCGAGTTTTGCTGTGGCCAGCCAAGAATAACAGAGCAGAAGAAGTCCTTCGGGAGAAAGGGGGCTCGGTCGGGAATGTGTGGGAAAACAGAACTACTCTGTGCTTCTCCAGCCCAACTCAGGAAAAAAAAAAACTGCCAAGAAAAAAGATTCAAGACTCGCCCAAGGAGCTCAGTTCAGGCCAAAGGATCAATAGATTGGTTCTGAAATCACTGTTCAAGAAAGAACATCAGTATTTTACAGATGAAGAGAAGTAGTAGAACTTGGCCTGGTTCCATCCAGCTCCTGCCTAGAGACTGGCAAGCAGAGCCACCTTAGGCCAGCACTGTGCCTGGGAGATGGAGGGGGAAGGGCACCTACAGAGCAAAGGAATCAGAGGGAGCAAGCAAGGCAAGTGAACAGAGCCTAGGAAGTGTCACATTTTTTGGTTACAACTTAATGGCATTCCCCTCAGCCGAGGTAAAGGGTTCCTGTCAGAAACAGACGAACAGCTCCTGGCATGTTTAGACAGCTAGTGATTTTGTTGTCTAAGAAAGTTTCTGTTCATCAAATAAAGGAAATTTTGTTCAGAGTTAGATCCTTTTGAAAATAAACATCTGATCTTATTTCACTAGAAACCCACTGTTGTGTGGCCTATGGGAATCCATTGGAGTTTCTCTCTCTTCAAATGCCACATCATAAGTGCTGAGGGTGTGGCTTCATGGTATAGCACTTGCCTGGCCTATACAAGGTCCTGGATCCCATCTCCAGCACATAAACACACACGCACACACACACACACACACACACACACACACACACACACAAGACAAAAAGAGAAATTCCATATCATAGATTTTCACTAGTGACTTTTATCCCCCAAAAGAGCATATTACAAAAAGTAGTACAACCAGTGGTGCCACATACCTGTAATTCCAGCAACTTGGGAGGCAGGAGGATCACAAGCATGAGGCCAGCCGGGGCAATTTGGTGATACCATGTCTCAAAATAAAAAATAAATAAAAAGGGTTGGGGATACAGTTCAGTAGTAGGGTACTCTTGGGTTCAATTCCCAGTGAAAGAAACAAGGGGACGGAGAAAGAGAGGTATAGTTAAAACCACAGCACCAAGCCCATCATGCTCACAACTGTGGCCCTTCCTATCTTTGGCAGTGGCCAGTGGAATACCCTGAAGTTTTAGAAACACATTATGGGATGGGGTCGTGGCTCAGTGGTAGAGCACTTGCCTAGCACGCATGTGAGGCACTGGGTTCCAACCTCATTACTACATATAAATGAATGAATGAATGAATGTTCATCAACAACTAAAAAATTAAAAAAAAAACCCTTATGTTTGGTCCCCATTACTAATGCTCCTGAAACATAAGGTTTGGGGACTTCCTATCACATGCTTCCTTTGAAATTCAAGGAGTTGGGGGCTGGGGATGTGGCTCAAGTGGTAGTGCGCTCGCCTGGCATGCTTGCGGCCCGGGTTCAATCCTCAGCACCACATACAAACAAAGATGTTGTGTCCGCCAAAAACTAAAAAATAAATATTAAGATTCTCTCTCTCTCTCTCTCTCTCTTTCTCTCTCTCTCTCTCTCTCTCTCAAAAAAAAAAAATCAAGGAGTTGGGCTGGGGATACAGCTCAGTAGGCAAAGTGCTTGCCTTGCATGCACAAGGCCCTGAGTTCAATCCTCAGCACCAAAAATAAATAAAATAAAATTAGAGAGTTTACAGTAGCAATAAGTCCTTCCTCATGGACATAACCAATTTTAACTATTTTTTTTTATTCAACAAAGGAAAAATAGCCCAAAATTCCCAAACCCAAATAAATGGAAGTTGAGATCATATGTGCAGTTGTTATTTTTATTTTTGATATTTTGGTGCTAGAAGTCAAACCCAGGATCTCATGAATGTTAAGCATATACCTTACCATGTTATGTGCAATTTTTTAAATGTTTTGAATGCTTGGGCTACTATGGAAGTACCTCTGATACACTTCAAAATAACAGAGAATGGAAAGAGTACAATCTATGTTTGTGTTTTAACTAACAGCTCAACTGCTCCTACAGAGAAACATTATAATAAAATTAATTAAGAATTAATGAGGGCTGGGGATGTGGCTCAGTGTAGAGCATTTGCGTAGCACATGTGAGGCACTGGGTTCGATTTTCAGTGCCACATAAAAAATTCAAAAAAATAAAGTTATAAAAAAGACTTCCTTAAAAAAAGAATTAATGAAGTTTATGGGCTGAGGCTATAGCTTTGTGGTAGAATACTTGCTTAGCACAGGCAAGGACCTGGGTTTAATCTCCAGCTCTGCAAACAAGAAACATTAAGTTTACTAATTAGTAATTAATAAAACTCTTGCAATGTGACACCTGATGTGTAGTTTCATGACTTTTTTTTCATTCCACATATTTTTTATTTAGAAAAAGAGCACCGGTCCCATACTGATCATTGTTGATCAGAGAGCAGTTTTTTTCTACCCTGTGGCCCATAATGAAGATCACTTTTCTCATTCCTTTGATGTTTTCACATGCATTTACATTTGAATAAATCCATAAAATAACAGGAATGGCTACAGGAAAAGACATCTCTTTGGAAATATATTACAGAGAGTGATGTTTAAGAAAATGCTAAAATACACATCAATGCAGACTAAGATGGTGGTTCATTCAACCTCATCTCCAGGCTTAGACATAAACATGAGGGCAACAAAATGCAGGGCCCAACTTCAGTGATCAGAGTTCCAATACACAACAAATTGGTTTCACACCAAGGGAAAGGTCATTTCTTTAATCCGTGTCTTCTGGGAATGTACACAAATGTCATTCTTCCCAACCTACGTAATTAAACAGTGTAACTGGTGTGGCCATTCACTGTTTATTTTCCCACTGGATACTGGTATGTTAGCATCAGAGGACAAGGAGAGAATATAGGCAGTTGCAAATGTGTTAGTGAGATATCTCTCTCTCTCTCTCTCTCTCTCTCTCTCTCTCTCTCTCTAGCATTCTCTCTCTCTCTCTCTCTCTCTCTCTCTCTCTCTAGCATTCTCTCTCTCTCTCTCTCTCTCTCTCTCTCTCTCTCTCTCTCTCTCTCTCTCTCTTAACCTCCCCCTCTCTTTCTCCATGGAGGTGTTTTTCCTCTCTCCAAGGAATCCACATAAGCTTGGCTCAAGCTGCGCATAGTGGCCCATACCTGTAAAACCAGCAACTCAGCTGAGGCAGGGGATTGTGAGTTCAAAGCTAGCCTCACCAATTTAGCAAGGCCCTAGGCAACTTAGAGAGACCCTGTCTCTGAATAAAATACAAAAAGGGCTGGGGATGTGGCTCAGTGGTTAATGACCCCTGGGTTCAACCCCAAGTACCAAAAAAAGGGGGGGAGGAAGAGAGAGGGAGGGGAGGGAGGCAGGGAGGAGGGAAGCAGCATAAGGCAGGGAGAGATGGAGGAAGAGGAGGAAGAAAACACAGAGACGGGCTGAGGTTGTGGCTCAGTGGTAGAGTAGTTGTCTAGCATGTGCACGGGCTGGGTTTGATCCTCAGCACCACATAAAAATAAATAAGTAAAATAAAGATATTGTGTTCAACTACAAATAAAAAATAAATATTAAAAAAAAACCAAACACAGAGCAATGGAAAGACGTCGCACTACTCCAGCATCCTGAGGCCCAAGAGAAGCATCATGGCCCTACTCCAAACCCAGGCAGAAAGCTGGTACCAAAGTGCTCCAGCTAGCTGTGAGAGAACATGGCACCAGGCTCTCTTGGAGCCAGCATTATTTAGAGATCCTCCAGCAGACAGTGAGCTAATACCAGGTGTGCAGGACTGCAATGAGAGCCCATTATGAGGGGATTGGGTAGGTGACAAGGAAGATGGACCAGGGCCTAGCAAGGAGGTGCCCTGAATTATTGAACTACACCTTCTTCAAGTCTCTTTGAACAAAGAAGTGAAGTGGGCACCCCATCCTGATTCCTTCCTATTCTCCAATCTGTGAACACAGATGACTTCCAATGTGGCCAATGGAAAGACCTCTTTCTGCTCACTCTATTCAACATTGTCACTGCTGACTCTTTGTCACTCTCCCTCTTCATTCCTCCTGCCATTAGGCCACTCCTCTGACTCCTTGTCATGCTCCATTTTCTCTGGCAGACCCTTCAGTATCTGAAGGCTCCAACCTAAGCCCTCTTACCTTCTCCTCTGCTCCTAAGTGAGGCTTCCATGGCTCCCATCCCCATCTCCATGCTAGTACTTGCCAACTCTACCTCCACTCTTCATCTCTGTTACACCTCGCACTCTCTCCAACAACCTAATTTGGCCATCTCTGCTTGTATATCCCCAGGACCACAGGCTTAGAGGGTCCTGGTGCTTTTCTGTCTCCATGTCTTGAAATGGGCTTCAGGCCTCTTTTCTTCCCCAAGGGGCTCCTACCTCAGCCAGCTTGCCACCTTGCTCTTGCACCACATTGCTAGGACCTGATGTCAACAAGCCTTGGGCCCTTGGCTGCTATAAAAGCGCAGAGCTGCAGCTCTACCACTTTATACTGTCACCACTTCATTTCCCAAGTGGTCCCTACCCTCCTGAACTCCAGTCTCTCATCCTGATTCAAATTTCATACTTACCTTGTAGAGTTCAGGGCTGGTGTTGCTCTCCCAGTACTGACCCCTGGGTTCTGGTACTGAACCCTGGGTTCCTTGAGTGAGACCTGCCCCTGTCATACCTGGTACTTCACTGATCCCATTCAATCCAGATTCTAGCACCAACTGCATTGTTTGATGCTGTCTTTTCCCAGCACTGTGATTAGGAACAAGACATCTGTCCCATAAGGACACTAGTTAGTCATTGCATTGACTACCACTTAGAGGTATGCACCTGACAAAGTCATACACATGGGCTTTAGTCCATGCTATGTAGAAGGAAGAGAGATGGCTTCTGTGCTGGGGACACTTTCTACAGATACCAGCTGGAAGTCTGATCATTTGGGAAGATGTGTTTGCATTTAGGAAGACTCTATGTCATTTACTGAACAATTTTATTATTTACCAGCAATGTATAATCAGAAACCAAATCCAAGGCCCAGTTCTCCCCATATGACCCATCATGAGCTCTACAAAAAGCCAGGGACCATTTTTGAATGCCAATGGAATGTCAGGGAACAAAACCTCTAAGATGACCCATGTGAAAATAAACTCTACTCCAATAGACCCACTTTAGATCCCCATGCCCCTCCTAACCACTTCTAATTCCAGCCACTCAAAATAAAATAAACACCAGCCTCATCAGCCCTATTGCCAGTCCTATGCTAAGCAGCCAGGACCCCTAGCAGGCTCAGAAAAAAAAATGAGCTTAGGATTCTTTTCTTTTTTCCTTATGAATATCTCCAGTTAAAGGTCAGCACCTCAAATGTGACTGTTGAATAAGTTTATTTCTTTCCACTGTCCCTGCCATCTTGTTCTGCCCCAGTGAATGGCATTACCATCCTCAACTTCAGCCAAAGCATTACTCTTTATTTTGGTAACAGCTTTACTGAGGTAGAATTCATATGTAACACAATTAAACTTTTTATAGTATAGAATTCAACAGTGTTTAATATATAGGCCAGATTGTATAACCATCACCATTATCTAAGTCCAAAATATTTCATCTACTCAAAAGGAAACTCTGTATCCCTTAGTAGTTATTCCCCATTAGCCTCTGCCTCCATCATCTCACAACCACTCATGTGATTTCTATCTCTATGGATTTGGCTATTCTGAATACTTCATGTAAATGGTGTTATACAACACATGGCCTTTTGTGTCTGGCTTCTGTGACTTAGGCATAACGTTTTTAGAGCTCATCCATGTTGTAACATGCATTCAATACTTCATTACTTTTTAAAAATGTTTTTAGTTGAAGATGGACACAATACCTTTGTTTATTTATGTTTATGTGGTGATGACGATTGAACCCAGGACCTCACACATGCTGGTCGAGCACTCTACTACTGAGCCACAACCCCAACTTAATACTTCTTTACTCTTTATGGGTGTATAATATTCCATTGTATGAATGTAAATTTTGTTTACTCATTTGTCAGTTGATGGGCATTTGGATTGTTTCTGCCTTTGGCTATTGTGAACAATACGCTGTGGACATTTGTCTACACGTTTATGTTTGAACATGTTTAAATTATCTTGAGTACATGCCTAAGGGAAGAATTGCAAGGTCATTTGGTAATTCTTTTTAACTTATTGAGGACCCACCAAACTGTTTTCTAAGGTGGCTACTCCACTTTACAACTCCACCCACAATATATGAGGGTTCCAGTTTCTCCACATCCCAGCCAACACTTTACTTTCCATTTTTTAATTACATTCACCCTAGTGGGCGTGAAGTAGTACCTCATTGTGGTTTTTATTTGCATTTCCCTAATTACCTATGATGTTGAACATCTTTTCATGTGCTTGTTGGCCATTTGCATATCTTCATTGGAGTTGACTAATTCTTTATGAATCTCCTTCCTTGTTTTCTGGATTTTCTCCTACCACCCTCCTGTTCTCCCACTTTGTTCTCTCCTTCTCCTTGGTTCCTTCATGGGCTCTTTTTGCTCTGCTCGCCTCTCAAATTTTATCTTCCTTAGAGTTCTGTTCGCAGTACTGTTTGGTTCTCACTGTACACACTGTCTTCAGGTGATCTCATCTACCACATGGCTTTCTCTCTGTCTCCAAGTTGGCAACTCCCAGATCATCATCTTCAACCCAGATCTCTTTCCTGGGCTCCAGGCCCATATATCCAGTTGCCTCCCAGATGGTTCCACTTGGGTGTCTCCCAGCACCTCACATACCCAACATGCTCAGGCAGCACTTACCCTATCCCCACAAGTCCAGACCTACTCAGTCACAGAGGCCCCAAACCCTAGAGCCTTCTTCCATTTTTCTAATCAGTCACAACAGACTGTAGATTCTGTTTTGGATGTTTCTGAGTAGACAATAAGGTCAACAGAAAATTAAAACATTGAATTGTTTTCTGGCCTTATCATTCTAGATAATAAAATACTCAAATGGAGCATGCTTATTGTGGGGAGCCATTCTGACACGTGATTGGGTGACTCCCGTTAAGGGCCTGAGGCACTCTGGCTGTGTCGAAGCTTTCCTGACCCTTTCCTGATGAGAGAGCCCATCCGTGTGGGGGTGTGCGTGACCACTGACCCCGGGGACCCAATCACTGACCCTGACCTTGGAGTGCAGCCCCCCCTCAACCTTCATTGGATGGAATTCTCCCCTGAATCTCTTGTTTCCCCCAAATAAAAGGCTACTCCCCGGCGTGTTCGCTCTCTCTCTCTCCTGCTAGCCCTGAGTAATCCTCGCTGCCCTGCTGGGCGGCTAGAGGCGGGAACCAGGGAGGCGAGCCGTCTCGGACCTAGCAATGTAAAATAAGGTACTGGTTTGTGTGTTTTATTTTGATCTCTTCTAACTAACTTAATGCCTAGAACCTCATTAATGAAACCACTGCGCAGGCCGCGTGGTAGAGCTTATAAAATATTTTTTATTTTCCTAAGTACTTACCTGCCTGAAATCCACCTCCTAGGTCAGGCATGGAAGTTAGAGACCCAATTTCTGGGTTCAATTTCACTTCTCCATGCCTACTATCTCTTCCTTGATCCATGCCTTCATTGTCTCTCACCTAGACTACTTTGAGAGCCTCCTAATTGGTCTTCCTGTCTCCAGTCTCCCCTAGTCCTAAAATCTATTCCTTACACCAACAACAAGGTAACCTTCCAGAAGCATGGTACATTATGTCATTTTTATTTTGTGTGTGTGTGGTTCTGGGGATTGACTCCAGGGCTAGGCAAGCATGAGCTACATCTCCAGCCTATGTTGTACCCACTTTTCAAACTCCTCAATGATTTCTCTTCAATTATACCTATAGGCTACAATCAATAGTCCCAGGTAAGTACTAAAGACACTTTGTGATCTAGCCCGTACCTACTCTTTCAGACTCATTTCCTGTCCCTCCAGCAGCACTAAACTACTTGCCATGCTGATAACATGCTAGAGTTTATTACCCTCTGACCCTTTGCTCAAACTCTTGTTCTGTCTGGAATAAGCCAGCCTTCTCTTCTCTTCCTGTCCCATTCCCGTAACAACTGACAACTTTTCTTCTATAAGGTCCCATATAAATATCACCATTGTGAACTTTCATTGAATTTTCCTGAACAGAGGTAGTCATTTAGTTCCATTCAGTTCAGCTAGCATGTGTTCAGTTCCTGTTATATGTCATGCAATGTGGGACACAAGGTTACACTAGTGATCAGGCACACAAGTCCTACTGTGAAACAGCTCACAGTACACTGGGGGGAGGCCAAATTAAGAAAAAAATGACAAGATAATATAGTAAATACTGTGATGGGGATTTGTATAAAGGGTAATGGAGACACCTAGGAGGGGATCAATAAACCTGCCTGGAAGAATCAAAAAAAGGTATGTTGAAGAGATGAAATGTGATTTGTATCTCAAAAGAAATTGTGAGATGAGATAGAAGATGCAAAAGAAGGAGAGACCTCCCATACCTGTAATCCCAGCAACTTGGGAAGCCAAGGCAGGAAGATGGCAAGTTTCAGGCTGGCCTCAGCAATTTACAAAGACTCTGTCTCAAAATAAAAGGGAGGGTTGCTGGGGATGTAGCTCAGTGGCAGAGAATCCCTGAGTTCAATCCCCAGTGCAGGGAGGGGGGTGGTGGCATGCTTCAGAAGGAAAATCCTGAGTTGCATTTGGGACAGGTTCATTTTGAGGGAGCTGGGGACCAGGCAGGAGATGTTGAGGAGGCATTTGGCAACACTAGATGCTATGGCTCAGGAAGGAGTTGTGAGTTGGCAAATTAGGTTTAGATGTATGCAGGTAACTGGGAGTGGAAACCCAGGAGTAGGTAGAAGGGAAAGGCGAGAGAGACAAACCAGCTGACTGTACTGGGTGGTTGTAACCCAGGCTATTCCAGTCTCACCTCACCCTTTCCTGTGTAGCCCAACTACTAGGTTCAGTGCCACTCAATGGCAGGGATTGAACCTTGTGTCAGCATTTTTCCATCTCCTGCAGCCCCTTGTTTACTGTCTGGCATAGAGTAATCACCCAATATCCATTCGTTTGATAACGGAATAATTATCACTGAGGTGAACTGACCTGGGGTGGGGGTGTGTCAAGTGACTACAACTGTAGGAGAAGAAAGCTGGGAACTAATAAGGTGATGATATTAGTGGTTGTTTTTGAAGATGCCATTAAATATCTCTGGTCCTTTGAAATGGGACAGAGAATAGGTTTGAAGGAAAGGGCTCAGTGGAGAGAAGAGGCATCAAGAAACTGAAGTGAAATTCCCCTCAAAAAGTTTTGCATAGGGCTTGGGATGTGGCTCAAGCGGCAACACGCTCGCCAGGCAGCACAGGGCGCTGGGTTCGATCCTCAGCACCACATAAAAATAAAAAAAAGATGTTGTATCCACCGAAAAATGAAAAATAAATATTAAAAAATTCTCTCTCTCTCTCTCTCTCTCTCTCTCTCTCTCTCTCTCTCTCTCTCTCTCTCAAAAGTTTTGCATTACCAGGTGTTGTGGTACATGCCTCTTATTCCAGTGACTAAAGAGGTTGAAGCAGGAGGATGGCAAGTTCAAGGCCAGCCTCAGCAACATAGTGAGGCCCTAAGCAACGGAGCAAGACTCTGTCTCAAAATTAAAAAAAAAAAAATGGAAAAAAAAAGGGCTGGAGACGTGGCTCAATGGTTGAGCATCCCTAGGTTCAACCCTCAGTAGAACAAAATGTTTTACAAACAACAAGGCCAGCTTTATCACCAAACTCATGTTGGAATCAGTTCTGGTGGCAATCCGTGGGCACTAGAATACAACATGGTTCTGGAAAAGTGTAACAAAATGGGGCTGGGGAATAGCATGCTTATTTCACTGCTAGCCATTAATGTGCTGAGTTCAGGCAGGGAACGAAGCCCAGAGGAGCCTCTAGTGCTTTTGTGGTTGACATTTGGTGATTTGGGTCAGAAGATTAAAAGAAGATATATTGACTTTGCCCAAGAATCGCTCAACTTATGTCCAAGCCAGTGGACCCCTGGCTTTCACCACAAATGCAGACTTTTTTTTTTTTGCAGGGAGATGTTTTTTGTGTTTTTTTTTTAAATGTATTTCAAACTAAGCTGTAGACCTGAGTACATGTTTCCCCCAAACCCAATAACAGTCATATCATTAGACTGCAATATATTTGTTTATTGTTCTTTCTTTGTGGCAAAATGTATACCCTGGAAATGCACAAATCTTCTATGTACCACTCAGTGAGCTTAACATGTGCTGAGTATACACACCTGTTAACACAAACTCCTTAGAAAGTGTACAACTTAAGTTCCTTCTGCTCCCCTTGGCAGACTCATCTGTTGACTGTATTCGTAGGTCACCTGATTGAGGAGCTCATACACTTCTGGTTGATGCTGTGGTGACGTTTGGAAATGTAGCAGTCATGACAGTGGGAAAGAGCTAGCGAGAATCTTTGAGCAGAAGCAAATTTGAAATGCTAAAGAGAGCACAATTTCCTTTGTGATGGAAGGAAAGAACGCCAGCTGTCAGAAACCTCAGAGTACAGCAAATATTAGAGGTTGGGGAATAGAAGGAGAGAAAGGGATCTGGGTAATCAGGTTGAAATTCAAGTTATATGGATTCAAGCTTCACTCATTTCCACTTCACTAAACCTAGAATTGGAATAGTTTCAACCAGCTGGGTAAAAGTTGACCTTTGGACTCTCTGTGGGAAAAGCAGGGATGGGCCACCAAGGCTAAGCCTAGGGTGGCACATCTGCAGCCAAGGGTTTCCCAGGACCTTGAGATGTCCTTGCCACCCATCCTCCCACTACTCATTGCTCAAACTAACTGTTGTGATTTGGATGGGAGGTGTCCCCCAAAAGCTGATGTGTGAGACAATACAAGAAGGTTTGGAGGAGAAATGATTGGATTGTGAGAGCCTTAACTCAATTAGTGCTTTAATCCCCTGATAGGGATTAACTAAGTGGTAACTGAAGACAGGTGAGGTGTGTCTAGAGGAGGTGGGAATTGGAGGTGTGGCTTTGGGGTACATATTTGTATCTGAGAAGTGGAATATTTCTTGCTGGCTCTCTCTCTCTCTCTCTCTCTCTCTCTCTCTCTCTCTCTCTCTCCCTTTCTCTCTTTGTCTTCCTCTCTTTCTCTCTCTCCTTCCTGATCATCATGTGAGCTGCTTTCCATCTACCATACTCTTCCATCATGATGTTCTGCCCTGAAGAATGGAGCCTGCTTTCTATGACTGAGACCTCTGAAACCATGAGCCTTGAAATAAACTTTTCCTTCTCTACAATTGTTCTGGTCAGGTCTTTTGGTCACAGTGGCAAAAAATGCTGACTAAAACACTCACCACCTAAGTAACACCTTTACTGGTGAGGCTCTTTAAAAACATATATCAAATCATGAGTTGCAAGCCAGCCTCAGCAACAGTGAGGTGCTAAGCAACTCAGTGAGAGCCTGTCTCCAAATAAAATACAAAATAGGGCTGGGGATGTGGCTCAGTGGTCAAGTACCCCTGAGTTCAATCCTGGTACAAAAAAAAGAAAACAAGAAAAAGCCATATATTCAACATGTGGAGTTTTCACAAAGTCCAAATGTCCTTCCCACCTTGTCCCAGGGATTCAAGGAGGTCTAATGCCAAAAGTGTTACACAAGGGCTTCTGTCTTAGAAAAAACTGCTAGCTGAAATGTGTCTAAGGTCATTGCTTTATATAGCAAGTAAAGCACTCCCTTCTTTCCTCAGACTCATCCAGTCCCAAACTACACATAAGATGTCCCCACCCAAGCCAACTATTTTAGCAATGCCCTGCTTACAGACTGAGCTAACCAAGTGGGTCAGATGCCACTGTGAAGGGCAGAAGACCGCTCCTTCATGGTGGCTACTGACCCACAAACCAAATGTCAACTCTAGGTCACACACAATTATCAATAGCAACTTCTGTTGGCAATAACTGCTTCTTAAGGAAGGGGAAGGTGTTGGGGCCCTGTTGGTATCTGCAAATAAGCCACATTAGATAATTTAAAAAGTGGACCATAACAAGTTGGATCAACAAATAAGTTTGCTGACTATTTAAGAGAGAGAGAGAGAGAGAGAGAGAGAGAGAGAGAGAGAGAGAGGTCATGTAAGAGAATAGGAATGGGGATACAGGAAGGAAGGAAAAGGAAAACAGGAGGCAATTGAAAAAGATGGAGAGAAGCCAGGTGTGATGGTGCAAACTATAATCCCAACAATTTGGGGGGCTGAGGCAGGAGGACCACAAGTTGGAGGCCAGCCTCAGCAACTTAGCAAGACACTGTCTCAAAATAAAATTCAAAAGGGCTGGGGATATAGCTCAGTGGTAGACTGCCTCTGGGTTCAATCCCTACTACCACTAAATTAAATAAATAAATGGACAAATAAACAAATGATGGAGGGGAAAGAGTGGTTAGGTAGCAAGAAAATAAAATGCCAGAAAGGTAAATGGGTGGCAATAAAAAATTAGAGATGGAAAGTTATGAAAAGAGAAAAAAAAGAAACAAAATCAGAGCATTATCTAGGCTAACCTTCTAGTTTTATTGAGGAGGAAACTGAGGCCTGGAGAGGTGAACTGACTTGACCAAGGTTTTGCTACCATTTAATGCTTGAACTAAGGCTAGAAGACAGGAGTCCAGACTCCCAGACCCAGGATACATCCATCATAGCACAGGCAGCCTACATTCTAGACTTTCTGGGCAAGTCTAGACATCATCATTTATTCAGGCCTGAAGTTATGATGTATCTGAATTTAGAGAACAAAGCAGAAAGCCCTAAACCCCACCAGTCCAAGTCCAGGCAATTGAGAAAGAGAGAGCATAATGGGAACCAGAAGCTTCAAGTCCATGAGGTGCTTAAGAATGAGGGGTGCCTAGAAGGGGCTAGGCCAGAGCCATCAGATTTACCTACACATCTGAACATAGTCCATGAAATTGCCAGTGGATTCCCTTAGTTACAATGAGGAACCTCAACCACAGGCTGGAGAGCTGTTCCTCCTGAGAGCACATCTGTACATGCACTAACAGTTCCTAGCACAGAAGCAGAAATCAGAAAATGCCAGAGGTTCCTGGGAAAGGCGGGATAAGTCTCCCCTATTCCAGTTGACCCTTGGTACATTCTGGGCTGGGCTCTCCACTCTCGCCACCCTGGACAAAGAGAGATCCATACTAACTTCAGGTTTGCCTTCTTGTCAGGGCCCTTTAAGCCTGATGATTCCAGAAAGTACTTTGTGATTGCCCTAAAGTACTTGGCAATTAATTAAAAAGCCCAGCCTAACCTGTCCCCCTCCTGCAGATTGAAAATTTTTTGACTGAACTTTGCCAGGACTGGATATAATTAGGCACTGAATCAAAAGTTCCTGAAGTCTGCCATATGCGTCCATGTGTAGAATATGCTTTTGATCCACAAATCTGATATAGAAAAGCTGCTTATAGTGAAATCACTTAAAGAGACTTCTTCTTAGGAGCCTTTATCTTCTTCAGGGGTAAATCTGGATTCAATTCCCACAGAGCCTCATCAAATCATATAAGCAAGTTTCCTCAGTCTCTTGTTCTGGTCTAAGAACCCTATGGGTCTTCCCAAAGTGTTCAATCCCAATACCTCGGCTTCAAGTCAGATAATCTTTGGAGGCTGTTGTGAATGTGTGCTAAAAGGTCACCTGACAAAGAGAAGGCACTATCAATAAGTACTGAAATTTCCTAGTTGGTGGAAATATCTGAGCACAAGTCTAATATGATATTTAGCTCAAAATAAATTATCAATAAATATTTGCTGAGTGCATTCTTGGGCTTCTTTGATATGTACTAGCCCAACGTCATTTTGCTAAAGCCCAAAGAGAGGAGGAAGTCACTTGTTTAGGATCACACAGCTGGTCAGTGTCAAAGTCTCCACTAAGTTGTGGGTTGTTCATGCAAATAAGGAACTTAAAAGTACTGTAAGAGGGGCTGGGGTTGTGGCTTAGTGGTAGAGCGCTTGCCTAGCACATGTGAGGCACTGGGTTCGATTCTCAGCACCACATAAAAATAAATAAATAATGGACTAAAGTTGTTGCTGAGTGGTAGAATACTTGCCTGGCTTTGTGAGGCCCTGGGTTTGATCCTTAGCACCACATATAAGTAAGTAAGTAAGTAAATAAACAAATAAATAATTGATCCATTGCCAACTTAAAAAACAAAATAAAGAAATAAAATAAAGGGATTGTGTCCATCTACAATTTTTAAAAAAAGTACTATAAGATCCTTCTAAAATCAGGCTCTTAGAAGGGGCTGAGGCTGTAGCTCAGTGGTAAAGTGCTTGCCTCCTATGTGTGAGGCACTGGGTTCAATCCTCAGTACTACATAAAAATAAATAAAGATACTGTGTGTTCATGTACAACTAAATAAACATTTAAAAATAAAATAAAATCAGTCTCTTAGAATTGCCAAAGTGATCTGTTTATGGGGCACAGTGGTGCCCTCCTAATCCCAGTTATTCAGGAGACTGACGCAGGAAGATCAGATTGCTTGAGGCCAGGTTGGGCAACATAGCAAGACCTTGTCTGTAAAATGTAAAAGTAAATAAATTTTAAAAAAGTGATCTAACAGTAGAGGAAGGCAGTCAAGGGGAAGGGAGGAGGGAGGAGAAAGGGAAAGCACTGGGTAACAAAATCAATCAAATTATCCTATGTGCATATATGAATGTCAATATGAATTCCACTTTGATGTATGATTATAATGCATCAATTTAAAATAAGTAAATAGAAAGGAGACCAATAGGGTAGAGAAAGGGAATGACAAGGAGGGAGGAGCGGAGGGAAAGGGGAAGTAGTGGGAACTGAAATGGAACAAATTATATTCCATGCACGTATGATTATATCAAAATGAGACTCACTATTATGTATGATTATACTACACTAATAAAAATATAATAAAAAAGTGATCTCCCAGTAACACATGAACAACAACAACAAAAAAACATGATTTCCTTGGACCTGACCTCCAATGATAAACAGAAACCTACCTGCTCGGTGCTGCTGCCCACAGGTTTAAGGCCTATTCTCTGGTATGCCACAGAAGCAGCCAAATCATCCTGGTTCCTTCATCAGTTCTCCATGTGACAACATTTCCACTCATCTTTGCCATTTCGCTCCTCTGGATTCATTGAACTCCCTCTGATGATACCCAGCATAGGTTTCAACTTCTGGAGGGGACTGAGTCCCTCTGACAGATGACCAAGGTGAGTTCCAATATCTGTAGAGAACTGCCGTTGCCAGTGCAAGAGCACTATGGGCTCCTTCCTCAGCATGTTAATAGAATGTGTTAGCTCTTTTAGCCAGTCACATGACACTGTCCACCCTTATTTAACTTGTGGTCAGCTCGAACTATCAAGGTCTTTTTCACACAAACTGTCATACCCTGTCTCCCACATCTAGTCTTTGTACAACTGAACATTTGTAAACTATACAGACCACTTTGTGTGAATCTAAGTTCTGGTCACTGAAGTAAAATGTCATCAAATTCTTCTAGGCCAGAAAGCCAAGATCTAAATGTTGACCCTTGAATTAAATATTCTTCCTCATTGACTTTTTTCTTAGCTGATATAGTTTTACCCAGACAAAAAAATTTAAGTAGGCATTATTCCCATAAATGGCTGGAGGTTAATGCTTTAAAAGCTAGCCTGTGTGTGTTGGGGAACATTGAATGCCAGGCACTAAGTGTTTTATATATATTAGGTCACTTGCTTCAATAGAAGGAGTATTGTGATTCCTTGTTTATGGACTAGGAAACTGAGGCTCAAGAGATTCCAGTGTTATTAAGAGGCAGAACCAGGATTTGAACCTAGTTCTGACTAACCCCAAAGGCCATGTTCTTTGCTTGACATGAGTGTTCTTAACCTTGGCTGCACATTAGAATCACCTGGGGAACTTTAAAACCTCCAATGCCCAGGCTCCATCTCAGGCCAATCAGAGAAGAATCCCTAGAGGTGAGGTCTGGGTACAAGTCGGGTTTTAAAAACTCCCCAGGTGATTCTAATATATAACAGTAAAACTGCTCCTTTATACTGTGTTATTTCCTAGGTACATTCATCTGGCATGGATATGAATACAAATATCAGGCTCTCTATATTTTTAGCACTGGTTGCTTCGAAAAGGGAGGCTGAAGTTATTTAAGGGACTAACATCAGACAAATAGTGACAAAGTGACCTCAACTCCTGTTTCCTGTTCTGATGGGGAACGTGAGGGTACCCACCTCTACTCCATTCCAAATTCCACCCCTGGAAGCTTCCACAAGTCCATTTTCCTGAATCATGTGCTTTCCTCCTGATTATCTTTCCTCCTGATTCCTCCTGATTATCTTCACTTCCAAAAGATAGATGTGGCATATATATATATATATATATGAATACACTCTACAAGTGGGCCCTAAACTTTCTTGTATTCCTTTGATTTATTGTGACAGAATTTTGGAGACTTGGTCCTTCTGAGCAGGCTGGAAATGTTGGTATCTGAGTAGTTGGCCTAGAGAATTAAGATTCTGCCTAAGTTCCTTCCTCTGTTCCTTTGGCTGGTCCTTATATGGGGGAGCTCCTTGTAAAATGTTTTAAAAATTAAGAACGGACATGACGCAACTGAAAAAATAATTTGTGTATTAGCAGGAGGTGTAAATCCCTAAAGAGCCCATTGAAAAAATAAGAAACTCCGAGTCAATGGGAAGTTGTAAAACCTAGCACTGTGAGAACAAAGAGCCTCGACCATATGGAATAGCTTATCAGAGGCAGGGCGACAGAGCCCGCATGAGAACAGCACAGGCTCCAGAGGGAGACACCTAGATCTATTCAGGGAGAAGTCAGGAAGTGTTGGGGATGATGAAAGAGCTGAAAGACGTGAATAAAGTCAATCCAGCATATATGGGAAAGTTAGGCTAAATGGCTTTTTCCTGTTCTTAATATCCTTTCTATTTTTCCTGTAGGCAGGCGGAGGGCACTCTGGGTACTTTGTTGATTGCCCATGACTCCCTGTCCTTTCTCCAAGGCTGGAATGGATTCCTTTGTCTACAAATACTAGATGTGTGATTCCCCTCTTCCAATCAGGAAGGGCTTCGTGAATGAAAAGTATAATACTTAAAACCATCTATGGATATGGGGCTGTGGCTCAGTGGTAGAGCGCTTGCCTAGCATGTGTGAGGCACTGGGTTCGATCCTCAGGACCACATAAAAATAAATGACCATCAACTAAAAAACATATATTATAAAAAAGAAATCATCTATGATCTTAGCATAGAATGATTCTTCTCATAGACTTTTGCAGGGACCTTAATGGTAATAATCACTAAGGAAACAGCTTTGCTGGGGCTTTTCCACACATAGGTCAAGTGCTGAGGAGGGTGAGGGTGGCTGACACCTAATATAGTCTAAATACACATGTTCTCTGGGACTATGGAAGCAAAATGGAAACAAAAGTTTTACTTCCTTTCTTCCTTCCTGTTTCTTTTTGCCTTTGAAGGAGTCAGGTAATCCAATCCCCACAGATCTCTATTCTCATTTTGTGCAGGCACACCCACCTAAGAGTCTTGGAAGATAAAATAATGTGTCACCACACTCAAAATGTTTCCTCACATGGAACTCATCTCACGCTTCTTTCTAGCACTGGAGCTGTGCGGCATTTCCATGGGAAGAAAGTCTCAAAATAGCAAGTAATAAATAGAGCCAGGGAGCCTGGTGCAGCTCTGCCCTGTGCCAGCCCTCAGCCCTGCTCCCCTCACAGGGAAGCTGGTGCTTTCCATGCCCGTGCACTTGAGCCATGCTACAGGGTCAGATAATCAATAGAGTTGTCACACCCTGTAATAAACCTGAAGGAAACAAGAGCATAGAGAAAACTCAGGGTTTGAGCTGGGTTTGAGTGGCACATGCCTGTAATCCCAGCAGCTCAGGAGGCTGAGGCAGGATTGCAAGTTCAAAGCCAACCTCAGCAATTTAGCAAGGCCATGAGCAACTTACTGAGACCCTGTCTCAAAATAAGAAATTAAGGGGCTGGAGTTGTAGCTTAGTAGTAGAATGCTTGCCTCGTACATGTGAGGCACTGGGTTTGATTCCCAGCACCACATATAAATAAGCAAATAAAAGAAAGGTCCATCAACAACTAAAAACGAATTTAAAAAAAAAGTAAAAAAGGCTGTGGATGTGGCTCAGTGGTTAAGCACCCCTGAGTTCAAGAGAGAAAGAGAGAGAGAGAGACTGAGACTCAAGGTTTGATTGCTCAAGGAATACTGTTAGCTGGCATTGTACAGAGAAGCCCTTCATGATAGGACAGCATCGTTAAAGCCCTAGTGCCCTTGGATGCGCAAGGAAGGTGAGAGGCAGAACAGAAGGGGCCCCAGGAACTGTTAAATTAGGGAGGCTCCATCCAGGAGTGACTGGGCTGAGGCAAATGCAATGTTTATTCAGCTTACAGCTTTCGTTTTTCCTAAGTGATTTAAATGAGCTAAAGAAAAAAAATCATTCTACTGGATTGAGTCCATCACTAAATATTTGGGACACACGCTGAAAGGTTAGAAGCAAACTCCTGCAAAGAAATGATTGCTGGAATGAGGGAGTTGGCTACCAGAGGAGGCCTGGGACAAAGGCCAACAATGACCCAAGAGAGAATGGAGAGCAGTGAAATGGTCCATGAAGTTTCTTGGCATTTTCAAGCACTCCTGGAAAGAGAGAAGCTCATCAGCTTCACTGAAGAATCTCCAAACAAATAATTCAACGGTCTCTGTGTTTCCCAGCCTCAGAAGTAGGCTGGAAAATGTGACTGAAAGTTAGAAAATGAACATTTCAGGGCTGCTGTCTGGGGCTTTCTACTACACTTTGGGATGTTTTCGACACAATTTGCCCCAATCTTCAAGGTTATACAAGTGCCAGGCATTTCAGAAGGAGTATGGTGTTTCCTGGCTCTTCCTGGACCTACGTTCTGCCTCCACCTACATTGTTGTATAGGAATGGATTTGAGTCAGTTAGTATATATGCCCCCCAAATAAAATAAGCTGGGTGAGGTGGTGCATGTCTACAATCCCAGATACTTGGAAGGCAGAGACCAGAGGATGGCAAGTTCAAAGGCAGCCTCAGCAACTTAGCAAGGCCCTGCCTCAAAATAAAAATTTGAAATGCTTGGGGGTGTAGCTCAGTATTAGAGTGGTTAGCGTGTGCAAGGTCCTGGGTTTTTTTTCCCAGCACGAGAGAGAGAGAGAGAGAGAGAGAGAGAGAGAGAGAGAGAGAGAGAGAGAGAGAAGGAGAAGAAGGAGGAGGAGGAGGAGGAGGAGGAGGAGAGGGGAGAGAGAAGAAAGAATTCAAAAGAAAGAAAGGCAAGGGACAAATACAGTCAGCATCTAAAAAGTTTCAAAATCTTGGGCCACTCCTTCACTTCATTACAGAACACCTAGCATTCAACTGGGGCCCCAGAATGGCAGACCAGAAGGAGAAAGAGGTGAGAAAAGGCTCTGGGAATTCTCCTCCTCTAGTCATCAATCAGGGCCCTGAAAGTTGACCCAGGACCCAGCCCTAGAAACCAGGACCATGAGCACATGAAATAGGTTGGGGCTAGTACAAAAAGGGGAACCAGGAAGTAGATCCAGGGCAGATCTGGACCCCCACTTCAAGTCAGAGTAGAGGTCAGAAGGTAAATGGAAAGCAAAGCTGAAGAGACTCCAGATAGACTGGTGTTCCTAGACAAGGCTCAGCTTCCAGAGTCCCTACCCATCTCTGTGGATAAAAGAGCATTGTGCAGATAAAAATCTGGTTAGGATGATGACATCACCAACATATATTATATATCCTAGATACTAAAGGGAATATTCCTGCCCACCAGAAAGAGATCACAACTTACTTTGGTTTGGGAAAGAGCAGAACCCAAAAAACATCTAAAACAAGATTAAGAGTGGAGGAGCAAGCTGGGGCTGTGGCTCAGTGGTAGAGCACTTGTCTAGGATGTGTGAGGCACTGGGTTCTATCCTCAGCACCACATGAAAATAAATAAAGATATGGTGTCCATTTAAAAATAAAAAGTGTGGAGGGGCAGGCGCAAAGCCTACCCACTAGCCTTCCATACAACAAAGTGAGACATTACACCAGGGTCATTTTTATGGCAAGAGGCTCATGCCATATCTTTAATCCTGAAGGAGCAAGATGAAACACACTTCAATTTCTATTCCAAATCCATGCTTAAAATTTACTGTAAATGTTTTATGATAACAGATACAGAGACTTAGCACACTTTCTAAGGATTTCTTCTACTGAAGCAATTTGTAAATGTTGCACAGAATTAGAAGAATAGGCTTTAGTGAAGAAAATAAATTGTGTTTTTAAGTCACTAATTGCACCATGCTAGCAGGTACTGCTGGAAATTAGCTGATGGGAAGGGAAAGTTGCTTGAATCTTCCAGTCCCACCAAAAGTTTGCTACTTGGGATGGGGAAACCTTTAGGCATAGGGCTTTGGGGTTTCATCTTCAAACCCCCCTAGGGATTCTGCTGCTTTGGGGTTCTGCTGTGTGTGGGCTGAGAATGACTCAGGAAGCTGAGATAGCATGCACAAGGCACTATGCTCCACTCTCTCTAGATCAGTCTCCTACTATGGAAAAGGAGAGCAATGGACTAGAAAAGGGCTCAGCAAACCTTTTTCTGTGAAGGGCCCGATAGTAAATAATGTAGATGATGCAGACTACAGATGGCCTCCAGAATATTTTTCTTCTTACTTTTAATGGCCTTCTTGAGATATAATTTGCATACCATACAATTCACCCATTGGAAAGGTACAATTCATTGTTTTTTTCTGTATATTTACCAATTTGAAAAACCTTCTGCACAAGCAATTTTATATTTTCATCACCACACACCAAACAAGAAAGCAAACTTGTACCCCTTAGCAGTCACTCCCATTTTCCTCCTGTCACCACCTCCCAGCCCTAAGCAACCACTAATCTACTTCCTTTGCTATATATTTGCCTAATTTGTTCATTTTATACAAATGAAATCAGAAAATATGTAATGTTTTGTGAATGGCTTATTTCATTTAGCATGTTTTCAAGGTTTATCCATGTGGTAACATGTATCCATCCTTCATTCCTTTTTATGACTGAATAATATTCCATCCCATGGATATGCCATTTTTATTGCCAATTTATTAGTTGAGGACATTTGAGCTAGCATGAATAATGTTGCTATGAACATTTGTATACAAACTTTCATGTGGACCTATGCACTTGATTCTTTTACGGGCAAATCTGAAAATGGAATGGCTCAGTTATATAGTAACTCCATGTTTAAACTTGTGCAAATGTCAAAAATGTTTTCCAAAAGTGGCTGCACCATTTTCCAATTCTGAGTGTTCTAATTTCTCTACCTTCTCACCAGTACTTATTATCTATCCTTTCTTTATAGCCACCCCTAGTGAGTGTGTAGTAGTATCTCACTGCATTTTGATTTACATGCTCCTAATAATTCATGGCATTGAGCACCTTTCCATGTGTTTCATGGCCATTTATTTGTTTTCTTTGGAGAAATGTCTCCTCTAATCCTTTTCCCACTTTAAAATTGCATTGTCTTTTTATTGTTGAATTATAAGTGTTTTTCATATACTCTGGATATGAATCCTTCATTAAATGTATGATTTGCCAATAAATGGGCTAATGAACTAAACAGATACTTCTCAAAAAAAGAAATACAGATGACCAACAAATATATGAAGAAATCCTCAGTATCATTAGCAATCAGGGAAATGAAAATCAAAACCACACTGATCTTTCATCTCACTTCAATTAGAATGGCAATCATCATGAATAAAAATAATAATAAATGCTTCTGAGGATGTGGGGGAAAAAGAAATACTTATACACTGCTGGTGGGTTTGTTGATTAGTATAACTACTATGGAAATCAATATGAAGCTCCTTCAAAAGACTGGGAATGAAACCACTATATGACACAGCTATACCATTCCTTGATATTTATCCAAAAGAATTAAAGTCAGCATACTATAACATATAGTCAGCATGCATAGTCACTTAGCAAGGCCCTAAGCAACTTGACGAGACCCTGTCTCAGAAAAAAAAAATTAAGTTAGGGCTGGGGATGGAATTAAGTGTCATGTGTGTTTTCTCTCATATATAGAAACTGGAGAGGGAAAAAGGAAAAATGTGGGAGAATTTTGTAAAACTAGAAAGGAGACCTGTGGAGTAAAAGAAGTGGAAGGGAGGCTGTGGGAGGGAAAGGGAGGCACTGAGGAATTAAATTGACCAAATTATGTGATGTGCGTGGATGAATGTCACAACAAATTCAACTATTATGTATAATTATAATGCACCAATAAATATAATTTTAAAAACATGACTTGCATATATTTTGTACCATGCACTATGGTGCATGCCTATCATTCCAGCCATTTGGAAGGCTGAGACAAGAGAATCGCTTGAGTGCAGGAGATTGAGGCAAGCCTGAACAACATCTGAGATCCTGTGTCGAAAGAAAAATCAAAAAGAAAGAAAGAAAGAAAAATCCTGTAAAAATGTAAAGACCATTCTTCACTCACAGGCCTATAAGACCTAGCCACTGGCTAGATTTGCCCACACTGATCTGAATCATGGGTTTTAAGCTTTTGTTTTAATGATCTTAATGAACATCTCTTGTTTTACCTCCCTAGGAACCACTTTTTCTGGTATGAAAACCTGGAGTTTCTTTGGGAGAGTATCTCCCCCCATCCCCATTTCTTAATGTTTTGGTGGGACTGTCTGTAAAAATTTCTTATCTTTCTCTAGGCCAGAAGTGAACAGCTGAGCTAAGCCAGTGTCTCTCCAGAAAGGTGCCAAGCAAGTGACAAACAAGAGAAGACCAGTTCGAGCTGACTTGTCCCAGAAGAACTGGCCTGATGAGCCTGTGCCTGAATTCCCACAACTGATATCTCCAGAGTTGCCCTGTTCCTGTTCCTTCTGGAACCTTTTCGGTTAGCTTTTCTTTCATCTACTCCCATTTCCTCCTAACAAACTTTACTGACTGTTATTTTTGCTCATTATCCAAAGTCAATCTCTATTGCTAGCACCTAATAATATAGCCATCAACCCTTTCTCCAAGCAACATCATGCACACAGCCCTGATTGCTAAAACTAATGAAAATTGTATTGCTTTGCTTGAACAAGGATGGGAGCCCAAATGCTTGCCTACTATCCCCCTCCCACTGTGATCCTTGAGGCATCTCTACGCCACTGTGGAACAGTTTAAAATTTCTGGGCAAGATGTCCCTTAAGTTGAATTCCAACTTGGGTATGTTAAGATTGAATGAGTCTAAGGTACAGTGGTATATTGTAATCCCAGCAGCTCTATAGGATGAGGCAGAAGATTGCGAGTTCAAAGCCAGCCTCAGTAGCTTAGCAAGGCCCTAAGCAACTCAGTGAGACCCTGTCTCTAAATAAAATATAAAAAATAACTGGGGATGTTGCTCAGTGGGTAGAGAAATTGGAAAGGAAAGGAAATGTTGGGATTCATCAGTTGTACTAATGGATCTCACAAGAGAGGATAAAATTAGCAATGCAGAAGAAAAATCACAGGGCTTTTAAACAAAACCAAGCTGCTGACAGGGTAAACTGAGTGAGCTGGATTTTAATACGAAAGTAAGTAAGTAGGTAAAAGCATAAGCTAAAGTTTTCTTTCTAGAGAGAAATAAAGGGAAGAACAAGTAATACAAAGAAGTAAGTACTTGTTAGTGGAAGAAACTATTACACTATTGCTCAAGTTTGATTTTCTCTTTACTACTTATTCTATGGAAGCATAATTCATGGCCAGAAATAAAACCTCACATCTGCAGCTGATTGATTTTTGATAATGGTGCCAAGAATGATCCCTTCAACAAGTGGTGCTGGGAAACTGGATATCCACATGCAAAAGAATGAAGTTGGACCTTATCACATACAAAATTGAACTCTAATGGATCAAGTATCTAAATTTAATAGCTAAAACAAACAAAAAACTATTAGAGGAAAACATAGAGGAAATCTGCAAAACAATGAAATTACAATAGTTTCTTGAAAATGACACCCAAAATACAGACAGCAGGAGAAAAAATAGATAAATTGAACTTTATCAAAATTTAAAACTTTTGGGGCTGGGGTTGTGACTCAGTGGTACAGTGCTTGCCTAGCATGTGTGAGGCACTGGGTTTGATCCTCAGCACCACATAAAATATAAATAAATAAAATTTTAAAAATTTTATGTATCAAAGGAGACTGTCAAGAGAGTGAATAAACAATGAACAGATGGGACAAAATATTTCTCAATTGTATTTCTGATAAGGGTGTAACATTCAGTATATAGAAGGAACTCCAGAAGCTCTATAGAAAACTGCCCAATTAAAGTGAGTTCAGGACTTTAATATATATTTCTCTAAAGAAAATATACAAATATCTTATAAGTGCCTGAAAAGATGTTCAACATCACACGAGACATTAGAAAAATGCAAATCCAAACCAAAAGAAGATACCACATCGCACCCACTAGGATGGGTGTAATGTTTAAAAGCAAAAATAATAACTATTGGCAGGCACAGTCGTACACCTGTAATCCCAGTAGCTCGAGAGGCAGAGGCAGGGGTGTCACAAGTTCAAAGCCAGCCTCAGAAACTTAGTGAGGCCCTACACAACTTAGAAAGACCCTGTCAAAAACTGAAATATAGTAGAGGCTGGGGATGTGGCTCAGCGGTTAAGCACCCCTGGGTTCACTATAATAATAATAATAATAACAACAACAACAATAACTATTGGCATGTATACAGAGAAATTATTACCTTAACACATTGCTGATGGGAAAGTAAAATGATGCAGCTCCTATGAAAAATACTTTGGTGGCTCTTCAAATGTTAAGCATAGAATTCCCATATGACAGAATAGAATTCCCATCAATTTCACTGCCAGGTTTATACTCCAAAGATTTGAAAACAAGGGCTTAAACACATATTGGTATACCAACACTAATGGGAATTTTATTTCAACAGTCCAAATGTGGGAACAATGCAAATGTTCATCAACAGATGAATGAACAAAGAAAATGTGGGGTATACATACAACAAAACACTATATGAACTTAATAAGGAATGAAGTTCCTTTTTATTTAAAAATTTTTTTTAGTTGTAGATGGACACAATATCTTTATTTTATTTATTTATTTTCCTGTGGTGCTGAGGATTGAGCCCAGTGCCTCACACTTGCTAGGCAAGCACTCTGCCACTGAGCCACAACCACAGCCCCTTTTTTATTTTTATTTTTTTTATTTGCTTAATTTTTTTTTGCACCACGGATTGAACCCAGGGGCACTTCACAACTGAGTCATATATCCCCAGCCCTTTTTATTTTTCACTTTGAGACAGGGTTTCACTCGGGGCCCCACTTAACTTGTTCAAGCTGGCCTTGAACTTGTGATCCTACTGCCTCAGCCTCCAGAGTCACTGAGATTACAGGTGTTCACCACCATGCTTAGCAGAAATGAAGTTCTAACACATGTGACAGCATGGATGAGCCTTGAAAATATTATGCTATGTGTAACAAGCCAGATGCCAAAAGTCAAATATTATATGATTCCATTTATATGAAATATCTAGAATAGGCAAATTTCTAGAGACAAAGTAGGTTGGAGGTTACCAGGAGCCAAAGGGAGCTAGGAATGAAATTATTACTTAATAGGTTTAAAGTTTCGTTTTGTGGTGATGAAATATTTTGGAAATGATAACAGTGATTGTTATATAACATTGTAAATGAATTTAACACCACTAAATTTTACACTTAAAATGACAGTATTTATGTTATGTATTTTACCACAATAAAAACTAGGAGGAGAAAAAAGGGAGAAGGAGGAGGAAGGAGAAGAAGAGGAAGTGGAGAAGGAGACTCATCTTTAATCTACACACAATGAATGTAATGGTGAAGAGTATTTGGGGGGGGAATGAGCAAGTCACTGGATTAACTAGATTAAGAATTTCTGAACAAAGAAAAGAGGAAGGTGAAGCTAATTATGAATACACTTCAGGAAAACAAGAATTCTATGCATAGGAGAGAGCTGAAGACTCATGGCCTGTCTGGGACCCCTGCTGACTAGTCTAGAAGAAATACTTCAAGTACAACAAAACCAGCATGGGGTACCTCAAGTGCTCCCTAGCTGTGTCTCTGGAGGCCTTACCCTATATTCTTTTAACAGAGGGCCACTGCAAAGCTTGAAAGGTAAAACCACCATTAAGCTGATACAAGACTCAGAGCAGTAAAGGCTACTGAGAGCTCTCAGTAACCCTCTCTTTCCTGATCTCAGGAACAGCACAGAAAAGCACAGGCAGGAGGTATAGTGAGACCACAGAACCGCTGAAGGAACCAAATTCCATGGGCACTCAGGAGGAATCTAAGGCACTCAAATCCTGTGGGAAAGCCAGAAGCCCAAGGGTGGACTTCTAGGTATAAGATAGAATGAAAAGCCTGATATGGTGGCAGGCATCTGTGACCCCAGCTACTCAGGAGCCTGAGGCAGGAGGATGGCTTGAGCCTAGGAGTTCAAGAATATCCTCAGCAATATACCCAGATCCCCATGTCAAAAAAAAAAAAAAAAAAGTAGGCCTGAGTGACGCTCAGAGCCACATGCCATATACCCTAAGTATGGATTCAGTCTATATATTGGTTAAGCCAGCACCATTGCAGGAGGTATTTTTATGATCACATTTGACACCTGGTTACCCCTCAGGCCCTGACCAACCCTGTGATCTAAGATGGCTTGAACAAAGAAGAATTATGGTTAAATATTTACTTTAATGATTTAATTTGTTTATCAGTGGAAATATGCATCTTTACATTTGTCTCATGAGGCTAAGTCCCACTATCAGCCAGAGTTCACCACTTAGCTACTCACACCTGCCTGGGCTGGGCTGTCCATATCCTGTGACTAGTTCTTGTAACAGCAGGAAGTATAACAAACCTGGGGACAAACTAACCACTTGAACTAAATCCTCTAGGCCTTCTAACTGGAGTTGTGTTTACTGAGCCAAATGAGTGCCTGAGTTACTGATCTTTGACCTTCTTCTTCTTTTTATTTATTTTTTTTTTACTTTTTGTACCAGTAATTGAACCCAGGGGTGCTCAACCAGTGAGCCACATTCCCAGCACTTTATATATTTGTAATTTTGAGACAGAGTCTAACTAAGTTGCTTAGGGCCTCACTAAGTTGCTGAGGCTGGCTTTGAAATTTCAGTCCTCTTGCCTCAGCTTCCCAAGTTGCTGGGATAATAGGAGTGTGCCACCATGCCTGGCATGATCTTTGACCTTCTGCCTTGTCTCATTTTATGGACCCCAAGGAGCTACTTCCCATTTACCTCGACCTTTCGTTTTGAGAGAATGGTTCCCATATGCCCACCTTCTTTCAGCCCACTGCTTGTCCTGACCACCAGGACTTGTGTAGAACTTGAATTTGGCTTACTGGGCTTCATTCACTGCCATATGTACATATAGTATCCATGTCTTTCCTCTAGTCATCCACATGCCTCAGAATTCCACCTTCAATGTGACTGAAAATTTCACCTCTCCCAATCCATTCCATGACCAAGAGACCAACAGTTACCTACAGATCTAGCCCTGGTCAAAGATGCCTTCTTATTTCTAGTGACAATGAAATCAAATTGTGTAGCATCAGTGCTTTTAAATAGAAACTAGATCTCTTAAGCCTTGTTCTAAAAAGCTTAAATTAAAAAGTGATGAGAAAGATCCCGAGAACACATTTAACTTCCATTTACTTTTGGAGCTAAACATGGTTGCAAAACATTCACTGGCAACAGTGATTACTTATCCAACAGAGAGATTCAACCCAAACATGGGGCTCCTATAAAGAAAAGGCACCCCTAAACAGTAGTTGAAAGCATTTGTGATTTGTTTTTTCAAAAATACAACTAGCGTGGCCTGGGGCTATGAGTCACTGGTAGAGTGCTTGCCTAGCATGTATAAGGCACTGGGTTTGATCTTCAGCACCACATGAAAAATAAATAAATAAAATAAAGGTATTGTGTCTATCACGACTAAAAATTATTTTTTAAAAATACAACTAAGGCTGAGTGTAGCTCAGTGATAGAGTGTGTAGTTAGCATGTGTGAGGCCGTGGGTTCAATCCCAGCATCCCCACCCCACCAAAAAAATGCCATTGAAGTAATCATAATGGAAAATACAAAATTTTATTGGGCGTCTCTACACTTCTTTTTTAGTTTAATATTTTTTTGTTTTCAATTTAATGTTGTTTTTAGAATGTTGTAAAACACTGTCATTTCCTCTTACCTAGGGTCTCTACAGATTTTTATAAATCCTTGGCTGGCCACTTAACTACAGGGTCCTACAGATTCCCCATAGTCCCTCCAAGAGCCACCTAGACAATGGGAACAAGAGAGGAAAAAGTGTGAGTTCAGAAGTGCTTGAGGTCCATGTTGGGACATTTACTTCAGGCCTTATCTTGGATGCAGAGGCTGAATGATTTAAATTCAAAGCTAAATCCAGGCTAAGAGTAACAGACACCCAGATTTAGGTTTCAGCGAGTCACAAGAAGGCAACTGAAGTTCAAAGAACAGGCATTTGGCTGTAATTTTTTCTTTTTATAAAGAGCTCTTATGTGGAGAAAGTTAATTTCTGTGACTCATAAACAGAAGATTTCCAAAGCTCCATAAGGTTTCTATGCAATTATGTCAGAATAACTTGATGAGAAAATAAATAATTCCATGCTTCCTGCAAGTGTATCTGTGTATGTAAATGTGCACTCCATAAGAGCAGAGTTCAGAAATAGGGTTGGTTGGCAAAGAAAGTAGAGAGTCCATTTTGATTAATAACTAGAGCATCTCCATGTGCATCAGATCACACAAACTTGACTTTGCCTATGGTTGGCTGCTGGCCACATGGCAAAAAGTGTTTGTGATATTGCCACACACCTAGGAAATAGCAGTTCATTCTTCAGCCCATAGGCACCAAGTTGGGCTCTATGAAATTATGGAAGTAAGCCATCTATGTTTCTAGATGTAGAAAAAGCTAGGAACAGATAGTGCCATCTGGGTCCTTATAGTATCATGATAGAAAATGGAGAATCAGAAAGGAAGGCTCAGGCAAACGTCCAGGAAAGTCTCCAGTATTTATACACTATTTTACTTGACTTCTACATGCTGCTACAGCATCACAGGGAAAAAATCCTTTCTGCAAACATGAGAAATGTGACCTCCAAAGATGTTAATTGTACACATTGGTTCAAAGAACACAGTAATTGCCATATCCCTGGCACTTTATTCTTTAAAATTGTTTCTGAAGATGTTGCCAATAACAGTGACCCTGAGAGCTCTGGGTTGACTGCAACCACCCTCCACCCAGCTTAGGCATCCAGCCTGCTCCTTGCCTCTGCTGAAACTCTCCTAGGACTCCCTAAAGAAAAAGTGCATATAAGAGGGTACAAGACTTGGGCAACTCAGAGCAGCCAAAGTAGCACAGAGAGATTGGGGTCTGGGGAAGGCAAGCCCAGGAGACAGCAAGGAAGGCGGAAGCCCAGCTTCATCCACTAAAGATGGAACTATACCCAGGACCAGCTCCATCCCTGAGAAGAGAAGTGAAAATGGAGAGCTTCATGCTTTGTAGGGCCCTGCCTCCATAGGCCCCTACCCTTGGTCAATCAAAGATCCATTCAGGCCTTTCCTATTAATTTCAAGTTCATATATCCAACTGTCTACTCAGTTTTTCCACTTAGATGTCAGATGAGAACCTCAAATTTAACATACCAAAAGCCTAACTTTTGAGTTCTGTCTATCTCCTGCCCCAAACCCACCTACAATCTCCTCAAACCCTCTTAATGCAACTCTATTCTTTCATTTGCATATATTAGCATCATCAAAGCATGGACATTACTCTGGCTTCTCATCTTCTCCCAAACCCTACATTCCTTCCATCAGCAAATACTGTAGATCCACCTGCAAAGTGTATCCAGATTCTGAGCCCTTCATATCTCCTCTACCTCTACCACAATGGCCTGAGCCATCACTTTAGCTAGCCTAAATTGGGGCACTAGCCCCCTTGGCTATGTGCCCATGTGAATATGCCACAATGAAACCTATTATTCTCTATAATTAATATGCACTAATAAAAAGTTAAGCTAGGGCTTAGTGCCATAGTGCACACCTGTAATCCCCATGGCTTGGGAGGCTGAGGCAGGAGGATCACAAGTTCAAAGCCACCCTCAGCAAAAGTGAGGCACTAAGCAACTCAGTGAGATCCTGTCTCAATAAAATACAAAATAGGGCTGGGGATGTGGCTCAGTGGTTGCATGCCCCTGGTTTCAATTCCCAGTACCAAAACAATAACAACAACTATAACAACAAAGGTCTAGGGATGTGGCTCAGTAGTTAAGCACCCATGGGTTCAATCCCTGGTACCAAGAAAAAAAAATAGGGCTGGGGATGGAGCTCATTAGCAAAGCACTTGCCTAGCATACATGGAGCCCTGGGTTCACCCTCCAGCACCCTCTCATAGCTCCCCATTTCAGTCAGTCAAAGCCAAAGTCCTTACAATGATCCACAAGGCCCCATGTGATGTAGCCTCCTACTGTGCCCTCTTTTTATTCCAGGGGTTAATTACTTCTTTTATTCTTTTCTTTTTTTATTTGCTCTTTTTTAGATATACATGACAGTAGAGTGTATTTTGACATATTATACCTATATGAAATATGTATAACCTCCCATTCTTTTTTTAAATGAGGGCAAAGATGCCAAACTTTATTCTGCTTTTAAGTCATCCATTGGGCCTCAGCAAGCTCAAGTGAAGAGTCGGTGTATTTTAGCAAAGGCAGCCTCTCTAAGTCCCTGTTTTACTGTCCTATTTGAGGTTTTCCTCAAAGCCTTATCATAGATTTGTATTCTTTTTATGCTTCTCTGGAGAAGGCTTTGTCCTATGAAACTGCTTCTGTGTGGTTTTTGCATTCTGTACTCTGTTTGACTTGTTTTCTGCCATCCAGATTCTAACACACAAATTTATCTGCTAAAGCAGTGATATCAGCCATCTACTTAAACAAAAGAATGCTTATTGTTTTGTTTTCTGTTCTGTGTTTATTTACTTATATATTTTATTTTTATTTTTTATTTGTTTTAATTAGTTACGCATGACATTACAATGACCTTAACATATCATACATTTGAATCAGATGGGATTAATATCTCATTTTTCTGAGTATACAGGTTGCAGAATCACATTGGTCATGCAGTCACGTATGTACACACAGTAATAATAATGTCTGTTTCATTCTACTGTCCTTCCTATCTCCCCAAAACCTCCACTCCCTTCCCATCACTTCTCTCTACCTAATCTAGGGTAACACTCTTCATTTTTTTTCTCACATCTTCATACATGCATTTTGTATAACAATGAGGGTCTCCTTCCACCATCCATGCAATTCCATTTCTCCCTCCCCTTCCCTCCCACCCTTCTTCCCTATTAACCTCCCATTCTTGTAATTGTTTCTTCTTCCCCTTATTTTTATTGGTGCTTTATAGTTGTGCATAATGGTGGGATTTGTTGTTACATATTTGTCATCACTGTGCCCTCTTGTTCTGCTTCCTTTCCACCCCAGCCACAAAGACTTCCATATTGTTCCTCAAAAATGTCAGGCATGGGCTGGGGTTGTGGCTCAGTGGTAGAGCATTTGCCTGACATGTGTAAGGCACCGGGTTCAATTCTCAGCACCACATAGAAATAAGTAAGTAAATAAATAAATGTCTATCCACAACTAAAAAAAATATATTCAAAAAAATGCCAGGCCCACCCTTACTAAAGTAAATCTTTTGCTTAGGCTCTTTCCTCTCCTCTAATGCTCTCTCCAACCCCAAACCTGCTTGGCTTGCACCTTCACCTCCTTCAGGCCTCCACTCAAATGGTACCTTATTTAAATAACTCTTTGAATGGGCTGGGGTTGTGGCTCAGTGGTACAGCACTGCTCTGCCACATGTGAAGTACTGGGTTCAATCCTCAGCATCGGGCTGGGGATGTGGCTCAAGCGGTAGCGCGTTCGCCTGGCATGCGTGCGGCCCGGGTTCGATCCTCAGCACCACATACCAACAAAGATGTTGTGTCCGCCGAGAACTAAAAAAAAATAAATATTAAAAATTCTCTCTCTCTCTCTCTCTCCTCTCTCACTCTCTCTTTAAAAAAAAAATCCTCAGCATCACATAAAAACAAGTAAATAAAGTTATTAAAAAGAACTTATTAAAATGACTCTTTAATTCCCCTACTTAAATTTGCAACCCTCTCCCCAAGACTCCCTTTCCCTGCTTTAGTTTTCTCCATCATGATTATCATTTAGTTTATTATCTGCCAGAATGAAAGTTCCATGAGGGTGGTGATTGTTGTCTGTTTACTATGACATCACCTGGTTCATGGCCTGGCACGGAGTACACACTCAGTATTAATTGCATGAGTGATAGAACCTGGCCTCTGTTCCCCTCCTCTTCCTGTTCTGTGTCCAGATACTCTTTGGCAAAGCATTTATTCCTCTAGTCTATTTGGGCCTTGGGATGGAAAATATAGGGTTTTCTTCTTTGCAGATGGCATTTCTTGGCTATAGTAACAAGAAATAGGGGCAGGGGAACCCTCAAGGTTAGCTCTGTCAAGAAGTTTAGGTTGGGCCAGGCATAATGGCCATGCCTGTAATATCAGCAGTTTGGGAGTGTTATAGTTTGGATGTGAGGTGTCCCCCAAAACCTCACATGAGAGACAATACAAGAAGGTTTAGAGGACAAATGATTGGGTTGTAAGAGTCTGAACCCAGTCAGTGAATTAATTTCCTGATAGGGATTAACTGAGTGCTATCTGAACGCAGGTGGTGTGTGGCTGGAGGAGGTGGGAATTGGGGCGTGGCTTTGGGGTATTTATTTGTATCTGGCCAGTGGAGTCTCTCTCTGCTATCTGATCACCATGTGAGCTGTCTCCTGTTTCCCATCACTCTTTTGTGGTGATGTTCAGCCCTGAGGAATGGAGCCTGTTGCCTATGAACTGAGACCTTTGAAACCATGAGGCCCCAAATAAACTTTTCCTCCTTTAAAATTGTTCTGGTCACGTCTTTTAGTACCAGCAGTGAAAAAGCTGACTAAAACAGAGAGCCTGAGGCAGGAGGATCATAGGTTCAAAGCCAACTTAGCCGGACCCTGTCTCAAAATAAAAAGGGTGCGGATGTGGCTCAGTGATTAAGTCGCATTGGCTTCAATGCCTGGTACCAAAAGAAGCAGCAGTAGCAGCAGCAGCAACAGCAGCAGCTTGGATTGAATGGGGTTGGCCACCTCTATTCAAGACAAATTGAAAAAGGAATGAGCCCCCATACAGTGGTTTCTGGGGTTTGGACAGGACAGTTCTAGACTCACCTCTAAATCTTCATTGCTGCCTATTACCATGAGTCTGTACATTACATTAAAAAGAATCCTTTTCTAATTTTTTTTCACTGTTGTAACCCTAGCACCTAGATTAAATATTTAGAACACAGTAGATGCACAATAAATATTTGTTGGATGAATGAATGAGTGAATGAATGAATGAATGAATGAACCAATGAAATGATCAAGTATACTGAAGTGAACTGGCTACCTGCCCTGCCCACCCCCTAATCATGGCCCTTTGTCTCCCTTTCTCCCCCATCCAGTTGCTTCTCCCTGTCTTGGTTCCCTGAATTCTCTTCTGTGTTCTGCTTCATAGTACACCATTTCTGAGCCTCCTCCCTATTCCTAGTTTCCAACTCAGGCCCCTCCTGGACTTCCAGCAGAGGTGGCAGGGGCCTTAAGATATCATTCTTTACTGCTTCTGTAGATGGGACATATCTTGATTGTTTGAATGTGTATTATATGTCAGGTGCCATACTAAGTGCACTGTACACATTTTATTTAATCTATGAAAAGCAGATGGATAGATGCCTCTAAACAAAACCAGTTACCCTCTCTATGCCAGATGATCTATGCCTGCCCTCAAATTGGGCCCCTTCCCTCAGTCCCAAGTGGGAGCTGCTTTCTCTGCCCTTTGCACACTGAGTGTTGAGCTGGTTAACTGTCCTGCCTTGATTTTTTTCTCCACAGGTCCACTCAGTGCTTTCCTGAGAAAGCCCAGAGGTCAACTCACTCCACTCAGTGGAGGGCCCAAGTTCTGACTTCCCAGAATGCCTTGCACTGCACACCTGAGTGGTTATACCCATGGAAGAACTGAGGCCTGGGGTTCAGCTGCCAATTATAACTAATTTTCCCATAACCCAGCCTCTCATCTTATCCTCTGACAACCAGACCCAAGGGGCCTGCATCCCTGAATCGTGAACGGTCTGTATATTTTGTCTCAAATCAAGCATTTAAAATCTTTGCCTGGGAATGGAGCGAAAAGCATTTTTGGAAATATTCAAAACATGTATCTCTGCTCCTCAATGAGAACCAAAGCTAAGAATGTGACATTTATAGGACATGTCAGTGGAAAAGATTAGTTTTCTTAAAATACATTTGTTAAATGATAGGTAAAACAGCAAACGGATGGGAACCTACAACTGGGAGACATCACAGGAAGAGGGAAATATGATTTTTATTATAAACATATGCATTTTATTATTTCTCCCAGTGAGGATCAGGATTGGGGATCTGCAGCTGTGAAAGGGCAAGAAGAGAGCAGTATTTTTAGACCTGTCACTTTAAAATATACCTTCTCCTGCTTGGCTACAGCGTTTCTCTAAACAAGGCCTCTTGGAGCCTAAGCACAGTGAAGATGAATATACATATGAAACAAATGACTAGGAGGCAGCATTTCTTCTTGCCCTCGAAAACACCATGTAAAATAGAGCTTGGCTTCCTACCAGCCTCACCCAGGCCCAGCTCATCTCCCAGGCCCAGACAGCTGGGCCACTGTTTTCTGCAACTGGAACCATGAAAATGATCAGTGACACCCTTGTCCCCTACAGTTCTAAGTCCTACCAGGTACTAAATCCTGTTGGTACTTTTTCCAAAAGTTTCTCTGTGATTGAGCACAAACACGAGAAGCCTCCTGTGGGCTTCTCACATATTCCTTTCACCTACACCACTTCCCCATGAGGCGAGCAAGAGGATTGGCCCCAGTTTACAAAGAAGGAAACTGAGGCCTCCTACTCAGAAGTAGGTGGTGAAGAGAGAGAAGTGGACCTCGGTGTGTCTGGCCATAAAGCCCTTGCCCACGTCATAGGTTGTACCATATCTGCATTTTCCCACCCCCAGCCTTGGCCAAGCACTAACCACTGTGTCGGCATCATGGAACCACCCTCAGCCTTACTCCTCCAGTTCCTCCTACACACAGAGCCACAGATATTTGCCACAGACCCTTCTTTCTTTATATCCCTGCCCTATAGCATCCTTTGTGTTACCTGTGCACCATAATCCAAAGTCCTCATCCTGGCATTTAACACCCTCCCTGAGCCCACTCTTTTTTTTTTAAATCTTTTTTAAATATCTTTATTTTTATTTATTTTTATGTGGTGCTGAGGACTGAACCCAGGGCCTCACATGTGAGAGGTGAGCGCTCTACCATTGAGCCACAACCCCAGCCCTGAGCCCACTCTTCCCTCCAATATTTCTCAATTACCTTCCCTCACTTTACCTTCACTGACCTGGCCATACTCTTTGCTGCTCCAACATCTTTGCTATGCTGGAATCCTCTGCCTGGAATGCCTTTAACGCTCTTCATTTCCTTCCCAAATCTTTACTGGTAACTCCAGAAAGATGTGAACCTTCTCCCCTAGTACAGTCCAGGGCTCAAGTTTCTGCCCCGTTACAACATCTTCCAGTTGTTCTGTGTCTCTTTTCTCCCCCAACAAATGAATTTACTACTTTCCCCCATGTATCTGGCATTCTATAAGCAAAGAATGGGTGCCCAGTGGTTTCTAGGCTGTTTTGACTGGATTCTATAAAGTGCCATGCTAACGGCGTTTCACCAAAGAGGAGGACATATGGGAAGTGACATGAATCTCTCTCTGAAGGCAATTCCTTTGTTCAGAGCAATGATGGCATTTCAACAGTCAGTTGGCTGTTCTGACAGCTGATTGGGCCTTTCAATCAAGTAATTTGGTCTGTTTGTCCCCTTAAGTGGAGCAGTTTCATGTGCCTTGTGGCATCCAGAACCAAAGTCTGGAGCAAGTGGGAATGACAGGCACTTTATTACTGACATGTCATCGCCTATATGGGACTGCTCTGCCAACAAGAAGGCGATTTCTCCAGCCACTTCACAAATGACCGAATTATGGGTTTACTGAATCTTTTACGCTGCCAGGCTCAACATTTTCGTTTACTTCTCTTGTTACCCTTGGCATGCTTTCCACACTGGGGAAGAACTCTCCCAGGCTTGCACATCCCTTGAGGCTCTAAAATATACCTTGTCTTAAAATTACAGTCTGTTTTGGTCCCTAGGAATCCCTACTCCTACTCCTGCCTACCCACCCTGTTGTGCACTGTTGGGGTCTCAGGTCAGTGGAGAACACTGATGTTCACATTCACATTTTGGCCCTTGTTTTCAAACCATTTTTCTAGTGAAATATTGTCATTTTGGGAAACAATTCTGTCAGGAAGTCATTTCAGGCAAAAATCAAATCTACAGCACTCCATACAAATAACAAACAGCCTGCAAAGCCCTTCGGTGAGACTCCAAGAACTGCCATTTGGAAAGGAGGTCAGGAAGTGGAGCATAAACATCTGGTATTCTAAAGGGCTGCCCTGGGGGGTTGTGTGCAGATGTGAGAAGCCATGGGCTCTGTGGCCTGGCCCCTGAGTATCTTCTTTTTACTTTTTCTCAGGACTCATTGTTGGCCACCAGGACACTGGAAATGCCATTCAAATGGATAGACTATTTATCAAGACCATTTTACTGACTACTTCTCACCTCTATTTTTTAATTACCCAATGTAATAATTTGTTTACCATTTTTTGGCATAATTGGTGCTAGGAGGTCTTTGACTCTTTAGGTCTTTTTTGAAGTCACTTTCAGGATTCGCTCCAGCTCCTTAGCATTTTCCAAGAATGGATTCACATGGTAAGTTTCACACCTTTCTTTCCTGAAACTAGTGAAAAACAGGAACCTTGGTTCCTGGGGAGTCTCAGAAAGAAGATAATGCTAACAACAATGGCTCTTCTCAAACAACTTTCACTGGGAGGGCTCAGCATGTTTTAACAAAAGTCATCTATTTAAAGTCTCCCAACACACCTGCTTCCTGAATAAGAGCCATCAGCTAGCTCTCCCTGGATGAAATGTGGTCCCATCTAGAGTAACATTCCCATGCGGAAGCTATAATTGCTGGAGTTGCAAGTTGATGGACAGTTTTTGGTTAGCATCCAAAATTTTGCTAAAACTGTAATGAGATCTTCATTGGAGGTCCCACTGGATCACAACCTCCCCTATTTTCCCATCTAATTGGAAAGACGATGCTTCTAGGCCTGCATTCCTTAAGTGTAATCAATGATCTATATGGTACCTTTGCTTTTCTACCGGCTGGTTTAAAATGCAAGAACGGAATTCTGTGCCAATGGCTGGGTGAGGATCGCAGCCAGCACAAAAAGCAAATAGAAAGGCCGGAGCACTGGTGCATGCCTATAATTCCAGCAATTTAAGAGGCTGAGGCAGGAGGATCACATGTTTGAGGCCTCAGCAACTTAGCGAGAGCTTGTCTCAAAATTTAAAATAAAAAGGGCTAGGACTGTACCTCCTTGGTAAAGCTCCTCTGGTTCAATCCCCAATATGCCCCCAGAAAAAAGTTCATAGTGTACTATTCAAGTTCTCAAGCAGAAAAAAAAAGCAGAAAAGACCCAAATGTCTATGAGTAATAAAATACTTATAGTATTAAGAAGGAAAAAAATATTTCTAAGTATTTTTAAAATTTTTGTAGTTGTAAATGGACAACATACCTTTATTTATTTATTTATTTATTTTTATGTGGTGTTAAGGATCAAATCCAGTGCCTCACACATACTAGACAAGCACTCTGCCACTGAGATACAGCCCCAGCCCCTCTAGGAATTTTTTAGAAAATACTTGTGGATAGAGCTAGGGTTGTGGCTCAGCAGTAGAGTGCTCGCCTAGCACGTGCGAGTTGCTGGATTTGATCCTCAGCACCACATAAAAATAAACAAGAAATTGTGTCCACCAACAACTAAAAAATGTTTTAAAATATGTATGGATAAATTTTATAAATGTTGTGTTGAGCCAGGCATAATCCTAGCAACTAGGGAGGCTGAGGCTGGAGGATCACAGGTTCAAAACCAGATTCAGCAACATACAGAGTCTCTAAGCAATTAAGCAAGAACCTGTCGCTGGGGTTGTGGCTCAGTGGTAGAACACTTGCCTAGCATGTGTGAGGCACTGGGTTTGATTGTTAGCACCACATACAAAAATAAACAAAATAAAGGCATGCAGTACCTTTACAACTACAAAAATTCTTTTAAAAAATAAATAAATGAAAATATAAAGTGGGCTGGGGATGTTGCTCAGTGGTTAAGAGCCCCTGGGTTCAATCCCTGGTACCAAAAAAAAAAAAAAAAAAAAAAAAAAACATGTTGACATTTTGAGTAAAAGAAGTTGAACACAAAATAACTTACGGGTTGGGGATGTGGCTCAAGCGGTAGCGCACTCGCCTGGCATGTGTGTGGCCCGGGTTCGATCCTCAGCACCACATACAATCAAAGATGTTGTGTCCGCCAATAACTAAAAAATAAATATTAAAAAAAATAATAATAATAATAATAATAACTTACACTATAGGATTCCATTCATATAATTAAAGACAGGCAAAATTAATCTATAGTGTTAAATGTCAGATTAGTGACCACCCTTGGAGGGAAGTAGGTGACAGGGAGGGCAAGTTAAGGGGGCTTCTGGGTGGTCATAATATTCTGTTTCTTGATCTGGATCATGGCTGCAGAGGTGTGTTCAGGTGTAAAAATTCATCAAGCTGACAAATGATTAGTGAACTTTTTTATGAGTGTAATACCTCATTAAATAGTTTATGTTAAAGAAGTGAACTTTACATAACATTAGCCATCCTTTCAACTTTTGAGACTCCCTCTAATTTTGAAACATTTTAAGTATTTCATTTATGAGTTGTTCCTTAAAATTCCCTCCTCCATTTCACAATTACTCTTTCATCTCTTGCATGGTCTATTGCCAGTCTCCAAACTAATGTCTCTACCTCTCATCTAACTCTGTCCCTCCACACTGCATTTATTTTCATTAAACTCCATATCTGATCACATCTTTTATTAATTTGTTTTTGATACCAGGAATTGAACCCAGGGGTGCTTTACCACAGAGCCACATCCCCAGCCTTTTTTATTTTTATATTTTTATTTGAGACAGGTTCTCACTGAATTGCTTAGGGCCTTGCTAAGTTGCTGAGTCTGGCTTTGAACTTGCATGCCTCCTGCCTCAGCCTCCTGAGCCACTGGGATTACAGGCACACACTACTATGCCTGGCATTCTGATAACATCTTACTCTTCTACTCAAAATCCTTTAGTGGAGTCAGGCAAGGTGTCATATGCCTGTAATCCCAGTTGCTCAGGAGGCTGAGACAGGAGGATCTTGAGTTCAAAGCCAGCCTCAGCAAAAGTAAGCCCTAGAGGGAAATGATGAGCTCAAACAATCTTGAGTTGGAGGTCAGAGGCTGACAAAATTGAATGGAGGATCCAGGTCTAAATATCTAATCAAAACTTCAACGATTGGAACCAATAGGTAGGAAAGGGTTGTGACCTCAGGTCAAACCTATTCAAGGGGAGATGGATTCTGAAGAACAGATGAATTCTCAAAAGGTAATTTGACTCTGAAGGATGGTCTCCCTAGCTATGGTTGATAACAGCTGAAAAGTCAAATCAATACACAAATATTAGCTGTACTCCATGACCTCAGTGCTCTTCCTCACCTCCTCCAAGTGCATTTAGCACTAATCAGGGCCTGCAGCTGGAGGGGCTCCCCAGCAGTCATGGTGGCTCCCAGCATCCTGCAGAGCTTTCTGTGTGGCCTGCCTAGTCCACCACAGACTCAAGAGCTGGGACTTCCTCCTATTAGAGTTTCCAAAAGCCAGGAGTTAGAAGAAGAAACCACAGCTCCATCCCAAACCTTCAGTTCCTCCCCAGGTAGTTAGAGTTGAAAAAAAGATACTGTTCCCTCTATGCTGCTTTGCTGCAAGGGTAGGGAGGGGCTGGAGACCTTTTGTTGACCTCACCCTCAAAGGTGTGTGTAAGACCTCATTAAAGAGGTATTACATCAAAGGTATCAACTCTCAGTACCATCTGCCTTTAGATCTAAGACCTCAATTTTCAATCCGTCTTCAGTAAACTCTCTAATCCTTTATTCTTAAACCCAGAATAGCTCTTTTTCCTTGTTTATTATATATTGCTAAATTGTGGAGTGAGGAAGAGTGAAGCAGGTTACAATATAAAATCTATAGTATGCTCCTGTTTTACTGTGAAAATGTTTCTTCTAATGTTAATATATGCAAATTTGACCATTTCCAAAAAAAAAAAAAAAAAAAAAACCTAGAAGAAAGTATACCAAAATGTTACATATACCTTTTAGAGGGGCTGGGGGTGTATTTGAGTGATACAGCACTTGCCTAGCATGTGTGAGGTCCTTGGTTCAATCCTCAGTAGCGCAAAAAGAAATATTTTAAAAATCAGATTAAAGGTGGTTTTATATTCTTTGCTGTATAATTTTTAAATGGCTATATGTACATTTTGTAATAAGTGGTAAATTCCCAAAGGTCCTTTTGTATTAAATTCAGTATGGATGAATAAGTGGTTAAGACAGTACCTTCCCTGCAATTAACAACTAAAGACTCTAGGGAACACATACAAAGAAAAGAAAGAAACCTGGAGATTCTGGAGCATGGGAGGAAAGAAACAAGCAAATTTGGGATGAGAACTGAAACTGGAAAGAAAGGACTGGCATGGGATACGTTTCCATTTTTATGACTTTAGCTTAAAGTGAAGGCTGCCACAAGACAGCTAAAATTGTAATAGAAAACCTGTCATGTTTCTGGCCTAAAGAACCAGATGTCAGAGACCAGGTTAACAATAGCCATTTAAACTATATTTGGGGAATTCTAGGAAGGAGAAAGGCAAATCAAGAAAGCCCCACATCCTGTGCATAAAGTCTGCTAAGATGTCTATCTAATGCCTTGGTCCTTGAATCTTGGCCTTTGAACCATGCATAACTGGGGTAGGCTCCAATCACTTTAGACTTAAGGCTAAAAAATTTGAAGTAAATATGGAGCTAAAGACCATTATAGGTGACAGAGTTTGCAATCTGAAATTGAACAAGTTAATTGCGTCAGAAACAAAAGAAGACCAACACTTCTTATAAGAATATACCAGAATTCAGAGTCTCCACAAACCAGCAAATTACTGTGTCTAACATACAATCCCAAATTACTTGACATATAGAGGAAAGACAGCAGGTTATTCAATCCTGGTATGATTCAGATATTAGACTTATCAGACAAGGTTTTTAAGGGTGTTATGCCAGACATGGTGCCCCACATCTGTACTCCCAGTGACTTGGGAGACTGAGGCAGGATAATCGTAAGTTTACAGCCAGTTTGAGCAACTTAGTGAGGTCCCAAGAAACTGAGCAAGACCCTATCTTAAAAATTTTTTTTAAAAGGCCAAGGATGTAGCTCAGTAGTAAAGTACCACTGGGTTCAATCCCCAGTCCAAAAATAAATAAATAACCTGTCACATGCGGTTACTATAGACTCAATCTGAGGCAGTTAGATTCAATCAAATTTATTTTATTAATGCTCATCACACTTCAGACACACACATCCTAATTCTAAGTCCTAACTGAGTCTACACCCAAGGGTCCCAAACGCTCACCTGTGATGTGTCTTATGTCTGGGTCACTGGAACTTGATCCAGGCTGGAGGAGTCTGATGCAGGGGGAACAACAGTGGCAGAGTTCCGAGTCTCTCTGTCCGGGTCCTGTTAGTCCCGCAGAAGTTTAGGTTTTTAAATCTAAGTTCAGTTGTGCTTGCAGCTGATAACTGGGTGAGCTCTGGGGTGTACCTGGTTACACCTTGGGTATAGACTCTTATATCACTAACTTAAGTGGAAGTTCTACAGTTCATATTACATCATGGACACATTGCTTATAGTCATTCACTATTCAATCAATACACATTCACTAATTAATACAGTCAACTGTCAATAATCCTTTAAAGTGTTGAAAGAAAAACAATTAACCCAGAGTTCTGAAATTATCTTTCAAGACTGAAGGTAAGCTGAGCATGGTAGTACATGCCTGTAATCCCTGGGAGAACTGGTTTAGTCCAAGGCCACTGGAGAACTGTCCTGTCAAAGATATCTTCAGATAAAAGAAAACTTAGAGAACTCTTATCATTAGCCCTGTACTATAATAAATAGAATATACTTTAGACAGAAGGGAAATAATATCTGGGGGAAATTTTCATATTCAGGAAGGCATGAAGAACATCAACAATAGCATCCAAATATCTCCCCTTCTTTACTATAAATATGCTGAAATTCAAACCAGTGTGGCTGAAGGAGGAGTCTTAGAGCTGGTGCAAAACAAATCCTTTCATAGGTGCCTCAAAGAGTCCCTGCCTCATGATGTCTGGTCTGTGCTGGGATGTCTACATTACTATTTTTTTTTTTAATTTTTAGTTGCAGATGGACACAATACCTTTATTTTATCTATTTATTTTTATGTGGTGCTGAGGATAGAACCCAGTGTGTCACCCGAAAAAGGCAGGTGCTCTACCACTGAGCTACAGCCCAGCCCTCTATGTCACTCCTTAGAGACATTTTTTTAAAAAAATTATTAGTTGTAATTGGACACAATAACTTTATTTTATTTATTTATTTTTATATGGTTCTGAGGATCAAATCTAGCACCTCACACGTGCTAGGTAAGCACTCTCCTAATGAGCCACAACCCTAGCCCCCCAAGACATTTTTTTTTTACTATGAAATTTTACTCTTTTTTTTTGAGAGAGAGAGAGAGAGAGAGAGAGAGAGAGAGAGAGAGAATTTTAATATTTATTTTTTAGTTATCGGCGGACACAACATCTTTGTTTGTATGTGATGCTGAGGATCAAACCTGGGCCGCATGCATGCCAGGTGAGCACTCTACCGCTTGAGCCACATCCCCAGCCCTGAAATTTTACTCTTGTATTTGTCTATATAGAGTACACATGAACTTCTGGACACCCATGAACCTCTAGCTATATCTAGGTTTTTGAGTGTGAATTACATATATGTCCACATTAAATATGTTCATTAAGTCTCATTTAATTTGAATGGAAGGAATTAAAATATGTGATAATATTTTAAAATAAACACAAGAATACTTTTTTAAGATAGTGCTGGAATTCAAAACCCAAGGCTTTGAGCATGTTAAGCCATATCTCCAGCCAATTGTAAAAATAATTTGAAGTTACTATGTTGATAGAATTGTGGTTAAAACATTACATCTGCACAATGGTCCTGAAAGTTGATTTAACCTTCTTGAGAAGCAAAACATCACTAATAACTAAAAAAGTATCACTTTTAGCAATTTTTAAAAAATTTTTTTTGGTGTCAGAGACTAAACCTCCTGCCTCAGCTTCCTGAGTCACTTGGATTACAGGCATGTGCCACCATGCCTGGTTACTCTTAGTAATTTCATTCATTGAAAAAAAAACTAACAAGAAGACCTGTGTGGGGCTGGGGATGTGGCTCAAACGGTAGCGCGCTCGCCTTGCGTGCGTGCGGCCCGGGTTCGATCCTCAGCACCACATACAAACAAAGATGTTGTGTCCGCCAATAACTAAAAAACAAATAAATAAAATTTAAAAAAAAAGAAGACCTGTGTATGATGGTATTTGGTTCAGTATTATTCTCAATAGTGTAAGGCTGAAAACAACCATTTCCAATAAGAGGAAAATGATTAAGGAAATGACTTTCCATTAATGGAAAGAAACACTTTAAGACACTATTGAAATGTATTAATGTGAAAAATAAGTAACAGAAGACAAAAACATATGTACCCTGAGACTCAGTAACAGAAGCAAATTATAAAATTACATATTTTTCATTATGATGACTATGCACATGTGTATTAATTCATTTGAGAAAACTTACTGAATACTTACTACTTACCAGGTGTTGTGCTAGGTATAGGAGGTATAAAGGTGAAAATTTATGATCTCCTCCCCTCAAGGATTTTCAGTCTAAGGGCAAGAGACTCACACAAACAAAGTGAAAGATGCAATTCACAAAAAAAAAAAAAAGCTTTTGGAGGTCAGAAGGGACATTAAAGCCAGCAGAAGAAGTAAATGCAACTTCCTAAGAGGTAAGACATATATGAACAATAACAGTTGTATTGGAGCAGTGAGATTACAAGTCATTTATTTTTCATCTTTCACATTTCTTATGTTAGGTGTTTTTATAATTTAAAAAATTGAAGATGTAAAAATGAAATATATAGCTGGTGGCTGTGGGAAAGCTTTATGTGAAATAAACTGTAAATATTTTGTAAAAAAAAAAAAATTAGCCTGGCACAGTGGAGCACACCTATAATCCCAGGAACTCAGGAGGCTAAGAAAGGAGGATGGCAGGTTGGAAGCCAGCCTCAACAAGTTAGTGAGATCCTGTCCTAAAATTTAAAAAAAAAAAGTGCTGGGGATGTAGTTCAATGCCTCTGGGTTCCATCATCAGTACCAAAAAATAAATTAAAAGAAAAATGCCAAATCTTCTCTGGAACCCTCCCCACCCTCTTCTCACTTCACTTGGGGATAGCTAGGATGCTCCACTGAATGGGGAGCAGCATCTCCATCTCCCCATCTGACACCACACGTAAAACCAGCCTGCCAGGCAGGAAGTGTTTCCCTAGCTCCCACAGGGAAGAGCAGACTTCTGGCCCGCTTTGTGGCCTGGAGAAAAGCATATTTCACCCACATTGAGGTTAAAGTGAGCACTGGCATCTTCCCTGGGACAAGACTGCCATTGCAGTCCTGAGCTGAGCCTCACAATCCCTTGCCCTTTCACAGGGGTGAGGTTCAGTACTGTGCAATTCTTTTTAGTGCAGTTCTGGGCCTTAGGCTCTTCCTTTGACCCACAGAGAGATAAGGAGCATCTCAGCACTTGGCCTAGAGCTGCAGAGAAGATTGAGTTTGGGATTTGCAGTAACTCATCTATTCCTTAGTTCCTGTTACCCAATCCTCAAACTACAATCATCCTCATCACCTGAGAGTTTGCAGAATCTCAACTGGTTGAAGTGGCCCACTCCTGTAATCCCAGAGACTCAGGAGACTGAGGCAGTACGATCTCAAGTTTGAGGCCTGCCTTGACAACTTAGTGAGATCCTGTCTCAAATAAAAATTAAAAAAGAGCTGGGGGTGTAGCTCAGTAGTAGAACTAGCACCCCTGGTTTCAACCCCCAGTACCAAAAACAACTAAGACAACAAAAAGCAGAATCTCAGCCTCACTCCCACACTTACTCTTTCCCTGAATCTGCATTTTAATGAGATCCCCAGGTGATTCATAAGTTCATTCAGGTCTGAGAAGAACTTGTTAAAGGCAGAATGGAATGAATCCTACATTTATATCCAAGGACTTGAAACTGCAGTGGTAAATCCCAGCCTTGGTCAGATCACATAAAACAAGACTATTGTGTCTCAAAGCAAGTTTTCTGCAGCCCAGCCCAGCCTTCTAAAGCACCCAAGAGGTAGAGTTTCCAGCTGGGATACAGGAAAGACTTCTATCTCTAATGAGTATTCATCAACCAAGGACTGCCTGTATTTGTAACCTCTCTTATTTTTTCTACTTGACTGTAAGGTTAAAAGGCCAGGAATCATATTGCATGTGTATGAGTGTATTATAATGAGAGAAAATGGCATATAATTAATGAGCACAGGCTCTAAAATAGGCAGATCTGCCTCTAGGCCCAGTATTTCCACTAACTTAATATGTGGGCTTAGCCAGGCCACATGATCTCTCAAAGTCTCAGTTTTCTCATGTGTCTTACCACTACAGTGAAAACTGACATCCCAGGTGTTGGAGGATGAATGAGTCAAAGTCCAAACTATATATGGTAAATAATACACATTTGATATATGATTACTGATCACTTTATTTATTTATTTTTGCAGTGCTGGGGATGGAACCCAAGGCTTCCCACTTTCTAGGTCTTTGTTGTACCTCTGAATCAAATCCTGCCCACCTTTCTCTTTGAATCTCCCCGCCCCCAGTGCCTAGCTCCAGGCCAGCACATTTTACTACAGGACTTAGTGAATGCATGCTAGGTGATTGATCACATTAAGGGTCCTAAATGCAGTGTATTGTGTGTGTGGGGGCGGGGGTACTGGGGATTGGTCCCAGGGCCTTGTGCATGCTAGGGCATGCTAGGCACTGGCAGTACCAGAGCTCCTCCCCCAGCCCCAATCCAAAGGGCATTTTTTTAAATATTTTTTTTAGTTGTCAATGGACATTTATTTTATTTATTTACATATGGTTCTGAGAATCGAACCCAGGGCCTCACACATGCTAGGCAAGCACTCTATCACTGAGCTACAACCCCAGTCCAGACGGGGCATTTAAAAAAAATTATTTATTTTTTACTTGTAGTTGAACACAATACCTTTATTTTATTTATTGTTACATGGTGCTGAGGATTGAACTCAGGGTCTCGCAAGTGCTAGGCTAGTGCTCTACCGCTGAGCCACAACCCCAGCCCATCCAATGGGGTATTTTTAATACATCATTCTTACCGTTTTCTTGCCATGCTTCCAAATACCAAAGCAAATAATCCTTGTCATGTAAATTTAAGGAAAATACAATAATTCCTAGAAATTGGCCATTTTGATGCTAATGTTTGGAGTATTTCCTTTCAGATTTATATATACATGTACATATATGTAATTATTAGCAATTATAACACAAAAACTTGATCTCTTAAGAAAATAAGCCAGCTGGGTTTCTTTCCTTGCTGAGTGTTGAGTGTGGGAGTTCTGGAAATTGAGGCCTTGAAACTAGCCAAACAGACATTTTCCTGATTCCATAACTATACTCTGTCACTCAAATTTCCAAATGACGGATGTTATACAAGTATACTTTCAAAGACTATGTAAGGGAAGAAAAAGGGAGTGATTCATTTTCCTGCCCATGATAAGGGTCATGGCTGACACCCCTATAACAAAGGACAGATTAACAAGGGAAAAGCATAAAAAATTTATTTGATCATAGTTATATGTGAAACAGAGCCTTCAAAATGAGGATCCAGGGTTGAGACTACAGCTCAGTGGGAGAACACTTGACTAGCACATGTGAGGCCCTGGGTTCAATTCTCAGCACCACATAAAAATAAATAAATAAATAAATAAATAAATAAATAAAGGTATTGTGTCCAACTACAACTAAAAAAAAAAATAAATATTTTTTTTTTAAAAAAAATGAGGATCTAGAGACACAGGGTGAACTATCCACTTTTCTGCTTTGGTTTGATGAAGAATGGACAGCCATGTAGAAACATGACTGACTGGACAAAAGACTGTAATCTAATGCTAAAGGATGATGGGGAGGACTGGGGTTGTGGCTCAGTGGTAGAGTGCTTGCCTAGCATGCATGAGGCTCTGAGTTGGATCCCCAGGGCTGCACCAAAAGAGAGAGAGAGAGAGAGAGACTGACTGGGAAACCCAGCAAGGCCTGTCTGTTCAGATTCTTCAAGGCGCCTTTGGGCAGCATTCCTTCCTCCAGGTATAGCACAGGACCCCTTCTGGAATGGGGGTCTTATGATCTACCATCAGACAAGGTCAGGGAATTTCTTTATGACTAGCTAGCTCCAAGACAGAAAGGCAGGGCAAGGATAGAGTAATATTTTTAGGTTTTATGGCTGGCTTTGGGGGAAAGGGGTCTAGTTACTATGACCTTCCTTGGGGAAGAGAAAATCTATGAGTTGCCTTGAGTGGGGGTTAGGGGTAGGGGGGAGGTCAGTGTACAAGAGATGATCAGAAAAAATACCAAAGGCCAAATGTTCTCTCTAATGTGTGGATGCTAACACATAATAATGGAGGGGGAGAGGAAGAATAGAAGTTCATTGGATTCAACAAAGGGTAATAATGGGAAGGGAGGGGGAGGGGAGTAGGAAAGACTATAGAATGAATTGGACATAACTTTCCTTTGTTCCTATATGAATACTCAACCAGTGTAACTCCACATCATGTACAACCACAAGAATGAGATCCTAATTAGGATAAATTATACTCTGCGTACGTATAATATGTCAAAATATACTCTACTGGGGCTGGGGTTGTAGCTCAGTGGTAGAGTGGTCATGTACCACACATGAGGCACTGGGTTTGATCCTCAGAACCATATAAAAATGAAATAAATAAAATAAAGGTATTGTGTTCATCCACAACTAAAAAAAAATAGTTTTTAAATACACTCTACTATCATGTAATAACGACAAAAAAAAGCAATGATCAGAGAAAAACTTTGCTTCCAAGGCTGCTTCAGAGGTCTTCACTCTGGGGTTTTATTTTTTGAGCCCCAACAATTATATGCAGAATAGAAAGTGGTGAAATCAGAATACATGTGAACTGGTGATCGACACAACCTATATTTCAAACTCAATGCATTTTTTTAGAGAAATAATGAGGAGTTGAAAAGAGGGCAAAGAAGGCAAAAGTCTGGCTTTGTCTGCCACAAACCCCCTAAGCCTGGTAGAGTTTCCACTTTAATTGGGAGGAAGAGGCACTTGAAATTGAGCACGGAACGCATTCTTTCATTGATCTAGGGGAGAATAAAGCATGTTTAGGCAAACAAAGATCCTCACATTTCCGCATTCACTATGCTGGTCCTAAGAGGAGTTGGATGCTGGGGGTATAGTTCACTGATAGAAAGTATTCTAAGCAGGCTGGGGTTGTGGTTCAGTGGTAGATCGCCCCCCTAGCACATGTGAGGTGCTGGGTTTGATCCCCAGCACTACATAAAAAAACAAATAAGCAAAATAAAGGTATTGTGTCTGTCTACAACTAAAAATATTTTAAGAAAGAAAGAAAGAAAGAAAGAAAGAAAGAAAGAAAGAAAGAAAGAAAGAAAGAAAGAAAGAAAGAAAGAAAGAAAGAAACTCTTAGCATGTGCAAGGCCCTGGGTTCAATCCCTCACCCTGCTCTACCCCCCAAAAGGAGGTGGCCTCCCAAATGAGGCAGTGACAAAGCTATAAGACACCAGGACTTCAAGTTGCTGAGGATTTAGAAATCCAAATCTTTGTTGGATCTTGCTAAGCAGACTTCAAGGGCAATCCATCAGACTGAGGCTAAGATTGTGGTTGCCCTGTCTCCTAAATGATGATGGGGCCAATAGCCTCTCTGGTCTTTCTCTGCTGGTGATCTGGATAAATGCTGTTTCTCTTTGTATATCCACATCTTGTTCTTGATCCTGAGGATGCTAGTTTGAAGCAGGAAGGCCTGGTTTTAAATCCTCACTTCTACCACTTGTAATGTATGTGAGATGTTAGCTGTGACACTAAACCTCTCTGATTCTGTTTCTACATCTGTAAAAGACAATAGTAAGACTATTCTCCTGGGTTATTGTAATGATTCATTAAGATAGTCTCCCAAGGGGCAGGGGTTGTGGCTCCGGGGTACATAGCTTGCCTAGCGTGGATGAGGCACAGGGTTTAATCCTCAGCACCACATAAAAATAAATTAAACAAAGGTATTGTGTCCATCTACAACTAAAAAATAAATATTTTTTTAAAAAAACATAGTCTCCCAAAAGTTCCAGAGACAAGAACAAGGAAGGGGTTTGAAAAATAAGAGGCACAGGGGCTGGGGATGTAGCTCAGTGGTAGAGCTTGTGATTGGCGTGCATGGGCTCCATTTTCCCAGCACTGCAGGTGGGGGAGGGGAAGGGAGGGAGGGAGAAAGAAACAGCAGGCAAGCAGGAGGCACAATGATGTGTTCTTTCCCCTCGCCCCTATACCTGATACACACTGTGTCATTTCTTTGCTTTCTTTGTTCCTTCTTTCTTTCAGTACTGAGGTTTGAACCCAGAGGCACTTTACCAGTGAGCTGCTTCCCCAGCCCTTTTTATTTTATTGTGAGATAGGGCCTCACCAAGTTGCTGAGGCTGGTCTCAAACTTACCATCCTCCTCCCCCAGCCTCCCTAGTCACTGAGATTAAAGCTGTGTTCCACCACTCCAGTCCTCTGTTTCTTTAACAAATTCAAACTTTGCTTATCTTTCATCACTCTATGCCAAATCCTTGATGCTGATTTCATGTCTACATGTTGAGAGCCACAGCCCAGTCAGGATGGCACCTGGCATTGCCAGAAGGAGTGGTTGAGAGGTGACGCCAGCGAGCCATTAAGATGAAGATAATTAAGTTAAACTGTGTATAATTGCTGTGACTGGATGATGCTGGATTGAAACAGGCTGTGTATTCAGTTGTATATAGACCCCTGCTGTCCGGCAATAGGGCGGCTCCTGTTGCCTCAGGAGCCCACTACTTTTGAGTTCTCACGGAGTTCCAGTTGAGTTCTCGTGGGGCCAGACAGAGAGCTGAGAGAGTTCCCGAGGAGTGAGCATGGAGTGCTGGTGGAGTTCGGGCAATAAAGGAGTTCCTGTTTGAACCTACAAGTGCCTCGTGGCGGCTGGGTTATTTTGTGCCCAGCCAGACTAAGGCATCTACACCCTAGTCTCTTGCTTTCAGTTAGTCTAGACACTTATTTCTCACACCTGTAGCTGGAATCACATCAATAGGCTGGGCTTCCAGTATTAGCCCCTCCCAAACCCATATCCTATTCTGTCCTTTTTGTGAAGGACATACACTTTGCCATTTCCCCTTTAACATCATTACTGGAACAACCTTACATTTTTATTCTGAAGGTTTTTGTTTGTGTGTTTGGTTTTTGTTTTTTTACATTCAAATCTCATTCGTTTCAAAAGGCTTCCTTAAAAAATAATAACAGAAAAAAATGAGTAGTCAAATTCAAAGAGTCAAACATTGTTCCTTTCACTGTAAATCAAAATATAGTTACCCTGGCTGGGTGTGGCATGCATGCCTGTAATCCCAGCTACTCTGAAGGCCAAGGCAGGAGGATCACTTGAGCCCAGCAGTTTTGAGACCAGCCTGGGCAATATAGTGAAATCGCTTCTCAGAAAACAAAAATTTGGGCTGGGGCTGTAGTTCAGTGATTAAGTATGTGCTTAGCATGTGCAAGGCTTTGAATTCAATCCTTGGCATTGGAAAAAAAAATAACATGTGTAGTGTGTATGTGTGTGTGTGTGTGTGTGTGTGTGTGTGTGTGTGTGTATGTATGTGTGTTTACATATATGGTTGCCCTGGAAAAAATGAACATCTATTTTTTATTTGATTTTATTTATTTATTTATTTTGCAGTATTGGGGATTGAACCCAGGGGCACTCTATCATTGAGCTACATTCCCAGCTGTTTTTGTTTTTTTTATTTCAGACAAAATCTTGCTAAATTGTGGAGACTGGCCTCAAACTTGTGATCCTCCTGCTTCACCCTTTCAAGTTGCTGGGATTATGAGAGTGTGCCACAACTCTAAGCAACAAAAAATATTTATAAAAGCTTGTGCTGGGAAAGATACAACTAAAGGACATTTTCACCAGGCTGGGGGGATGTGGCTCAGTGGCAGATCACATGCAAGATGAGGCCCTGGGTTAATCCCCAGCACTGCAAAAACAAAACATAAAAGGCTACTTTTACCCACTGTAGGTAAGAGGTTCCAACCTTTGGAAAGCAGTTAGACATGATTTAGGGAACCATAAACCTATACATACCTGTTTAATCCCATATCTCAATTTCTAGGAGAGGATTTTAAGAAAATAGTGAGAAATTTGAGTGAAAAGGCTTTATGGTCATATATATTCATTGCCATTTTACTTTTAACAGAGAATCTTTAGGAACCAACTAAAGGACCAACAAGAAGAATTATAAAATAAGCTATACTAAACTCATTAGGTGTAGTCTGCAGCTACTAAAATAATAACTATGGATTCTCTATATAGAAAAGTTTATGGGGCTGGGGATGTGGCTCAAGCGGTAGCGCGCTCGCCTGGCATGCATGCGGCTCGGGTTTGATCCTCAGCACTACATACAAACAAAGATGTTGTGTCCACTGAAAACTAAAAAATAAATATTAAAAAATTCTCTCTCTCTCTCTCTCTCTCTCTCTCTCTCTCTCTCTTAAAAAAAAAAAAGAAGAGTTTATAATAAGCTGGGCACGTTAGTGCACACCTGTAATCCCAGCTACTTAAAGGCTGAGGCAGGAGGATCACAAGTTCAAGGCCAGCCTCAGCAATTTAGCCAAACCCTGTCTCAAATATGGCTGGTGATGGAGCTTAGTAGTAGAGTGCCCCAGGGTTCAATCTTCAGACACACATACAGCAAGGTACAAAAAAAGTGTGTGTGTGTGTCTACATACTGAGAAAGAACTGAGAAAAAAGTTACCAAAATCCTACCAGCTTCTGTGTTTAAGAGATGTGAGCATGAATAGGGAGGTTTTTAGTCCTCTACTTTTCAAAATTTGTGTAATGTGGTTATATTACTTTTATAAATATATAAAATTAAATATGTTCCTTTTATAAACATATATCTGAAGTCTCCCTGGAATTCAGGAGTTCTGACAAGGAGTTCATTTCCCAAAGCAGGGCTACCAACTAGCAGCCCTCTACCCATGCCGCATTAGTTAAGCCACCCAGAAACCTCAACTTCCAAAGTGATCCTAGCTTTTATTTATATTTTTGCTATTTTTTTATTATTTACTTAGTTATTTTGCTGAGCGGAAAAGAAACCCAGGGCTTTTCACATGCTGAGCAATTGCTCTACCACTGAGTCACATCCCCAGACTGGGACTCTTGGTTTTGAATACACTAATCCCCAAGCCAGAGAATGGGAAATGGGCAAAGGCTGTGGCTGTCAGACCTAGTAAACATATGCTAAATCTGGGGTTTACAGCAAAACACCTGGAGGGGTGGAAATGGGAAACTCAGAGGAATCCTGTCTCCTGGGTGGTGCCCTTGCCTGTGACAGCCTGCAAAGGGAAAGAACTGGCAGTCCCTTTTGCCCTAAACTTTGCTCAGCTGCAGCTTTGGAGGAGGGAAGTTCAAGTAGAGTTGGGGAAGAAAAAGCCCTGTTGATCAGCTTTTTAAGAGATGATGAACTGGGGCAAATACTTCCCAGGAACAAAGTTTTAGTGGCAATTTGGAAAACTGAAAGAGGTAATTCAGGTGTGTGTGTTTTGCAGAGATTGAGAATTGGGGATTTCTCTAAGATGTGGACTGGATTTAGCAGATGAAGGAATTGGATCGGGTCCTTGTTTTTTTTCAGACCTTGAAAGGCTAAAAAAAGAAAGCCCCCCCCTCTTAAAAAAAAAAAAAAGAGAAAGCCAGAAAGAAATCAAAATTTTCCTGAGTGTTGCCTATTCATTGCCAGACACTTTAACACATTGTTCTTTTTCTTTTTCTTTTTATATTTTTCAGTTGTAGATGGGCACAAGACCTTTGTTTATTTTAGTTTCTTTAAGTGGTGTTTCTTTAAGTGCTCTGCCACTGAGCCACAACCCCAGCCCAAAACATTGTTTTTTTTTAATCCTCAGGGTAACAGAGGCAGGAAGGTATTACTATTTTGATTTATAGAGGAGGAAACTGAGGCTCAGAGAATAACTATCTACTCTGGCCAGTGGCAGAGCCAGGAGGCAGCTCTCAAACTGCCAGACTCCAGAGCCTGTGCCCATTCTCCTAGTCTAGGCCAACCTCTTTCTCTTGAATTTGAAAGGCTGAGTACAGAAAGAGGGTAGTATGAGAAGCCAAGTCCTCCAATCCTCAGCCTGGTGCTTTTTCCACTACCTAACAGGGCTAATCACCCACCTTTGCCCAGAAACCTCTATCTTACCTGCTCCTTCTGTGGAGTTCTCCTTTCTGGAGTAACTTCTGACTGATAGGAAAGCCTAGATTTATGCTTTTCTGAGTTGTTTGTAATTTGGGACTTATTGTTATTAGCATCACTATTATTTTTATTTCACTTGATTGTTGATTTCTGTATTTACTCTCAAGCTGAGAGTATTTGTTGAAAAACATTATCTGTGAAATAAAGAACATGTAACTGAATATATAAAAGCTGTTTGCCCTGGGGCTTTATGTTTAAAACTGAAGTAGGCACGACCATTGAGTGTATTGTCTGGATGATATCTAATATCACCACTTCAGAGTGTGAGAATGAACCCTTTTCTTTTTTTAATATATTTTTTTAGTTGTAGATGAACACAATACCTTTATTTTATTTGTTTTATTTTTATATGGTGCCAGGGCTCAAACCCAGTGCCTCACACATAGACAAGAACTCTACCACTGAGCCACAACCCTGGCCTGAACCCTTTTCTTAAAAGAAAAAAAAATCAGAAAAGAATATTGACCTTCCTAATGTTTCCCAGCACAAAGAAATCCATCTACTGTAGATTCCAAGACACACCAGACCAATATGTTGACATGCTGAGCTCAGATTTCATTCCTGAAAATCTGGAACCTTATGCTGTATAAATAACATGCTCTTTTCCTTCGTTGGAAGCAAGGGGAGAAACAATTGCTGGCAGATTTCAGAGTTTGCCCTCCCCTAACTGTCCCCACAAGTCCTAACTCACTACCCACAAGTCATGACTCGCATATTTTCATTTGAAGAGTTTTGAAATGTTCTGGAAATCATAGGGGAAAGAGAACCAAATCCTCCTGAGAAATAGAGTAAGGGGAAAATTTTTAAAAAAAGATAGAGAACATACAGGGAAATGTCTTGCATACATAAGTTTATATTGAAATGTTTAATAAGATTGGATAGTAAGTTTTCTAGCACAGTCTCCTCAGTATGGAAGCACTGCTAGATCTGTCCCTATATTTTAGAAGAACAAGCTATTGACAGAGAAGGTGTGTTCAGGATCTTAGAGGAAATAGGCCAACTTTAACTTCTTGTAACATTCTCATTTTGTTGGTCCAGTCGCAGATCTAAGTACCATATTTTAATATTGGTAGAACAAATTTTTACCTAAATTCATATCATTTCCTTGTGAAAGCATTCAGAAGACCAAAGTTATTATTAGAAGTCATTATAATTTTAAACATACATAGATGTCTTACAATAGCATTGCTTTTGCTATTATTTAAATTACAGTCAAACCCTCTGATGTTTTCCTAGAATATTCAAAAAGCAGGAGAAATGAGAACAGTGGCTAAAACTTATTCTTCTTTACATTTCTCAAATTGCTTAGCACTATGCTTTGCACCCAGTGTCATTCATATATTTGGATTAAATTAATGGAAATTAGGTTATTGGCTAATTCCTGGGCCATTACTCTTTTTTTTGGTGGGGGGGGGGGTTTACTGGGGATTGAACCCAGGGGTGCCTAACCACTGAGCAACATCCGCAGCCCTTTTTAATATTTTAGTTAGAGAGAGTCTCACAGAGTTGCTTAGGGCCTCACTAAATTGCTAAGGCTGGCTTTGAACTCATGATCCTCCTTCTTCAGCCTCCTGAGCCACTGGGATTACAGGAATGTGCCGCTGTGCTTAGGTAGGCCATCGCTTTCTGAGAGACAATGGAATGTAGAACTGGGTTGAAGGCTGAGTAACCGTGAAATAAGTGACTTCAGGAAGCGAATTGAGAGAAGCCAGGCCCCTGGCTCTCCACTGATTTTTTTCCAGTCAGACTTACTCCTCTCCAGTCCACCCTGGCCAGTATAAGTTCTAGTTTGCTCTCATTGTCAGGATCAAGTCCAAATCTTCCCAGAGATCTCTGTGATCCTTCCTGCCAACCCCATATTCCAGGTGTCCCCCACTCGTGCCAGCCACCACCCTGTATTATATCCACAGAAAACTGTTTGGGGTCTGGGCTTTTCCCACAAAGGACATGAACCACTACTGCACGGCTCCATGCTTTTTTCTGGAACACCCTACTCCCACTCTTTGGCTGGTGAACTTCTGTTTATCTTTTTATTTAGATTTTATGCCTCCTTCAAGAATCTCCCCTTGTTTCTGCAGCCAGAATGCAGCTTTCGTGTGTTTTTTTTCCTATTCTCCCATGACACCCTGTACATGTCTGTGCATAACGCTTACCACATTGGGTTGAAATAAATTGCTTAGATGATTGGGGGTGTGGCTCAGTGCTACAGCATTTGCCTAGCATGTGAGAGGCCCTGGTTTCCATACCCAGCACTGCAAAACAGTTGAAATTTTAAATTCATTGCATATATGCCTGTGCTCTGCTAAAATGTGAACTTCTTGAGGGCAGGGACTGGACTGGGTATTGCTCATTTCTGAATGTATGGTGCCTAGCACAGGGCCTGGCCAGAGTAGCCTAATCCATTAAATGTTTACGTGCCCTCAGGGGGTTTAACAGGTGAGACCACAGCACCATGCCAGTAAGGGTTATCTCTTTTAGTTGAAAAGTGCTCAAAGAGACTAGGAGAGCTGTAGACTTCCAATTTCGTTTTATTTTAAATTTATTTGTTCTAATCAATTATACATGACAGCAGAATGTTCTTCATTGTACACAAATGGAGCACAGTTTTTCACTTCTCTGGTTGTACACCCAATTTCCTTTTAAGGAAATTGTTTTTCATTTTCCAGAAGCATTAGCATATTCATCAAACAAATGCCACTATTGCCTGGGTTTCTACTGGTTGGCCACCACCTCACTCCACTTCCATTCCATCCCATACCACCACTCCACACTTATAAGGCCAGATTTTTGTGAGTATGGTATGTAAGCAACAACAAACTTTGTGATCCTATCAGGCATTTCAAAATCTACCCACATGTCCCACACAATATGCCAAATAGTGACTTCTCATATGGGTCAGTTTTCTTACAGAGTGATAAGGAAAGCTGGGATTCAGAAAGATGAGCCCAGGTCAGTTGCAGCCTTAGAAGTAGGAGTCAGGCTTTCAAGAAATAAAATTTTATTACTTTCAATCATGCAATCACAGTAAAAACTAATGCATTATTGTCCAAAGAGGTTGGGTTTACCTCTTTAAATGGATATCAGAAAATAATGTTACTGGGCTGAGGATGTGGCTCAAGCGGTAGCGCGCTCGTCTGGCATGCGTGCGGCCCGGGTTCAATCCTCAGCACCACATACAAATAAAGATGTTGTGTCCGCCGAGAAACTAAGAAAAAATAAATAAATATTAAAAAAAAGAAAATAATGTTACTATAAGCAAAGGATTCCAAGAAAGTGTTTTAAAGATATTTGGTCTCTTTAATAAGGATAGTGCACTGTCAGCACACTTTTTTAAAAAAATATTTATTTTTTAGTTTTAGGTGGATACAATATCTTTATTTTACTTTTATGTGGTGCTGCGGATATAACCCAGTGCCTCACACATGCCAGATGAGCATGCTACCACTTGAACCACATCCCCAGCCTGAGCACACATTTAATATAATTTCACCTTTGAAACTATTCTCACAGATGTTTCAAAGAGATTCTGTCTAGTTGAACTTCATGAAATAATGGAAATATTCTGTACCTGTGCTGTCCAATATGGCAGCCATTGACCACATGTAGCTGCTAAACACTTGAAATGCAAATGAAGAAGTAAATTTTAATAAGTTTTGTTTGATTTTAATTAATTTCAATTGAAAGAGCCACATGGAGTTGGTGGTTAGCCTATTGGACAGACCAATTCTAAAGTAACTCTCAGCTCAAACCCTAGTCACCTTGCCACCTAGAAAACTTCCTTTTAGCAAAGCAATTTTTAGAAAAATCAATAGAACTGCTTTCCTAAAAAGTCGGGAACTAAGGGGAAATGGAGGGGGGAAATCCATCATGCTTAATCACAGGATTATAACAACGACTGAAGCATGTTGATACATTTCCCCCCACTTTACTTAATTTGCTCACTAGGATCTTGGGCCTTTGTCAGTCAAAAGGTCTTTTCAAAGCAACAACATAGACATGTGCTCTTCATTGGGCTTCAGGGTCCCTCAGAGGCAGATGTTTCCTCACGCATGCTTCAGGAAGGTTAGGCTGTGGGCATTCACCATGGTGTTCCATTTGTGATTCACCAGAGGCAAAGGTCCTCTGTGTGTTCCAGTCTTACATGCTTCTAAATTTCCAGAAGCTTTCCTCAGGAGATAAGTTCTGGAATAAGGGAAATGGAAAGCTCCCCAGCAACTCATTTATTACAGATGAAGATCCAAGGCCAGAGCCTGAAAGAGATTGGCTTCCTGGCTTTTTACTCCCTATTCAGTGTTCCTCCTGCTCCATCAGGGATCCTTTAGGCAGCCTCCCAGTTCCAGTGACCAACGTCCTCAGTCTCCTTCTACTGGTACTGCCACACCACCACAGCTGAGGAGCTGCAGGAGACAGGTATAATGTAATATGGTGTCATGTAATGTAATGTCCTTATTCTCTCCCAGATGTTCTTCCTGTACCATTTGCTCAGCAAAGTAGGAGCCAGTGCTTCATGGCTATACTCAGCCTACCTTCTTTAGGAAGCCCCAGCCAGGTAGCAAGGCCACCATTGCATTTACTCCCCACTTGCCGCCATTACGAAAGGCCCTGGTTGCCTGTGTCCCATTCCCTTCTTTCTGGGCTTTCTGGGAATATCCAAGTAGCAACTTGAACCCAGTTCTTTCCTACACAGGAAAGAAAGTCTTCCACCATTGGAGGTACATAGTGGGAGGGCCACACTCCTCCAGGAGGCTGGCTCTGGTCCTAGGGCCAGTTTGCCCATACTCTCCTGCCCCCTTGGAGGATCCCTCTAGCTGGGGCACACATACACCCCTTTCCTGTCGGTGCCCTCCTGATTTCTCTAAAAGAACTAGTTTCCAGTCATTTGGAAGTCGGGACCCTATTGCTACCTCCCAAATCCCCTAGCCCCATTTGCTACCAGTAAATTTAAACAGCTGCCTGAGTGGGTCTAAACTCCCCTTTGTGCTATAATTAGGCTGGAACAAGGCTCACCCCAGGACAGAAATACTGTAAGGGGCGGGTTATAGACTGCTGCCGGTCCCCACAGTAGGGAAGTAGCGACCTTTTGAATAGGAGGATTAACACATTAGCACATAGATTCTTGCTTCCGGGGAGGGTTGAATTCTAGGATAAGAGCTCCATCTTGGATGTGAGGGGGGAGGGAAGGGGCAGCCACACACACTAAAAACTTTGTATATTCCTGGGAGATAAATACTAGAAGAGCTGACAGGCACCAATCAGAGGAGCAGGGTAGCTCAAGACCCTCCCAGGCTCAATGTGTGCATGGCAACAACCAGATCCCAGGAATGAGAAGCATCTCCTGGGGTCTCCTTCCCTGTCAGGCAGTGGTGGGTAAGCCAGAGGACATAGGCATTCAAGTTAGAAAAACAGGAGCACCTGGAGAATCAGCTACATCATCTCAGGCAGTGCTTCCTCTTCATTGGGAGGATTAAATGAGATAGCATAAGAAAGCATCTAAGAACAAGTAACAACAAATGGAAATGCCTCATTCTCAAAACTCTCTCTCTCTCTCTCTCTCTCTCTCTCTCTCTCTCTCTCTCTCTCTCTCTCTGTACTTGGGCTCAAACCCAGATTCTTGTGTGTATGGTAGACAAGTGCTCTACCACTGAGCTACATCCCCAGCCCCTGAAAGTCTTATTTTAATTCATTTTGAGTTTATCAGTTATTAGATGAGACAGAGTAGGAGTGGCTGTGGCAGCCAGGCTTGGTGGCACATGCCTGTAATCCAGGTGATTCAGGAGGTTGAAGCAGGAGGATCGCATATTCAAGGCCAGCCTCAGGTACTTAGGATAACCTGCCTCAAAAAATAAAAAGGAGGGGCTGAGGTTGTGGCTTAGTGGTAGAGCGCTCACCTAGCACATGTGGGGTGCTGGGTTTGATCATCGGCACACATAAAAATAAAATAAAGGTATTGTGTCCAACTACAACTAAAAATATTTTTTTAAAAAAAGGAATGGGGATGTAGCTCAGTGGTAGAATGCCCCTGGGTTCAATCTGCAGTACTGAAAGGGTAAAAAACAAACAAACAAACAAAAAAAAAAAACTTAAAAACCTCTGGAAACCAAAAAGAACCTGAAAATATTAAAATCTGTCTCAAATTGAACAAAAACAGCAGACTCAAGAAAATCACCAGTTCCTATGCAGCTGATTTGGCAGTGGAAGAAGACATCTCAGACCCCTAGACAGCCACACCTCTGTGGCTTAGAGATCAGGCAGGGTGTAAAGCCATATGAAAAAAATTGGGATGAAGCCTCCCTCCCCCCATAACAGAATCTGCCTTACACATTAGCACGCAGAAGAGGTCAGTTCATCTTCATAGCTTTTGCTTTCTCTGTTAAGCTTAAGATTGGCAGATGAATCTGGACATGGTGGCACATGCCTGTAATTCCAACTACTGTGGATGCTACAGTGGGGGTTGGAGGCCAGCCTGGGCAGTTTATGGAGACCCTGTCTCAAAATGAAAAATGAAACAGGCGGGGAATGTAGCACGGTAGTAGAGCACCCCTGGGTCAACCTCCACTACTGTGTGCACGTGGGGCTGTGATATCTGAAATTTCTATTGAAATCTTAACATTCGTTGAACACACGATCCAGGAGTGCATGGAGTCTTTGTGACTCTAAGTCCAGGTTCTGGAAATTTTGCTTTGGGAATTGTAAATAGATGACCCCTCCCCACTGATGTAAAATATTATTATTGAAAGTAGGATTCAAAAGTCTTAAACACAGCTGGGCATGGTGGTCTATGCCTGTAATCCCAGCAGCTCAGGAGGCTGAGGCAGGAGGATGGAGAGTTCAAAGCCAGCCTCAGCAAAAGTGAGACACTTAGCAACTCAGTGAGACCCTGTCTCTAAATAAAATACAAAATAGGGCTGGGGATGTGGCTCAGTGGTGGACTGTCCCTGAGTTCAATTCCCAGTAACAACAACAACAAAAAAAGTCTTAAACTCTTTCTTTCTAATGAATGCATATTTGAGGGCCAAGATACATTTAAAATTTAGACAGAACTCAGGAGGACTCTAAAACTGCTTCTTAAAAATGGTTGTGTCTATCAAGCCAGAAATGCTAAAATCTGCTTTGTGACTAGCCACTCTTTCAGGAGAATGATGATTTGTGTGGGGTCAAAGGTTAAGAATGCTAATTTCATGTCTTTTACTCTTAGAGTACCTTTAGGGGACTGGAAAGCTAGTGAAAAATGATTTGGAGTTTGTAAACATCTTGTATTTCCTTGCCAAGCTTGCCTGGTGGAAGCTCTCCCTTGGGGGCAGGGGAAGGGATTTGCCTAAGAGAATAGCTGAACAGCTGGGCTGCAGGGTCCTCCTGTCACCTGGAAAGCACCTACAACAGAAGTTGTAGGCCAACACCTGGAGTGACTTCCTGAGGGTCAATGCAGCAGCATCCAGGAAGCACTGGGTCTGGAGCTCTGCCCACACCAACCAGGACACCTGCTTGGGGGCCCCTCCTTTGATTTCTAGGGGAAGAAATTCTCATTGTGCCAACAAGGTTTGGAACCAAGTTTAGGGATCTGGGGTCTCATACCTATTTTGAATCATGGGTATTTAGGGCTTTGGTTTTGCAAATTTGGGCAGGGAAGCAGGATGTGTGGTTAGGAGGAGTAAATCAGAAACTTAAACACCTCCCTGCAAGGAGAGCTCATTACCTTAGCAGGCAGCTTATTTACACTTTAACAAGCTTTAATGGGTTAGAAAGCTCTTTCTGATATAGAGTTGAAATGTGCCTCCTTGTAACTTCTTCCTTTTGTTCTCAGCTTGACCTTTATGAACCTTCTGGATGAAATCTACTCTCTCTTCCTCCAAGAGGCTTCAGCAACATTGTTTCTGAACTCCCAGATTTGGCTGAGCACTTAATATGGTGATATTTAACTTGATTGCATACCTCTTGGTTTTTATATTAGGTGGGAAAGAAATTGATCCTAAGCAAGGATATGACTGCCCACCAAGCCACACAGTATCCCTGTCTTTCCATTAGGACTCCCTCCTGTCTCCAGGTAGCTTTCTTCTACCTCCTGCAAATGAGGCCACCCTGAATTTCCATTATCTACCAGAAGGCTCTGCTTTGAAAGGAATCCTTAGCATACAGAAGCAAATATCATGTCAAAGCCCACAGAGTTCGTGCCTTTGCTGTGGTGGTAGCAGTCGCATCCAAAAGATGTTTTCAGGATTAAATGCAGCTTCAAAGGTCAGGCTTTTCAAAATAGGGCCCCAACCACCTCACCCCCACTCCCTTTGGCTTCTGTCACTTTTTAACAGGCGGTTTACTGTCAAAGGCTCAATTTCACAGAAGGTAATCTGGGCACATGTTGTAGAAGTAATTACATCCAATCTATTGAGGGAGATGACTAAGCCACCCCCTGTGCCACCTCCCCCACCCCCCATCTGCTCACATCCTGGCTTTTCCTACTGAACTGTCCTTGGCAGGCTTGGACTTTGTGGTCCCCTTGGCTCTGTCTGTACCAACCAGCCACAGTCATCAGTAAATGCCACTTAACACAACTTAAGCTGGGGCTTCTAACAAGCTTGTTGACCAAGTCCCCAAGGTCACACAGTCAGCAACTTCAATTGAGGCCTTGGGTTGTGCTGAGTACCTTTCTAGTTGCTGTGAGAGGGAGAGCAGAAACAAAAGGAATAAAAGCCCAGGGCCCTTGTCCCAGTGGATTTACAGGCCTAATTAGGATCTCCCTGCAGCTCTCAAGGACACTTAAAATACAACATCCAAGTGGGTCTAATCAGGAGGGGAGTGAGCCCAGGAGAGATTTTAAGTTCGTTGAGGGGAGGGCCCTGCCTTTGTGTCTCCTGAGGAAGGGCCTCTCCATATTGTCTTTAACTTTTGTTGGCACCAATTAGTAGGAACTTTAGGCTGCCCAGTCTCCTCTTTCTCTCTGGTCTCTGGCTCAAGGACTGAATTGACGAATCTGGAGATGTCAATAACTTCAGATGGGAGAATTTTCAAACCCGACTGAGATAACCAAATAGGCCTTTGATGTTGTACATATCCATTTGGAGCTCAGCCTTCTGTACAGGGACAGGAATGACAAGGTTCTCATATGAGTGTCTTCCCCCTTTACCTCCTACTTCTTATTAATGATAGAAGTAATAATAGCAGCTAATTATTGAATATTCTCTGTGTCAGGCACTTTACCCGTAGTATCTCATTTAACACAGCTTTATATAAGTCATCCAATGGAAATGATTCTTTTTAAGTTAAATGAAGACAATTAGGACTCTCAGTTTTATAAAAAAAAATTGTAGTTGTAGATGGACACATGCCTTTATTTTATCGGCTTTTTTTTTTCAGTTTTCAGTGGACACAACATCTTTATTTTATGTGCTGCTGAGGATCGAACCCAGCACCCCGCACATGCCAGGGAAGCACAGTACTGCTTGAGCCACATCCCCAGCCCCTTATTGGCTTATTTTTGTGTGTGGCCCTAAGGATCTAACCCAGTGCCTTGCATGTGCTAGGCAAGTGCTCTGCTACTGAGCTCCAGTCCCAGCCTGACTATCATTTTTTTTATGTGCTCAAAAACATTTATCAGCAAAAATAAGAAGTCATTCCTCCACTTGATGTGGTAACGATGAAAACTTACCCAGAGTTGTTGATCCTACTTGTAGCTATTCTGCAGGTTTATGCAAATGAATCTAAAGAGGGTCATAAGTAAAATCACTAAAGATATGAAAAGTTCTTAATATACAGGTCAGATCCTGCTATAAGAACTGCCATCACAACTGCATGTCTCTGTGGCAGATAGCCGGCAGAATGCCTACGTAGTGTCACATTTATTTAAAGCATTGTTTAGATCAACAGAAATTGAGACAGACCCACCATGCTTTTTCAAATGCTGTTTGGTTTGGTACTGGGGATCAAACTCAGAAGCACTCTGCCACTGAGCTACTTCCCCAGCCCTTTTCCTTTATTATTTTTATTTTGAGTCAGGGTCTCACTAAGTTGCCCAGGCTGGCCTTCAATTTGTGATCCTCCTGCCTCAACCTCCCAAGTTGCTGGAATTACAAGCATGCATCACCATGCACTGGGGAAAAAAATATTTTTAAGCTGTATAACACATCCAGACAAAGAAATAAAGGGAGCTAATACTTAAATCATCTCCAGACCATGTTTAAGGTACCTTTATTTATTTTTATGTACTAGGGATAAAACCCAGTGCCTTGAACATCCTAGTCAATGGTTCTACCACTGAGTGACTCATTTTTTAGAAAAATTATTTTGAGACAGAGTCTTGCTAAGTTTCTAAGGTGACCTCCAACTTGTGATTCCCCTAAACTAACCTCCATAGTCACTGTGATTATAGGCATGTGCCACCATGCCCAGCTAGTTTAAGGTACCTTCAGTCTTCACAATCACCTTTTGAGAAGGGTCCTATTTTTATTACCATTTTATACCCAGGGAAACTGAAAACTCAAAAACTTAAATTACGGGGCTGGGGTTGTGGCTCAGTGGTAGAGTGCTTGCCTAGCATGTGTGATTCTCAGTACCATGTACAAATAAATAAAGGTCTATCAACAACTAAAAAATATTAAAAAAAAAACTTAAGTTACTTTCCCAAGGCCACATAAGAACAAAATGATAGACCAATGATTCAAACATGAGTTTGTCCAATGAAAGAGCAAGGGATTGTCCAGACTCAGGTCAGCACTGAAATGGCAGCCCTGTCCCAGGGAAGATGCCCAGGCTCACCTTGGCCTCAATGTGGGCAAAGTGTGCTTTTTCTCCAGTCCTTCTGTAGTTTTTGGCCACTACCTCCAGGCCACAAAGAGGGTCAGGAGCCTGCTCCTTCCATGGGAATTGGGGAAACACTTCCTTCCTGGCAGGCTGGGTCAACCCTGGGCTAGATGCCCAGCACAGCTGGTGGCCTCTCCCTCTCTTGACACATTTAGCCTTGTCTGGGAGGTCTCCTCCTGGACCTGCCTGGTAGCAGGGGATTGGATCTGGAGACTCTCTGAAGCCCATACCAGTGCATGGGGTCTGGGCTCCCAGAAAGTTCTATGGCTCAGGGGGTAGGCATACCCACTGGGACTGGGACAGGACAGGAAGTTGAGTCTGGAGGCAGCTATGCAAGATGGTGCAGCCAGAACAGAGGACACCTGTCTGCATTGCTTCTCCTTATGCATAATGGATCATAATTATAATACTTGGAATGTATATTAGGGCCTGCTTTCCAGAAGCTCAAAGCTCAATAGAGTACTTTAGTTTTTTAGTCTCACACACACAGAGGCGCACACATACACTTTAAAGAGCAGGCCAAAAAGTGTTATAAATAAAATTCTAGAACATGAGTGGGAGGAATAAACAGAAAGAGATGAAAATGCACGAACTCCTTGTGGATGGCTTCACTCTGACAAGCCACAGTTGTGCTATTAATCAGAAATGGGGCCAGATATTTTATTGCTTTGCTTAGGCTTTCTCTTCTCCTTGTCAGTACAAGTAAAAGGGCTGTATGGTAAATAGGGCTGGGGGTATGGCTCAGTGGTAGAGTGCTTGCAGAGCATGTGTGAGGCCCTGGGTTCCATCCCCAGAACCACATATATACGTGAAAAGTTGGTATGTTGACACCAAATTCACATTTTCATACATGTATTTTGTATAATGATGAGGGTCTCCTTTCACCATCCACATGTATGAAAATGTGAATTTGGTGTCAACATACCTTATATATAATCAGAGATATGATAAATTATGGTATAATGGTGAATTAAGAAATGTAATGCAAAAATAAATAAATAAAAAAGATCACTTACCAAAAAAATGATGGTATAAATGCTGTTGGTTTTCATAATAAGGCTAATAGTAAGAGAAAGAAGATAGTCTTCATTGGCAGAGCAAGGCCATGACCAGATGGGGTGTAAATTGCTGTAATTGCTGTTCATCCTTTCCTTCCTGCCAGATAGGACTCTATGCTGGTGACCCATAGGTTCAGAGTGTGCGCTTGTGCGCTCTCTCTCTCTCTCTCTCTCTCTCTCTCTCTCTCTCTCTCTCTCTACCAGGGATTGAACCCAGGGGTAGTTAACCACTAAGCTACGTCCCCAGACCTTTTTTTTTTTTTTGGTACTGGGGATTGAACCAAGGGCACTCAACTACTGAGCCACATCTCCAGCCCTATTTTGTATTTATTTAAAGACAGGGTCTCACTGAGTTGCTTAGCATCTCGCTTTTTGAAGCTGGCTTTGAATTCTAGATTCTCCTGTCTCAGCCTCCCAAGCTGCTGGGATTACAGGCATACACACACACACACACACACACACACACACACACACACACACACACAGTTGTAGTTGGACACAATACGTTTATTTGTTTATAGGTAATGCTGAGGATTGAACCCAGTGTCTTGCATGTGCTAGGCGAGAGCTCTACCACTGAGCCACAACCCCAGCCCTCCCTCTTCAGACCTTTTTTAAATATTTTAAAATATAGAGACAGGGACTCAACAAGTTGCTGAGGCTGGATTTGAACTTGCCAAACTCCTGCCTCAGCCTCCCAAGCCTCTGGGATTACAGGCATGTGCCACCACTCCCTGCAGGCTCAGCTCTCTTGCTTCTCTGTTTCCACTCTTTCTTCAAGCTGAAATGTCTCCACTCTTCTCCTTTTGCCCATCTCCAAATGTTCCTTATTCTTTATGCCTTGGGTTTGGATTTAGTTGTTGTTGTTGTTGTTGTTTGATGCTGGAGATGAACCCAGGGGTGCTCTACCACTGAGCTACATCTCCAGCCCTTTAATTTTTTAAATTTTAAAACAGGATCTTGCTAAGTAGCTGAAGCTGGACTTGAATTTATGATCCTCCTGCCTTCAGTTTAGGCCTTTGTGTAAGGCATCTGTTTATGTGGCATGTCCTCAACCCCCCATGCACCCTTTGAGGCTTCCCGGGTGTGAATACCTGCCCTTGCCTGGACCTACCTACAGCAGTGCCAGTGAACTCAACCCTCCTCTGATCACAAAGACCACTTGCTATCAGTATCTAACTCACAGTGCCTGCCTTGCAAGTTAATGTTCAGGTTTTCACCAACTGTGGATGCTCTTAGAGGAAAGGTCGAGACTGTGGTTTATTTTCTGTTCATAATATATGCTTGACATATGACTTATTTCAAAACTTCAATAGCAGGGGAGTTGTCCAGGAGGTAGTTCTAGTTTTGATGACTTTCACTGAAGCATCATTTACTAAGTGTCTGTGAACATGAATCATAACTCCTGTGACAATTCCTGTATCAATTCATTCCACTTTTATTTCTTTCTTCCTTTCCCTGTAGATTTTTGGCTTAGAATTTGTGTTGGGCTAAAAGATATTTTTCAGGCCAAGGTGACATTTTCTCTTCTTACTTTGTGGTACTGGTGCTCTACCACTGAGCCACATTTTTTTTATGTTTATTTTGAGACAGGGTCTTGGTAAATTTCTGAGGCTGGCATTGACCTTGCCATCCTCCTGCCTCAGCCTCCGAGTAGTTGGGATTACAGGCATGCACCACCATGCCCAGCCAAGGCAACATTTTCTAAAATAACACAAGAGCCAACTCCATAGCTCTAGAACAGCTTTCAGCTTTCAAATTCTAGAAGCCAAGAAAATACACAGATATGTTGTTAGGAAGTTGAGAGACTTTTTAGTTGGATGCCCACAAATTAGAAATAAAAGAACCCATGGCAAAAGACTGATTCTGGAAGGTTCTTAGAGAATCTGCTAAATAATATTTTTGTCTGCTGTTTGTAAATGTGACTCGCTTTGAAACCATCTGTCATGCAGCCCTTTGGAGAGAACTGAGAAGTATTTAAATCTGTGAAAATGAGTATATTTTTGTATCTACCAAAGCAATGTTTTAATGGGTCCCTGCTGCATGTTGTCCAGCACATTCTTCCAATTGTCAAGTAATGTTGAAATGGAATTCAAAGAGGGGACGTGGCAGGGCACAGAGAGGCTATGGCACAGGTTGTGGTGGAGTGTGTCTCCATGGAATGAACACAGGGGCTGCAAGGCAGGTGGCCAGGCAGTGTTTCTTCAAGGGGGTAGGCTGGGGTCAGATTTGGGGCTGCTGTTCCTTCAGTTTAGGGAAGCAGCCATTCTCCAGATGGGGGAAGACAGCTGCTCCTCATTTCCTAGGAAAGAGCTAACTTTGTGCAGCCAGAATTGGGCATCGCTGACAGCTCAGCAATTCAACCTTTATAACGTTTCTGTTTTCATAGCTGCCCTCAGTCCCTATGGGTAATATCACAGGCTTAGCAGTGCCCAAGATGTCTAAATTATTGGTGGCAGCAGGAGCTGTTACAGTAAGAAATTTGAAAATCATGTAAAAAGGCTTCCTCATGTTGCCTGCAGAAGGCAGACTCAGAAAAAAACTTCTTTCCCCCAACACCTGTAAGACTAATTACTGCTGTGGCGGCTGTGGGTCACTAATTGTGTCTTGGGGGACATGTCTTCTCTGCTCAGTAAAATTGTAAGTTTCTTGAAGTCCAGGTTAATTAATGTTTAGTGCAAAAATTGAGTGATGGAGCTGGAAGGAACTCTGGAGCTCAAAAATCTGGAAATGAGAAAATTGGGGACAAGAAAGGCGTAAGTGACAGAGTTGAACTCAATCAGAACCTTTGAACTCAGAGCCCAGTGACTTCTTACCATGTCATTCTCCAAAGTCAGTCACAGATGGACTACTCAAGTACTGCCCCTCAGGGCTGGGGATGTGGCTCAAGCGGTAGCGCGCTCGCCTGGCATGCGTGCGGCCCGGGTTCGATCCTCAGCACCACATACAAACAAAGATGTTGTGTCCGCCGAGAACTAAAAAATAAATATTAAAAATTCTCTCTCACTCTCTCTCTTCTCTCATTCTCTCTTTAAAAAAAAAAATTTAAAAAAAAACTGTTTAAAAAAAAAAAAAAAGTACTGCCCCTCAGAGGGAAATGGCAAAGGATTTTGTCTTACATTACCCAGACCCATACAATCCAAATAAAAGAAAGTCAGTACAGCAAAGAACTGAGAATTGGTGCTCAAATACATGTGCACACGTGTTCACTGCACTATTATTTATAATAACCAAAAGATAGAAACAGTCTAAATGTTTATTTCTGGATGGCTGCATAAACATAGTGTAGTATATAATACAACAGAATATTATTCAGCCATAAAGAGGAGCAAAGCTTATATATGTTACCTATGGGAGGATCTTAAAAACATTATGCTAGCTGGGTTGGGGATGGAGTTCAGTGGTAGATCACTTGCCTAACATGTGTGAGGCCCAGAGTTCCATCCCCAGCAGCACATACAAAGACATATGAAATGGAAATAATTAATAAGTTTTAAATTAGATATAGTTTTCTTGATTACATGAACACAAGCTCCACAATACTGCAACCATTGATCTGATAACCTAGACGGCTTCTGAGTGACTGACAGGAAGGTAGCAAATATAGCTGGAATGATGGACGAAGGGATAATTCATGTCCAGGGTGGGATGGAGCAGGACAGTGAGACATTTTATTATGCTACTCAGAATAGCTTCCTGGAGCTAGATAGAGAAGGTAAACAGTAGCCTAAGGTTACAGCACAATGCCAGTCACCTCACTCACCTCACACCACCAAAAGAAGGGTAAGTATAATACTATTAGGTATTTTGAGAGAGAGAGATTGAGAGTGCATTCACAAGACTTTTATGGCAGTATATTGGTATAGTTTTACTATTTTCTTATTAGTTGTTAATCTCTTACTGTGCCTTATGTATCAATTATACTTTTGAATTTATGTATAGGAATCAACAGTAAGGGCTGGGAATGTAGCAAGTGGTTGAGCACTTACCTAGCATACCCAGACCCTGGGTTCCATCCTCAGCACTGCAAAAACAAAACAAAAGAAAACAACAAAAATGAAAACAATACCACCTAGTATGTGTAGGGTGGGGTACTATCCAGTTCCACACATCCACTGGGTGACTTGGAATGTGTCCCCCCAACAGGGTATACAGCAAGTATGTTGGTTAGAGTTAGGCTTTAGAATCAGAACTGGACACAACTCTTGGCTCTGTCAATGACCATATGGGTGTGCTTGGGCAACTGATTTAACCATTTTATCCTCAGTTTCCTCATCTATGAAATGTGGATGACTCTAAAACCTACTCATGGATTGAATAAAATGTAAAGAGTGCTCAAAAGGTGATAAATAGTAGTTTTAGGGAGGTGCATAGGTGACAAGAGCTTATAGGGTTGGACAACTACCTTTTCCACCAGCCTGAAAGGAGCACTAAATGAGCCAAACCAGTAGGGGCCTTGAAAACGCAACAGCATGCAGTACTCAGCTCAAAGTAGATGACCATCTCAACTTATTATCTGTAGGCAGTCTGCTAGCCAGGCACCCAGATTCTCCTGACTAGTGAAGAAGGGATAGGCCCCTCAACAGAGTTTATATGTGTCTTTCACTGACTTTCCTCACTAGTTTCTCACCATGTTTTATACTTATCTGATTTCCACCTGGTTCTCTACTATTGGATCTACAGCTGGTTATGTCCTTTAGTAGGCTGCCATGATGTCTGTGTTCTAGTCACTTCTTCTTCTCAGTTCTCCCTTCTTGACTTGAATCCATTCACTTTTCCAGCTTTTCCAGCTCCTTAGCTCACTGAGCAGGCGCTGATAACTAAGCTCTTGATTCTAATCATTTTCCATACTCAAGGCCACCCTAGAGCCCCAAGACCATGGCTTTGGAGAGTAGCTGCTTGGTAAATAAATGAAGATAATGCAAAAAGGAAGAAGGTTTTTTGAGATGAGATATAAGTAAAAGACAGGAAACATCAGATAGGTAAGAAAAAAGCAAGTAGCTGAGCACAGTGGCATACTTCTGTAATCCCAGCTACTCAGGAAGCTGAGGCAGGAGGATCACAAGTTTGAGGCCGGCCTCAGCAACGTAGCAAGACCCCATCTCAAAATAAAAATAGTTGAGGATGTGGTTCAGTGGTAAGATACTTGTAGCATGTATGATGTTCTGGGTTTAATCCGTAATACTAAAAAAAAAAAAAAAAAAGGGAAGTAAGAAAAATGGGAACTTTTCTTCAACAGGACAGTGATATTAATCTAAATTTATATATATATATATATATATATATATATATACACACATATATATACACACATACATGCATATGCATATGAACACATATATGCATATATAGTTTACATATATACACATATATGTATATAAATATATCATTTTATTTATTTATATTTTTTGAAATGAAACCTTACTCACTATGCCTAGGCTGGTTTTGAACTCCTGAGATCAAGCAATCCTCTGCTTCAGCCTCTAAAGTAGCTGTGATTATAAGCCTTCACCACTGTGCCTGACTCAAATATATAGTTTTAGATGGTAAAACATATATAATTACCATAGAATGCAGAAAAGTCCCCAAATTATCAAATTATATAATCAATAAATTATATGTTTATGTGCATGTGTAGATGCCACCTCTTGCCCATCTACTAAAAAACAATCATAATATGGTTTGTTATATTTTACCCAACTTAGAATTCCAGTATACCATATATACAGTAAAATGAAGACATGACTTTTTATATATGTATATACCCATGTAACCACAACCTAGATCAAAGATACAGAACACTTTTAGAACCAACCCCAGAAGGTTTTCTGGAATTTCTTTCTTCACAGTAACTCAAATATCACCTAATAAAAAAAATTTCATTTCTACATATTTGTTAAAGGCAAGCAGACTCATGAACTCACACTAAAGGAAATAAAGGCGAGAGTCAGAAATCAGACTAGATTATTTAACATTGGAAATTTGAGTATGAAAAGAATTTTTTGTGAACACATTTTTTAGTTACCTCCTTTGCTTGGCTCTGGGAAGTCAAAGGAAGAAAAACTGGGATTCTTTGGAGGTGGTAAAAGGAAGCGCCTCTTCCTCATTTCTGCCCATTTTTGTGTTTTCTCCTCTCTTTCCTCAAACATGCTGGAATAAGGTACCACATACTCAGAAATACTAAGAAAATGCTGGTTAGAATTATCATCAAATGTCAGCCTGGGTGAGGGAAGCTTGCATATGTTAGCAGAGAGGGACATGGGAAAAGCCACCCACCCCCTGCACTGTATTGTACAGCCTGGATTCAGCCCCACGCTCGGACTGTCTGTCCAGGTTTCATAGTTTATGTGCTCATTTGAATGTGTTATTGTTATAGCAGCAGTAACAGCAGCAGTTCCGCAGACATTGCCCATCAGTGGTTAGAAAATGACAAATGTCAAACTATGTCTGACCCGTTCTCCAACCCTTTTTATCTGTGGTATCTCTTTGGAATAAAAATGCCTGCTCCCTGCTGGGTCTTCTTAAAAATGCATATTGTCTCTCCATATAAAGCCTGAGGTTGACGGTGCTATGGAAAAAAAATGAGAAGAAAAAGAAGAAGAGAAGAAAAAAAGAAGGAATTCATTCCAACTTCTCAGGTTTGAAGTTCAAGTCCGAAAACATGTCAGATTAAATAGGCTCTTCAGTAAGAACTTTCTCATGTCCATTAAAAACACTCTGTTGCTTTCTAACTTGAGCTTTGTTTTTGTAGCTCAGCTTCCTGATCCTCAATGCAGAGGAGCAGGTTTCATAAAGTTCAGGGCCAGAGTTGGGGGGAGGGTGCCCTTCAGCTCCTTGGAGGCTTGGGAGAGTGAAGCTGACAGCAAATTACTTATCTTGGGGCCTGGAGCTGTGGCCTACATCTATAATCCCATTGGCTCAGGAGGCTGAGACAGGATGATTGCAAGTTCAAGGCCGGCCTCAGCAACTTAGTGAGAGACTGCTTCAAAATAAATAAAACAAGTCAAAACAAAAATGGCTGAGGATGTAGCTCAGTGGCAGAGCACCCCTGGGTTCAATCTACAGTATCAAAAAAAGTATTACTTGTTTAGGATAGAGAATAAAAATGTAATTGGGGGAGCTGGGGTTGTGGCTCAGTAGTAGAGCACTTGTCTAGCGTGTGTGAGGCACTGGGATGGATTCTCAGCACCACATATAAATAAATAAAATAAAGGTCCATCAACAACTAAAAAATATTTTTTAAAAATGTAATGTGCGTTGGGGTGGAGCTCAGTGGCAGAACACTTGTCCAGCATAAACAAGGTCATGATTTCCATCACCAACATCATACATACAGGCACAAATGCAATGTGCTGTATCACACATCACCTGATGTCCTTTGAAATCTTGAGCCAAAATGTATCTGAATCCTGGGAGCTCTTTTTTCTCAGATAAAATGGCAATTAGAAGACACCATGTTGGAAAATGCCATTACTGCCACAACTACTCTTGTCAGCCCCTGAGCATGGCCTCTGACAACCTTTCATAGGCTTGAAATTTTGAACAAAAAAAGCAAAGAAAGGTCAAGATTGAGGGGTATTGACTAGATGAATGCCAAAGTCCCTTGCAGATCTTTTTTTTTTAAATGTTTATTTCTTAGTTTTTTGGCGGACACAACATCTTTGTTTGTACGTGGTGCTGAGGATCGAACCCGGGCCGCACGCATGCCAGGCAAGCGCGCTACCGCTTGAGCCACATCCCCAGCCCACCTTGCATATCTTACATTCCAGTTGCTTCTGCTACTGAGTTCCCTGCCTTTTGCCTGTGCAATTTTCTCATCAGCTGGGTGAGATGTGGAAGAGTAATATAAATATGTTGGAAAAATGAGTGTTCCAGAAGTGCCTTCACAATCTAAGTGCCAAACTCACAGTGCGAGTGTTTTATTTAATCAAAAGTCTATGGGCTGGGGATGTGGCTCAAGTGGTAGTGCTCTCGCCTTGCATGCGTGCGGCCCGGGTTCGATCCTCAGCACCACATACCAACAAAGATGTTGTGTCCACCGAGAACTAAAAAATAAATATTAAAAATTCTCTCTCTCTCGGGCTGGGGATGTGGCTCAAGTGGTAGCGCGCTCGCCTGGCATGTGTGCGGCCCGGGTTCGATCCTCAGCACCACATACAAACAAGGATGTTGTGTCCACCGAGAACTAAAGAATAAATATTAAAAATTCTCTCTCTCTCTCTCTCTCTCACCTCTCACTCTATCTTTAAAAAAAAAATTCTCTCTCTCTCTCTCTCTCTCTCTCTCTCTCTCTCTCTCTCCCCCTCCTTTTACTCTCTCTTAAAAAAAAAAGTCTATGAAGAAACAATTTTCTTTCCATGAATGAACCATTTATGTCCAGTGGGCAAATTAGAAAAGGAATTCTCTCCCAATTACATTGAAATGCACATTTGACTTCTAAAGTTGTAGATCAAATTGTATGCAATAAGCTAGAATAATGAATATCTACGGCAAACATTTTGCCATCATATAGAAGTGTATTCACTGAAAAGTGGATTTTTTGTCAATAATTAGAAATGTTAATAGGATGCTGTGGCACATGCCTGTAATCCCAGCCACTTGGGAGCTGAGGCAGGAGGATTGTTAGTTCAAAGCCAGCCTCAACAACTTAGTGAGGCCCTAAGCAATATAGTACTCTTTAAATAAAATACAAAAAAGGGCTGGGGATGTGGTTCAGTGGTTAAATGCCCCTGGGTTCAATCCCCACTACAAAAAAATAAATTAATTAATTAAAATTAAAATTAGAAGGGCTAGGGATGTGGCTAACTAGTTGAGTATCTTAGGTTCAATCCCAAGTACCTCCCCAAAATGTTTCCTATAATTCAGACTATAAATAAAAACTTAGGTGCTAAGAAGACTAACCAGTTCTCTTCCTATAGCACCTTTGGTCTTTGTTCTTCTATGAACATGGACATGATATGTGATTTTTGTGAAAGAGATGAAATTCATGCAACCTTCGCCTCAGTTGTAAAGCATGAGAAAATATTGATAGCAGTAGATATGTGGGTATTGTCTAAGGATAGTCATGTTACTCTTTGGGCCTCATTTATGTCATCAAGGAAGTGGAGAAAAAAATACCTTCCTGGTAGTGAGAATCATACTATATGAAAGTAACTCAGTTCAAAGTTAGGCTCACTGGCACATACCTATAACCCCAGGGACTCAGGAGGCTGATGTAGGAGGATAGCAAATTTGAAGACAGCCTCAGCAATTCAGTGAGACCCTAAGTAACTTAGTGTGACTCTGTCTGAAAACAAAAAAATAAAAAGGGCAGGGGACGTGGTTCAGTGTTAAAGTGCCTGGGGTTTAATCCCCAGTACCAAATAAAAAAGTAACTCAGATACCTTTCATCAATACAAATTATGGATCAATAAAGATATGATTTATGTATCCCAGTACCCCAATACAAAATTATTAGACCAATATACTATCATACAAAATAGAATTTTAGTGCTGGCAGAGGTGGGTCTGAGTAAATTCTAAAGTAGGTAGAATTTATAATAATCATAATAGTGATAATGACAACTTCTGTTTATTGAGCCTACTTTTAGGCCCCCTTGAGAGAAGGGATTTTTTTTATTAAAGCATTATAGTTATACACAGTACTTGGGTTCATTTTGATGAAATCATACATGCATGAAATTTGATTTACTCCATTTCAGTCCCTGTCCCCCCTTCCCTCCTCTCCTCCCTCTCCCTATTCTCCTTCTTCTACTCCTAGTGAATTTCATTTTTCTCATTTATTTATTTTTTATTGCTGCTTTCTACATATACATAAAGGTGAAATTCCCTATGGTATATTTATATATGTACATAGCATGATTTTGTTATATTCATTCTTTATTTCCTCCCATTTCCTGTCTTTTCTCCCTTCTTCTGGATCTCCTTCTCCTCTACTGATCTGCCCTATATCATTGTTATCTGATCCAGCCCCAACACACATTTTTCCCTTATTTTGTTCTAGAAGCCTTTTTAAAGAAATCATAAGGGTATCTCCAAAGATTAAAAGAGTGCTGGCCCTCAATGAACAGTTGCTTGTTTGTTTTTTTAATCTTTTTTTTTTTGTCTCTTTTTTGGTCTTGGGGATTCAACCCAGGGATTCTCTATACTCCCAGTCCCCCACCCCACCTTTTTCTTTAAATTTTTTTTTTGTAGTTGTAGATAGATAGAATGCCTTTATTTTATTTATTTATTTATATGTGGTGCTGAGGATTGAATCCAGTGCCTCACACATGCTAGGCAAGCACTTTACCACTGAGCTATAGTCCTAGCCACACCCCGTATTTTTTTTTTTTTTTAATTTTGAGATAGGGTCTCACTAATTGCCCAGGCTGGGCTTGAACTTGTGATCCTCCTGCCTCAGCCTCCTGAGTCACTGGGCTTACAGGTGTGTGCTAAGTTGCCCAGCAACAGACACTTGTTGAATAAAAGAAAGAGTAATGGATAAATGAATGAATGCTTTGTACCCTGTAATGTGCGAAATGCTTTCCCATTACTTTAAGGTATATGCATATTCTACTCCATGCCTGGTGCCAAGGACACAATAATGATAGACAAGTGCTAGGCCAAGAGGAACACCTGTTTTTTCCCCCTGTGATGCTGGGGGTTGAACTCAGGGCCTGGCATATGCAAGGAAAGGGCTCTACTGCTCAGCTACATCCACAGTCCAGAATGCTTTTCATATATTTTCTTTTTAAATACAGTGTAAGTGTGACACAGGAGAAAAAGTGAGGCTCAGGGAGAATAAGTTACTTATCTAAGGTCACACAGAGAGTAAGTAGCAGAACCAGGATTTATCTCTCTGCCTAACTCCATAGTCTTTTACTCAGTGTGACACTGCCTTTCTTCTTTCTTTGTTTTAATTGCTTTTATTTTTGCCTTCAGACAGAACCCCTGGATGAAGAAATGTTGGGACTTTATCACTTTGTTGAGAAGATTGCAATTACCTGACTTGTGTCTCTTCACTGCATCCAGTGCCTCCCCACATCATTCTTTCCAAAACACTACTTCAATCTTCTCACTGTCTGCTTATAAAAATTTTTTTTGTTGTTGTTGCTGTTGTTCTGTTTTGTGTTTTGGTGCTGGGGATGGAGCCCAGGGTCTCACAGATGCTAAGCACTCACTCTACCACTGAGTTATACCTCCAGCCCTCACTCTCTGCTTATATATCTTCAGTGTTGATAGGATCAAGATGGCTTTGTGACCCCAGGTTCATGTGCTCCCATTATGTGGCAACTGATTTCATAATAGTCTCCTGGATGGACCTGTATACAGTCAAGATAATGTCTTCATTGGCCTCTAGTGGCCTCTTGTCCTCACCCTCTCTGTCTACCTATGGGACTCCTTCCCATCTTGTATGATCTAAAGGAGGTCCACTGTATTTACCACCCGCCTCGTACTGCTTTCAAAGTTTATTGGGCAAGTTTTGAGTTTAGGGCATAGTGAAAAGTGATTGTCATTGAACTGGAACTTTGATTGCTTCAGTTTAAATTTTGGAATGCATTTTCTCATCCATAATCTGGGGGAAATAATATTTTGCAGATAATAGTATATGAAAGCAATTCCTAAACTCCATATTACTAAATAAATATCAGTTATTATTGTGTGATACTTAAATATGATGCTGCAAGAAGATTTTGTGACCATCACTGGATGGTTCGATGAAGAGAGTTTTAGATGCTAAGGGACCTGGTAGGTGGTTAGCTTTGCAGTTCAGAGAAGAGGTAATAGAATAATCTTGAGAAGGGTTAATGACTATAGAAGGAAAAGGAGACATAAAGGATCCAGTGATTAATGAAAATTCAACATATCCTGGTGATTAATGAAGAGAAAACAAATGGGACAATTCTGACATTTGGTGAACAGTGGACAACACTGGAACATATTGGACAAGATAGTGATGGGGATCTGGAACTGGTGGCTACATCTGTAAACATGGATGAGCTCTCTACAGGGAAAAAAAAGTAGGCAAACTTCAGAAGTACAGAAAGAATACTGGAGGGAGATCATGGAATTTTGCAGATAGAAACAGACTACACACTTTAGTTCTTGGGAGGTGGCTGATCCTTTAATAACTGGTACAGTCAGCCCTCCATATTTGTGCATTCCCCATCCAGGAATTCAACCAACCACAGATCAAAAATATTTTTAAAAAGTCTCTACTAAACTTGTACAGACTTTTTTCTTGTTATTATTCCCTAAGCAGTATACTATAATAACTATTTACATAGCATTTACATTGTATTAGGTATTATAAGTAATCTCAAGATGATTGAAAGTTTACAGGAGGGAGCTGGAGATATTATTCAATGATAGGCACTTACCTAGCGTGGCTTGCCTAGCATGCATGAGACACTGGGTTCCAATCCCCAGCATGGCCCAGAACAAAAACAGAACACCACAAATATTCTGACATTTTAAATCTGTTGTTTTATAGTAGTGGGGATTGAACCTAGAGCCTTTCACATGCTAGACAAGTGCTCTATCACTGAGCCACATCCCTAGCCCTAGAACCAACCTTTGTCCAGCGCAAGTAGTCAGAAGATACAGCTTGCTTAGTTGCCTGAAAAAGTGAGGTATGGGCAAAAAAAGGAAAGCTAGTGGATGAAATCTGTGCTGAAGACATGCTAAGTTTGTCCAGCACAACTTTAAGCATTCTGAAGTAGTTGCTAAATTTTAAAAATCAGGAGATTTCAAATACAAATATAGGTTTTTATTCCCCTGGGAAAATGCCCATCTGGTAAACTGGTACTGTTGCAGGCAATAGTTATGCAAATAAAAATAGAGCCTAAAGGATCTCTTGGAGGCTGGGGGTGGAGGAAACCTCAAAGAAAGTATGGTTTCTGTTGAGGATCAAGTGTGGTAGTCACTTTGAAGACTGCTTTGAAGGCCTAGAAGCAGGAACCACTAACACTGCAGGAAAGCTTTCCGGAAGAGGTGACATCTCAGCTGAGTCTTGAAGGATGAATATGAAAGAATTGTCTAAGAAATAGAGGGGAATAAAAGAGCATTCCTAGAAGACATAGGGTAAGGGTGCCAGTAACTGTGCCATGATAGACAAGCACATGTTCTTATGTGGCCAAGCCAACAATGTATCCTAATTAAGGAGGGGATGCCATTATCTACTCCCCATGCTCATATTTGACAATAAGGGAACTTCCCCAGTAGGTCAGCAAAAGTGCCCCAAAAGTTGAGAGAGAGAGAGAGAGAGAGAGAGAGAGAGAGAGAGAGAGAGAGAGAGAGAGATCTGACTCTTTTTTCTCTTGGCTTTAAGGACAGCCACATGCAAGTGTGACCTTCTTTTTCTTCTCCTTTTTTTTTTTTTTTTTTTTTTTTGGATTGAACCCAGGGCCTTGTGCATGCAAGGCAAGCACTCTACCAACTGAGCTATATCCCCAGCTCCTGCAAGTGTGTTCTTTATTCCCTCTGCCCACCAGCAAATGTACCCCCTGACTCCATGCCACACCAGGAGAAATCCCTCACCTGGGAAAACTGAATCTACCATAACATTTTATCTAAGTGAGCCTTTACATATAGTATATGAACCTGTAAACTCCTTTTTGCTTATACACCCTCCCTCCCTCTAAGACTGAGCACTCTGGCGTGTAGTATGTGCTCAATGGACATTTATAAATATGAAGCAGGGACACTTCTGCAGGATCTGGGAAGTTGCACATCTACAGTTGACCCTAAATGAGAAGTAGAGCACTGTGCTTTCTGACCAAAAATAGCATGGGATTTAGTCAGAGACCTTAGATTTCAGTCTTAGTTCAGTCAGTCAAGAGCTCTGTGGCTGTAGATGAGCCACATAACCTTGCTTATCTATTTTTTTTAAATTCCAAATTTTATTTTGGGGGGATACGGGGGATTGAACCAGAGTATACTAAGCACATGCTCTATCAATGAGCTATACCCCCAGCTTCCCCCCAAATACACAAGTTTTCTGAATTACATGGGTGTACCTGGAAAAACTACAAAAAATGGAACAATAGTCATTTATAAAAAGGAATGAATTACTGATATATGCTACCACACTGATGAACTTTGGAAGGCATGATAATAAGTGAAAGAAGCCAGACATATTTATGATTTCACTTGTATGGAATGACCAGAATAGGCAAATCCATAGTCAGAAAGCAGATAGGTAGTTTCCAGGGGCTGGAGGGTACATGGTTTTGTTTTGGGATAATGAAAATGTTCTGAAGCTAGACATGGTGTATGGCTGTACAACATTAATTGTATTAAGTGCCACCTTACAATGGCACTTTAAAATGGTTACAATGGCCTGAGAACTCATTCAGTCTTGCATTCTACACACAGCCTCCAATCCAGAGAATTTATAAGGAGTAGATGCCTTTCCACTGAGAAGCCTCATAGGAAGAGAAAAGTTGAGTAGGCAGAGAGGGGAGGCAGACTAAGCGAGGGACACCTGAACAGCTTCCCTTCTGGATGATAGATATTTGTTTCCTTGATTGCCAGTTGTTCACCCTGTTTGTATTTAAATGAAAGGAGGCTTTGAAGTGGGAGCCACCTCTGAACAAGGCTTGGGGTTTCTGGCTCTGATGGTAAAGTTCAGACTTGTTGAGATCTGTTTGTAGTCACAGGTTACTGTTTCTGGTGGAAAAGCCTCAAGTTTTGGTTAATAATAAATTAGGAGGCATAGAGGGAGTAAATTTGAGGGAGGGGCAAGGAAAGAGTTCCTCCTAGACTTGATGTGAGAGGCAGTTTTCTAATTTGGCCCTGTGGTTTAGGAGAATCCTTTTTCTCTTATAGTCACTGGGTTTTATTTTATTATTAATGTTGGTTGCATCTCAGATCATATTCTCCTTGGTGAAGAACCTTTAACTTATCTTTAAATAAGCGCATCAATAAAAGTTAAAAGTGCTGGGCTAAGCCCTAGCAATGCCTTGAGGACCTCATGATTATCAGTTTAAGGAAAACTTGGATTATTTGAAAGTTCCTTGAAGATGGCTGGCGACTCAATGATAGTTTAGTTTGTGTATTCAGAAAAATTGCTCTCTTCAGAGTTACATGTTCTGCCAACCCACAGAAATTAGAAGTCCCAGTTACAGACTTCACAATCTGTTTATGCTGATGATCTCCAAGAGTTAACACAATGCAGAGGAGCCTGCAGCGGGCATTCAAAACAACAGCTAAGCTGATATCTACAACTCCTCATAGCCAACCATGTCAACGTGGTTTACAAACAACAGTGGAGGACTTCTCAACAAACCTTCTGAAGGCGATAATTGTAATGACGGTTCATATCTTCACCCTATGTAATTTTATGGGAATTGAGAGTCTAGCCAAATAATAAGTTCCAGCCCTTTTTATCTGCCCAGTTCCCAGCACACTCCCGAGGTGTCTGAGGCACTTCTCACCCTAACCTCTTAAAGCAGATTGTAATAATAACAACAGTAATGACAAGTTCCCAATCTGCACAGTTCCCTTCATTAAAGGAGCCCTGGGAGCTTCAAAAACACTCATTAATGGAATCTGTCAAAACTTGGAAGGTACTAGCTCATTCCCAGTTTTCTGGTGGCTAAGTGGTGTGAGGGGGAAGAAGGTTTAGGGGGTCTTCTGCTCCATTAGTCTCTGTGACCCTGCAGTCAAGAGTCTTGGGTTCTGGACTCACCTCCCCTAAGTGCTACTATCAAATTGCTTTCTTTTTCTGGGGTTGCAGTTCCCTTACATATGCAAGATGGGGTTGGACCTGAAGGTCTCCAAGTTTTCCAGAATTAACCCTAACTTTGTCCCCTTGGCTTGAGGTTCAGGAGTTGGGTGTTTTTCACGCTTCAGGGTTTGATTAGACTTTTTGCCGAACCAGGAGCGGGGTGAGGGTGACATGGGGTGGGGTGAGAGTGGAGAATGCCTGCCAGCGTCAGGGACATGTCAGAGATTCCTGAGCCCTTTTGATGGGAAGCAGGTCTGATGTGGTAAGGTGAGGTTCTAGGGCCATTTCGGCTTTCCAGGACCCTCTGGTGCCCGCAGCGAAACAATGAGAGAAACGTGGACGCCTTCCTCCCCCAGCCCAGGAGTTGGACGGCTTCGGGGTGGCAGCGGGGAGGCAGGTATCCCAGCGGGAGGGCTCCTCGCGGCTTTGGCTTGCGGAAGGCTGGTCAGGTGGCCTCTCAAAAAAGGCCTATGGCTCAGAAGTGGGTTTAGGGACAAATCCCAAGCCTCCCGGTTCCCCAGAACTTGGGCCCGTCATCCGGGAGAAATTGGATTTTCCTCTATGGGTGGGGGGCGGCAAACAGGCTCCCCGCCTCCGAGGAGGAGGGGAGGAGGGAGGAGTCCGACGGGGCTTGTCGCGCGAAGGAGCGCCGCGCGCCCGGTGCGGCCCCCTAGGAAGTGGATTTGGCTGCTCCGGATCCAACCCCGCTTCCAGGTTTTCTCCCGGCCCGGCCCTGCGTGCTCCCGCCTGTCTCCGGCCCCCCCCCCCCACCCAACGCCGCCCGCCCCCTCCCCCTTAGTGCCGCCCGCTTGGCCAAGTTTGCCGAGCGTCGCTGAGCAAGCCGGCCAGTCAATCAGCGGCAGAGCTGAGAAGGGCACAGCGGTGCGGCCGAGGGCAGAGTGAGCCGAGCTGACTCGAGCCAGGCGAGCGGACCAGCGCCAGGCAGCCGGAGCCGCGCTCAGGGAGCGCCAGCCGACGCTGCCCACACCCTCCGCGGTCCTGCGGCGTCTGCCACCTTCCCTTCCTTCTTCGCGCCCCTGTCCCTGCTCCGCCACCCGGTCAGCTTACCGGGTTCCCTGCCCCGCGGAGCCCTCGAGGTCACTAGCCAGTGCCTCCTTTCCCTTGGGCCGCGCACCGTCTCCACACCCTCCTCCTTCTCCTCCTTCTTCTCCCCCAGCCAGGAGCCTGGCACCGGGGACCGTTGCCTGAAACGAGGCCCAGCTCTACTTTTCGCCCCGCGTCTCCTCCTCCTGCTCTCCTCCTCCTCTTCCCCTTCACCAACTCTAACTCCTTTGCTCTTTTGCTCCATTTGGGAGCCACCGACTCCGCGCCCCTCGGCCCGCTCCCGCAGCGCCCTTTCCCGTCCCGTCGCATCCAGTTCCAAAGGTGGGGGAGCGTGCCTGTCCCTGCCCGCATCATGGCACGGCTCGGCTTGCCCGCACTTCTTTGCACCCTGGTGGTGCTTAGCGCCGCGCTGCTGGCTGCTGAGCTCAAGTCGAAAAGTTGCTCGGAAGTGCGACGTCTCTATGTGTCCAAAGGCTTCAACAAGAATGATGCCCCGCTCCACGAGATAAACGGTAAGTGGGAACCCCCCGGGCGGGTGCAGAGGCAGGCACCCTGAGAAAGGGCTGCGGACGCCCTCCCACGCTGGTGCCCGCGCGGAACCCAGGACCCAGGTAGTGGAGAGGGAGAAATGGGCAGGCGAGAGAAAGTGAGCGAGCCAGCCCCAGCGAAGAAGAATATGCCTCGCGAAGAAGAATATGCCTCGCGGGCACGGTGGCCCCCATGCAATGCGAGTGTAGGGGCGCCACCAGTTTGCCCAGTGCCACTCCCGCGCACTGCTTCTAACTCCCCTCGCGGTCTTTCCAGTATTGGGAAGCCACTCTGGCCCTCAGAGTGCGTGTCACGGCTCTCTCGCCTTTTCCGGGTTGCAGTCTTTACTGGCTCCCCGCTTTGTTGTGTGGGTGACTAGAGGCCAGGTGGGGGTGGGGGAACCTCCTAGAACTTGCAGATGCCGGGGGCGCAAGACGTGGAACTTGGTGTTTCATTGATGTTCTTTTAAAACCCCTCTCCCCGCCTCTCTTCCACTGCTGACACGGATTAGGAGTTTTAGTAGCTGCAAAGGCTTTAGAAGCCGCCTTTAAAAAGCGAGCGACTCTCCCCCGACTCTCTACCCCTCCAAACCCTGACTTTTCCAAACTCTCCTGCTTTCCGGAAGGTGCTGGACAAGAAGGGTATTTTCCCCCCTTTCTTTTTTTTTTTTTTTTTCCTCACCTCATTTTAAGGGTTAATTGCACATTCAATTACAGACCTTTGAAAGGACTGATTACAGGAAACCTGAATCTCAGTTTGGAGATGGTTATGCAAATGAAGACGGCTTAGCCTCTGAAAAAGTTCACCGGATTTCAGCGCTGGGGGCTGCAAGGGTGTTTGTGAAAGCCCTTTTCCAAGCGCTGTGGAGGCAGCGTTCCGGGGGGCGCCCTCGCCCTTCGTGGTGAGGCTGGCGGCGATGCCGGGGTGGGTCCTCTCCCGGTCACATTCGCACATTCGCCGCAGCCAACTGTTGCGCTCAGCCCCGCGGGCTGCGCTGGGGCTGGTGACGGCAGCGGCGGCGCAGGTAGCCTGTTCGCCCTGGGGGCTCAGAAAGAGCCACGAATCTAGCTGGCTGGTGGCCAGCACATCCTAACGGAGGAGTGAGCGATTCTTGCCCCAGGGGCCGAGCCTCCATTCCGAACCTTTCATGGAAGTGAGCACAGCCCGCCTTAGCCTCGCCTGCTGGTTGCCCGGGTGGGGCAGGCAGGGGGCCGGCAGCCAGCAAAGGAAATACTGTAATTTTAACTAGGCGCTTCCAAAGGCTTAGGAAGACTTGGGGGCCATTTTTTGGAAGGGCTATTAATAACCCTGGAGATTAAGTGCAGTCATCAATTACATATAAATTACAAAGGTAATTGAGGGAAGTTGCTGGGCACTTTCGGAGTGTAACCGGCATATGTCTAGAAATAGAACCGAAGAAATTGTTGGAGTAGCCCAGGCACCCACTGCACCTTGGCAGTTATCAAATAACTAGCACACTACTGATTAAAGACTGTTTGCCCTTCAGCTGCCTGTCTTTTTGGGAGCTCAAGTATGTCCTCAGAGCTGCACGATTTTATTGGTTGTAGAGCCCTGAAAAGCCCTCTTTCTTTCCCCTCTTCCTCCCGCCCAGCCAGAAAAAGTGACGTGAACCAGCAGCCACTGAAGCTTGGGGGCTCTGCAGGTCAGACCTGGGGTCTTTGTGCCCTGCACAGTTTGGGCCTGGGTGCAGTGGAGATGATTGGCGTGAAGGTTACAGTTGTCATTCCCACGTTTTGAAGGGACAGATGCAGCTATTAACTTAATGGGAAAGTGACAAGTTTTCATCTTCTGCTCATGCAAACAATATAAGCCTTTGAGATAGACTGGAGGCATTCAGGGAGTGGGCTGTGAAATCCCCCTCCCCAGTTTCTCCAACTTTGCTCTGTGCAGTCTAAAAATGGCAGGGCATCTTTCCTAGCCAGCATCTCAGGAAAAAGGAAGCTTGAAAGGTGCTCAGGGACACCCATGCTCTAGGTGTTCCCTTTGATTGTTGTGGTCCCTGTGACACACCTGAAGAGTATTTTTGCATAAATGTCTATCTGAACCCACCACCCCAGATAGGGGAGTTATTAGTGACCAGCAGCAGGAAATGGAAGCTAATGTGCTCCCACCCAAAACATTTTATTCTTTTTGTCTTGTCCTTCATCTCCCTCCCAGGGCTGCTGCTTTTATTTCCCCTTTTGAATGACCTACTGGACTGCATTCTCCTGAGGAACAAAGGAAGTGCCTTTTTAGCTGGAATCCTTGGAAGACCACCAAGGACTTTAGCTCATGCAGTGCAATTTCGCACCACTTTCAACAATAACAAAAATGCATGACTGAATGGCTCAAAAATGTGGAGTGTTAGAAGCATTCGTTTGAGTCTAGGACACTGTCACAACACAGACAGACCCAAGTAAATACCTTTAGAAGGCCAGTATAGAAACAGGGGTAATCTTCACCATTGCCTTGGCCTCTCTAGATGCATATATTAGCTTTATCTCCTTTTATTACTAATCTCATTTGGGTCATTTTGGGGGGGATAGTCAATATAGTGACCTGTATTAGGCCTAGGTGTGATATATATTTTTTCAATGCAAAACATCCAGGACTGCTTTCTAGGCAAAGGTCACAATGTCTGGGTGCCTGGCTCATTGAGTCCAAGTTTAAGGTTTTATTCTCAGTGGTCTTGCACTTGCCTTCTACAGGTTTGAACAGACTTTAAGAATACTCCATGTTGTGAAGGAGCCTCAGTCATAGATCATAATTAGGGTAATCTGATGTGTTCTCAAGGGTGTCAGGGAGTATATCATGCTGACAGGGCTTCTAACTGAGGTCCTGCATTGCCTGTTGACTTGACCCCTGTACTTCTCAAACCACGAGGAGCTCAGATACCAAGACTAAAAGGGATCATTAACAAAAAAGATGCATTTTTGTTCAGCTTTCATTGGCCATATCTTTTTTAGAGTGCCTACTATGTGTAGTATTCTGTGCTCAGCATCATGGAGGCAGCAAGAAGTGAAGGAGGGGCCTCTGCCACCAGGATCTTGCCTGGTAGTAGGGAGATAAGCCATGCACATACATCACTGGAAGACACCATGGGGTGTGACAAGTGCTATGAGTGATACAGATGAGAAGTGGGGGCTGGGGGTATGCTCAATGGTAAAGCACATGCCTAGCATGTGCGAGGCCCTTGGTTCAATCCCCAGCAACAAGGGAAAAAGATAAGAGGTGGGGCTAGGGCTGTGGCTCAGTGGTAGAGTGCCTTCCTTGCACATGTGAGGCACTGGGTTCGATCCTCAGCTCCCATAAAAATAATTAAATAAATAAACAAATAAATAAAATTTAAAAAGGGATTTGGGGTTAGGGTTATCAGTTAGATGATGCTAGTTCATTTGTTAAAAAAAAGTTTAAAAAAATAACCATTTGGGCTGGGGATGTGGCTCAAGCGGTAGCGCGCTCGCCTGGCATGCGTGCGGCCCGGGTTCGATCCTCAGCACCACATACAAACAAGGATGTTGTGTCCGCCGAGAACTAAAAAATAAATATTAAAAATTCTCTCTCTCTCTCTCTCTCCTCTCTCACTCTCTCTTTAAAAAAAAAAAAACCATTTTATTGTGACTTCCTTCATAATGACAGAGGATAAAGCATTTTTTTTAACTAATGTAACCTTTGTTGAAATTATGTTTTTGAGAGAGGAAATTGGTTACAAATCTTCTTGAGCTTGCCAAAAGTCACTTTTATATTGGTAGTGGTTGATACCAAGTAATATTTTGTGTCATTGTTGAGATTTTGGAGTTTTCACTTCCTATTCCTATTTATGTTCATGAGCTTGCACCTTTGAGTGGGTGTCTGCATATGCATACGCATACACACATCTCTATATCCCAGAGAAAGTGAGAATCTGTGTGTGTGTGTGTGTGTGTGTGTGTATACATGCATACACACTGAAGGGATAGCAATAATTTCTGATATTGATTTGATTATTGTATGTATGATCTTCAAGATTTCTACTCCCCCTTCCCCAATTCAAATAGCTTGTATTGGATTTTGCAATGAACTTGTTATATCTAGTTCTTTTGGAATCAGTTTTGCTTCCATGTTTCTCTTGAGGAGAGGGTCTAATTGAGCCATAGGACCCTTCACTTTAGAAATTGTTCCATGTGTTATAGAAACTATCTCAACATGCTCAAAAAAGAATTTAGTCAAAAGTTCTGGCTTACACAGCTCAATCTGTAGTTAGAACATACAAATATAAAATGTTTGATTCAGCATAATTACTATTTTCATTTTTTATTTGATTCACATTGGGTTGCATGCAATTTCAGGATTAGCTGGAGACTAGACTGAGGAATTTGAAAAAGGAAGTTTTTTGTTATCTGTACAAGGGAAACAACATCGGTGTTAATCTGAGTCAGTTGGAAGTGTGTCTTTCTGGCTCCCCAGTAACATTAACTGTTTTAGCACTGAGGTTTGTTCCCATATATGTTTATAAAAAATGCATTTTGGCCTTATGATACAAGCTAGTAGCTGTTGAGGGCTTTCTCTGGGTCTTGCCCCATACTGAAGACCTTACGTGACTGTCTCATCTGAAGGCCACAGCCACCATTTGAAGTCAGAATTATCATCATCCCCATTTTACAGAAAGGCAAGGAAACTGAAATTCATAGGGATTAAAAAATATATTCATAGTCTTATAGCTAGTGAGTAGCAGAGGTGGGCTTTGAACCCATGTCTTATTTGACATAGAATATAATCTGTGCTATGGTGTATAAATGGTGAGACAAGAAAGTACCTTTTCTACTTATAGAGGAGTGATACAGATGTAAGTTATGGGATGACCTTCAACTGACTGGTAGAAGATTATAACAGCACCATCCTCACACTGTAGTACAGAGGATCCAGACATATCTTCTGCAGGCAAAAATGCCAAAGCTAGACATAGACAATGTAGTGTTAAGAGCAAAAGGAATATGAATGGGCCAAGGGGAGCCAGAGAGGATTTCTGATGTCATAAGTCATTGTTTTAGGTAGATAACTAATGGCACTTGAAATTGATGAGGCAAGAAATAAAGACAGGGGGATCTATTAACAGACTGTTTTAAGTAGTTTTTAACTGGTCTACCTGCCTCCTGTCGTGTCCCTGCTCCATTCCTAACATTGCCAGCTTAGTTTCCTTATGATGCCTCTTTGAATGGAGCCATTCCCTTGGTTTGAGCTTCAGTGGCTCCAGGTGTCTCAAGTGATCCTTCTTTCATTGGCTTACTTAGCTTTCTGTACCCTCTTCCTCCAAATTCTCTGCTTGAACCTGCTGCATGTTCTGTCTTCTAGTTAACCATGTATGCAGGCATATGTGTGTCTTCTCTCCTCAACCCAAAGCAACCTAAGGGCAGAGATGGCAACCTCTCTGCCCACCAGTTCTAAGTGTGGTAGCTCAGTGCAGTAGTGTTAAACAAATGAGAGGATGACATAGACAGTTTTCTCAGTTTCTTTGTCAGAACTCCAGTGATGTAATGGATTATATGGCTTTCATGATAGAGTTTGAGCCCATGATCTGTTGATCTCCCAGGAATCACTGGATCTAAACACTTGGGAAGTGAAATAAATTGAGAGTAAATCTCCATGATATGTTGGTATAACTGTGACAGCATTTTTATTTGAAGGGAGTGCTTGTCTTTTTTTGCTGCTTCATTAATAACTGAGTGCTATAAGAATTTTTCGGAAAGATTCAGAATTCTGTTTTTCTTCATACTTTGAGATAACCTTCTTTAGCAACAATTGAGATGGTTGTGATTAAGCAATTTATAGCACATTTAGGAGAGTATTTTACCACATTAGATTCAGAGTATGGAGCTTATTCAATGCACATCAGATACCAAAAAAAAAAATTCTCAGTTTATCATTTTACCAAGTAGAACACAGGCTTAAGAGTATCAGAATATTTTATATAAATAAGCAGACACACTAAAATACAGGTAAGAGCTAGCATTTTCAGTTCCACTTGGTTAAACATCTGTTGCTTGCTATAGAGACATGAAAGTGCAAAAAATTCATGAAGTGATTCCATCCTGGAGGTAATTTGAAATATTATATTTAAGTTCTGATGCATTTAATTTAGCAATCTGGTGGGAGAGAAAAATCAAAGAGATCCATCAGCCAGGTATTCAACTTTTGAAAAAGAAACTCTAACAAATGTTAGAAATTAGGAAAAAAAAATTGAATGGAAGAGTTAAAAAAAAAAAAAGTCAATAACCTCCAGGAAGCCTGGAAACGATGTAAAAACATCTTATTGGAAGCCCAGATAAATGTGTGCCAGACATCAAAAAGACCAGCTGCTTGGGGGAAGAAAAAAAGAACCCGGCATGACTAACTGGCAGAGCAAAAGAGGCTGCTTCAGGGAAAAAGACATCTTTTACAAAATGGAAAGAGTTTAGGCTGATAGGGAAGTCCACTAGGTATGGTAAGGAAGGTACAAAGTTGAGATTAAGTGGTCTGAAAGAGAATTGGAAGTGAACCTTGTGAGGGGTCTGAAACAAGCTCAATGAAGGTGATGATGATGATGATGATGATGGTTAAAGGATAGGCTGAGTCCAGCCTATCAGAGGAAAAGCAGTATGGCTGTTGCTTTTTTTTAAAATTTTTTTTGGTACTAGGGAGTAAACCCAGGAGCACTTTACCACTGAATTACATCCCCAGCCTTTTTTTTTTTTTTTTAGTTTTTGATAGACCTTTATTATTTTATTCATTTATTTATATGTGGTGCTGAGAATCGAACCCAGTGCCTCACACATGCTAGGCAAGCACTCTACCATTGAGCCACAACCACAGCCCTTGATTTAGTTTTGAGATATGGTCTTTCTGAATTGCCCAGGCCTGCCTCCAACTTGTCATCCTCCTGACTCAGCTTCCTGAGTTGCTGAAATTAACAGGTGTATGCTACTGTTCCTGGCACCATATGGCTTCCTTAAGGGGAAACCATGCATGATTAATCTCCTAGAATTCTTTGCAAGGGTAGCATGTAGCCAGGGCTGGGAGTGTAGCTCAGTGGTAGAGTGCATGCTTAGCATCCATGAAGCCCTGAATTTCATGTACACACACTCATACACACAGGAACAGACATAAATATTTTTTTTTTCAAAATTTATGCAGTGGGATTCCAAGACAAAGAATATTTAGGGCTGGGGTTGTGGCTCAGCAGTGGAGCACTTGCCTAGCATGTGCAGGGCCCTGGGTTTGATCCTCAGCACCACATAAAAATAAATAAATAAGGGTATTGTGTCCAGCTACAACAAAAATAAAATGTTGAAAAAAATATTTAGAGTCCATTTACTTTGGGGTTGGTAGGGGTGTTGGTGTATGGAGTTACTGAGGGCAGAAAAGTAATTGAGAGAAAGAAGAGCTCTCTTGCAATGAGTAGTTCTAGCCTAGCTCTGTGACACTTAGTTGTTTGATACCTTTGAAATTCTACCCTCTTTGAAAAATGGGATGGCAGAGTGCTATAATGCTGAATTGGACCAATGGTTCTCAGCCCTGGTTGTCCATTAGAACTACTTGAGTAGCTTTTAAAATATACTCATGCCTGAATACCACTCCACACCAATTATGTCTTACCTTCTGAGAGTGGAGTTAAGTAATGGTATTTTTAAAACCTTGGTGGTTCTAATGATTTTGCACAGTTGATAACCATTGTCCTAGATGATGTCTAAGGGTCTTTTCCTCTCTGAGATTCTGAACTTTGCAATGAAATTCATCATAAAGTGTTGGCTCAGGTGAGAGCTTGAATTTTAGACTCTGTGCATGCTTATTTTAATTTTGGCTTACTTGGATTTAAAAGAAGGTCTGTTAAATTTGGGGATAGATATTTTAAAATCAAGATACAAGTACAAACCATAACCATTGATGCTTTGCTGCAGGTAGAGACCTAAGACAAGGACATTGAGAGTACTTTGGAGAGAATTAGAAAGGAATTCAGCTGTGCTGTCATTTATTGATTAAATGTCAGTATGCTAGGTGATATTTTTTCCCTTTCTCTTTATTGGTAAAATAAAAAAAAATCTCTTTATCCCTTACTTTAATGCCCTCTTTGCCATGTGTTTATTCTCTTCAAGTATCTTATCAAGAAATAGAAGTACAGTAAATCCCTAGGCTTCTGCCCGGCACAACCATCCAGAACACAGCTGGGAATGTGGAAGTAAGTTGAAAAGCTAAATGATGGAAACAGCTGTTATAAAACCCATGCATTCTACTTGGAGAAAAGGCCTTCATAAATGTATCATCAGCAAGAGGTGTAAAACAGGATTTAAGCTTTTGAGGAGTTTACATTCAAATTAGGTAGATAGGGTTTATATGGTAGAAGATAAAGCACTTTGGTTATCTGGTTTCCCAATCCATGGCTGATAAGTAGTAAGTGGTACTGGGGGGATGGAGGAGTTACAGGAAGGGATAATTTTAGAGACAGGTGAGACTTGCTATCTGGGTGAAATAAGGGAGGACAGTGTGAAATGGGGTGAGGTGGTGGTGCCCAGAAGTTGCACACAGTACCCCTGAACTTGCTGATTCATCTTGGGAGTGTGAGACCCTTTAGTATCGAGTGAATTCTCAGAGGCATCTTTGTAACCCTTGAGCACTAGTATATTTCAGGGAAGTAGTAAAGAATTATATTTCATATATTCTGATTTATAATTTCAGAAAGTATATTTTAGAAAGAATTCTGTTGGAAATATTAAAAATATAAAAACTACTCTTAAAAGGGGGAAAGTTCAGTTACTTCACACTTTTATCTATTTAGAGTATGAGTTTCCCAACAGTGCTGAATCAATGAGGAGCCATTGTGTGTGTGTCACTTTGTCTTTTTATTAAAAATATAGGTTCAGGGCTGGGATTGTGGCTCAGCGGTAGAGTGCTCACCTCACACGGGTGGGACCTGGGTTTGATCCTCAGCACCACATAAAAATAAAGGCACTGTGTTGTGTCCATCTTCACCTAAAAAATAAATACTTAAAAAATATATATATATAGGTTCAAGGGCTGGGGATGCCACTCAGTGGTAGAGTGCTTGCCTAGCATGGCTAATGCCCTGAGCTCTATCCCTAGTATTGACAAAACAAAAATGAAAAAAGTTAGACTGTATATCATTAATTTGGTGGCTTATCCACTTGAAAGCCTTTGATTTATGATTTTGTTCTTCTTTACCTTTCTTTCAAGCCTTCTGGAACACCTAAGTTAGATGAACTGCCTGCTGTGTTCACCTTGGAAAATTCACATTCTGACCTGAAGTCACAAGAGGCAAGAGAGTTGGTTCTTAGTTAGGGGTGACAGGTTTTAAATATTTGAATATTGGTTTCCTTTTTAAACATTTACCAAACTAAGTGAATGTATAATCATAAGAAAAGGAACAGGAGAAGTTAAGGATACTGTCTGACCAGGTAGCAATTTGAACATTAAAAAAAAAGAAGCAGCCTCCTTGCCTTGATATACCTAATCTCAGAGAAATCCTTAATTTCTGTCACACTGCATGACAGGTGGCAGGTCCTTCCTTGAGAAATGTTTTTGTGGTTCAAAAACAAGTTCAAGAATTATTTTCTATTTTTGTATTCTAAGAATATAGATTTGTGTTCATCCCTGTTATAGTGTGGATATTGGTATCCCATGCCCCTCCCCCCAATTCATATGTTGAAGTACTTACTTCTGGGCACTGATGGTATTAGGAAGTCTACTTTGGAAGGTGATTCCTCATGAATGTCATTAGTGACCTTATAAAAGATCCAAGAGCCTTGATCCTTCACCATGTGAAGTTACAGTGAAAAGATGACTATCTCTGAACTATGAAGGAGGCCTTCATCAGACACGGCATCTGCCAGCACCATGATCTTGGACTTCCAGGCTCCAGAACTGTGAGAAATACATTTGTGTCATTTATAAGCCACCCAATCTGTGCTATAATTTTTTTAAAATAGTAGCCCGGACAGACTAAGACAATGCTTTTTAAAGTTAATGAATTTAAGCTATTTATTTTTGAATTTCTAGTAAACTTTGACCTAGATGCCTAAGTTTAAAAAAGGGAAATGGAAAGTATCATTTTGTTCCCCTTAACCTAGAACACAGTGCTTGGAGGAGAGAGCTCAGTGTTTCATGTGGTTTGTTTTAAACTGGGTAGAAGTCTGAAATTGGTCTGTTTCAGCTGTTAGGCTGTGCCTGCCTAGGTATTTAGAAACTTTGCTCCTGCCTCTTCCCTAGGATCCTTGGTCTCAGGTCCTGGTGTCCACTTCATCTTGGTCATTCTTTTCTTGCCAGTCCTTCTCACAGCTACTTTGTCAGCTTGTCTTTTGCAAGCCTCTTAAAGCCTGGCTTCATTCTTAAACATCCAGTCTCTGTCTACAGGAGCTGGCTGCAAGTGGTTTCTTTTGGACTACAGAGCTTTTCTTAGTTCACTAAACCCTTGATGTCTGCATCCCAGCAAGCATTAAGCTCTGGAATATTTTTTTCTCCTTAAGTTATTGTTTTTATTCTACCACACATTTGACTCCATTGAGTTTTCAGTCTGGTGTTTGGTTAGAGATGAAAACAAAGCACTGTGTCCTTGCAAACTGTAGTGTAAAGCATGTGGTTAGCAGTTACTACTTGCAGTGGTCCAGTCTGAGTGGGAGTATCATTTTTCTTGGCAGTCACTTCACAGAAAGTCCTGTTTTTTTTGGTGCCAGAATAAGCAGTCATTACATTCCTTCCAATTTATAGTCAAATTATTATCTACTATTGTTAAAATTGCCTTAATTATAGAATATTTCCCCATATTAAGATTTTTTTTTGGGGGTACTGGGGATTGAACTCAGGGGTGTGGCACCACTGAGCTATACCCCCAGACCCCATTTTTAAAAAAATTTGAGACAGGGCCTTACTAAGTTGCTGAAGCTGGCCTTGAACTTGCCATCTGCCAAGACTGGCCTTGAACTTATAGTCTTTCTGCCTCAGCCTCCTGAATAGCTGTAATTATAGGTTGGCCCCATGCTAAGATTTTTTTTTTCTTTTTTTGCTACTGAGGATTGAATGTAGGGGTGCTTTACCATTGAGGTACATCTCCAGCACTTTTTATTCTTTATTTTGAGATGGGGTCTCACTAAGTTTCTGAGGCTGGCCTTGAACTTGGGATCCTCCTATCTCAGCTTTCTGAGTTGCTGGGATTACAGGTGTGGGCCATTGTGCCTGGTCCAAGCTAAGAGTTTTTAAAAAGCCAAATAAGATGACTTTTTACCAGAGTACTTTTAAAAATAGTCCTTAAAAGTCACCCACTCATCAGGATGTCAGATGCTATGGTTAGGATTATAGTTCTTTGTGTTAATGGGGAGATTTTTTTTTAAGGGAAGAAGGAAATTAGTTCCCTTTAAACTGAATTTGAATAAAATGCCCCCAGCTGGCCTACTGGTTAATATTCTGCTTTGTTGTTTACTCAGTTGGGAACTCTACCCCCCAGGTCTGATGGGCCGGGAAGCTCTTCTGATGGGAGGTCAATTGATCATTAAGCAGTGTGGCAATCTTAGACAACATTTTTGTGTTCTTTAGGTTCGAGGGCAAAGGAAGAAATGACAACCTTTCAAAAGAAGGGACTCCATCTGTTTTCTTGTATTCTGAACAAAGATTGAGATAGCTGGATGAGCAGTGTTTCAGCTTAGATGGCCTTTCATAAACTCATACGATTGGTTCATGCTCTTGAGGTGGGTCCAGAATTTGCTGTCTTCTTATTGTCTCAGCAACTACCATCACAATTTCAGTGCCCATTGTCTCTTGCTGGATGCTCACAGTTGCCTCTACTAGTCTCTCTGCACTGGCTCTTAGTGCAGCAGTCATTGTGATCATCTTCTCTTAAACTTAAATCAGATCACATCACATCACTGCCCTTCTCAAAAGGCTCCAGTAGCTTCCCTTGCCACCAAGAGTTCATTCATGCAGCCTTAAAGGATGTGACCAGCAGCTCTCTCACTGTAGCCATGTTGGTTTCTTTTCCTCCAAGTGTACCAGGTGCAGTTGGGGTCTTTGCACTTTCCTTTCCTTTCCTTTCTTTCATGCTGGGCTCCGATTTCAGGCTGTAAAACCAAGTATGTTAGGCAAGGGCTGTACCACTGGGACATATTCTCAGCATATTCACAACACCTGGGACACCCTGCTTCCAGATAGCAGCATGGCTCCCTCCTTCATATTTCAGGGTTTTGATTACCTATCACCTTGGTAGAGAAGCCTTGTTTGTTCCTCTCCCTCACCACTTTCTTTTCTGGAGTTATCACCATCTAACTTGGAGTCTGAGACTTTGTCTTCTTTATTCACTGCCCTATACTCCATGTCTAGCATATTGTCTGGCACTCAGAAATATTTGTTGAGTTGCATGAATTGAGTACTCCTTGCAAGTAGTATGCTCTTAGGAAAAAGCCTGCAGAAGGCATAGTTGATTTCCTCAGGACTTGTATGAGACTATACATCTGAACTCCCATCTGTAGAAAGGGGGTGTCTAGGCTGAAGATTCATTCATTCAGAAAATATTGAATGACTGTTCTTTGGTAGGCACCTGGGGTAAATCAATGAAAAGGGAAGACTTAAGCCAGGCCTCACACTCATGGAGCTCACAGACTAAATGGTGAGATGGATATTGACTCAATAATTCTACAAATCAGTATTTAGTTAGTTGTGGTAACTGCTTCTATGGAGAAGCCCTTGGAATTGAGTATGGGGTTGGTGGAAGGGGATCAGGCCAAAGTATAGTTTTTTTCTCCTTCTTCTTCTCCTTCTCCTCCTTCTCCTCCTTCTCCTCCTTTTCTTTCTTTCTTTTTTTTTTTTTGGTGGTCCTGGGGATGAACCCAGGGCCTTGTGCATGCGAGGCAAGCACTCTACCAACTGAGCTATATCCCCAGCCCAGAATGAATTGTCTTGTGGTGGAACCCTTGCACGTGCCAGGCAAGTGCTGTACCACTGAGGTATGCCCCTAGCAGCAGAGGAAGCTCTTCTTTTTTCTAGGAGCAGTGCCTTTATACCATCACAAGCCCCTGTCCCTCTAGTGATTGGTCACAGTTCTTGTTTCTGGCAGTGCATCCTGAGGTAGATTCTAAAGTACATGTTAGAGCAATGCAAGGGAGATAAACCTATTTCAAGGCTTATAAGAAGCAGTTTTTTTTTTCTGGTTTTATACTCTGGCCAGTTTTATAAATGTTGGCTTTGCATGGGAACTGGAAAACACAAAAGTTAACTGTTAGGCCACTTTGTACTGTTTTCTGCTATGGTCTGCAGAGGAACTAGAATTTAAAAACTAGAATATAAATATGTGTTTTTTTGTGTGTGTGTGTGAAAGGGCAGCGTCCACTTTCATTACTATAGAGACCACAGAAATACTGATCATTTGAATGGTGAGGTATTAAAAAAGATGCCCTGTGGTCCAGCAATGATTGTTAACAGTAGAACTCTGGCTCATGTAAATATGGATGGAATATTTCTTGGCAACTGGTAATAAGATTCCTTTCCTTCTCAAGCCTTTGTTAATGGTGACCCACTGTGCAGGTTGCCTCTAGAAGAGATGGGGACCCTGGCCACCAAGAGCGAGTATAGAGACTGGTCAGAGAGATTAGGCTTGCAAACAAATGCAGCCCAAGTGATAAGCATTCTAGCACTTGCTGTAACAGGATGGGAAGGAGCATTCCTTGCCACATGGTCCTGCCATGAGAATAGGACTTTCCCTATTTCAAGAGAGATTGCTTTTCAGAATTTTATTTGACTTTATTATTAACTCCTTTCTTCTTTTGAAGCTGGGGATTGAATCTAGGGCCTCTAGCACTGAGGTATACCCCCAAGTCCGATTTCCAGAATATTAGATGAATATTGTGGGTAAAATATGTTCCTGTTTGTTAGTTTGTCCAGAAATTCAGTTGTAATGAGGAATTCTTAAGCTTATGTACAAACACCAGCTCACATGCCTGGCCCTTGTACATAGGGGTACATGAATACCCTTGAGATCCCTGTATTCCCAGTGTTTCCTGGTTACAAGCAAGGGTTTTTGGCTTTCTGCTCATCCAGATCTTTCCCCTTTGAAAGGTTGCACTGTGTCACAATGGCACAGGTTAGAGCTCCGAGCCTTCCATTTAATGTCATGATGAGTCTGTGTAGTAGTAAATTGGATGCACAAGTTTGTCTGGAAGGACTGTCTTGCTTAACTATGAAGATTGAGGTGTGTGCTCTTCTAAATATGCATTTAAATATGATTATAGCATATGCCCTATTTATAATACTATAAGCTTGTACATCCACAAGAATGGGGTTCTAATTAGAATAAGATATATTCTATTCTCATATAATTATATCAAAATGGATTCTACTGTCATATATAAGTAAAAAAATCAACAAAAATAACAAACTAAAAAAAAAGAATAAGTTGTTCAGTTGAGAATAAAAGTGTTTTGTTTCTTTGAATTGAACCATTCAGATGGTCTGTAGGTTATGAAGCACTCATGAGATGGACTAAGCTGAATTGAGTTATTGATAGGGAAGGAGATTCATGGTATCTGCTTTATTTTTAAACATACATTTACCACTTTCATCAGTAATCTCTTAGTGTTTCTTTTGGATTTCTGAGATTTTCTTGGTTGCATCTAAGCTCAGGAATGAGATAAAATACAGTAAGATTCTGAAGACAAGCATCTCTGCTAGGTGTGCAGTAAAAGGGTTTACTAAGCAAATGAGTCATGTAAATTCGAAGACGTTTAACACCTAGACTGAGTAAAAGACTATTCCTGTACACCCCAGGAACCATCATTTGAATCAAAACCATTGTGTTCATTACAACAATATCTCTGTTTATTAAAGCAGGTCTCTAAGTTGCTGTAGCTGCAATACTTCCTGGAGCCACTTTGCATTTCTTTAAAAATACTGTATAATTCAGCCCATATTCCTTCAAATTAGTCAAATCTATGGACAGCTTTTCTGTAATTGACCATATTAACATGAGAGACTAATGGCAGTTCTGCTGTTAGGACAGGATATTTGTTTTCTTTCTTGAAGTCCTAGCAGCTGTTGTACCTCATATTTTGCAGAGAGGAAAAACAACTAAAATATTGAGATGTGTTTTTAATGTGAGGGGAATGCAAGCTGATCACGAAGAATAAAGGGAAATGATTGCATTTGGCACAGTTATTAATTTCAGAAATGTCTTTGAATCTGTGCTATATGCTTGAGTATTATGCCAGTGCTTTGTGGCTTCCTAGGGTGACATTTAAGAAATGTAGATTTGTATTTGGCAAAATGCAGGATCTAAATTGCCTGAAGTTTAAGTATTTTTCTTAATTGAACATAAAGGGATTTTTTCACCATTTTCAACAGTTACTAGATATGTGATCAGAGAGTTGTGTCAAACCTTGAATTTTAATAATACTGTATGTTTAGTAGTATAAGCTCTTATTGAAGAAAGTATTATCTGAACTGCAGGCAATTTCCAAGGGGGCATTAATTTGTTCTTTAAGTATTTCAATTGTGATAGTCATTTCTTGAAGTGAAGGAATATTTTGATTATTTAATTAAAAAAAGAATAGCAGCATGTTTTACTACTAGTAAATGTAAAAATGTTGGAGATTTCTTCAAGTACCACAAAGTTAGGTTTCTTGTACTGGACTTGTTCACTGAAGAAGTTGCCTTTGTGCTCATGTTCCTTTTTAAGCATTTTATTGTAACCTTGACCTTGCCCTTCTCATTTGCTATCTTTCTCCCCTTCCTTCCCTAATATTTGTTTTCTTTTAATCAGTCAACATTGATCATTTTTTCCATTAAAATAAAACAAGAAGAGACTAACATGATTTCATCAACCTTCTAATTGCTTTACTAATGGAAATCTGTTAGTTCCTCAAACATCAGGGGTGCAGTTTTAAAAGGAAACTGGTAACTGATTCTTGAACCATATGTCTTTAATTTTTAAAAATCTGGCAGGGCCTGAAACTTTTTTTAAAAAAAATCACATCATTTTCTTCCAAGGCTTAAAAAATTTTAATTGTAACATAAACTCTATATACTTAAAATTATTTTATCCATGTTCAGAATTCCTATAATCATAGCGAGAACTTACTTTTTTTTTAACAGCAGTGATTTAAATAGCAATAGATAACATTTACTGAGCACTCACTCTGCTCTTATTTTGAACACATTATGCGGATTAACCCATTTAATGTAAGGAGAAAATAAAAAGAGGGAGAATGAAGTAGAGAATTTAAAATGGAATAAAACCTTTTAAAACCAAGGTTGTTGTAGCAAATAAGCTGTGGGCTTCCAGGTAGCTGAGGTAAAACAGGACACCCAATTGGTTATGCATTTTTTTCCTTATCTGATGGAAAGAAGCATAACAGTTCTCCAGGCAAGATATTTTTTTGGTGTTGCTAAATCTAGAAATAATTTATTATGGTAGGTTCTTTTTATAAAAGATATTAAAAAGGGTAATCATCAGTGTTGTCAACATGATTTCACGTGGCCATTTCTTTCTTCTGATCTTCCTAAAAGCCCAAAGAAGCAACATTTTAGAAATTCAGTCAGGCTGTCAGGTCCATGGTGTTGTCTTGAGTCTTTAGACTAAACAATCAAGTTCTTCATGTCTTTACTGGTAGCTGTGTCCTTTGTGTGTATGAATGCATATCTTTTGGTGTCTGAGTCAGAGTTCTCCTCATAAGTAGTTATAAAACACTGTGATAACTGCAAATACAGCCACCTGCAATGGCCAGAAACCAGAAAGAGTTGCACTCCCGGGAAAGTGAGCATGTGTGCTAAAGCCACTTGAGAGCTTTCATTTTATTTTATTTTTTAGTGCCGGGGATGGCACTCCTGGCCTTGTATGTGCTAGGAAAACACTCTACCACTGAACTATACTCCAGCATACCCCTTGAGATCTTGGAAGTGAAATGATTTGGGAAGCCTAGACAGCATCTCCTTTTTCAGCCGTCCCCCCCGCCCACCACCACCACCACCACCACTCTGATTAATAATTCTGCTCTCAGGACTTTGTACCTGGCACTCAAGAGTTGTCACAGTGACATTTGACCTCTAGAGATTATGGTTTATGGTAGGTGAAATACTTTCCAATTGAAGAAATGATATAATAACTACAGTAAAGAGTCAGTTCTGTATTATTTGCATATCATGGTCCAATCCTTTTCACATGCATATGTTTTTAAATGGTTTAAATTGTAGTACACCTGACTTGAAATATCTGCTATTTTCATATAGAATTACAAAATGCTTCTGTGGTTCTATACAGGTAAAAATTTCAAATAGCTCAACAGTATTCCCTTAAGTCTCTGTATCATGATTTCTTGTATCAGCCACATATGGATGTTAAGTTATTTCTGGTGTTTTGAATGTATGAATGTTTGTGTCTGTGGTTTTTTGGTTTTTGTTTTTGTGGTGCTGGAGATGGAACCCAGGGCCTTGCACATGCTAGGCAGGCACTCTACCACTGAGCCCCAGCTCTAGTCCAGTGTTTGATTTTCTGTTGAAACATAGCAATGATCATCTTCATTTCCATATGTTTGGCTTCTGTTGAATAACTTCCTTCAATTCAATTTTACAATAAATTTCTTCCTTTTCTACTTTGAGAAGGTGTCAAGGAGGGAAACTTCCCCTTTGTGCCTAAGGCCTAGTCTGACCACAGTACATGCTAAGTGCACCTGTTATAGGTGTTCAGGGAAGGAAATTTGAAGTTTAACCTAGGGAGTTAGCTCCAAGAGTTCAGCAACCCCCATCCCTGCTGCATTTCCCACATTCTCCCTCTTTGAGCTCTTGCCAGGAACCCTCATCTACTTTGATTTCTAAAAACCTAGTTCAACAAAATTCCTACAAAATTCTAAAGCATTGGCTTGTGGGAGGAGGAATAAATTGGAAGGTTGGTATACTTGACCACTTTCTGTCTTTTGATTGGAGGAGGGTTTCCCCACATGTCTGTCTGTCTCACTTGTAAAACAAAACAAAAAGAAAAAAAAAAAAAACAAAAACAAAACCCTTCCTAAAACATTTGTCATCTGAACAGAACTTCCTAGAAAGCAGTGTCATTGTTTCTTAAAGGAGGGGCTCATCATCACCCTCCATTCTCCCTCCTCTCCCAGTTTTTTACAATGAAATGATTCTATGACTATTAGTTGTGAAATGGCTTAATTCAGCTTCTTATTCTTTATTGAAAATTACTTTGCTCTGCCTAGTGTCTGTCTCTGGTCAAAGGGCGTTTCCTGTGTCATCGGCTTCCACGGTTTGTCTGCTTTGAGCTTTGTGATCGAAAGGGTACAGTCTCGCCTTTTAAATTGTCTGCTTCATCTTTTATCTTTCAACAGGTCCTGGAAAGCAATCATCCAACGGCTTCTTTGCAGCACCAGTTTTTGAAAGATCCGAGGCTTGCTTTATTTTGACAGGTGGCTGGTGAAAGAGGTGCTTAAAGGGTGGGGTAAAAGAGGAGGGGTGGATAAGTGGAAGGAGAGCAAAGAGGTTAGCTGCTTCTCTGGGGCTCTCTCTGACAAATGGGGAGTGATCTTATGCTCTCCTTTGCCTCAGTGGCACCTTTGAAAAAGCAGAGTTTGCCAAGGACGTCTGGATCAAAAGATGGCTATAACCCTTTTAGGACATTTCTGTGTCTTTTCCTTATAGGCTGGGCACCCCTAATGTGAACAGAACTAGGATGTTCAAGATGCACCCGTGTAGATTAATTTTCTGTAGTGAGCAAGAATGAGAAATCATTCAAAAGCTAGGTGTCCTTATTAGTAACAGTGGATAAACCAGAGTCCCAGGAGGTCCCAGGGACCCTGGTGTTCAGGGATATCTCCCAATACCCTGCTTTCCTTTAGCCATGTGATCTTTAGTTTATACCACCTCTGGGGATGGCAAATAACCGTTGACTTCCTACTAGATTATGCAGTGCTTCACTTCATTTTAACTGAACATAACTCCTTACCTCTTTTAACCTTAGATTTTAAACTCTAGATTGTCATTCCTAGGGTTAATGTGCCTTTATGATGCTTAAGAGTTACAACCATGTATATATCCCTTTAAATCTTCTGATCAGACTCCCCACACTTGTCATCCCACCCTATCCCCTGGTCCTCCATAATTTCAGCTGCCCTTTGGTGAACCCTCCATTCAGTTTATTTCTTACTTGATGTGTATAACCCAGAATTATACAGTAATATTCCAGCTGGTTTGCAGAAAAGTAGGAGAGTTTTGCTTTCATCCCATGCCCCCTCCCCCTGTTCATGAAGCAAATTTTGGTATTGTTGACTCTAGTACATTTAACAGATTAAAGCCTGTTAATAATTAAGAACAATATGTAAGGTTCCAATCGATTTAAAGAATTAACTAACATAAACCACTGAAGCTACAGCAATACAGAACTAAAAGGATTTGGGATCCAGGCAGTTCTTTTTCATACCTTTTTTTTTTTTTTTCTCTAACCCACTCCTGGCTTTATAAGTGGCCTCTTGGGAGAAAAGGAAGTGCTCAGTAAGGGTAGACACAGGGAGCAGAGAGCAGTCTACATCGCCTTTTTATACTAGAACTGTTGTAACAAAGACTGCTTGGAAAGAGGGCCATCTGCTGAGGCAGAGAAAGCATTCTGTCAGGAAGGAGTGTTTGTTGCATGGTGTTTTGGGAATCCACTGTAACTTACAGAGCCATCATATTAGGGAAGGTGTCTCAAGCTCCTAAGTGAAGGCCAATGGTGACAAATACCATAATAATAATAATAAAAACAGGATTGGGGTGAGTTTCTAGAAGCTCAACAATACACCTAGGTTTGAATTCTCTTTATTAGCCTCTTCAAAAGTTCTAAGATTATTTCCTAGTTTGGTGTTATCAAATTTCAATATTTACCTTAGACTTCAGGCCATTTTTTTTCCTGTTCTCTAAGTAGGTATAAACATATAGCATAAGCACATCAACATATTGGGAGTCTAGAAACTGGGGTGCTAGTTTATACCCAACCACTGACTGACTGGAGGATGGGCCTTGTTCCGGGTGTTCATGAAATGAAGGCATTGAACCCAGTGATTACGGAGGTCTTTTCCAGCCCTGATGTTCTTTGTCTCACCACAAGTGTGTTGAGAGCTGAGGAGATGATCTGTAAAGATAGGGGAATATGAGTTAAGTCCTCTCCTCATTGCATATGTATTCTTGAATACAATAAAACCTTGAAATGAGCAGTTCTGGGTAAGTGAGCTTTCTGAATGGTTTTTGTCTCCTTCCCTGCTGTCAGCTGTCATTCTGTACTGCTGTTAGCATGCTCGCTTTTAGCAACTCCTGTCCCTCCTTCTTGGCTGCTTCCCTGTGGTCTTTGGAACCGTAGCATTAAGCTCATCAAAACTCTCTGCCAAGTGAGTGTACATAAGTTGTGTGGGGAGGACCTTTCGTACAGCTCCAGCCTGTGGATTTGGGCTGATCAGAACCTTTGGGGGCTTATTTTTAGGTTCCAGATAGATAATGTGTTACTTTATCTTTGTCACAGCCTAGACATTTATATAGTTGATATGGTAATTCATTAAGAAAGACAAAGGTGGATGAGAGGAGGTAAGGAAGTGCTTTGATTGGGGAGGAGGCTGATGCAATAGTATGTACACACACACACACACACACACACATACACACACACACACACAAACATATCAGAAAAGGCCTTATTTTGTAGAAGATCAAACAAGCTGTATGAAGTGAACAGCTAGGCTCTGGAGTTTTTTGAGACAGCTGGAGTCAGATCTGTAGCTCGGATTCTAATGAGCGAGCTGGTTTGGGTGTGCTTCTCTGCTTGAAGTTGTACTGCCTCAGCCAGCGTGCCTGTCTGCTTGTCTGGCTGGTTCCTGGAATGTTGTGTATGAACTTCTGAAAGGCCACAGAGATCCTGTCCCCCTTGTCTCAGTGCCTAGTCATAGAATGTGAATTTGAACCCAGTTCAACGTCAAGGCATTAATATTCAGATATGCTCTCTTATTCCAACTTTGCTCTCTGTTGTTCCCTGTATGAACAACAATACAACTGACAACAATCATGTTCAGAACAGTCTTTCAGGCCATCAGGCTAATAGCCTGAATTGAGTTCTGGCCACAAGTGTCATTTTGGTTCGTGACTGTGTGTTATGTTTCCCCATCTTTCTACCTGTCCTGTCTTATGTCCCCTTTCCCAACTTCCTGTACTTTACATGTAGTCAAACTAGACTACTCATTCCCCAAAAGCAGTTGGGACTGTCTTCTGCTGGGCCTTCATGCATCTGTTCTTCCTAATGCCTAAATTTGCCCCTCCTTACTTCTGCCAATGAAAATTTCTGCTCATCTCTGCTAAATATTTATATCTGTTTTCTCAAGAGACCTATGGTTGAAAATCTCCTTTTCTGCCTAAAAGCATTTTGCTATGAATGAATAAATGTATCAATGAATAGATGTTACGAGTAGTGAATTGTTCATTTATTTATTCTGTAAGCATTTATTAAACATCTATGTGCCCAGCTAAGTGTCTATTGCTAGAGATCTAAACATGAATCAGACAGACACAATGTCAGTCTTCAAGGAAGTAATATTTGCTTATATTAAAATTGGCTATTGGTTTTACTGCTTCTTCAGGGATGTAAGCTACTTAAAGTCAATGGTGTCTTGCTTAGGTTTATAATCCCCCATGATGCCTTGCATATAGTACAGGAACTCAATAAATGTTTATCAACTTGATTTGAAAAACTTCCAGTTTCTTTTCCATTAAAAGAAAGGAATCTGTTTCTGGTACCAAAGCCCCATCTTTGGCATAGTGCTTTGATTTAACAACAGTGGAGGTGTCAGGCTTTGAAGCACATTCTTCCCTTCATGTCCAGTGGAGGACAGTTAATACTGGTCACTAGCAGGTACTGGAAGGATCTTTTCTTCACGAAGCCTCAAAAGTAAGGACTCCTACCCATTTGTGCTCCTAGGCAAGTGCACATTCTAGCCTACCACCTGTCTTAGGGCTGGAGTTGCTTCAGCAGCAGACCTGCAACTCTATGAAAAACATTTGAGGTTGTCCATACCCTACAACAGCCCAGTAGAAGAGTTGTCCTAGGAAGATTAAGGTTTTTATAGTCCAGACAGGGGGGTCAGGGAAAACTGTTTTGCATCATCTAGTTCTTGGGCTTAGATCTGATGTGAAAATAACATAGCTAAGGATGACTTATATTGGGTGTAAATGGATGCTCCATGTTAGAGGCTGGAGAAGTTACTGGGGAACTCAGTTGAAGCATGGGGGCCCTTATGTATCAGTGCTGCACTTGAGTTGAGAAAATAAGCCAGGACCTCACAAGTTTGATGTGGCATGTGATGAATAATCAACAGACATTTTGAAGTATGATTATGAAATTAAATCCAGCTCTCATTTACAGGAAACCCTGCTTCTAGTACAAATTATAGACTTATTACGTTTAACTGGCAATGCCTGTCCTTTAAGTGCTACATAATTATCCCTAAACCTTTCAGGAAAGAATTTGAGAATAATATTTTAAACCCATAAGCTGTAATTCACTAACAAGGTGGGAATCTCATTTAGTCTTCTGGGTGTGCATGTGTGCTTGCTTCTTTCCAAAAATTAACCTTTGCTCACCATCACCAGAATCATTTCCAGTTCTCTACTATTTGCATTCTGACAGGTAAATAAGAAGGAATTAATGCTACTGCAAAATGCTCTGGGACAACTATTTGTAGCATGTAGTTGAAACTTATCCTCTGTCTTTTCATGTAATAGCACTACCAAAGTACAGCCTCTGAGCCCACCCCAAGGATAATTGTCAGCTTTTGTCCATAAAGCCACTTTATGTTTGTGAACCAAGGCTGATGTACTATGGCCAAGTAAGATTTAGGGGATGTATATGAAAACAGGATCTTGTCAGAGTAAAGCAGATTATAAATCAGTGCAGATTTAAATAGCCTGTTCCCTAGTGGTGCAGCTATTTCTCCTTTATGTAGTGGAGATTCCAACTTCACTGACACTAACGTGCCAGGTGGCATGAAATTCTCTGATTTAACCCTCAGAGAAAGGGGCAGGGGCATTGGATGGTGGTTCCTTCAAGTTTTACAACAGAATCTGGTCTCTAATGGCCATGAGAATTAGCTTGGGGTCCAAAAGCACCAGGTGGATTAACATGTGGGTTATTTTTTTCTAAAATCTAATTCTGCATAAAATTGGCTCTAGTCTCAAGAACATAAACTGAAACGGACTAGAAACCGAGGGTGGGATGGGAGTGCTTTGTACTCAGAGAATAGGTACTTTTACTTCAAGTGTGTCAGAGTGAATTAGGACTATTAGTGCTTTAACAGCACTGCTAGTTATTGAGCTGGTCCTTAAAACAAGGAGGCGAGTGGGGATCTGAATAGACAGATCTCTGACTTAATAGCCACCTCTCAGGTTGTTCTTTAGTCTCTGAAAATATGCACCTGCCTCCCATTTCCATTAATGTCATTAGGAACTGCATATAGAATGTAATACAGGACCATCAGGGTCTTTATTGCTATTCTTTGAAAGGGAATAAAATCATGTCCCTTTCATTCTCTGAAGACATTATGTGTTAAAATTAAGAGCCCTTGTACTTTGCCCAATTACTTTCCAGATAAAGTTCCCTGATAATGTGCCTAGAATAATTTTAATTTGAACAAGCAAATATGTATTCTTTGTTTAAACATTTTTCTATTTCATTTGTGCTCTGCTAGAATCATCTGAAAGAACTGCTCAGAGTTTGAAAAAAAAGAGTTAAATGGGCTCCAGTGCTGTTACTGCTATTTAAGAGACCCCCACCACTGGAAAGCTACCAAACAAAAAAGAAATACCAGTGCCCTCAGCAGCGCCTAAATCCCAGTTCTTTCCCCCCTGCTGAATGGGTATTTCATGAATGTTCTTTCACTGTAGCATCAGCCTAGTAATACATACACATATGTAATACACCCACAAATCAAACGTTAGTTTTGGCTGCCTCACTGTTTGGTATGGTGATGTGGGACAGCAGAAAGAGCTCAGCAGTTAGATGACCTGCCTTGTAACTAGACAGGAATTCCTGTCTTGCATTAAGCTCAGGGCTAGGAACTTTATTTTGATGAATCTTTTATCAGCTTCCCAAGCATCTTGGGGAGTTTTCTTTTTCCTTTTCAGTTTTCTTTTTCTTTTTAAATGCTGGATATTGAACTCGGGGTCTCGTGCAGTGCAAGGTACCCACTCTACCACTGATCTACACCCTCAGCACATCTTCTTAGGATTAGATCACAAATAAAGCTTCTGTTTCTATAACTGAAAAGTAGGATAACACCTTCAAGGGCTATGGTGATGACAAAAGATAATGACAATCCATGTGAAGATGCTTTGTGTGGCATTGCTATTATTATGATAGTTACTTCTTTTCTGATGATAAATACTTTCAAGTAAAAATCAAAACCAAGTTAGCTTGATTATTCAATGGCTCCTGATATTTTATACCAGAATTCTTTGGTGTTTCTGACATTTCTCCTGAGACCACCTAGATGACACACACTTTTATACCCATTCTCCCCATGTGCCCCCTCCACTGATGCCACATAGCCTCAAATATTGCCTTGAAAAGTTTATGACTTGCAAATATCATGGCAGGTCATCCTGTTTGCAACTCCAGGCAACACTGAGTCCTTGAACTAAATGTTCTACTACAAGTCTACTATTATTCTGTGAGACAAAGGCACTACTGCACATAAATACCCTCATTTTATTCACTTGCAACTGGAAAGGTGCAGGGAAATGGTAAGGAGGTAATTCTAGACTTCTGGAGGCATCCGTTGCCTGTATTAAGATGCTTTTTTTATAGTTTTGTGCAAACAGATGCATGTTAATTTTGAGTCCTGAGTTTTCTGGCCCTGACTAGAGGCCTGTGAGAGTTCTAGTGGGCTTCTGGGGGGATTCTAAGGAACAGTGCTTCCCAGCTGGTTAAACACTGTGCAAAGAGGGCCTCTCCAGTTTTCCATCTTGACAGTACAAATACTCTTTCTGTTTTGGTAGGATGCAGTAGTAGGTCAGAAAGGGGAATGATGGCTGAGAAGAAATTTGTAGAGGGTGGGTAGGGATAGGTATGCCTGAGATCCAAAAATGCTGGTACCTTCCTCTTTTTTATTTAATTTTTTTTTTCATTTTTTGCTATGTTGGGGATTGAACCCAGGACCTCATGTGTGCTAGGCAAACACTCTGCCACTGTGCTACATTCCCAGCCCAATTTTATTATTTTATTGTAATTTTACTTTTTGCAGTGTTCAGGGTCAACCCCAGATCCTCACACATGCCAGGCAAGCAGTTGTTCCACTAAGCTACATACCCAGATACTGAAGAAGATATCAGCACCTGTATACTCTTGGGCTTTTTGTTTGCTTTTCTTTTCTTTTCTTTTTTTTTTTTTTTGTACTTGGGATTGAACTCGGGGGCACTTTATTATTACTTAACTATATCTGCAGCCCTTTTTTAATTTTTTGAGACACAGCCTAGGTAAGTTGCTGAGGCTGGCCTTGAACTTGAGATTCTCCTGCCTCAGCCTCCCAAATTGCTGAGATTACAGACTACAGATGGGCACCACTGTGACTGGCCTACTCTTGACATGTTTGATGACAGCCTTAGAGACTGATGTCTGCAATTTCAGGGTTCCCACTTGGACTTGTAGTTCTATTAGCCCAGGGCCTGAAGCCTTCTGAAACCACGTCACAGAAACACTTCACATGTACCAAGGTCAGTGTGTGGAGTCTACTTTTGGCTGGTGCTCTCACTCCTACTCAGGTAATTGTGCATCCTGACATAATCTTTCAAACTGAAGATTGAGACATTTATAGCAACCCTAAAGTTCCTTGCATCTCCTGTCTCTTTCCTCTTTCAATGTTTGAACTTGAAGATCCTCAGGGAAAACCATTTTTTAAAAAAAGAAATTAATTTACTTCAGGTTTTAACAACAGAGTATGGCTCCTGTCCTGTCTTTAGCGGAAGGATAAGGCTTTGTTTGACAGAGATCCTTGAGACCTATCAACTTTTGAAAAATCAACAGCACTATTCCTTCTAGGGGAAAAAGAAAAAGAAAAGATCATATGGTTCCTTTTTACAAAGGAGTCAGAATTGTCAGAATTAGTTAGGCCTTTTACATTTTTATCTTGTGCATGACCATTTGCTCTGGGTAGTAGGGATTGTCTCGTTCAAAGTGCACTTCTCTGTTCCTTTTCAGTTCTCTGAAGAAAATTCTCATGTTTCATTGTTATAATAATAAGCATAAATGATTTTGAAAAGGCTTTTGAACTTTAAGAGTTACTCTTAATATATTTTAATACATTTTAATTTTAGAGTAGTTTTAAGTTCACAGCAAAATTGACCAAAAAGGACAGAGTTCCCATATATTGCCCCCCTCCACCCATCCCACAGGCACATCCTCCTCTACTGTCAACATCTTTCACCAGAGTGGTACATTTATTACAATTGATGAACCCACCTTGTCCTCATTTTATTTTTTGGCAATACTGAGGATTGAACCTGGGGTATTGTGCCATTGAGCTACATTTCTAGTCCTTCTTAATTTTATTTTTTAAATTTTGAAACAGATGCTTGCTTACTTGCCCAGGCTTGCCTGGAACTTGCTATCCTCCTGCCTCTGCCTCCCATATAGCTGGGATTACATGCCTGCACCAGCTTGCCTGGCTGTTGACACATCGTTATCACCCAAAGTTCATAGTTTACTTGAAAGTTTTTTCTTGGTGATGTATTTTCTGTGGGTCAGGATACGTATATGATATATATCTGCCATTATAATATCATACAAAATATTTTCATTGCCTTAAAGATTTTGTGTATTTTTCCTATTTATTCCTCCTTGTATCCTGGCAGCCACTGATCTTTTCACTGCTTTCATAGTTTTTCCTTTTCCAGAATGCCATATTGTTGGAACTATATAGCATATAGCTTTTTTAGATTGGCTTCTTTCACTTAGTAATATTCATTTAAAGTTCTTCTATATCTTGTCATAGTTTGACAGCTCATTTCTTTTGAGTGCCAAATAATATTTCATTTTCTGGATGTACCAGAGTTTACTCATTCATTTATTGAAAGGAGTCTTGGTTTCATCTAAATTTGGGCAGTTATGAACAAAGCTGCCATAAATATTTCTGTGTGAGTTTGTGTGTGGACAGAATTTTTCAGTTCCTTTGGTCAAATACCAAGGAGCATCATTGTTGTGTCATATGTTAGATGCCTTTCAGTAGATGAATAGATAAACTGGTATATACACACAATGGAATATTACTCAGCATTAAAAGAGAATAAAAATATGTGATTTGCAGGTAAATGGATTGAGTTGGAGAATATCATGCTAAGTGAAGTAAGCCAATCCCCCCAAATCAAAGGCCAAATGTTTTCTCTGATATGTGAATGCTAATACATAAAGTGGGGGTGTGGGGAGAATGGAGGAATTTTGATTGGGCAAAGGGCAGGGAGAGGGGGCATAAGGGTAAGATGGTGGAATGAGATGGACATCATTACCGTACCTACACGTATGACTGCACGTGTGATGCTACTCTACCTTGTGTACAACCAGAGAAATGAATAGTTGTGCTCCATTTGTGTACAATGAATCAAAATGCATTCTGCTGTCATGTAGAACTAATTAGAACAAATTAAAAAAAGAAAAGGAGTATTTTTAGTTTTATAAGAAATTGCCAGACTGTCTTCCAACATGGCTATATCATTTTGCATTTCCACCAGCAATGGGAGTTCCTTTTCCCCTACATCCTTGTCAGCATTTGGTGGTGTCAAATTTTAGATTTTGGCCAATTTAATAGGAGTGTAGCAGTATCTCTTTAAATTTTAATTATTTAATGACATGAGATGTAGAACAAGTTGTCATGCTTTTTTGCCACTTGTTTATCTTCTGTGGTGAAGGTGTATGTTCAGACCTTTTCCTTGTTTCATAATTGGGTTTTTCATTTTGTTACTGGTTTTAATACTTTTCCATCCTATGACAGATGTTAATTTGGTCTCTTAACTGGTAGCTGGGAATTTTGACTTTGTGTACATATTCCACTTAAGTGTACAGGGCTTATGCCACATCACACTTGGTATATGTTCTCCTAGACTTGCTAATGAATTCACTTTAATTAACATGATTCTTGTGAAAGGGCATGTAAAATGTTAGAGCCATCAACTAAGGGAACACATGCAAGTTAACCTACTGAATGTGAAAAAAAAAACTTACAAGAAAGTGCAGTAAGTTCAGTTATAACATGCATATTCATTACTAAAAGCTGGGGGCTGAGGTTCAGCTCACTGGAAGAACATGTGCTTAACATGTGCAGAGCTCTGGGTTCTATCCCCCACAACAAAACAAAACAAAATCTCAAAATGTCTGTGCTATACAAAATTTTGCAGTAAAACCATAGGGCTTATGGAAAAAGTAGAGTTAGGGCACAACACTAAAAAACTTTGCCATTGACACATGAAAAGTAAGGAATTAAGAAAACACAGGAATACAGTTTAGCACATTCTAAGAAATAACATTTATACTATTATAACTGTGGCACTTTACCCCGAAAACATCTGAAGTTTGCTTGTGGATGTGGGTTTTGGAAGTGTTGTGGCTGCTGAATTGTTGTGAAGTGTGGGAAGAAGTTTTATCTGAAATCAGATGGAAAGATGTAAGAATAATGTGGATGGGAGTGGCTCATACCACACATGGAACTGAGGGCTTGAAGCCCACAGTCAGCTGGCAATTGTTTGATGTATGTGTTGTGTGAACTCCTCCATTGCTCAGTACAGCTTGTTATAGTTTTTTTGCATTCACCTCCTATTTTGCCCAAACAACATTATGCATAAGCAAATGTGAAATTCACATTATGCTCAAATTGTTCTCTAATATATCAATTACATTGAAACAAATTCACATTTGCAAAATAAATGTTATAGCATAATGAACTGTAATTAATGTCCTTTGTTGCATTCTTGAGCATATTTTCTTCTCTTCCTCGTAGTAGCTGCTCATGTGTGACCTTTGCAAGTGCTGCTCAGAAGTGTTGGTATTTAGGGTCCACTGATGAGAGCTGCTTTTAACAGTCCATCCGTACAGCCTGGGGCTTTTGTGCTGCTTGGGACGGTTGGTTAGCAAGCAAGGAGTAGACTTGTGGTTTTATATTGAGGAAGGATTGCTGGGCTGTTAAGAGCTATTGCCTACTCAGAATTGCTGGTGTGGATAGAACATCGGCCAGTACTGAATTGCAAAAGGCTTTCCTGTAGCTGGGCTAACTGGAGCTGGCTACTTGTTTGAGCCCTCAAATGGACTCCCTTCATAAAGTAATTAAAAGTATACTGGAAGTAGGTTTTCGTTCCAATTTTTTGTATGGGTAGCAGGACTGTATTCAGTTGTCTGCATTTCTGTGCAATATGGCCCTTATGAATTACAGGAACCAGCTCTTGTTGGGGAAGCATTCAGTCATGTCAAAGGCATGTTTACTAAAGTAAAACAACACCTTAAAGAAGAATTGATTTTCAGCTGGGCACAGTGGCGCACGCCTACAATCCCAGTGGCTTGGGAGGCTGAGGCAGGACGATTGGGAGTTCAAAGCCAGCTTCAACAATTTAGTGAGGCCCTAAACAACTCCTTGAGACTTTGTCTCTAAATAAAATAAAAAAAATAGGGCTGGGGATATGGCTCAGTGGTCGAGTGCCCCTGAGTTCAATGCCCAGTACAAAAAAAAAAGAAAGAAAAAGAAAAAGAGGAATTGATTCTCAAAAATAGATGTGGGTTTGTGGCTCATTAGAGTGCTCGCCTAGCATATGCATGCCCTGGGTTCAATCCTTGGTACCACATAAAAATAAATAAAGGTATTATGTCCAACTATAATTAAAAAATAAATATTAAAAAATAGATGTGAAATTCGTATTGCATATAGATATGTTAAAATACTGCCCTTCTGTTCTGGGAAATAAATACTTTATTTTCATTTAAATTTTTTTCTAAGAGAGGCTGGGATTGTAGCTCAGTGGTAAAGCACTTGTCTTCCATGTGTGAGGCACTGGGTTCAATTCTCAACACCACATATAAAGAAATAAAATAAAGGTCCACCAACAACTAAAGAAATATTTAAAAAATTTCCATAAGATTATTTTCAGTTTGGAGGGAGAGATTCTCCTCAGTGAAAATGCTCTTTTGTATAAATCATTGCCTATTTCCACCCCTCTAAAGATGCTTTACACTCAGAGTAAGTAGCTCCATTAATTATTCTTGTAAAGGTTTGGACTTTTTTTTTTTTAAGATAGAGTGAGAGGAGAGAGAGAGAGAGAGAGAGAGAGAGAGAGAGAGAGAGAGAGAGAGAGAATTTTTAATATTTATTTTTTAGTTCTCGGCGGACACAACATCTTTGTTGGTATGTGGTGCTGAGGATCGAACCCGGGCCGCACGCATGCCAGGCGAGCGCGCTACCGCTTGAGCCACATCCCCAGCCCCAAGGTTTGGACTTTCTAATAGATTGGATGGGATAGATCCTTAGCATTATAACTTCTTGCCACCCAGTAGTTTCATCAGATTTATGGAACTGCTGTGATAGAATAGAAATGAGATTTTGGAGTTAGGATCTGATGCTTTGAAAGGTTTTTAGAAAGAAAATTTAGGACTCCCCAAACTTCAGGTCCAGTTTTCATAGAGGCCTAGTTTTTTTTTTTTTGGGGGGGGGCGGGGAGGGGGTACTGGAGAGTGAACCCAGGGATGCTTAACAACTGAGCCACATCTCCAGCCCTTTTTATTTATTTTTTATTTATTTTTTTGGTACTGGGGATTGAACTCAGTGACACTTGACCACTGGACCACATCCTCACCCTTATTTTGCATTTTATTTAGAGACAATGTCTCACTGAGTTACTTAGCATGTCACTTTTGCTGAGGCTGCCTTTGAACTTGCAATACCCCTGCCTCAGCCTCCTGAGCCACTGGGAGATTACAGGCATGTGCCACTGTTCCCAGGCCCTTTGTATTTTTCATTTTGAGACAGGGTCTTGCTAAGTTGCTTTTGGTCTCATTAAGTTTCTGAGACTGGCTTTGAACTTGCAATCCTTCTGCCTCAGCCTTCTGAACTGCTTGCATTACAGGCATGCACCACTATGCTTGGCAGATGCCTGGATTTTTGTTGTCTGCTATTTTGGACCACTGGGGTATGCAAAAATGTCACTGGTTTAGGTAGAGAATGGGAGATAGTAATGGTTTAGAGAGCAAGGGCCATAGTTGATTTTTGGCTCGTAACTATTCCTTTATCTTGAGTACTTCCTATGTGCCAGCACTGATTTTCATGGGTTATTCCCTTTGCCTCTCACAAAACGTTTCAGAATGACTCACTCCCATTTTGTTTTTCACATAAGGGAATTGAGACTTCTGTAAGTCACTTGCACTGGGATAATCAGTATGTGATTTGAATCTAGGTCTTTCTTTTTGAAGCTGTTTTTTTTTTTAAGTAAAATTCATATCACAAAAATTTTATCATTTTAACCTGCTTAAAATGTACGATTCAGTGGCATTTAGTACATTCACAGTGTCATACAACCATCAACATTGTGTAGTTCTATTTCAAAATGTAAAGTCCTTTACCCATTAAGATACTCCTACTTCTCCTCTCCCTTCAACCCGTGGCAACAATGAATCTGTTTTCTGTGTCTCTGGATTTACCTGATTTGGATGTTTTATACAAATAAAATCAATATAGTATATCATCTTTTGTGTTTGATTTCTTTCACTTATCATAATTTTTGGAGGTTTATCCCACTGTTGCTTCTTGGAGCATTTTATTATTTTCGTGGCTAAGTAATATTCTTTTGTATGGACAAATCACAATTTTATCATCCATCCATCATTTGATGGACATTTAGGTTATTTCTGTCATTTGGCTATAGTAAATAATTCTGCTATGAACATTTACGTACACACTTGTGTTCAAACACTTATTTTCATATGTCTTGGCCATGTTCCTAGGTATTGAGTTGTTGGATCTGTGGTAATTTGATGTTCAACCTTTTGAGGAAATGCCAAAGTGTTTTCTGTGGTAGCTGCACTATTTTACATTCTCACTGTGTGAGAAGAACACAGTTCTTTCTGACTCCAGAGGCTCTGCTCATTTTCTTAGGCTACACCATCTCTTTAGAACTCCCTAAGGGCTCCAGCTATCTCCTGCCAAGCCTTACCTCCAGCCTGTAACAGAATCACCTCGCAGGGTATCTTATGTTGCAAGGGGAAGTTGTTGGTAATGTGACTTTTTGGCTTGGGGAAAGAACAGCTGTTAGAGATTTGTCAATGGACAATCCTCTTCCTCCGCATCAGGTATTGGTTTATGGTGTGGCTCTGCAACTACATTTTGTAGATTCCAATTCTATAAAATGTCCCAAGTAGGCAAGTCCATAGTGACAGCAAGCAGGATCAGGAGCTGCCTAGGATTTAGGGAGTAATGGTTAAGGTGTGGGATTTCTTTTTGGGGCAATGAAAATGCCCTAATATTGGTTTCAGTGGTACTTGAAATGACTCTAAATACACTACAAACTTTTGAATGCTACACTTGAAATGGATGAATTGTATGGCATGTGAATTATATCCCACTAAAGCATAAGAAATTATAGACTCTAGAACTTTGCTGCCATTTACTAGATCTGAACTTAGACAAGTTTCTTAATGAATGTGTTCCAGCGTTCTTATGAGAAATGGGGAGGGTGGTACATCAAAATTTAATTCTTTACCTATCTCATGGAGTTGTGATAATTAAGCAGCTAATACAGATAATATAGTGCTTGGCATGTTGCCTGGCACATAACAAATGCTCAATGCATGTTGCTGACTATTACTGTTAGCATCATGCATTTATTTTGGGGTACTGGGAGTTGAACCCAGGGCCCTGCACATATGAGGCAGGCACTCTACCGCTGAGCTATGTCCTCAGACCATAAAATACTTTTTGAAGTTTCAATTGATAGATGGTGTTTGTAATAGGGCAACGAAGAAAGAAATAGGTAGAATTTTCCTTAAATTTTAAATTCTTACTTCAACCCTGCTGCCAAGGGAAATGAGCAATACAGGATAATGTAATTAATTAGGCAATAATTTGGATAGTAATAAGAGATGAGGTCATATGGGAGAGGGTGTTGGGTATACCTAAAGGCTAGAAAAAGAATATTGGGGCTGATGTGGGAGAGGAAATTGTAGTAAAAAGGCTGCTGTGCCCTCACAACAGATGTTGGGAGGTCTTGGGCTCTGGGCTCTAGGGCTTCTGACTCTCTTGAAATTCCCTCTAGTTCCTTTGGAAGTCATGATCCTAAAGATGGTAGAACCCTGGTACATATTAACTTCCTTGGGTGTGTTTTTCTCTCTTTTCCTTATCCAGGGGCTTGAGGATGGGTGCTTATGCTATGAGCTGGGAGCCTGTGACTTTGAGACTTGGCCCTTTTCGGTTCTATGTGCACCTATCTACAGTTCCTCAAGCCCCTGGAGATGGAAAAGAACAGCTTTCTGTGGGAAATGAAGGAAAGATCTGGGACAGGGTGGAAGATGGATGTCTATGAGATTAATTTATTAGTGAAGGAGAAAGAACAAAACACTAAGCTGCTCAGTTTGTCCAGTTGCTTTTGGGTTGAAGGCCCTTCTAGAAGAACAGCCCCACTATTGCCTGTGTCTATACTTATAGACTCTGGACAGTGAATATCTGCCCACTGCCTCCCAGGCAGTGTCCCCTGTGAGGGGAAAACAGAAACAAAGCCAACTTCCTCTCTTCAGGTCCTTGAGGAGACCAAATCCAAAACAAACACATGAAGGGACTAAGGGACACTTCCAGAGAACAGGTGCTTGAGTACAAGTGGTTGAGTCTACAAACCAAGCATGAAAAGTGCCCAGGCAATATGGTTCATGGTTGCTTTTCATAGAATGTTTTACTGCTGTTTCCATGCCTTCTTTCAATAACTTGCTGTAGTGCATGAACTGGTTCTGTTTAACAGCTGCCCTGAGTTACCAGCATGTTAAGTCATTCATCTTCAAGAGAATCCTCAATATTAATTTCTGCTTCTGCAGGGATGTTTATGTTAGATTCCATCAAGGAGGTGGAAATGCTAATATCAGCTGAAACTCTTGTAAGCATATGGACACATGAACATATGTGGGTCTATGTGGCCTGGACAATCTATGTCAAATAGGAAGATTAATTGCCAGAAGTTCAATGGGTGTGAAATGCCTTTGGAAAGGACTGGGGTACAGACCCTGTGGCCCTGGGGCTTTTTCCTGGGTGGTAGGAAAGAACTTGGGGTGGGTCATATCTCCTTCCCTCCCCCACCCTTCCCCCTGCCCTTGTCAGCCCACACTCTGTCCATCAGTTGCAGGGCTGCTGGCCTGAGTACACGGGCTCTTCTTGGCTTTGAGCCAGTGGCGAGCTGGGAGCCTGTGACTTTGAGACTTGGCCCTTTTCAGTTCTCTTTGTTCAGAAAAAAGTTTCATCCTGGCTCTCTTCAGTGGCTGCCGAGGATTAGGAGAACCCCAGGGAGACTTGGCTATAGGACAGCTCTCAAAGCTGTGCTGGGAAATTTGAAGAGAGCCCGTTTCTCTCTGTATGATTTCAAGTTACATTCTTCTCTCTCTTCCTAAATGAGCTTTACTGTTACAAACCCTATGGCACAATCCCTTAGTGTGTTTTTGTGATTCTGTAGCTATGGGGAGGGGGATTAGACTAGTATCTAGAGCAATAAAATATTTTAAGGAGTATTAAAATGGACAATATGAAGGAAGTTTAAATCTAGATTCTTGCTTTGAATAGTTGCATCAATTTGAGCCACTATTTGCTTTCCTGGGTGCATTTCTCATTCTTAAAAAAAGAAAAAAAATGGGCCTGGGGTTGTGGCTCAGTGGTAAAAGTACTTGCCTGGCATGTGTGGAGCATTAGGTTAGATTTTCAGCAACACATATAAATAAGTGAATAAAATAAAGGTCTATCAACAACTAAAAATATATATTAAAAAAAGGAAAAAAAAAGGAGCCTGTTTTTCAGTAGCTGGAAAGAAAAGGAAAAAAGGTGACTTGGCTCCTCTAAGCACAGCCTGAGAACAGAATTGCCGAATGACCAAAGGCCATGGTATTCCCAAGTACAAGCAGTTCATTTTAAAAAATGTGTGACTTTTTGTAGTTTTCCATCATTAAGAAATGGAAATTACCTCAGTTGTGAAATGGTTCTCCATTTAAGGTTTCTTTCTTTTTTTTTATGTGTGTGCCAATGTGTTTTTTCTAAATCTTTAAAAAGTACTCTACTTCATGATTATGAATAAATTGATTTTTAGAATTTCATTGCATTACAATAGCTGGACAGATTTTTGAATTTTCCATAAACTACCCTCTGGTATAAATTTGCACAAATACCTTTATCCATCTTGTTACCATGTTTTTTCTTTCTTTTTTTTTTTTTTCCTTTTTCTTTCTTTTTTTTTTTTTTTTGTACTTGGGAGAACTTTATTGTGAAGTGCTTCCATTAGAATTATTTCCCAGAGGACACATTAAGAAATCTAAAAGCTGTAAACTACTACATGTACACATACCAGGGTTTGGGGCTTCAGTTTCTGTAATCCCACAATACATAAATGTTGGCAAAATTTCAATGATGGTATTAATCCTGTGAGATACTTTGTCATGCATGATAGATGATATTTATAAATTGAGGTCTGAAAATGGTCAGAAGCTTTGAGGATGCTTTATTCCATATGTAGAAGTGGAAAAGTTTATATTGCTTGTTTTAGTCTATATTGGCCAACCAGGCAGAAAAAAAAAAAAACAGTCTCATAATAGACTGAAACAATTTCATAACAAACCTGAAGGTTCCTGGGGAGTTTCTCCAGTCTAAACCAACAAGGTTCATCGAAGGTTTGCCAAGGTCTTAAAAACCTATGTATATTTGAAGGTCTCATATGCAATACTAGTCCATTTAAATGTCATCCACATACCTGCAGAAGAACTGCAGAGTAAATTTCTGTATTGTGGATTCAGAATGGAGTATGATAGCCCACCTAGAAGAAGCTCCTAGTTTTTTAAGGGCTCCATTTAATTAATTAGAGAGGATTTGGGCATAATTGAGAATCATATTGCATCTGAAGACTGGGAAGTGGAAGCCCAAGAAATGTCACTAATTTGTTCTCAAGGTCATAGAGTCAGATTGATTCACCAGGCCTTGTTTCCTTTCAACATGTGTAACAGGCTGTAGGTTGCTGTTGCCCTCCCTTCACCCCCTGTTGAAAACTTGGAAGTTTTTTTAAAGGTTTCTATAGTGAAACCTTTAAACACAAAGAAGTTCTTGGTTCACCCTGGCCATGTTCTTTGTGATTTTTCACAGTTCCCTTTTCTTTCCCCACCTACTTTCCACCTTTAGCCTGTTTCTCCGACTGGGCTTCTCCCTTCTGTTTCTTTTCATTTTTGCTACCTTTCTCTAGAACTTTCCTTCTTAGTGTCTGTGAGCCTTAGAATAGTGTGTGGTATTCTAGGGATAAGCAGATTACTCTTTGGTATAAAGGGTAGGGTTTATTTTGTTCTTCTGGCATCAATCGGAGGGTTTTGTTTTGGTTTTTCAAATCCTTCCACATGTTGTCAAATACTCACAGCTATGCTTTATTGAGATATCATTCATATGCTGTAAAAATTGCCTTGTTAAAGTGTACAATTCAGTGGTTTTAGTATATTCAGAATTGTGCAACCGTCACCAAATATATTTTAGAACCTTTTTGTCATTCTAGAAGGCAATCCTGTACCCTTTAGCAGTCACCCCTCATTTCCTTCTCCCTCGCAACCCTTGGCAACAACCACTAATCTGCTTTCTCTTCACAGACTGATGTTCTGGGGCCCATTCCATCTTCACTTTCCCATGATAAAAGGAGTCACACAGCTGCTCATTTTGCTCACCTGGCCTGTTTGATATATATATTTTTGCCCATTTTCCTCCATTAGCTTGATGTGTTACTCATTGCATTAGAATCTAATACAGGCCTGAAATGGGGTTACAGTGCACTTTGATTCTTATTCTAGAGATTCCAGAAAAGGATGATGGACAAGCTATAAGTGAACTCCTTTCCAATGTCTGACTTTCCACAACCCCATTTTTGTCAGACAATTGTCCACCCTTTGCCTGTGAGCCCTGGAAAAACCACAGGGCAGGAATTAACTACACTAAGCACTGAACCCAATGCTTGTCTGTCCCATAGACCCTTAAAGTGTTCACTGAATGGTAAATTTATGCACTAATATTTTAAAAAAATTTAAACATTTTTTAGTTGTAGATGGACACATAGATAGATAAAATAAAGCTATCTATCTATCTACATGTGTTGCTGAGGATAGAGCCCAGTGCCTCACAGGTGCTAGGCAAGCGATCTACCACTCGGCTACACCCCCAGCCCCTTATGCACTAATATTAATGATGAAAGTACCCTGTCCTTTGACACCATTAACTAATTGAGCTTATTTATGCTTGTGTGTGTGTTTTTAATGCTCCAAGTGTAGAATCAAGTAAAGGTGATTCCACAATAAATTCTTGGTGTGTCCCAATTTATATTCTCAGCTGAGATCAATACTTTTCTGCCCACCTTTTGTGTCTTGTCAGGAGATAGCAATGCTATAGTTTCTTTAAATTAAAAGAAGAAAAAATAGAAGGGTTAGAGAACCTTATTTATTCTTCCTTCCTAATGCTACAGAAAACAGTATTCTGAGTTGCTGCTTTGATTTTTCCCCCTTCTTGAATTCTGTGTGTGTGTGTGTGTGTGTTTGTGTGTTTGTGTATGTGTGTGTATACTCATGTGCTAGGGCTGGAACCCAGGTCCTTGAGCATGCTAAGCATGTACTCTACTACTGAGCAGTACCCCCAGCCTTAGCTCTTTAATTTATCTGAGGATGAGCATTTGGTAAGGAGTGCATTTACTTGTAATCCACTACACTCCTATTGTGGAGTCAGAAAATCAGTTCAAGTAAAGAGATGTTATCTCAAATCCTTCCTATTCCCATAACAGTGAGCCTGGTAAAGAAATTGTGAAAGTGTCATTAAAGTGTTAATGGAGATACTCAAGGAGTTCAGGACATTTTCAGGCACCGCACATGTTTACATCCCTCTGGGATCAGCAAAAATTCAAAAGTGAAACCTGTAGGGTCAGTTGGCTTTAATGTTGCCCAACAATAGGACATTAAAAGCCACACACTAAGGAGCAGAATATTGAAAATTGCTTTGAACTTTCAAAGCTTACTATCTACAATATCCTAGCAATTTTCAAAAAGCAGTAAGCAAGAAGTGCAACAGTTCATAAGACATGTGCTTGCTCTTATGCAAACGCCTAAAATGCTCTTAATTTGTACCAGAGACCTTATCAAAGGGCTTTGCAAAACTTCCAGTTTGGCGATTATGAGTATTAGTTGAGCTTAACCTCTGAGTCATAGGGTGGTGAGTGGCGAATTGTCATTTCATTTGACTGCAGCCACCAAGGCAGGTGGACCTTGTATGCAGACAGAGGGGGAAGTGGATACAGAATTGATAAGAAAAGGGAGAGAGTTTTAGAGGACTCTTCCTTTTGGAGCTGGCATGACTCTCCCTCCACATACTGTTCCTACTGTAATCAATGCATCAACCCCATCAGTGAAAACTGGCTTCAGCTTAGACTTTGGATTATCATTGTTCCCATCTGCAGGCTCCATTTAGCCATAAAACAATTAGAAATTAGGCCACCCCCTTATTAATGATTTTTAATGGTGCAGAAGACAAACTCCTTGTTAGGAGAATGAGTAACACATTTCTGAGTGTCCACAACCTTTAAGTAAAAACCCCATTTTTGTAGAAACAGGATCTGTTTCTTGAGAAGAAGCTTTTAAATAGATTGTAAAAAAAAAAAAAAAAAAACAAAACCAAAAAAAAAAAAACAAACAAAAAAAAAACATGGTGGCAACAGTGTTTTAGAAGATGCAATGTATTTATCTTTGTAAACACAACAGTCTGCAACCAGGAATTTAAAAAATAATGCCGTCTTCCTCAGGGAAGGTGAAGGGATAGTGTTTTCTTTATCAGAAAATGGAGACCACAGCTTTTTTTTTTTCCTAAAAGATGTGGCAATAAAGTAAAAATCTCTTACTATATTTTGGCCTATAGGAAAACTCTTAACAATCTACTTTTTTTTTTTTTTTGAGATGTGAAAGAGAACACATTCCTCTAATGCCATGTGTCTCTTGGTTTTCAATCATTCCCAGAAAACGGAAGACACAGGAAGAGTTCTGAAGGAGTACATGAATAGTTCTTATTGAACCAGAGACTGCATTTTTTTTTTGTACCAGGTATTGAACCCAGGGGTGCTCAACCACTGAGCCACATCCACAGCCACTTAAAAAAAAATTTAATTGTAGATGGACAAAATTCTTATGTGGTGCTGAAGGTCAAACCCAGTGCTCCATGGCAAGCGTTCTACCACTGAGCCACAACCCCAGCCCTTCCCAGCCACTTGTGTGTGTGTGTTTTTTTGTGTGTATATATATACATATATATGTATATATGTGTATATATATGTATATGTGTGTGTGTGTGTGTGTGTGTGTGTGTGTATATATATATATATAATTTTTTTTTTTTAATTTTGACACAGGGTCTCACTAAGTTGCCTAGAGCCTTGTTAAGTTGCTGAGGCTGGCTTTGAAATTGCAACCCTCCTGCCTCAACCTCCTAAGCCACTGGGATTACAGGTGTGTGCCACTGCACCTGGCCAGAGACTGCAGGTTTGGTATTTTCTCTGTGAATATCTGAGAGTCCTGGCTGTTGGGAGAGTCTTGAAGTTGGTTGGCTTTGGAGGTCCTTGGCCACAAGTAGATACAGATGAATCTAGAGAGAGCATTCCAAGTGTTAAGCTTTAGGGCGTGTCAGAGGATTTATCTTTCCAGAAAGCAAATGCCAGCATGTTGTGATTACCCTTAATTTATACCCTTGGGGACTCCTTACAAAACAAATACTTTTTGAAATTTAAGAGAAACATGCGGGTATCGCATTTTGAAATTTAAGAGAAATATGCGGGTATCCCATAACCTCTTTCAAGCTGCTGACCCAGGATCTGGGTAGGGAGGCTTGGTGTCTGTGCTGAATGTTGAAGGAATGAATGTCCTCCTTTACCATTTTTGTGAAATCACCTGCAGCCCTTGGCTCAATTTTAGAGTGACATTTAGACTGTCCTGGAAAGTCAATGGTTTATCCGTTACCCCTTTCTGTTAGATGAGTTCATTGCCTGTTTCTATGAAAAACAACATAACTGGTATAATGGCCTAAGATTTGTTATATTTATGTTAACTAATTTTGAAAAAAAGGAATGAACTCAAGCATATTTTCTTTTCTCTCAAAGACATGGTATATCCATTAAGGGCAAATTTCACGTATAAAGATGGCGTTATTTATATTTAGAAATGATGTCTGCAGGCTTTTATTTGATGAGTTTGTTTAGATTACAAAACCTGAGCCATATTTTAGCATTGGGATGGGGGAGGGGGCCTGCTGATTTCCCCCCAAAGACTCAGTGATTTGAATGAAGCAAAAGAGTTTGTTGTTGTGTATCTATATGTGAGTACTTAGTCCTAAAACTGAAAGTAATTTAAAATAATGAACACCAGGATTCAAAGGACTCCATATTTGTCTTAAGAATATAACAGAATGAATTGCTTCTTAGCAATTTGTAGTTGTACCCTGACTTATTTATTCCATTGGCCGTGACAAACTGAGAGAACCTTTGAGGCAAATGGTCCTAGGCCTAGAAGTCAGCTTTGAGTCAACATTTTAAACTTTGCCATAGTTTTCAATTACACTTATATTTGAACAGGAAGAAAGCTTGGGATTTTGCTTAATTTCCTAATTGTGCTCATAAAACATACCGAATGGAAATTTGCTTAAAGACTAATTTCATATGTGTGTGTATATATATACATATCCAGAGCTGCAGAGTGGCCACATTGGGATGCCATAATTTGATGAAATTTTCAAATATTTTAGCAAAGGTTTCAGAGCACTCATAAAACAAAAGCATTAAGGATTGCTTGTCATAGCTAATAAAGTTTGCTTAGATCTCACTTAATTTTTCTGCTTCACTTCACAAAGTAATTGAAACTTCCTTTTGGCTTCAAGCTCACTACCCCACCCCAAGAGCTACAGTCTTTAAAGGACATCTCTTTTGGTTAGCAGTTCTATGGATTTTTTTTTCCCGTGAATGTAGGACTAGGCCCTCAAATGGTTATTGAGCTAGTGGTCATTCAATCCTTAGAAGGGAAATTAGTTAAATCTGCAAGTGGCTTCTGGAGGCTGAAGAACATCCAAGGAGGGAGGGAAAAAAAGCTTATTATAACTGGAGCACTTCAAGCATCACTTGTGTAAGCCTGGAAATGTGATCCAAGTTGAAAAATAGAGATGATGGAACTGTCCTACTGGGTCAGTTGAAGGTATGAAAAAATGAGCTCCAACCTCAAAAACAAACACTCAGAACAACTTTGTAGGTATAGGAACTGTAGGTTTGTGAAGATTAGCCAAAACGATGAGGTTTTCCAGTTCTTCGACTCTACTTGTTTGCTTCTTTATTTCAAGTGGTTCACTTGAAAATTGCTTTTCTCCATCAAATAAAATAACCCCGGAACTCTTAACCAACTCTTGCAAAATAGCTCCCACCTCCCTTCCCTCCAGCCATGTTTTGTTTTGGGTTAACAGTAAAAAGACAAAACAGATTGTTGACTTTACCAGATAATTTTGGGGACAGATTTTGCTGCTGTTGCTTCTGACGTGAACGAAAACCTCAGATTGCATATCTTCTATTCTCAGGGCAAAACTTATTTTGGGAGCAATGTGGGTGGGTTTTGAGGAGCTCTTCTGTTTTTGTTTTAAAGCATTTGGTAAGAAGACACTTGACTTTGAAATTTTATTTTCATATGTACCAGCTTGAGAGAGCTGACCTCCCACCTCCCCTCAATCTACCTTGTCAACTTTCATTTTTAACTAAGTAATCAACTAGTTGACATAACTTGCTTATGTTAAGCAATCATATGGGAGTGATTTGGCCTTCTTTTTTTTTTTATCAAGTTGAGTGTTAATTATTTTGATCTGCCTCTTGAATGGTGGGTTGTTAATAGTAATATTAGTCACAGCTGGTCTCTGAGTGCTCCACTCCAGATTCCTTGGTTTGATGTTTCATAGGTCACTAAACAATTTTCTGATGAAAATGATTTATTTAAGCCCTAATTCTTGACCTCTTGCTTTGCCAATCCCTTAGGATAATTAAACGCTTTATATTGTACCCTTAACTAGTTTCTTGATGTTCAGGACTCCTCATTTAAATGATCATATCATATGCAGAAATAATTATTTATCTTGGGAAGAATGCTTTGTAAGGACTATAGTATTTAATTCAATTTAGATTCATTATGAAGAGCAAATACCATGGGTTGAATGGCTGCATCATAATTTACCATTTGAGTGGAGTATTTAAGAAATATGTGGGCATTCTTGATTGGTCTTCATGTCACTCTTTATCAAATGCATCAAAATACTCTAAAGTTTCTTTGCTCAGCTCATATTGTCTAATGGGAAAAAGCTCAATATTAGGGGGCTGTGGCTGTGGCTCAGCAGTAGCACACTTGGCCTGGCATGTGCAAGGCACTGGGTTCTTTTCTCAGCACCCCATATAAATAAATAAAATAAAAGCCCATCAACAACTAAAAAAAAAAAAAACTTAAAAAACTCAATATTATTTAAGACAGACTAGCTATCTCGTGTAAGTGACAATGGTTCTGTGAGAACTGTAACTTAACAGAAATATAAGAAAAACAGGAACTAGGGTCAAAAGCCCCACAGGGTATAAAAGGGTCATAACCTCTCTCAGAGAAGGCAAGTGTAACTGATATGCTATTTATTAAAGGGCACTTGATTGCATGAAGGAATGCACTAACAGGATTTAAAGCAAACATACAGTACTAACAAGGATTGAATCATGTGCCTCACTTTGTGGGATAAAGGAACAATTTTATATAAAATTAATGTTAAATAGAATACCATTAATTTCCTGGTTTTGCAGATCATAAGGTACTGTAATTTACATCTGCCATATTAAGAAGCCATGCCAATGAATGAAAGTGTCACTCACTATTGAAATTAATTTCTTATGTTTTCTTAGTGAAATTGCCATGCTCTTAGAAATTCTTTGAAGAGTAAAAATGAACCAATAAGATCTTTTAGATGATATGTCATGACAGTACAAAACATGTGGAAAGGTGGTTAATTTTATTAGCAATGCTTTTTTTGATTAAATGGAAACCAGGACCTGTGCAAGATAGACACAAATTCTACCACTGAGCCACATCCCAGTCCAACAGGGCTTTTATTAATTAATTTAGTTAGGCTTGTTTTACTGGGGGTAACCTAGTGGTGCTCTACTACTGAGCCATATACCCAGCCCTGTTTCATGTTTACTTTGAGACAGGGTTTCTCTAAGTTGCTTATGGCCTCACTAAGTTGTTGAGGCTGGCCTCAAACTTGGCAATCCTCCTGCCTCAGCCTCCCAACTTGCTGACATTATAGGCATGCACCACTATGCCCAGCTCCAACAAATCTTTTATGAACTAAAAACAGCTGTTAGACTTGGAAGTGGATAACAATGAGAGTACAGTCAGCATGGACATGTGGAAAACTGTTGTAGAGCTGTGTAAATGTAGAGCTGAGTTGCAGCATTCAGGGTGTCTTGTTCTGAGAGTCCTGCATCCTTAGTGAAGGGCCTAGATTGGCTATCCAGGTCATCAAGGTTAAATTAAATCTTGATATGCTCCTAAGGGAAAAAATACATCCAGTCTATCTCCAGTCTTGTTTTGGGGTGATTCACAGTTGGAGAGAGAAGGAGTTTAACAGGTATGTATTCTCTTACACTTTTATTGAAGAGAATCTCAGCAAGTAGATGCTTTTCTTAAAAGGTTATAGTTAAGGTAGGGGCTCATTGTTCTGGTCTGCCTGGCACACTTGGGGTCCCAGCATCATTGTTAACAACAATAGTGCTTCCTTTCACTTTCCAGTGTATTCTGATTTGTACAGTGTGGTCTAGTTAAGGACTGGAAATGGTATACTTACAAAAATATTTACAATAATTTAAAATAGTTTTTAACAAGGTTAATAGAACTTAACATCCTTTGCTAGATATTCCTTAGGTTGAGGAATGAGTTACCACCAAGCTGATCTCCTGGCTTAGCAGGATACACATGCTGTCAGGGAGCAGAGGCAAGAAAGCCATATACAAGTTGAGCATCCCAAACTGAAAATCCAGAATTCTGGAAAATCTTGAAACGTTTTGCATACTGATGACATTGCTACAAGTGGATAATTCCATACCTGACTTCACTTGACAGGCCACAGTCAAAATGCAGGCCCACTAAAAATACTATATAAAATCACCTTCAGACTGTGGTTATAATGTTTATAAAACAAATGGATTTCATGTTTAGACTAGGGGTTCATTTCCAAGATATCTTATTAGGTAGATGCAAATATTCCAAAATCTGAAATATTCAACCTATATCCCAAAGTCTAAAAGGAATCACAAAGAATAGAATTGAATCTGATGGCACTTCAGGGCCACATTATGACCACCATTTGTCACTTCTCTAGCTACACAGATGCAGTAAAAGGCAGGGCCCACACCCTAGAAGGAATCCTGTAGATGGACCCCTAGATATCTGCCTCCCTCTAAATACTGCTTCTGCATGAAAGTTGAATGCAGAATACATAACTGCATTCCTCCAGGGCCTGTCGATATTTGTTTTTGATATAACTGATAAAGTGAATCTTTTATTCTTTGTGAAAGAAAGAGACATTCTTTTTCTGTCTTATCAGTGCATTTTCTTTTTATACTGATTACAGTGCTATGGGCTAAAGTATGAAGTATAATTTTGTGTCCAGTGATCAAAGATTGTCACCCAGAGAACCACCATAATGCCCATAAATGTTAAGAAAAAGAAAAAAGAAAAAAAAGTCTGGATACTGTAGAATGGGTGTTCTGGAATCAAATTTTATGTTTATGATTATGGCATGTGGTTTAATGGACTTATTAAGACTGATTTCTGGACTATATTGAATCACCTTGGATAAGTCACTTAATCCCCGTGTGCCTTAGGTACCTTTTCTACTTTCTGAGGCTTAACAAGGCCATGTGAAATCCTCTCCTGGGGTTGAAGCAGTGGATTGCTGGTTTCCTGAAGATATATTCACTTGCTTACCCATGTGTCTTACAAGATAAAAAAAATAGGAGTGCTTATGGAGGACTTTATAAGTACCTTCAGCTCCAACTCTTGCCCTGAGCATAATGAGACTCAGAATGTGCAGAGTGTTCTTTGGCAAGAATGTGCAACCTAAGTCTAGTGGGAGGCAAAAAGGCCTGAACACTTCCCCTGCCTGGACCCCGCCAACTTGAAGAAGTACAAGGGATATTTTTAGTTCCAGGGGCACTAGGGTGGATCAGCTTCCTTTCCAGGGCAGTGTTTCGAACTGGAGTCTTGAGTGGCAGGGCCCTCTGGGCAAGCTTTGAGTTAGGTCAGGATAGGGTCCCAGACCAGCCCTGAGTATACTAAAACTTAGCTGTTTGAGCACTAGTGGTTAGGACAGCTAAGTTCCTTACTTACTGGTAGAATATCACAGTCAAGATAAGTGGATTACCTTGTAGCAGTTGGTAAGTGCTTCCTGAGCAGTCTGGTTCAGAGTGACAGTGATAGAGAACAGAAAAAGTGGTAAGAATGGAACCGTGCATCCTCAGGGTTTAGAAGTAGTTTTTACAGTCCCTGTTTGGTGCCTAGACATTTCTGGAATATCTATGCATGCCCTTCTAGTTCATGGTCTCAGGGATCCTCAGCACCACATAAAATAAAGGTTTTGTATCCATCTTAACAAAAAAAAATTTTTTTAAAAGATTACAGTACATTAAGAGGTAGAAACCGGGTGTGGTGGACCTTACCTGTAGTCCCAGCTACTTGGAAGCCTGAAGCAGGAGGATTGCATGTTCCCAGGAGTTGGAGACTCACCTGAGCCAAATAGATCCTGTTACAAATAAACAAATGTTAGACCTGGAGGTAGTACATAAGATGTAGAAACTGAGACCTGAAGAGTAAATGCTTTGCTTGGGTACAGTTTATGAAGTTGGTCCCCTGGGCTTACTTCTATCCTGCTAGTCCTGTGCTGAGGATGAGTTAGTCTGGCAGTAGCCATTGGAAGAATGTTTTGCTTTAATTTATTACTGTTTTTCATTCTTTTACTGTTTGTCAGTTTGGGAATCCTTCTATTTGTCAGTGCTGTAAGGTTAAATTGACTTCTGAACCAAAAATCTGCAAAAGGGCCCTTTTTGTTATCTCTAAAATATGTGCCTCCCCCCAACTGGCCTTGGCAGGATTCAGCCTTGAAGACATTATGGACTGAAAATTGGTCAACAGCTTTTACCACCCATAGATTGCGATGTGCAGATTGAACAACCCTACAGAGGTAGTCATGCAGTTAACATCATGATCTGTAAAAATATAGGTAACATCTTTGGCCTCCTACTAAATGCATAATACAGGAATCAACAGTGACCTTGGATAGGCAGAATTAGGAAAGAAAAAAAATACAGCATAGAAGGAATCAGAAAGGATTAGAAATCCTTCCGAAGAACCAGTAAAGACCTCAGTTAACCAAGAAATGAGTCAACATGTGCTTTGCAGGTCCTTGCCAGCCCAGACATTCATCTGACAAGTAGTTATTGAGAGCAACTCAACCAGGTGCCCTAGCTTTTAGGATGCTCAGAGTGAGGATGGGGGAGATCAGGCCTTGGCTACTGGAGGAGAACCCAGTCTAGGAGCTCACTTGAACTCATCAGCTTTGCTCTCCCATGAGAGACTCCTGAGTAATCCTGAGGAACAGAATCATGGGAACATAGTATATTGAAGCTGCTGTGGGTGTTAGAACTTAGAAGTCATTTTACAGACTAGGTCGCTGAGACCCAGAGAGGGAAATAGCTCAGCCATTTTTTGGCACTGTCAGGTTTGAGGCCAAAGTTTCTGATCTTCATCATTGTTCTTTAAATGATATGCTCCTTTTGGCTCCAACAGTATATTTAGTTTGGTGTCGTCTATGCTGACCATTTGCTGAGTACATGAGAGGAGGATTCACCATCCTATCCTAAATCATTTTGATAATTGTTCTTAAGTATGCTGGCTCACTGAGCTTTACCTGCCTCTTTTTTCTGCCCACACATTCTCATGAACTGGCCTGTGTGTTTTACTCCCTGAAGATCCCACGCACAGTGGTGGTTAGTGTTGGCTTAAGTGCATCTCAACCTTCTGTAGTTGGAGAAAACTGGCATATTCAATCACTGAGCAATATTCAGGGTGCAGAAAGTACTTAACAGACCTATAAATCCATATACTTTTTAAAAAATATTCTTTTAATTGTAGATGAATTTAATACCTTTATTTTATTTATTAATTTTGATGTGGTGCTGAGGATCAAACCCAGTGCCTCACATAGCAAGGAAAGTGCTCTACCACTGAGCCACAACCCCAGCCCCTCCATAGACTTTTGGGAATACCTCTAACTATCCACAGGCTGAGCACCACTGAACTGAACCATTTAAAACATGCATGTTTTCATGTAATGATAACATTTAGAGCATTGGTGTTGAAACTTTATATTATGGTCTGAAATGCTTTGGTGCTTGAATCACTCACTGTGTAACCAATTCATGCCTTCATTATTTATTTTTGACCTTTGAAATCCATGAAGCTGATAAAGACTTGAGAAGGCTGTTCTGAGAGTGTGTATACACCTGGACGGTTAGTGAATGTTCTGCTATAGTATTGTGGCTTTTCTGTCCCTCCTGAGGGATTGCTTATTAACATTTCATTATCTAGTCATTTGGCATTTCTGATCTACTGACTAAAAAGCATGCCCTCTAACCTAACATCCAGCAGAGGATGTTGTTCCATCTTTTTGCAGAGAAAAGCATGCAAAACAGCTGCAAGTATTTAGGAAAGATGAGTAATTCAGAAAATAGTACATATTTGCAAGTTTTAACAGGCTTATTTCCTTTATTACTCCCCCCCCCCCGCCCAAATCCAGTCAGTAGGTCTGGAAGATCTTTGAAGATAAACTCATTCTAAGTTCTTGTTTATTTAAGGAGGGTGGAGATTGCTAAAATGTTAGTCTAAAGAAACTTCCCTATCAATGTTTGTATCCAGCATCAAAATAAGTTGAATATGATAGAGTGGTTGAGAATGGACTGTTAGGGGTGGGAGGGTCAGGATGGCCACATCTTAAACTCGGCAGGCTTTTAGACATGTAGTCTTGATTCGGAAGCTGGGTAAGATAATTTCAAAACGAGGGTGGCAATGGAAGTGGGAAGGAATGGATGGGTGGAATGATCTACACTAGACTTTGGGCTTCTTGAGAGTAGAGGGTGTGTTAGTTTTTAATCTCAGCATTTGGCACTTTGCCTGACATATTTTAGTTAAACAATAAATGTTTGTTGAGTGACTAGAGAAGGAAAAAAAAAGCTGGTAAGGATATAGGAAAAGCACACATGGTCGTGGTGAAAGGTTCATGGAAATGTGATTTAAAAAGATGAAGCTTTAAAAATTAGGTGGAAACCACAGGGTATGTCCATAGGCACCCACCCAAAACTGCAGTTAAAATTAAATGTTCAGAAAAAGAGAAATTTGGGAAGTTTTTTTTTAAAAAAAATAAACTTCCTTGGCTTTGGGGCTAAAATTCTGCAGCTGTAATCAGGGAAAATGCTCTGCCCAGCAGCCTGAATAATGAATAAAAAGAATTTTCAGAGTGAAAAGAAATCAACAAGCTCTGTGACTTTCCCCAGAAAGGCCAATTGCTGCATCATCTTTTCCCAAGATGGGTATTTTACCCATCCTTGCCAGGCTTCTAAAATAAGTTGATAATGTTTACACTCATGGTATCAGTAGAATGTCCTGATACAGACTGAGACTGTCTTAAATGTCTTAGTTACCAGGCAGCACATTTTTTAGCCATGTTCGGAACAGTAGGTATTCTTAGATTTTTAGCAGCATTCACGTGTAGATATCTTTGGTATAATTTGTTGTGTTCTGATCCTGAGAGTTGATTATGTGTTCCCTTGACCATTTCTGAAAGATGTAATTCACATGAAAGTTATTAAAAAAGGGGCGTTATCTGATTCTTATTTACTATTTCATTCTACTTTTACAATTATGTGTGTGTATTGAAGTTCAGAAGGCTCTGTCTAAAATTTTAGATTGAAAACAGGAAGTAGTAACTAAATTTAAGTGTGTTTTCTTATTTGAGAGATTTAAACTCTTGTTTTGGAGTTTGTTTTGTTTTGGTCATCACTCCCAATTTAAATGTCACTGTTGTTTCTGGTGGCCTGAGGAGTAGGAAACGTCAGTTTGTACAGACCAATAATAATGTGTTGTTAAGGTTCTGTCTGAGGCCAGTCCAGATAGAATCTTTACTCCAAAATGTCTATGGATAATCTCAAAAAGACCAGTTGGCTTATATGACCCAGCAGCCCACTCCTAGCTATATAACCAAAGAGAATTACACTCATTCTGACTTTGGAGACTTAAGATTTGAGTGTTCAAAAGAGGTTTCTTTATCAATATTTGTATCCAACATGAGAATAAAAGATAATAAATATCAACATATTAATAACAGGATTACTCACAGGTGCCGAAAGGTGGGAACAACCTGATCCATCAACTGATGAATAAACAGAACATGGTATGTCTGTGTAGTTGAATAGTATATATCCATAAAGAGGAATACAGTACTGATACATGCTACAACTTTTGAAAACATTGTTTTATATGAATTTTTTTTTTATGCTGGGGATTGAACCCAGGGCCTTGTGCATGTGAGGCAAGCACTCAACCAACTGAGCTATGTCCCCAGCCCCTGAAAACATTGTTTTATTTTAAAAAATGTTAAGAAGATTACAGTATGCATGATCCCTTTTATATTGAATGTTCAGAATAGGCAAATCCATAGAGACAGAAAATAGTGCTTCCCCATAGCTCTGTGTGTGTGGTAAGGGATGATGACAGCTAATAGTACAGGATTTCTTTTTTGGGTGATAAGAATGTTCCTGTATAGACCTAGGAATTTACCAAAACTCACTGAATCGTACATGTTGAATTGGTGCATTGTATGGGATATGGAATTAAATCTTAATTTTAAAAAGTTGGGGGGAAATGCCAAGGGTGGGAGCAAGAACACATCCAGCAACACATGGCTCTCATAAATTTTTAATTTCTAATATTCTTTTTTTTTTAAAGAGAGAGGAGAGAGAGAGAGAGAGAGAGAGAGAGAGAGAGAGAATTTTTAATATTTATTTTTTAGTTCTTGGCGGACACAACATCTTTGTTGGTATGTGGTGCTGAGGATCGAACCCGGGCCACACGCATGCCAGGCGAGCGCGCTACCGCTTGAGCCACATCCCCAGCCCCAAATTTCTAATATTCGAATGGTAAGTGTCAGGATTTGCTGTGGCTGCTAAGATATGGAAAAAAGTTACAAAGACACAGGTGTGAACACAGGAGACCAAGGTTCTCATCTTAACCAAATATGTTTCCAGTGTGCAACCTTGGATAACTTCAGCTGTGCTTCCAGGGTCTTCATCTTCTTTTCGGTAAACTGAGAAATTTAGATCTAAAGATCTTAAGTTACCTCCATTATTTTATCTCCTCTCCCCCCCCCCCCCCATGATGGGGATGAAACCAGGGCCTCCCTAGTGCATGGTAGGCAAGCGTTCTACCAGTGAGCTACAACCCAGCCCAAGTTTCTTCAATTTTTTAGTGTTTGGAAACCTTTATAGCAAAGTGATCATTGACTTGCACACAACATTATTTTCCACATCCAGAAAAGGAGGGGTGATGTTGGGAGGTTAGAACTGGAAAAAAAGTGTATATCCTTTTCATATTAAAAGGTTTGAGGCTATTTAGGGAAGGGTAAGATAAAAAAAGAGCTATGTCTTTTAAAGCCAATAAAGCATTATAAAATTTCTTATTCAGACTGTTGGATGAGGACACGCATCTGTGGTTAATTCTTGCTACTGATCCAGGCAGGGTATTGACAAGTTAGCCAGGCACCCTAGGCCACTCTGCCTTGGCATTCCCAGCTCTCTTGTCAGAATAGCAAACTGTCGTGGACATTTGTTTTTCAGGAAGAGAACCATTTGCCCCTGTTCTGCCACTAGCCTGGCTTTCCTGATCAAACTTACCTGTTTTTTTTTTTTTTTTTTTTTTTTAGTGGGAGATAGCTGCATGATAATTGGGAAGTTGAGGGGGTCCAAAAAGCTGTTCTGAGAGCACAGCAGCACTCATTCATCACTCAGAGAGGAAACAAGGAGTTTACAGGCTTTCATTGAAAAGTCATCATTGTGTAGGTTTTCATGAAATAAATATTGTGTGCCATCAGAGAGGGCTGTGTTCAGGACAGCGCTCTTACAGAGAATGCTTGTTCCTTCCAGAAATGCTGGCAGTATGGTAAGCTTTTCATCCCTTCTTTAGCAAGGCATTACTCGGGGATTTTTAGTGTCTGATCCTGCTAAGAGGTAGGAAATGTTAAGAGGGCATTGTTTTAAAGAGATGATCTCTAAATATCAGTGGTAAATGCTATCTATGACCCCACACATGTCCATTTATCAAGTGCTTTTTGAGATTGGGAGCACTGATGACTTTATATCAAAGTTTATTCTTCACATTGAGGCCACTTAAAATTGTAAAACTGCTCTTGTTCTTTCAGATGTAGAATATTTGTATTTGGTGTGTGTTATATGTAGGGTACCGATATGGGGTGTGACATTTTATACATTGTGGATTTTAGAATGAAATAAGAGTGACCACTGTTTTTTTTTACCCTGCTTCCATCCATATTATTTTAAGTCTTTGTTTCCGTTATGGTATTTCATTTGTTTTGAGGCCTTTTTCCTTACTCAGAACCTTGTATTATCCCTTTTTGTGTTTTGTGAAATAACAGCAACTTTTGGGGCACTCAAATTTACAGGAAAATGAAATAATTTATGCAGTTTTGTTTTCCAGAAAACTTTTGTGAGTTTGGTTTCAGTGTTACCCAGGTTTTGTCCCTTTTTATTTCCCTGCAGTACTTAATACATTTTACAACAATGACTAGTAACAGTGCTGTTCTGCTGTGTGCAGGGACCGGGTCTAAGGCATACAGTTTGAGAGTTGGCTCTACTCGAGCATCATATTTTGGTTTTCTTCGTGGATGTTTCAGCTTTGTTTCCTTCACTGAAACCAGTTTATCTTGAGAAATAAAGAATGGTGTGAAGGTGTGAAATGTATTTAGCACACTGTCTTCCCAATTGGGAAAGCATGCATTTGAAGAAATAAGTAAACCCATTCTACGAAACCTTATTTTCAAGTCTATTTAAATCTTTTCTCAATCTTCTGGGATTAATATTTTTGGTAATATGGACTGGCTGAGCTGATTTATGGCCTTTGAAAGGAATAATAGGCTTGCTAAGTGAGTCAGTCTTCTGGTGTTGTGTCTCTGGCAAGAATACCTCTCTCAGGTGGAAGGAAAATGAATGTTCTCTTTTGGAGCACTTCAAAGATTATACATATATACCAAACAAACCGGTTTTCCCTAATAAATCTCATATGGTTCTCCCTTCAATATATCTAGAACTCTTGTGAGCTCTTAAGTTGCAACCTATACCAAATAACCATTGACCTTATGTGTGTGGCTTTGAAATAATGTCTTAGTTATCCTGCATCATCTGAAAAGGAAACATTTAAAAAAATATTTTAGCTTTTAGTTGTGGTTGGACACAATAACTTTTACTAATTTATTTTTTTAAATATTTATTTTTTAGTTTAGTTGCACACATATCTTTATTTATTTTTATGTGGTACTGAGGATCAAACCCAGATCCTTACATGTGCTAGGCGAGCATTCTATCGCTTGGCCACAACCCCAGCCCCTTACTTATTTATTTTTATGTGGTGCTGAGGATCAAACCCAGGGCCCCAAGCGCTAGGTGAGTGCTCTATGCTGAGCCACAACCCCAGCCCATGAAAAGGGAACAGTTTTAGTACAGGATCTTTCCAGATGATTATCCTTTTATATATCAAACCATCTTTTAAAAACCATTTTAAGCATTTCAATGGAAACATTTCTAAAATATTTATTCCCCTGCCATTAGTAAACAAAGATAAAAACTATAATCAGTTAAAGAAGTCCCAAGGTGATCACTATGAAAATGATTTAATAAATGGCATTTGAATGTGGCAATGGTCTTAGGGCTCTTTGAAGTATGAAGAACTATTTGCCCCTAAGCTAAATGGCCCCAGACTATTCTGCTGCTGTTGACTTCTGCTTTCCTTTTCAGCTGTCACTTCTACTGTCATTGATTTGGGTTCACTCTTTGTCCCTTTTTAACCCAGGGCAGAACTGAATGTCTAGAAATCAGACAGCAGAGTTGGTTAAATATGCAGCTGGAGTATTTGTGTGCAAAATAAAATGTCCCAAAGGTGGCTTCCATCTTCTACAGTAAATTTCACAGGCTGAATGTTTCTTTTCTTTTTTTCTTAAATCTGGTATGGGGAGGTGACAGTTAGACCAAGGCTTCCCTTGCTTATCAGGTTGTCCAGAAATGTGAAGCAATGCATAAATGAGCCATTGATGTACTTACAGGGTTGTTTATTGATATATCCAGAGGTGATGAAAAGAATATTTTAAAAGTCTCCCCATGAGCTTGATTAAAAGAAATAATATTCCCATGCTCAGTCTTAATTTATTTCCATTTGTCTTCCCCACTGTCATTGCTCTGATACATTTATCCAACTTCTGAATTTTCCTTCTCCTTTGTATCTTTTAAGATTCAGTTACAGAACATAGAAGTATGGGTACATGGCAATGTTTTCTATTGTGTTTTTAGCACCTTTTATAACTTCTACCCTCAGGATCCCTTTTATTCATATATTCTCCTTGCACTATTCACCCCAATAGCTCTGGTTTATTAAATGAGCCTGAATTTTCTCCTTTTCCATAATATTTGATTTCCTCTCTTTCTTACAGGCTTTATTTTTGTAAATATACAGTGATTTTACTTTTATTATAAAACTGGCCAGCCCGCTTGATATGGAAATGAGTTGTACTGGTTTCTACTTCCCAGGGTCCCTTATGGAACCCTTCTTATAAATAGGAATCACATTGACAAGCACCAGTCTCTTGGGCACAGTGGTTATTTGTAAAGACGGCCTACACATGTTGGCCAAAACAATTTCACCCTTGAGTTACTTCAGAACTGGCTGGTGGATACCATCTGGTCCCAGTGATTTATCTACTCCAGGCTTGTTGATTAGATGCAGAGCATCATGTTTACCACTATTTGATCTAGTACCTCTGACCTGTGGAGTGCACTGTTCTGGTTTGGGAATGTGAATCTCCTTACAAGACAAAGAATTCATTCTGTCTCTCTCTGCCATCTCCTTTTTAGGCCTGTGACGGTGATTAAGTGGTTCCTCTAAATGGCTCCCTCCCTTTGAAACAGCAAGAGAGCCTCTTACTGTTGGCTTTACAGTCTCATAAGTTGCTCCTGTCTAGGTTTTATTCTGTATTCAATCTGCTATACCTTCTGGGGTTTTCTCTATTCCCAGTATGGAGTACCTTTTTATGTTATCAGAGATACCTTAACTGTTTGTTATTCTGCCTATTAACCTCACTGAAGTTTTTTTCTTGGTGTGTGTGTGTGGGGTGTGTGTGTGTCTGTATGTGTATGTTGCTGGGGATTGAACTCAAGGGCACTTTACCACTGAACTATACCCCTAGCCCTTTTAATTTTTTTGTTTTGAGATAGGGTCTTGCTAAGTTGTGGAAGCTGGTCCTGAACTTGTGATCCTGAGTGGCTAGGATTACAGGAGTGTACCACCTTGCCCAGTTGTTGAGAGCCATAGCCAAAGGGGCCCCAGCAAACTTCCAGCTGCCAGCAAACTTCCAGCTGCCGGCTGATGATTGGCTCACAGCGGCCCCAGCAACATCTAGCTGATTGGCTCCTCTGTGGTGATGTTCATTGGGCTGTTTCCCCGCCCTTCAGACTGCCAGCTGATGATTGGTTCACAGCGGCCCCAGCAACATCTAGCTGATTGGCTCCTCTGCGGTGATGTTCATTGGGCTGTTTCCCTGCCCTTCAGACTGCCAGCTGATGATTGGCTCACAGCGGCCCAAGCAACATCTAGCTGATTGGCTCCTCCACAGAGCTGCTTATTAGGGGACTTCTTTGGCTCCGCCCACACGACCCAGCCAATCAGCCTCAAGAGCAGGAGGATTGTGGGAGGTGGTGAGGTTTGTGTGGGGGTGAGAGGCTTGGGGAAGCCGGTGGTGGCAGTTGGGCTCTGAGGGTTTTTCCTGAGGAGCTGTTTTGTTTGGCGTTTGTAGTTCTAAAAATAAAGTTAGTTTCTTTTGACAAGTGGCTCCTGAATTGTGCCCAGCCAGACTGCGGCACCCAGTCTAGTCTGCAAGTTCTCTTTCTAGATCCCTCCGTCAAAACCTAAATAGTTAGGAACATTTATTTGGGGATAACAGTGCATACTTTTTCTTCCCATCTTTCTAAACCACTCTCCAGGTACCACCAGTGTTGTTGACTTTTTGAATTCTTTCTTTCTCCCTCCATAATACCCTTGTTTTATCATAGCTTCTTACTCAAAATGTAGGAAAAACCACATAATGGATTTTATATTTTTCTTTTCCTCTCCCATCATGTCACTGAATTTAATAGTACTGTGATCACCATTACATAATTATTTATCCATGGTTTCTTGGTGCTTTTAATCCTGGATCAAGGCCAGGGGTTCTCTTGTATTACCTGTCTTTCCTTCCTCCCCTCTAGCCTTCCTCATCCACTGCATTCTAGAAACACTTGTTCAGGAAGCGTTTTTTTTTTTTTTTTTTTTTTTTTTTTTTTAATTTGTAATTGTAAATGGACATCATGCCTTTATTTTATTTGTTTATTTTTATGTGGTGCTGAGGATTGAACTCAGTGCCTCACCAATGCTAGGCAAGAGCTCTACCACTGAGCTACAACCCTAGCCCGAAGCAGTCATTTTTCATCTCTCCAAATCTGGCCTGCACATTTTGGCAAGTAAGCATTATACTGATATATATTTTGTTGTTGTTGTTCATGTCTGTGAGTCTTATGCACAAATGTGAAAGGATAATGGAAGGGAATCTGTGGTATCAGTCTAAAACTGAGTAGAGAAACACCTATTTGACAGAAATATTTAAGACATAAAGAGAGTGTAAGGAGGTGATCAGGTAATAAACTGACAGACGCTCTGAGGTCGATGTACTCTCATCAGCAACATCAAAAAATCAGCACTTAAATGCATCCCAATTGTGCAGGGAGCTGTCATTTCTATCTTTGTTCTCCCTTCCTTTGATGTGATAGGGAACAAACTCCCTTCATCTCAGGGTGGATTTTCTTTTCTTTCTTTCGGATTTTTTTTTTTTTTTTTTTAGTTTTTATTTGACATCCATTTATCCTTAGACAGTCTAAATTTCTAAATCATCTGTTCTTTCAACAAAATGATTGACTATTAGGAAGAAACTGATCATTTGTTGGGACAGTGCAGTAGGCATAGTACATATTCTGGGCACACAAATTTTAGAAAAGGTCAGATGCATATAGAAGTAATAAATAATATTTTATTTCAATCTTGAATTTTGTTCATAAATTCAAGGACACAAATTAATCATATTTTATATGTAGAAATATTTGAATATTGATGCAAACTTGAATCAAAGATATTTGGTTAGATATGTGGAATGACTTGATATTTGACTTAAAATAATGTCAATTTCCTAAGAATCAACATTAATTTATTTATTCACTTAACTTTTTTTTACATTTATTTTTATGATGCTGGGGATTGAACCTAGGGCCTAACGCATGCCAGGCAAGTGCTCTACTACCAAGCCATACACACCTCCAGCCATAAATCAACCTTTAATATTTTCTCATTTACTTTCCAAATTCTGAGCAGCTGTTTTAAAACTAAAGAAAAGATTATCCAGCCTGTAATCCCAGAACACTATTATGGGCAGTAGTCTAAATTTTTATCAAGGGACAGTTTGTGTGGTCTTTAATTTATAGAAATAAATGCTTCCTAACACTAATAGTAATAGTACTGATAATACTAGCAAGAAGAAACCCAGACACCCTTCCATTGGTTAAATATAGTCAAACCCCGAAGCATAAAAAAGGATCCTCTCACTGAGAACTATATATTAAATTCTGATTTTAATATTCATTGTTTATTTATTGCCATGCTGGGAATAGAACCCCGGGCCTTGTGCACACTAGGCAAGCACTTTGTCCCACAGAGCCACACTCCAGCCTATAGATGCTATTGACTGAGACTAAGGTAGATTCTGTTCTTGTCCCCATTTTACTGAGGGTGAAGTAGTTTCAGAGAAGGCAAGAGACTGGTCCAAGGTCACCCAGTAAGCAACCAAACAAAGCCCAAACTCGGGCATATTCAAAGCTAAATCCTTTATGCTTTCCATATTACTTGGTGCTTCCCTGGCTCAAAGATGAAAAGAAAGTATCTAATCAGAACATTTATTTTTTTTTTTTGAGAGAGAGTGAGAGAGGGGAGAGAGAGAGAGAATTTTTAATATTTATTTTTTAGTTTTTTGGCGGACACAACATCTTTGTTGGTATGTGGTGCTGAGGATCGAACCTGGGCCACACGCATGCCAGGCGAGCGCGCTACCGCTTGAGCCACATCCCCAGCCCACTAATCAGAACATTTATAGCTCTTTTCTTACCTTGTTCTAACATGTATACAATGCATATGAAGTTAGATAGCAAATTATGCTCCAAACAGGCTTTTCTGTTCTCTTTCTTGAATCCCCTGCTTGTTAGGACTTTGTTTTGTACTCAGCTGCTCTGATCGAGGATCTGTGGTGGTGCTGAGTGAACTAAAGCTATTGGTTCTTGAAGAGCCTGGCCCTTTCCGAATTGCTATTTACTGGTAGGATAAAAAGAAGTTTGGGTTCTATGTGCTATCCCAGAGCTATTAATGGGTCAATGCTATCAGAAGAATTGTAACCAATAAGCCAAATGTATTGTGATTTAGGGAGGTGGAGGTGCCAGAGATCAAATCCAGGCCTCCTGCATGCTAATGCCTGTGCTGTACCACTGAGCCACACTCCCAGCACCATCTGGATTATTTTTAAAAACATAGTCTAATTTTATAATAGTCACTAACATCCATTCTGTTATGTTTGTAGGCACAAATCATGGAATTGTGAAGGTTCATCTCATAATAATGAAACAATGCCATTTAATAAGATTATACCACTTATTTATACCTGTCAAGTCATTAGGTCACATAGAAGCTTGAACTTGGTGTCACAAGTACCTCTTTCAGTCACTGTAAATTTATGAGACCTGAGATTGAACTGTGGTTCTTTTTAAAGTTTACTTAACACTAGTTTATTCATTCTGTGAGATTGAACATAACCTAATAGTGTGTTTGGGTTACGGTAGTATATTAGTCCATTTTTTGTTACTATAATGAAATACCTCAGGTAGGTTAACTTTATAAAGAAAAGAGGTTTATTTAGTTCATAGTTCTGAAGACTCATAGGCATGACACTACCATAAGTTCAGCTGTGGTAAGGACCTCATGGCAGATGACATCTGAAAACATGAGAGCATGTATAGGAGGAAGAAGTCATATCTCAAAATGGGAAGCCAGAGAGGCTGGGGTCCCATGGTCCCATAGTCCTTTCTGAGGGCACCGCCCCAATAAACTTCCCATTAGGGTCCAGCTCTCAAAGGTGTGACTCACCTCTGCTACTGTGGAGACTAAGCCTTGTGGGACAAATTCAAACAATAGCAGCTAGTTGATCTTTTCATTGGGCTGTGTTTATTGTCATGTGTTAAAAATAGGAACACTCATGAGCAAAAACATAAGCATGTTTTCCAGATAACCTGTTTGAACTCATTCAAACTTAGTTCATTTGCAAAAAAACATTAGGTCTTTATAATACTGGGTGTTTAGTTTTGCTTCAGCTTTTGGAATGGTCTCTTTCTCTCACATTGAAACTGATTCCAGAATATGATTAAAATTATGTGCTGCTGTAACAGCGTATGAAATTTAGGATTATGCCATTACGACTGAGACTTAAAACATATGATTAGGTAGATTAAAAAAAATAAAATGTGACCTTGCAGAGTTTATGATCCTGTGAAAGATAAATGGAACAAATAGGCTATTCTCTGTTCTTTCCTACTTCTAGTCACTGATACTTTTCAGAGTACACTACAGTGTTTACTAATTCAAACAGATAAGTGTAGCACTGCCAACTATTATCTTTAAAACAAGACCGACATTTAATTCGGTTGTCATTTGTTCTCATCCTTGAAGGCAGTATTTTTAAAAATTGCCTCTGTTTGGCTATTGTGGGACCAGGAAAAACTGAGAGCTTATGTAACCATGCATGTATCTACAAGGAGAAGGTAACTGTATTTTTTTCATTCTCCTTTGAAGTACCTTAAGTATACTCTTAAAATATATCTTGAAGTACATACCATTATTTGTTTCCCACATAGGATAAAACATCTTCAAGGAGAGAAGCCAAAAATAAGTATATTAAAGTGACTTTTTCTTTTCTGGCAGAAAGTCCTGGTATAAAATTGGGTCCTTGAATTTTCCAAATGAGTCTGTATTTATTGCCCTTCTTCTCTAAGAAGGGCCATTTTAATAATTTTTGCTATCACATCAAAGACTCTTCATGATAATTATAGTCAATAATTGCAGTAGTAATGCTGTGTGCCATCTGCAGCCTCTGTGTAATGGAAACTAGGGAGAAAAACACATCCTTCTGCTTATTGGGAGTTACCGTGGAACCTGAGACTCTAGTGCCAGATCACTACTTACATCAGTTGTAGGTGACCTTTCCATTACTGGGGCCTAGGTCATATACCATCTTCCTTTTCTTTCTCCCATCCTTGGCCCATTTCTTTCCATTCTTTCTCACTCTTGCCTCTTAGTGGCTGCAGGCCTGAACTACCTACCCTCCAGGGTTTTTGCTTATCCTAAAGTTGTTGCTGGGCCACATTTGGGAATAGAGGAATAATTGGAACTTAGTGGATTCAACAGTTATCCTATGACCCAAATGAGTTATGGAAAGCAAACTGGATATTGAACTAGTGGCATCAACACCCATTTACCCATTTGTTTTAGGCCATAGAAAGCTGATACTTTGAATTTCTAATTATCAGGTCTAACACTTGTCTATTGGCCAGATTTCTCTTGGGTACTATGAAAGACAGTCTCTCTTGGGTACTATGAAAGACAGTACCATTCTATAGCAATTCCATTGTTAGCCCTCTGAAAGCAACCTTTGGTTCTTATTAGAGGCTCAAAATCAAGTGGTTCCTTTCTTTTCATCCCTGCCCAAAGAAAAATGGCAGTAAGCTGCTCCTTCATTCTTGGTTATCTGATAGTTCTGCTATTGAGAGTGCAGGCTACTTCCAATGCACTGTTCAGAACATTCATATGATTCTCTCTGGCCCCATAGTAAATAAGAGGCCTCCAGTCTGGCAGGCCTATGTCCAGAGATGGTCATGAATTGAAAAGATTTATAGGGAGTAGAATACATAGTAAATGACGGCTTTCATTTTATTCCTCATCACTTTTTGGCAAAGGCAATTACTTTTCTATCTAGGAAGAAGATGGAAAGGGAGATAATTTTTTCATGGCATGAATAAGTAAACACATTAATAGTTTAATTTAATACCCCAAATCTGTCTTTATTTTTCCCTTTCTGTAGCATTTAAGAAACCAGAAGAAAATAATATATGGCTGTCATAGCAGCCCAGCTCATGAATTAATACTTTGACTTGACTTCAGGAACCTTTTATATATGTATGTATATATATTTTTTGTGATACTGGGGATTGAACCCAGGGGCACCCTATCACTGAGCTATTTCCCAGACTAGACTTGAACTTGCCATCCTCCTGCCTCAGCCTCCCCAGTAATTTGGGTTACAGGTATATGCCACCATGCCTGGCAGGGACTTTTTAATCCACAGTTTCCAGAGCCAAGAACAAACAGGGATTATTCCTAGTATGGTGGAGAAAAATCAGGTGGTATTTCCATTGCTTTGTCATTTGATATTTCAGTCACTCTAGGGCATAGAAGCTCCTCTGGTGGGGTGTCAGCTGCAAAAATTGAAGTTAGCCACTCCAGTGATCTGTTGACTATCCAAGTAACAATTTCAGGCAAACTCATCATCAAGTGACCAGATTTAGGGCTCTCAAAAACCAAACTGTTAACATGTTTGATGTTTTTAAAATTAAGTTGAATGTTTAGTCACCATTGGTCAGGCCAAATGAATGAAATAGCAAGAAGTCTCATTATTAAATTCTGCTCTGAGGCCAAGCTAATGTCTTCTGTAGTTTTTAGATGACTCTAAAATTGGACACAACATACCTGGAAATGTATAGATTACATTCAAGTGTGTGAATCTTTTCCATTTTGTCCAAAGGCACCTCTGATAACATATCTGTTCAAGACCTGGAATGAGAACCATGGGTTGGAGGGATTTACCTGATGTAGTACAATCTCACCTCCTGTCTTTTGGACTTGAGTTTTCCCACAATAAGATCAGAGAACCTCAGAAATATATGAGCAGGGATGGTGGCAGAATTCAGATTACAGAGTAAGGACAGAGAAAAGCCTATAGAACAACAATAAAATCTATATCTCTTCATCTTGTGAGTTTCAAGAGGGCAGAAACCAGGCTTTTTGTATTTTTGGCACTGATAGATGGCATCTGGCATATAAGAGGTACTTGATAAATATTGCATTAAGCACCAACAATGTTTTTGTGTTGTCAAATTGGGTCAAAGATTAGTTTGGGAGAAATAAATCAATGCTTTGTAGATTTGGGAAGAATGTTAGGGAAGAGAGTTCTATTCCCAGATAATCTCTTGAGGTGGACTAGTTGAAGGAACTAGGTCAAGAAGTGGTAAATGTACTGGATTTTCTAATTTTAATGAACAAATTAATCAGCAGGTCTGATTGTAAAGGAAAGGTTCTGAAAGTTGGGATTGGGGTATCGAATGATATCAAGGAGCTAATAGATAAATCCCAGTCAATCTCCAGCAATGCCAAAAGAAGAAAAATCCCAATCAAATATGGAGTGCCTCAGTAATAAAGGCAAGCTGGTAAAATCTATACTAAATGTTGAGAACATGGAAAACTTTAACTATTTCAGTCTTCTGGGAAAAGCATCCTGATTTCTATGTGGGGAATTTATGCTTTGTTAATGTCCTTGTGTTTTTCATAGGGCTAATGGATATATAGACAAAGGGAAACTGGTACATGTGATCTGTTTAGGCTTTCAAAAAGCTTTTCATGGGCTTTCACACCAAGTGAAGGAAACTCAGAATAACTGGCATCCCTACCAAATTCTAAGATTGTCCATCAAATATTATGATTGACTTTGAAGTAGGAAGTAAAGGGGAGGGGATAAGTAGGTAATTCTCTGGACAGCAAAATCAGCAGTAGTGTTCTCTCCAAAATTAGTACTGAGACAAGTTTTTCTTAAAGCTCCTGGCAACTACCCAGAAGAGAAAGTGCATTGAAACCTTTATGTGTGTCAAGAAAACCTTGATTTCAAGTTGTAAAAAGCCCATTTAATGGGCATAATTCAAGGTGTGCACCCCAGGGGTGGGAGGGGGTGGAAGGCCTAGGTACTAGGGTGGTAGATAGTGGTGAGGAGAAGGGCTTTAAAAAAAACTGGAAATGGCATGATTCATATTGGGTAATAAGCTACTTAAGAACTTTTCGTGGCCAATTGGGAAGGTTGGGGAAACCCAGCCTTGCAAAACCAAGGGGGAGTTTGAGGAAGGCTCTGCCTCTTCTCATCTGCTCTTGCTAAGGTTCAGAAGATCTTTTTTTCCCCTCTGTTACAAAATTCAGCCCTGTTCAGCTGTGGCTCATGTCCACATTCATGGGAACTGGGATTAAATAAGAGTCCCTCAGTACAGATCTGTACTAGAGAGAGCTATAACTTTGCCTTTTAACAAGAATTTTGTGAAAGTGGGTTTTAAGGGATGTAATTAAGCATAAACATTGAAAACAAAAATGTTTTTCCCCCTTCACCATTTCATTGATGCCTGGCTAGAATTCTAAAGAATTGTTTGTGGGGCTTGAAATTTGATGTTACGGAATTGTTTTACTTTACATGGGCAAGCTAATTTTGCTATCACTGTGTGTAAAACTTGCTATTTGAAGAAATATCTTGTAGAGAATTCATGATAGATGAATATGTTATTCTTTTGGTGTATTTTTTCTAGGCAGAATACTGAAACTCTCTTCTCATACTATATTGAGGGGGCAGAATTTTAGGTATATAATGAAAGCAAGGATTAAGAGAAGTCAGGGGCTGGGAATATATCAGTGGTATAGTACTTGCCTAGCATGCACAAGGTCCCGGGTTCCATCCCCAGCATCCAAAAGGGGAAAGAGAGAATTTAAAGGCAGTTTTTTAGCTTCCCTTTTCCCAAGCTGAAACCAATTACTAAAAAACAAATGAATTCAATGTTAAAAATTTTCATGCTCTCACAACCCTTGAAAATGTGTATAAAATGAAATGCATTAGTAATTGCACTGGAGCAAGTGTCTGACATCTGTGCACCATCTCACATGCTCACTACATTTTCTTCTACTCTTGATACAGTAAACTCAGCTGCTGACCTTTTCCCATCTTGCTGTGAAACTTACATGGCGATGGAATGGGGATCCTGGGGCTTCTTTAGAGACTATTTGGAAATAATAAGGAAAATCGCTCCCTGTTGGAAGTCAGTCAGACCCCTGCAGGGAGGAGGGAAGGAGTGTCTCCAATGTTTTTCCTGAGAATACTTTCTTCCTTTCCCTTTCTCTGAAGTCTTCTGGGATTGCACTGGAGACCGCCCACAGTGGCAATCACAGGGGATGCAGAGGAAGTGCAAGTTGCTGGTGACCAGCCTCCCACCCCACCCCCTTGACCCTCTGAGACTGGTCTGATCAGCTGTCTTAAAAATGGCCCTGCACAATCCTCCATCTACCAGGCATTATGATGTATGGGTTGGGGACACTGATTCAAGGGATACTGTTGGGCACCAAAGGAACACATGTCCTAGCCAACAGTGTTTTCTCTCTAGGCTGTTTATTTGTAGTTGCTATAACAGATGTGATCAATCTTGTGAATTTCAGTCTCTCTGTGGCCTCTCTATAGAAAGGAAGTCTCAGAGATGGGGGGGTGAGGAACATGAAAACAGTGGAGAAAATAAGAAATATGTTGAGTAGAGTTGTGGAAATCTTAATTTCACAAGCACCATGTAACACATATTCTCAGTCTTTGTATTTTCTTTTCCCCTTAAAGGAATGAAATTCACATGTGGCTCTTTCAAATCATTTGTATGATTTTGAAGTCCATTGAGGCATTTGGAATCATTTATTTATTCCCAGGCATTCTGTTAAATTATGAACTCAGTGAAAACTATAAATTAGTATTTGAATGAAATTCTCAATTGATGCCAGCAAGGTATGCGCACTTGAATCATTGACAGAAAAGATCTTTCCTGCCTGCCCCTGGCTGTATCCCAAAGGAAGGTCCTCTATGCATTTCTCTGGGCCTTTATTAGCACTGACTGTTTAGGAATTATCTATCAGAGTCTGAGAATTGTTGAGGAGTTTGGGGTTAATAGCTAGAATTATTCTTTTTCTTCAGTCCTGGAGGAGGTAGTGGTTCGTATACATACACAGAGAGAGATAATTTTTTGCAGATGGACACAATACCTTTATTTTATTTATTTATTTTTATGTGGTGCTAAGGATTGAATCCAGTGCCTCACGTGTGCTAGGCAAGTGCTCTACTACTGAGCCACAACCCCTGCCCTGGAGGTAGTGGTTTTAAGTGTGCAAAATAGATGCAGTTGCTCTAGCTGCTCAGAGGTTTTGGAAACACAAGGTGCCTGAAACACAGAAGTGTGCATTTCAGGCCACTCACTTTCTTTGGTTTACTCATTCAGTAAACCTTAGATGCAGTTAAAATGGAGATCTTAGATCAACAGATAATAACCAGCTTATAATTCACTTATCATTTAAGAAGCAGTAAGAAGCCCTGCTTGATTTCTAACTGGAATGCTATTGTAAGCTTGCTGAAATGAAGTGTGGAGTTTTAAAGTAATAGCCTTACCTTCCAACTATGCTTATACAAAGTTATTCTTAGAAAAACATAATAAAACCGATTTTTGAAATGTATGTGTTTTGGATTGGCCTTCCTTAGCCTACCTTGCAGGATTAGTGGACCTAAAATAATTGGCAGTCTTAAGCCCTCCAGAGCTATATTTTGGCAAGGTTTTGCAAAATGCTAACTAGCTGCATTTCTCCTACTGATTGGTAGGTGATCTCAAATCATACATCTGCATAATGACTGTAATTTATGCACTTTATTATTAAGGTTTAAGTCAGATGACTTCAGGCTTTCGATGTGCATAGCATATTATATGCAGTAATTTCACTCCTTTTTGGAAGTGGGGAAGATGGATTAATGTATACGTTCCCCCACCCCCTGGGATTATTCAAAACCTTCAGAGATTTTCTTTCTTTGTTCCCATGAAGCAGAGCATTGTATATTCCTCATGGGGTTCTTAGGTAGCTTAGAGGGGCTGGAGTTATATAGCAACCTGCACTTTAGCTCGCTTTGTAGCTATGTGAATTTAGTTCTAAGAAGTGAACAGAAACTATTTTGGTAATGCTTTAGACCCAACAACAAGGAATTGTTTTACTTTCAAAACAAATAAAAAAAAATTAGGAAAAGGGTAAAGCAGCAATTGATGGATTAGGAAAATTGCCTCAGCAAATAATAGTTTGATGTAGCTCCCCAATATTAGAATTATGTTAAGTATTTTTATTTTTTTGAAAGTAGGATGAAAGTTTTTTCCCCCCCGGCCACATAGATTTATCCTCTTTAACTTTGAAAGCCAACACTTGCTTTTTATTTTTATTTTTTTTAAAGTTTGAAAGCACAGGAAGTACCCCTTTTTTTGAGAGAGAGAGAATTTTTAATATTTTATGTTTTAGTTTTCGGCAGACACATCTTTGTTTGTATGTGGTGTTGAGGATCGAACCCAGGCCGCACGCATGCCAGGCGAGCGCACTACCACTTGAGCCACATCCCCAGCCCGCTTTTTATTTTTAAAATAAACTTTTTATATTAGTTGAAGAGGTTTATATTTACAGAGGTAGGAAAAATAGCATAGAAAGTTTTCTATATTCACCTCTTAAAATTAATCCCCATTATTAACACTTCACATTTGTGCAGTGCATCGGTCACAATTGAAGAATCAGCATAGAGGCATTATAATCCATACTTTCTTTTAATTTTCTTAAGTTTTTTGATTTGTTAACAATTTTACTGAGATATAATTCATAAACAAATAATTCACCCATTTATATAGTATGCGGTGGTTTTTGATAAACTTCTAAGATGATGTTCTAAAATTTGATTTTACTTCCATCACCAAAATCAAATTTTAGAACATCATCTCAGAAGCAAACTCCACACCTTTTAGCTATCACCCCCCACTTTCCTCCCATCCCTCCTCCCAGCCCTAGGCAACCTTTAATTGACCTTCTCTTTTTACATTTGCTTATGCTGGACATTTTTATGCAAATGGAATTATACAATATAGATTTTGGTGACTGGCTGTGTGTTTGAGGTTCAGCCATGTTGTAACATATCAGAACTTCATTACTTCTACACTGAATAATATTCTATTATAAATGTCATATTTTGTTTATCCATTCATCTGTTGATGGAAATTTGGCTATTATGAATAGTGTTCCTAGGAACTTTCACATACAAGTTTTTGTGTGATTTCCTTAGATTTTTCCCTGATGTCATTCTGTTCCAGAATCTCATCCAGGACACCACATTATATTTCATTGTCATGTCTCCTTAGGTTCCCGGGACTTTGTTCTTTTTATTTTATTTCTTTTTAATTTTTTTGTTGTTGCTAGAAATGAAATCCAGGACCTTGTGTAAACGCTCTACTACTGAGCCACACCCCAAGCCCCAGACACTTTGCTTTTAATGATCATTTAAATATTATGTTTGGTTGCCATCCATTCACCATCACATACGCATACTATTCAGTTCCTGCTTGGTATGCTCAGATTCTTTGCATTCTCATCTTCAATCAGAAATCACCCTGAACCAGCTGCAAAAAAGAGGTACTTTACTTCTTCCCCCCATCTGACACTTAGTATATGTTTTCGGAAATGTGTTTTTGTTCAGAACTTTAGGAGCTGATCAGAGTATAAAAGATGCTTTTTCTTTGTCTCATAAAAGAGCCGGATTTTTCTTCATAACCCAAGTAAAGCTTGGGTTACTTCAAGAAAAGCCAATGCAAAATCATAGCCTCTTACATTTGCAGTTTACAAATGTTTCCAGACTGTTCTCAAATGTGCCTCACTGTAGCCTCTTCCCCTTAGGGTACAGTTTGCGTCTCTTTGTTTCTCAAAGGCATTTGGTTGCCTTATTGGTGAAATTGATTTGGGTAAAGAGAACGTCTGCCCTACAAATCACAGTGGTGCGAGCAAGGCTGAATTCTCTGCTAGTGTCTTGGAAGGATTTCTGACTGTCATTTTCTCCATGTAAGACACTGGAGGAATAATCCCTAGAGATTTACTTTGTCTCCTGCAGGTACAGAAAGCTAACACCTTAGTGGCAAATCTAAGTATTCTTCTATTACTGTCTTCCCTTATACCACAAAAAGTGTGGGGATTGGAGAGCTATTTTCGTGGCATTGAGCTAGATTTGAAAATGAATTTTCTGGAAGAGATGTAGAAAATGGTGTGTTCAATAGAGTTGAAAGAAGTCACATTAGTAGTCAATAAGCTGAAGGCCGACTTGAGAACCTGACCACCATTTACAACATTTTCTAAGGAGAGCTGGGTTATGAGCAACTGAAAATAAACAGACATTAGATGCACCCCATTTGTATATCAGATCCAGCCTTTGGTGTGAAGAGCAAATGAGATAAAGTGAGAAAGCACACTTGTACAGAGCATTGTTAAAGGAATAGATTCCTCATATTCAATGCCTTCTTCTTTAACCATTGATTTGAAGTCCTTCACAAAAAAAAGAACCAATACACACTCAGCAGGATCGAATAGTAATTTATTGTGATTGTCTTTGTTCATCTTTGAAAACTAAGGCATTGATATTAAGACTAAAGAGAAATTACATAGAGCTGGCGCGATTGAAAAAAGTTTGGCTCTTTCCAGTGATTTTTTTTTTTTAATGCCATAGAGTTAAGCTTTAAAAGCACGCTTCATTGAATCCCATCCAAGCCTCCTAGGACAGGGCCGGGGGACCTTTTTTCTATTGAGGGGTACTGACCCACAAAGTAAAAAACTAATCAAGGGCCATGTACAAAAAGCAACTTAATTTAGGTGCTTCCTTAGAAAACCATAAAGCATTCAATTCACCTGCTTTTAAAATTAAGAACAAGGAACTCTCAGCAAGTACAACAAATAGAAAAAAAAAAACCTTCAGTTTCATATTATGTGTAGTTAAAGAGGTGGGGTGGAGTAAAAAAAGAACAATGTGAGTAAAGAAAGAGTGGGAAGCAGACAAGCGAATTAGAAGGGACTAGAAGAGCTACATGGATAATAAACTATGTATATCCAGCAGGAGACTGAATTAGGGAAATAGGGGAGACAGATGACAGTTATAGATCATAACCAACTGTTCACTGGGTTACTGGATTCAGTGGTGAGCTGCTGTTCCCAGCTCTTCTGTGGTTCAATCCCTGAAGCTTCCCAACTCTCTATGTGGTGTGTGTGTGTGTGGCTTTTGTTGTTGTTGTTGTTGTTACTAGTGATTGAACCTGGGGGACTTAACCACGAAACCACATCCCCACCCTTTTAATATTTTATTTAGAGACAGGGTCCTGCTGAATTGCTTAGGGCCTTGCTGAGTTGCTGAGGCTGGCTGTGAACTTATGATCCTCTTGCCTCAGCCTTCTGAGTCACTGAGATTACAGATATGTGCCACCATGTCCAGCTCGGCTATAATTCTCTCTCTTTTTAATTAAAAAATTTTAAGTTGTAGATGGACACAATATTTATGTAAATTTTTAAGTGGTGCTGAGGATCAAACCCAGTGTCTCACATGTATGAGGCAAGTGCTCTACCACTAAGCCACAACCCTAGCCCCTCAGCTATAATTCTTAATGAAAGGTGTATGTCAGGGTCACCTAGGTCCCTTCTAAAAAGTGCACATGGACTGAGAATACTCATTGGGAGGGCACTTACCTAGCATGCACAAGGCTGTGGGTTTTATCCCCACCACCACCACCAAGTAAATAACTAACTAATTAAGTAACTAACTAAATAAACAAACAAATAAATGTGCAAGCCCTGTCTGATGGTGCCATATTGATTCCCTTGTCCTGGTGTTCAGCTCTTGGCCTAAAGGAAAAGTGGTGTCATTTTTCTTAAATACATCCATAGGATCACTGGGTTTAGAAAGGAGATCTCCAGAAAGATAAAACATTTTTCATTCAGACACTGCCTTCAAAAGCAGTCTCAAACACATAGAATGTCTTTCAAAAAATATGTGAATTTTGGTTCTCAAAATAAACCCTTTTGGGTGCTTAAAGTAGAAATACTCAAGGTTTTTTATTTTTATTTTTATCTTTGCAGTGCTGGGGTTGAATCCAGGGCTTCATGCAGACTAGGCAAATGCTCTGCCGCTGAACTACACCCCCAGCCCTGAAATATTCAGGTTTTAAAATAACTCAGGTTACTTGAGTTCTCAGAGATTCTTACCAGAACATAGAGCTGTAATTCCGTTTTCAAATGAACTATAACTCTTCCCCTTTTCCTTCTTGTATATCTCATCAGCAGTAACTGGTTGTGGCACCGAATCCCCAGTAGCCTAAGTATGTCTTGGGATTTAATTCACAAGTGTGTCTTGAACTGCATGTCTCAGGGCTTTTGACAAAAATGGCAAATTACATTTTCAGGTAATGCTTCCAATAAATGCAGACAGAATAAGTGGTGCGCTTGAGGCTCTGTGGCCAAAAGTAGCATGTTGGAGTGAGAATTTTGTACTGAGAGGAAGATGACTTTGCAAGCTGAAGCAGCCAAGTACCTACCCTGTTGTCATTCTTTACCTGGGACAAGCCTTTCACCATGACACTAAGTCTTCCTGGGAAGATCTCTTAGATGAAAGTGCACTGTTTTCTTTTCTGTTAGGTATTGCCAAAACACAGATGCTCTCCAGTGTTAAAGTATAAGCAGGTCTCCATAAAGTCCTCCTGAAGGCCTTGGTGGATATGAGATGGGTGGAGTGCCCTGGGCCATGCTGGGGCCTTTTATGTGTGCCAGTGTAAACGGTGCTGTCTGCTTTCAGCAGGTTACCAGTAAAACTTTTATTGCTTTTGCCCATTTTTGAAGGGTGTATCCTCAGTGTAAAATTCTGTGGGTAGACTTAAACCTCTCAGTGTCTAACACCTAAACTGAAGAAAATGATTCTTTCCTGATGTCGTTTAATATTTTCTGACTTCAGGTTGTGTACACGCCCTCATGCACGTGCATATTAGGAAGGGAGATCTTTTTCCTTGAACTTAGAAGCCTATTTTCATAGTTTCAAATAAATGATCCTTTATTATATGTGTGAAGTCTGTTAAGATTTGGTGAACATAGATGACTTTCTAAACTCATAAATTGTTTTGCTTTGGAAATTCAATACATTTCAGAATGTAAACTTTGCAAGGAATAGAAAACCAACCTGTACTAGAATGAATTTTAGCCTGTGACAATCATTTTTTAAAAATATTTTTTGTAGTTGTCAATGGACCTTTATTTTATTTATTTATATGTGTTGCTGAGAATAGAATCCAGTGCCTCACACATGCTAGGCGAGGGCTCTGCCAGTGAGCCACAACCCCAGCCAGTTGCCTGTAACAATCTTAAGAAAGTATCTACTCCCTTTTGTGAAGTAATTTACTTTAATTGCTAAGTTCTCATTCTGAGCATCCTGTTTAACTTTCTATGTGGGATATGAGTGTGATATTTATTATTTAATACAGCTACAGCACTATATGCTTGGAGTCCTTGATATTGTTTTATGTGTTAAGACTAACTAACAGCGGAAATTCTTAACCCTGAAACCAAGAGACAACTGGGTATTTCCCTGTTAATTATGTGGCCTGGGCTAAAGTCCTACTGCAAAGTTGTTAAGCCAGAGAGGAGGGACTTTTGTTTTGGTTGTAACAAAGGTGTGTCCATAAAACTGAGCTTTAGTAACCGGTCTTTCTTTTACCAAGTCTTTTACCAAGGAGTTCTGAGATATTCTGTAACTTCATAGCTCTAAACAGTACCTTTTTCTCATTCATATATATATATATATATATATATATATATATGATTTTTTTTTTGTGGGGGTGGAGAGTTAGTTGAATTAGCTGTTGACCAAAGTTTTCAGAAATGCCAAAAGAAACTTAGAAGTTTCTGGATAGGGAACTTATTCAAATATTAACCTTTAATACTGAATACTCATTGTTTCTAGAAGTAACATTTTCCCTACTTAAAAAAATTTATTCATTCTTTTTAGTTATACATGACAGCAGAGTCCATTTTGATAAAATTATCCAAGCATGGAATATATTTTATTCTAGTTAGGACCCCATTATTATGGATGTACAGGATTCATTGTATTTTCATATATGTACATGGGGAAACTGTTGGATTCATTCCACTGTCTTTCCTTTTCCTGTCCCCCTCTGTTCCTCATTCCCTATTATCTAATTTACTGCACTTCTATTCTCCTCCTGCCCTTATTGTGTTAGAAGTAAGAATAATGTGGAACACATATGATTTTATAATTATTTGCATAAGTACTGTTGGTAATCTGCTTATAATAAGTTGCCAAATTAATCTTTCCTGATATACCCTCACCCAGACACAGAGCTCCTTTGGCATCTGTGTTAGGTGAAGGCCCAATTCCTGTAAGTACACACAGCCAAGTGGCAGTAATGGCCAGTTTATGTCCCATTTTGTTCCACATGGTCAGTGTTGTTTGAAAGATATGCTCTTCATTCTGTAACCCTTTATTTATTAAGCACACTTACCATTGACAGGTTTATATGTCTTCAGTAAACTCATTATTGAGATTTTATTTAGGTGGAGTCTTGCTACATTTCCTAGGCTGGCCACAAAGTCCTGGGCACAAGTGACCCTTTTGCCTTTGTCTCCAAGTAGTTGGGACAACAGACATGCTTAACATTTCTAAGATCTTGGTTCTTTTCAAATCACTTTTGTCTTACATGGAATATGGGTAGCAATAGCAGAAGGCATGGTCAAAGTGAATGTTTGTAAACATGTACAAAATTATACTATGCCAATTAGTGTTGTTTATTTTAATTTTGTGGTACTGAAGACTGAACCTGGGGAACTCTACCACTGAGCCACACCCCCCAACCCTCTTTATTTATTTATTTTTAAATTTCGAGACAGGGTCTTTCCAAGTTGCTGAGGCTAGCCTCAAACTTGTGATCCTCCTACCCTAGCCTCCAAGTATCCAGGACTACAGGCATGCACCACCACACCACGTCCAGCTGTTGGGGCTGATTTTTGATTAGTTACTATGAGGAGAGACTCATTGTCTCTTCAAAATACAATTTTTGTTTTGTGACAGAGGAGGAACAGTGAGGGAACTCTGGGGCATATAGAAAGAACCTGTCCAAACCTTTAGCTACAAACTACAAGCATAATGCAGTTGATGTAAAGGAGGGAGGTACTTCATGGCTTGGGCTGCTGTGAGGTGATGTGTCTTTGACATTTTCCTTGACTTTTAGGGCTGCATCACTATAGAAAGATTTACATTTATTAGAATCTACTAGTCTATATTGGGATGAGTGGCTGCACCATACAGAATTGTAAGATAGTCTTTAACATTTGTACAGATGCTGGGCAGAAAATCTTGAAATCAAGGGCCATTTACTATCACCTCTTTGTGATTTATCATAGACTCAGATTATCTTGCTCAAATTCCTCTGTGCTGACAACTCCTTGAAATGTACAAATCCCTTCACTTCCCCATTTTAACTTGTGCTCATATATTTGCTCAGTCTTTGGCTATTATCACATATTGTCTCTTTTGGAACATAAACTCCAAAATCCAGAAAAACCGTGTCTCATTTTTGTATTTATATAGTATTTTTCATAAAATCTCAGCAAATACATAAAAGAGACTTTGATTGATAATGAATGCTGTTCCTTTTATTGGTCACACTGAGTGGTCTGTGGTTTATCCGTCTCCCTGATTGGAAGGCTCTTGGGTCTTTTGGAGTGAGTTTTATTATATTGTTTTCAAGAAGGAAATAAATGCTTTTAGGCATCATGAGATTTTTTTCAATATACATGATGTCTAGGCCTCTGCAGAAACCTCACAGACTGAAAAGCAGCAGCATGAATGCACCTAAATCAAACCCTTCCCTCTTGGACTTGATGGATGATGATAGAGACTGACTGTCCTACTTTTGATCTTCCAGGTGATCATTTGAAGATCTGTCCCCAGGGTTATACCTGCTGCTCTCAAGAGATGGAGGAGAAGTACAGCCTGCAAAGTAAAGATGATTTCAAAAGTGTGGTCAGCGAACAGTGCAATCATTTGCAAGCCGTCTTTGCTTCCCGTTACAAGAAGTTTGATGGTATGTTATTCAAGTCACACTTAAGAGCTGACAGTTCAATTTGTATGATTGCTTTTTCAGAGCTCCTCTGTTCCCTTGGTGCTTAAGTTTTATCTCAAGATGTTCTTTTTGTTGGCTTCCAGGTGCAAGTAAGCCCTGCAGCTTTATTGCTAGAATCATTTTGGATGCACATGAATCTGTATAGTAGTCATTGTGGAAATACAGTCACAAGAAACCAAAAAATAGATTTCTTTAATTTAAATGCTTTATTTTCTTGGGTAAACACAGCATAGTGTTGACGCAAGTCACTTATTAAAAAAAGAACTTCCTAATAAAAAGCAGGCATCTGAAGACTGTCAAAGTGGGCATAGAGAGTCTACAGATGCTAGTCTTCAAATTAAATGGATCCTCAAAGACAGGTAGGATTCTAGAAACTCTGCAGAACACAGGATTAAAGCTCAGTTCCTGAGTGTCCATGCAGTAGCAACCAAGAGGTGGTTACCATACTATGGTCTTCATTAAGATAGGCTTCCTCCCTAGCTTCATTATTAGCAGGGGTCTGGCACACTCTTTCCATGGAAAGCCACAACAGAGCCCGTTCTAATCCCTTGTGCCAGACGTGGCTTCTCACAGGCACACTTTCCTTTAATAGTGAAAAAAATATCCAATATGAGCCAAATGAGAGGTACTTCAATCTGATCTGAAGCAATGTTATAGAAAACAGACTTTTAAAAATAGAATATGAGGTCCAAAACACCTCAGGATTCTTTTCTTTGGTGCTGCTCACTCAGTATGAAGATTGTTGTGAAGTAGATTTAATTTTAATAGGAATGATTTCCTTTGTGCCTGTTTTAAAGGCCATTCTAATTACATAGTACCTTTGAAGCATGCTTTTCTTGACATTATGTGTGGTGAAGAAGTACAAGGCAAATTTTCTGGATGTGAAATGTCTTTGAGTATTTCTGCAAAGGGCTCGTTACCATGGTGAGAAGTTAGACTAAATTAGATTTGATATAGCTGATAAGACAGTCCCTAGCTATAGAACAGGTTGTATTTCAAATGTTGGCTTTGAGATTCGTTATTTGAAACTTATAACTGATTTAATAAGTGTTAGTTAAATTTCCAGGCTAGACCACAACAGCACATTTAACCTATAATGTAGTTGAACTAAAATATTGTCTGTGTGTTTTAGTATGTACCAGTGACCCTACTCATTTTCTCAAGCATACAAAAGTGTGCTTTTTATTAGTTCTATTTCCTTTCCCTGTGTGGATGGTAGTAAATTTATATATCCTCCTTATCACTCCAGCCTCCCTACACATAGGCTGTGTGGAAATATCTTAATAACACCCATTTGAAAATGGGTGTTATTGGCAGAATACATTATTAGACCACTTCTATCTCTCGATCATGAAACTATTGTTAAATTATGTTGGGAAAAATGGTATGTACTTGCATTTCTCATTCAAGCTAATAACCTAAATGTTCCCTTTTATTCTGGGGAGCAAACTTAGATAATTAGATGGTCATCTTTGAAAAACTTAAGATTTAAAAATTACCAGTTGGAGGCTTCATAATGGAATTCAGAAGGAAACAAAAATCCTGCTCTTTAGAAATGGCTCTCCTCTTGGCAGCATGGTTCAGTAGAGATAAAGTTGTTTCCAAGTTCCAAGGACACCTTCTCCAAGTCACTCTATTTCTTGTTAGACATGTCTCTGGAGTGGAGCCCACAGTCCTAGCCTATGGGCCTGCTGGCTTAGCTATTCTTCCCCCGTCTCCATAGTTTTATAGCACTACTCCTATGATTCCAATGTGTAGGGTTTTTTTTGGAAAGCCATACAGAGAAACTTTATCAGTAAGTGTTAGCATATGTTTTTATAAAGGACAGAAAAACGGTTTCTCTTGCCCTTTCTTACCATGCTTCACAGTTAACAAATATGTTAAAATTGTGCCTTTATCAGTTTTAGAACTTATCAAGAGAAATGATTATGAAACTTCAGTTTGTTTTTTTTCTGATTTCTAGTTAAAATATGGCATATCCAATAAATTTAATGAGCATTGTTTAAATTTTTTGACAGGGTTGTTGCAGAAATGTGTTTGGTTTGGAGATCAGAACAGAGCTAGAATACTTCACACATTTTCTGGAAGTTAGATTTTTTTGAGATGATAAAATAATTTTAAATGGTAAAACCTGACTGGCACCCAGCAAACCAAAATCCTCTCATGGGTGCTACGTGGATTGACTGACTGATTTTTAAGACTGGCTATTAGGACTTGCCAACACTTCTCAAGGGTAAAGTTCTAGGAATGTTGAGTTCAATGCTTTAGGTATGTCTTGACGGTCAGAAATCCAAGAGTGGGTGCTTTTGGTCAAAGAATTGTCTAAACTATTATAAAAGCCAAACCCTGGGTCTGTAATGTGAATGGGAGAGGAAGTTGGGCAGACTAACAAGATGGCAGATGGGGAACCAAGATAGGGCAAAAGTTGCACAAAGCTGTAATAAGGAATCTGTAGTGAGGAAATAGCCAAAGGACACACAGAAACATATTAGATGAGACAACTTCAATGGAGAATCTGTAGTGATGTCTAACCTATGGTGTAATTCCAAGTGGTAACCCTGAGCTAAGACAACTTCCTATATCATCAAAATCTATCTATGCCTATGAGATAATTCTCCTTTCTAAGGCAAGAAAAATTATTTTTTTAAATACATGTTTCAATAAAAATAAGGCTTATAGGCAATTAACCTTCTGTTTCTAGAAATCATCCCATTGCCCTAGTTTTCCATCAGTCTGCCTTCATTGACCCCATGCCAGTGTTCTGGTATCAGCTCCTGGCATGTTTGATAGTCATTGGATTTGAGAAATATCTCTGAGTTTATTTTTTTTTGGTTTTATACTTTAAATTTTCTATTATTTGCAAATTATCAGGCTACTATACAGTCTACAAATCAGGTTTTAAATTATAAACCATGTATGTGTGTATATATGTTTAGACCTGGGTGAAGTACAAGGAAATGCTTCCTTTGGTAGGCCTCCTACCCCCATAACCCAACAGAATTCTCAGGTTTCTTATGTTCTAAATATGAACCTCTGAGTTTAAGGACTTGCTTAAATGTTTTTCTATATTATAAACTTTCTTAGCATGTTCATAAGCTGTAGACATACAGCCAGAACATGATAGTGACAGAGCTAACTGCTCCCCCTGTTGGCCAGTTCTGGGAATTTGTTTTTGATAGTAGAATTTCTAATTAGCATAGCTGAGTCAGTTGTCTCATGAATATGTTAATCAAATACTTAGTTCAAGAGGGTTAGGAAGAATTGCTTGGTAAAAGGAATAGAAATAGTAGAAGTGAGGCATAATCCATGTTTTGAACCACAGCAAAAGGACTCATCCCAAAATATCTGGGATTTTGTAAGAGTAATTATTTTTTTAAAGTAGCATAATTAAATAAAAAACCTAAATAAGTTATGGTGATTAAAGTTGCTATATTAAAAATGTCTGAAATTTATGATAAAATGATATAACAACTATGAAGAAGTATTATTACTAAATATCTCCCTGAATCAAAACTGTTTCCTAGATATTTTGCATTATAAAAGAAGAAAATAGAGATGTTGTCAGATACTAGTATACTGGAGAAACTTTTAATTTGTCATCAGAGCAAATTTAGCACCTTTGGATGGGTGGCAGAACACAATGGATTGTCAGGCTGGTTCTGCAGTGAACCTTCTGCAACCCGGGGCAATTAACTGGGTCTCAGTTTTTCCATCCATAAAATGAGGGGGTTGAGCTAGATGCTCTCTAAAAACCCTTTCAATTCTAAAAATTCTCTCAATCTTTTAAACATGTAACTAGACCAGCTGCTTTAGTGAAAGGTCTTACAAGATGTTAATTAGCCATCTGTATGGTACCCTCTCTTTTTGCTCTATCGTTTCTTAACCCTCAGCTACTCTCACCAGGTCTTTGAAACCCTCCCATGAGCCTGCAGCTTGTTAACTTGAATAATAGTAGAAATTTTCTGAATTAGCTTAAAACACACATAAAAGAAATAATTGTCTATCCCATCTATCTACATGGGCTCTGTAAACCAGAGTGGTTACCCTTCTCTTAAGCCCTCAAGCCCGCCCCCATTGCCTATCATTTTACAGAGGCAGGGAATGAAGCACTCTTCAGACTTTTAGCTGAATCGTATTTTAATCATTGATTGAATTTTTTTCTGTAGTTCATATTGGCCATTACTTCATTAAGCCAGTAGGAAACCCAGTGTGGGGGCTCAGTGAGTTGAAGGCATTTGAATTCATAGTCCTGTAAAAGTAAGGACCTCAGTGGAAATGAGGTGTCCGCTCACCTTAAAAGACAAAACATGTCCACCTAAGTAAGCTTCATGGTCATCAGCCAAACTAAAATTTGTGGAATTTTCCAGACCCCTGAACTTAAATATGTATTTTTAAGATGTATTATTATCCTTTGCACAGCTATAATTACTGAAGACCATTTGGGAGGTTTTTAGGTTGAAAAATGTCTAAGATGTCCTCAAAATAAGTGTGTCATAGAAATGTATAGCATAACATGGATTGGTTGTTAATCTGTGATTCAGATTTTGTTTATTAAGACTTTTTTGACTTGTTGCTTTATTAAACCTCTGCTTTAGTGTAGTGAGCAGCATTTCACAGGCTGAGTAGTCACCAAAATACAGAGAAAGACATGAGGTTGCCTGGCCTCTCTGCAGATGCAGTGTTCCTTCCAGATCATGCTAATTCTCTTTAATTTAGTTGGAAAGTGCTGCTACTCTTTCCTTTACAATTCTATTTTCATTTCCTTCCATGTGAAAGAGACTAAAAAACAGTATTTTTGCTAATTCTTTTCTTTCTGTGAAACTTGATGAGAATGAGCCACTGCCAGCTTACTTTAATCAAATCAAGAGCTCAGACAACACGCACACATTTCTCTATTGACAAAGGTTTTCTCCCTTTTGAGTTGTTATCTGAAGTGTGACCAATTGTGGCTCTAACATTGGCTGTCTCTCAGATTGAAAGTCCTTGAGCAGCTCCTCTGGAGCCCAAAGTACTTTTACTCTTTGGGTCTCTGCAATTAGCTTGGAGTTTTTCAGAAGTCGTGACATCAGCAAGAAACTGCCGATCTGTTTGCAGGAGAGTAAATACATAGTAGAGTTTCCTCTGAACTGCTTTTATTGACTCTGTTGGTTTGTTGTGCTTTAGACTGGGAGTTTGGGATGTTGTTGATCATCTCTTCCCACCCCTTTCTGTGCATTTTGTCTGTCCTGAAAAAGAAAAGGCTTATTTAATCCACCACTGACTTGAACTGTTTAACCTAGAGAATTTTCCCAAGCCAGTTGCACTTCAGTTCCTTTTCATTTATTGTCCCCACCCATATCTCCATCCTCTTAGCAGAGCAGTTAGAACACTCATAATAAATATGACTCAAACATGCATTTTCAGGCAGCGAATTTGGCTATATGTCTGAATGATTTAGTAATTCTACATCTGGATATGAATCCCAAGGAAAGAAATATCTGCATAGAGATGAGTGTTAACAGCACGGCTATCCCAGCATTATTTATGATAGTTAAAAATTGAAAATAAGCATAAACACCCTGCAGGTATTATACTTTGACCTGCCCTTAAGATGTCATAGAATGTAGTCATTGAAAATAACATTTCTGAAGAATTTTTAATCAATGTTAGCAGTGTTACATGAGAACAGGATATAAATAATATAGCATGATGTCACCCATGTGACAAGATGTTTTTATAAGAAAAAAACAGGAAGGAAATCTGATAAGCTATTGTTGTTCTCTTTCAGTATGGGATTATGGGTAATTTATATCATACTTTTCAGTTTTATTACAAGGAGGGGTATTTTAAAAACTATATTATATTCTGTTTTTAAAAAATATTTGACACCATAATTTATTTTAATTTTTTACTCATTAATTGTACAAATTAATGGGTGTCAAGTAACATTTACATACTTGCATGTGTTGCACCCTAATTGTGTTTACCCCTCTCACCCAGTCTCAATGTCCTTCTCCCTTCTTTCAGGTCATCTTTTTTTGTTTTGTTTTATTTTGTTTCCACATATGAGTGAAAACATGTAATACTTGTCTTTCTGTTTGGCTTGTTTTACTTAATGTGATGTCCTTCAGCTCCATCCATTTTTTTCTACAAATGACAGCGTATTGTTCTTCTTTATGGCTAAATAATACTCTATTGTGCATATATTCCATATTCTCTTTATCCATTTATTTTGACAGATATCTAGGCTGATGCCACATCTTGGTTACTGTGAATAGTGCTGCAGTACACATAGATGTGCAGGTATCTCTTTTGTATGTTGATTTTTATTGCAATTGGGTAGACCCAGGAATAGGATAACTGGATCATATAGTAGTTTGCTTTTAGTCTCTTGAGGAACCTCCATGCTTTTTTCCTTGGTGGCTATACTAATTTACATTCCCACCAGTAATTTATAAGACTTCCTTTTTTTCTACATGTTCATCAATATTTGTTGTTGTTGTTGTTGTTATTTATAGTAACCATTATGACTGAGCTAAGAAGAAGTCATATTGTACCTTTCTCCAGTTTTTACCTTTTCCCTTATTGTGCATTTCTCCAATATTAAAGATATTGAGCATTTTTTTTTTCATATATTTATTGGCCATTTTTACTTCTGTTGAGAAGTGTCTGTTCAGATAATTTGCCCATTTATTGACTGACTGACTTGTTGTTTTGTTGTTTTCATCCTCTGCCAGATGAATAGCTAAGATTTTCTCCCTTTCTGGATGAGCTCAGTGGCACACATATGTAATCCAGGTGACTCAGGAGCCTGAGGCAGGAGGATTGCAAGTTCAAGGCCAGCAATTTAGTGAGACCCTGTCTCAGAAAGTGAAAAGGGCTCTGGCTGTATCTCAGTGGTTGAGCAATCCCCCATACTAGGGAGAAAAAGGACTTTCTCCCATTCCTAAGGCTGTCTCTGCATTCTGGTGATTGTTTCCTTTGCTAAGCAGAAGCTTTAATTTCATGTCATCTCATTTGTTAATTCCTGCTTTATTTTTCTGAGCTATTGGGGTCCTATTTAGGAAATTGTTGCCTGTAGCAATATCTTGGGATGTTTCCCCTATATTTTTTTCTAGATGTTTCACTGTTTCAGGTCTTACATTGAGACTTTTTATAATTTATTATTTCTCCCTTTATTAGGTTTATTTCTACATTTTTGAGGCTATTGTGAATGGGATTGGTTCCCTGATTTTTTTTCTTAGTGAGATCATTATTGGTTATATAGAAAAGCTGTTTATTTGGGGGAACTTTCTACTTCAATGAATTGGCTTATCTGATCAAGAGTCCTGTGGTGCAGTCTTTGGGGTTTTCTAAGAATAGAATTTCATCAGCAGCAAAAAGGAATAATTTGACTTCCTCTTTTCCTATTTGTAGCCTTTTTTTTTCTCTTGCTTAAGTAATCTGGCTAAAATTTCTGTACAATATAGCATAAGAATCATGAGTGTGGCCACCTTGACTTTTTCCTGGTTTTACAGAAAATCATTTTTCCCCATTCAGAATGATATTGGCTATAGGTTTGTTATATGTGGGCTTCATTATGTTGATGTATGATCCTTCTGCACTTAATTTATTCAGGGCTTCAAAATGAAGTGATGTTGAACTTCATCCATCAAAGGTGGTTTCTGCATCGATTAAGATGACTATGATTGTTTTCTCTTGACTCTGTTTATATGCTATACTATATTTATTGATTTATGTATGTCAAACCATTCTTGTATCCATGTAGTAAAACTACCTTGGTCATGATACATGTTCTTTTTAATATACTGTTGAATTCAATTTGCAAATATTTTGTTAAAGATTTTTGCATCTATGTTCATCAGGGATATTGGTCTATAATTTTCTTTTATATTGTGCCATTGTCAGGTTTTAGTGGGTAGTATTAACTTTGTAGAATGAGTTTACAAGGGTTCCTTCTCTATTTTGTGGAATAGTTTCAAAAACTTTGGTATCACTTCTCCTTTAAGAGTAGTAAAGTTCAGCACTGAATCCCTTCAATCCTAGGCTTTTCTTTTTTGGGAGACTTCTTTTACTGCTTCAATTTCATTACCTGTTATTGACCTATTTTGTTTTTTTTATTTACTCTTGACTCTATTTGGATATGTCATGTTTCCAGAAATTTTTTCCATTTCTTCTAGATTTTCCAATTTCATGGCATATAAATGTTCAAAATATTCCCTAATGATTCTTTGAATTTGAGTAGTTATCCATTGTAATTTACATTCATTGTTGGCCTAGGGGTGTATATTATCAGCAGAACACTAGCCTAGCATGCACAAGGTCTTGGGTTGGATTCCAGCACCAGATACACATAATATGCATATACACGCACATGTTCAAGGTTATTTTGAAATATATGTAGTTGTTCTCATCACTTTGTTGATTTTTCTTCTGGTTCTTTTGAGTACTCTGTTTATTTCTTCCAGTTTTATGCTATATCAATAATGTGTGATTCTTTACTGTTTCTCATTTGTGTTTCTGCTCTTCTTTATTTCTATTCTGTGCTCTTTTTTATGTTAATCTTATTTCTTCTTCTGGATTAAGGATTGAGGATTCCCTTAAGTATCTTCTGTAATGGTGACCTAATTGTCATGCATTTCTTTAGTTGATGCTTATCTTGGAAGGTTTTTTCCCCCTTTTGGTACCAGGGATTGAACCCACTGAGCCACATCTCCAACTCTTTTTATGTTTTTTATTTTGAGACATGGTCTCGCTAAGTTGCTTAGGGCCTTGCTAAATTGCTGAGGCTAGTTTTGAGCTTGTGATCCTCCTGCCTCAGCCTCTTCAACCATTGGAATTACAGGCATGTGCCACCACACCAGGTGGAAGTTCTTTCTTTATTTTTCTTGTTTTCTCTCTCTCTCTCTCTCTCTCTCTCTCTCTCTCTCTCTTTTTGATCCTGAAGAATAGTCTTACTGGGTATATTGGTTCCATTTGCTTTCTTTCAGGCCTTGAAGTTCACAATTCCATGCTCTCCTAATCTGTAGAGTTTCTGGTGAGAAATCTGTTGTTATTCTTGTGTGTTTACTTACAAATATGACTTGGTGCTTCTCTTTTGTAGCTTTTAATATTTTTGCTCTATATTATAATTTTTGCAATCTATAATATAATCATAAATTATAGAGGTTCTTTTTATGGTTATTTCTACTTGGGGTTCTGTGTATGTGTACCAGGGATTGAGCCCAGGGCCTCATGCATGCTAGGCAAGCACTCTAGCACTAAGCTATATCCCCAGCACCTATTTCCCAAGAGTTGGGATATTTTCTGCCATTATTTCACTTCATAGATTTTCTGTATCCTCATTATGTAGTTCTTTTGCCAAATATTTGGACACTTGATCTTTTAATAATGTTTCAGAGATTTTCTGTATTCTGTTCATTCATTTTTATTTTTTCTTTGTTGTGTTCTGAATGTGGTGATTCATCAACTTTATTTTCAAGCCTGATTCTTTCTTCTACTTGATCTAGTATATTGTGAGGTTTTCAACTGAGTTTTTAATCTGATTTACTGAGCTTTTCATTTCTAAGACTTTTTTCTCCCCCAAATCTCTCTTTATTAAAGTGCTCATTCATATCTTGCATTATCCTCCTGAATTCATTTAGTAGTTTATTTGTATTTTCTTATATTTTATCATGCTTTATAAAAATCATTATTTTGGTTTTTTTTTTCCTAGCATTTCTTCCTTTTAATATCTTTGTCATCCATGTATTAGAGACTTAGGAACTTTAGGAGGTGTCGGAGTACCTGTTTTTTTTTTTTTTTTCATACTTCTTGTGTGTCTGTGTTGTAATTTGCATGTGTTGGGATGTATGTCTCTTCCACTTTTATGTGAATGACTTCTTAGTAAAGTTTTTTTGATGTGTCCTGGGGTATCAGTTTGTTGTGTTGTATTGACTTTATCATAAACTTCTTTGGCTGTGATTGGTGAGTTTTGATATACTGTGTTAGAGCTTGAGGGACTCTCTTTCTCTGTAGTTCTTGCGAGAATGGGCTTCCTCTGGTGGTTTAGGCAGGAATGGTATAGATAGTAGGGTACATGGGGTACACACTCTGTGATTATTGCTACAATGGGAATGGAAGCCCCTATCATATGTTGGGGGTTTCCTGGGCTCTGTTGTTATTGGTTCTATTACTTGAAAGCAAGTCTGCTACTAGCTGGTTCAATTGTGGTGATGGGTATGTCCAAAGGAATTGAAATCAACATATTTAAAAGATACTTACCTTCTAGTGTTTATTGCTGTATTGTTCACAGTAGCCAGAATATGGAATCAAACTAAATGTCTGTCAACAGAAGAATTGTTAAAGAAAGTGTTAGTGTGTGTGTATGTGTGTGTGTGTGTGTGTGAGAGAGAGTGATTTACATATATACATCACAGCTATGGAAGTCCTTAAGTAAATTGCTTAGTTGGTGACGGAAGTGACCTTCATAAAATGGAATGATGCCCAGCAGAAGTACTGAGTACACAGTACTAAGCCTGTGTCCCTGGCCATGTTAGCCAAAGATAGGAGCTGGGAGATACAAACATTGTACTTTCCCCTTAGAGCTGAGGCACTCAAAATGTTTTCAAGGAATAAAATTAACCTTGGAAAAGAAGGGTGATCCTACTTTTGCAAGATCTCCTAGCATACTTTGATATGCGAACAATCCCTAATGAGGGCCACAGCTGGCAATTGGCCTGTCAACCTAGGAGCAACCTATTAATTTTCTCTCCACTGATAAACATTAGTTGACTCTGTGACCTTTTGGCACACCATACTTTATCAGGCACTCTTGAGGAGTGAGATTATGCCATGATAGAGGAAAGTGCTTGTTAAAAGCTTTCACACACTCCCAAAAATGCAAGTCAGAAGAGGAGATTATAAACCAAAGTTTCAGTTTCTTAGTAAAATGCTTTCTGATTCTTCTTTCCCCTTTACTTTTGTAGATGCCTGTATTAGCTGTTCTTCATTAGATATTTGATATTGGGTGAAAGAATAGCTGAGTATAACTCCCTTTTATTAACGGTTTAAAAAGTATGATTTGTAGCATTTACAAAGAGGCTTCTTTTCTTAGGAATTTTGTTGATATGGTGACTTAATGTTTACATGCCACTCCAGGGCTATGAAAAACAGCATTTATAGTAAAGGGGAAATTAATCCTTGTATGTAAAAGGCAACTTCCTAATAATGTAAATACAAGGTGGTAGTTAATAGCACCAAGCAAATGGATTGAATAGAAAAGGTTTCCAGTCTCTAAGGTCACAGGTTGATTCTAGAATACATTCTAGCTCGTTAATCAATGGCTAGCCAATTGTTTATAAAAAAGTAACTAATGGCATTTAATAGCAGAACTGGAGGTCCTTTGACCTTTTTGAAGAATTTTGAATGTTTATTTGATGCAAGACAAGTGGCTGCCGATGGAAGTTCCAGAAGTACACGATGTTCTTCTTCTTTTTTAAAAGACAGGATATTTACATAGAAAAAATTTGTATGGAAAAGTTTTGTCTTTTCACTCTAGTTTTTCCCATGTTAAATCAGTACTGCTTCTACTAAGAATAATTACATTTTAAAGCTAGAAAATACTTAACAGTCCTCTAACTCAGTCTTTGTATCTAGCAGTCTTTTGACAAACAAGGTAATATGCAAATGTAATACATTGAAGGAGGGGGTGAGAATTGATCTGATGGCTACTTCTTGATTTTTACATGTGTATGCTGTGTATGGTGTTCTTTCTTTTAATGTAATGTAAGCTGTCTTTCCAGAATTGAGGTTTGTCCATTCCTTATTTTTCACTCAGTAGTTGTTCCCACCCTCTTAGATGTCTGGGACACTTCACAGGCTTGGAAGGTAGAGCCATTAAACATTTCCTTTGGGATAAACAGCTCTCAGTTTTATAAGGCCTTGGGTCTCCTCAGCAGACCTCCAGCAGCTTTGAGCTTCATTTATTTCCCCTGATGGATTATGTTTGACTCTACTAGGAAAGATAAAAACCAGTCTTAAAAGATTATTTTTAAAAATGATTGTTCCTATAAAGAAATTCAAAGGGTTGCAACACATTATTTCCTGTACTTCTAGAAGTGTTTGCATATTGAACATCTACTTCATGCCAGGCATTAGTTAATATCCCTATTTTGTGGATAGGGCAGTAGAGACTCAGAGAAGTTTGTCCTTTTACCCAACTGTGGTCACACAGCTCCAAGTAAGAATCTTGTGCTTTCCCCACTGTGTCATGCTGCTTCAGATTCACAGCATGTTATTGTGCTTATTTCCTTTCTAGTGTTAAGTGACCATTCATGAGCTCAAGGAATGGCAGCTGCTTGATCTTCAGAACACATATACTTATGCCTCCAAACTGAAAATTGAAGAGTGAATAAATCCTGATCACAGGCACTATCTCTCAAATGCTCGTTAAACACCTCCTTCTTGACTTACTTTCACTTAAATCAGACTCTTTGAGCAGCATTTTTTTTTTCATGAATACACTCAACAGCTGCAAGGGAGATCTAACTTCCAATTAGCTTGGCTTCTGAAATGTGTGTTACTCTGGTTTACACTATTCTTGGCTGGTTCTCTTATCCACCATATACATTATAATTGGTTTCAGGCATAATGATTATGAAGGAAGATTGCTAGGTGTCTTGGACTAGGCAGCTTTTATTTAGCAGTTAGAATGTAATGCAGGGTGCGAATGGAGATGAGCAACACTGCGGTTGAGGAAGTGGCTATTGATGGCTGTGCACCAGGACCTGAACATCTAATTCATGGTCCATTCACTATAGAAGGAAATATCATGGAAAGAAAAGGGGTGAGGGAGCAAGGATATGAAAGTATTATGCAAGAACATATGGGAACTGCTAATTTAATTGAAAGGAAAGATATATTTTTTCTTTTCTCTAATAAGAAATTATTAAACTCTGACATTGTACCTAATCAATATGGATTTTATAATTTAAATTATGTGTGCCATCCATGTGAGGTATCCTTTCAGACAGAAAGTATAGGCCAAAAAGCCCCATTTAACAGTGCTAGTGAAAATAAGTCTAAGGAAAAATGAGTTTGAGTCTTTTGGATCCCATCATTTTTGTTCTGTTGACTCTCATAGGCAAAAGAGATGAATATTTAAGAACTTTCTACATGAAATAAAGGATTAAGAAAAAAATTTTTTTGGGGGATGCTGGGAATTGAACCTAGTGCCTTGTACATGTAAGAAAAGCATTCTACCAGCTGAGCTATATCCCTAGCCCAAGGATTAAGAATTTTATAGATGTTTTTAAAATCTCTGGTGCACTCATAAACCATATGTGGAAAGTGGTGGTATAGTAAAGGTGAATTGGATGGGGGAAATTTGTCTTTCTAGAAACTTTCATTGTAGTCTGATTGGGCAGAAGGAAGGTTGAGATGCATGGTTAAACTGTATGCTTTGATTTGAGCCCATAATATCCACTCAGTACATACTTGTCAAATTGCATAGCCATTTAGAGAGATTAAATTGTGAGGTTTTAGTTTGTTATATCAGTTTTATAGAATTTCTCAAGCATTTATTAACCACATGTCCATTCAAATGGTTTTTATATTTGTAACTTATATGTCCACATTAAAGACTCTTTTAAAATGTGAAGGAAAGGAAATAAAATTTCAGAATGATGAAATGAATTAGGATTTAGTATGCAGATAGCACCAAGCTGCTTTTTAAAGTACAAACTAACTTAAATTCACATACTCTTAAGATTTTCCCAGATAGACTGTGAGTTGTGAGAACAAGTGTAAACTCCATGGTGGTGTTCATATTAGCTTCAAATCAGTCTCCTCTACATGGAATCATTTCTCTTATACTGTGAGTAGCTATATTTTATGTAGCTATATCAACTGCTAAACTCCTGACCTGTACAAGGAACTGTAAGAATGTTTTACTTTTTCCATAGAACGTTCAGTGTCTTCATGCTTGTTTGGCCTGCAGCATTTTGAAACCTAAAGGGGATGAACTTTGACATTTTTAGAAGTTCTAAATTAAAGCTAAGCTAGATGTGCCATTCTGTATGTTTCTCCCTCAATTAAAAAAAAAAAGCCATGACTGTAGGTGCCATTCATTAAAAATGTAAGAAAGTATTAAGAAAGATTCATTAAATGAATTTGAAGGGAGAAGCCAAAAAATTCGTAACACCCAGTTTTTCTGATGTGTACCAATTTTATGAGCAATATAATGAAAATGTAATACAGGGGAAAACCTGTGATTGCTGTTGGAACTCGCTCTTTTAGGTCATGCAGCGTTAACAGTGTGGCGTTAACACAAGGCTTGCATATTGTTCTCAATGGCCAGGCTTTATTTTTCCAATATGTGAGTGCTATATATGCAACACACTGGATGTGTCACAACACAACCCACATGCTCCGTTAGTTTCCTGATTGGCAGACAACACTTAGCATGGAAGCTGGTGATTCAAGCACAGTATGAGACATAGATCAGATGACATTTAAGGTTCCTTCTCATCCACAGACTGCCCAACTTTGAATTGTAGAAAAGTGCTGCATGCATTTAATCATTCACATTAATACTTAGTTAAGAGGGTCCCATGTAAGAAAATTTGTCCCCAAGACACCATAAAAATAACATCTAAGGCTGTAGCAATTTTTTTAGGTGCAATTTATTCGAAAGACTTTTCGCCTTGATTAAAACAGTACTGCTTGTCCCAAATGCTCTACAGTCAACACAGTAGTTGCTGAGCAGCTGGTGATTGCTAGTGAGAAATGAAATGGGAGAAGTTTTATCAGGTAGAACAGTTGTTCTCCAACCTCAGGCTACAGCAGAATCACACAAGGCTAGATCCAACCCCAGGGTTTCTGATGCAGTAAGACTAGGGTGGAACCAAGAATCTGTATTTTTAACAAGTATCTAGCTGATTCTGATGCAGTGCTGGTCCCTGGCTCGTGCTTTGAAAACTCTGCAGGATTTTGGAGAGAATAAAAGGATAGTTGACTACTTACAGGGTTCCTGCAATGGTTAGTTTTGGTTGTCAAGTGAATTGAGGGATGCCTAGAGAATTGATAAAGCACACATCGTGGTGTGTCTGTGAAAGTGTTTCCAGAGAAGATTGGTATTTGGGTCAGTGAGCTGAGTGGTGGAAGCCATGTTCTGAATGCCAGCAGCACCAACAAATAGTCTGGGCCCAGATGAAACAAAAAACATGGAAGAAGCAGGGAAGCCAGCTCTTGGTACTGCTTACACTTGACCCTTCTTGTGCTGCTGTGGCATCAGACTCTAGGTTCTTTAGCTTTTGAATTCAGACATGCACCAGCGACACTCCTGGGGACTTTCAGGCCTTTGTCCCAGGACTGGGGCAGTATCATTGACCCCTCTCTCATTTTCAGGCTTCTGGCATTTTGGACTTAGCAGTTATCAGATTCTGAGGCTCGCCAGCCCATATGTGGCCATCATGGGGCTTCTTAGCCTCTGTGATTGTGTGGGCCTTAGGAGAACCCTGACTCATGTAGTTCCTCTAGCTCTTTTTTTCTTTTTCATTTTCTGCCCTCTCACTTGAAAGAAGAGAGCTTTGGTAAAAATGCCAATGGGGATGGGTTGACCTGCCTGTTTGTTTACTCTGCAGAGAGAATCCAAGCCTAGGAAATAAAAGACCAGCAATAGTAGAAAGAAAAACTAGATGAAAGGAGGAGAGAGCTCCCCCAAAGCCAAACAAACAAGCATATTCAAAATTTGAAAATCTAGCACTAGAAAGAACTATGGACTTTATCCCTAAGTCTCAAGGAAACATGAAGTGATGAGTTAGGGGCTTGAGAGACATAGGTAGAGAATCTCTTGGCACGAAAGGGTTAGTCACACACACTTCTATCTTTTTCCAAAAGGCTTTAGGTTACTCAGTTCAGGTTTTGTAAAAATGTATTTGGAGTTAGTTGTCAGTCTCTGGTTTGTCCACCCAGCGTGAGAAGAGAATGGTTTTGTAGCTCTATTGTATTTTGATAAGCTTGCCAATGTTCTTGCTTTGAAGTATGTGGCATATTTTCTTTCTGCTCCATGTTCACTTAGAGACACTTTCTTATTTGATGTGGTCCTTATATTTTGCTCTGGTATTTATTATATTTCCTGCTTATAAACTTGATATCATGAGGTGTTTATTTTTATACCAGGCAAAAGATTCTTTAAGAATGATTAATGTTACAGATACTCTGTTAGCTCCTCTTTTTCATTGAACTTCCTGAGAAAAGCTCCAAGAGGAGAAAACCAATTCATCATTTGTACTTGAGAGATTAAAATTTTTAACACTTAGTCCATGGCTGTGTGGTGGCCAAAATATAAATCTGAAATAACTAGGTATTCCCGTTTGTATTTTTTCGGTTATTTTTCCATGTCCTCTTATAAAAGCTATGCTTAAAGTCCATTATGTATTTATATTTATTTTTTATGTGGTGCTGAGGATAAAGCCCATTGCTTCTCATGTGCTAGGCAAGTGCTCTACTGCTGAGCTACAACTCCAGCCTTGCATTTATATTCTTATTGTCTATGTCTCTTTCTTTTTTTCTTTCACATACAAAGGACACTGTATGAATCTTTTAGGAGCCCAAGATTAATTTATATTAATATCACAGAGGACCCAAGAACTTACTTTCAGAACCCTTCTGTGCTTGCTTCTAGGGCTATTTCATAATGTTTCTTAGCCTCAAGAATTTCTTACTACATAGATATGTAAGGAGAAGAAATGAAAAACCTCACACCCAAGTAAAACAACTTTTGAGAATGCCTATCCAGCTCTTAGGTTACAATTAGGGGTTAGATTCATGCTGTTGAAAGTTCCTCAAAACTTGATATTTTAGACATTTGTTTATTTTTGTTCAGTTTTTCATTCAGAAAGAGAATGTGTGTATATTATACTGACTCTTGAGTAGTTGCTGCTTTAAAATTTCATATTTTTAATTAAATTTCATATTTTCCATCTCTTAAAGGTAAACACATGTGTAAGTGACTTTGTGACATAGGTTTTTTTTTTTTCACTGACAAGTGATTGGAATTGATAAATTCCCCAGAAAGCATTCACTCTGTATACAAACATGTTTTCCAGTTTAATTTCTTGACGCTTTTCAGTTTTCAAATTTATCTACAAAACATTTTGTTCTTTAATTACTAAAAAAAAAAAAAAAAACCTTCTTCCCTTCTCTCATTTTTTGTTTTGTTTTTAGAATTCTTCAAAGAACTACTTGAAAATGCAGAGAAATCCCTGAATGATATGTTTGTGAAGACATATGGCCGCTTGTACATGCAAAATTCAGAAGTATTTAAAGAGCTCTTCAAGGAGTTGAAGCACTACTATGTGGTAGGAAATGTGAACCTGGAAGAAATGCTTAATGACTTCTGGGCTCGCCTCCTTGAACGGATGTTCCGCCTGGTGAACTCCCAGTACCACTTCACAGATGAGTATCTGGAATGTGTGAGCAAGTATACTGAGCAGCTCAAGCCCTTTGGAGATGTCCCTCGGAAATTGAAGCTACAAGTTACTCGTGCATTTGTGGCAGCCCGTACTTTTGCTCAAGGCTTAGCAGTTGCAAGAGATGTAGTGGGCAAAGTCTCCGTGGTAAGTGCTGTTTGCATTCTATGTGTGTGTTTTTGTTTTGTTTCATTTTAAAAGCAAGTTTGGGAAAGGTACAGAAATGAATCACTAGAATTCCATTGGCTCAAAAAGTCTTCTCTCTCTATCTCTTGCCTCCTCTTCTCTCACACTTTGTTCTCATACTTGTGCTTTTTATAGTTGCTAAACAAAACCATGATGAACATCTTCATATATCATTATTCTTTTCTGTGGTTTCCTTAGCAACCATTCTTAGAAGTAGGATATGTATTTGCTCTGGAATCTTAACTTCAAAAATGAGCTTAATAACCTCCATACTCTTCAGTTCTTATTATTCCACTCCCCATCTTGGAAAAGAAACTTATACACACAGGTTCCACATTTGGTTATTTTGAGTGACTATGTTGGAACCTACTAGTTATAGTCTAGAAAGTCATTTATAACCAACCCATGAGCCCATGCTCCCTTATTATAAGTTATACTCAGAGCCTTTTAGAAGACAGAGCTTTCCATGATAATTAATGTGGGCCCCATTGCTCTTGACCATGACATTATTTATAGGATTACCATTACAGGAAATAAAATTGTAGTGTGTAAGCAGGATGATGAAATGAACCTGATTCCTCAATTGTACATTAAGCAAATTGGACTAGATCAGTGTTTTTTTTCAGATTATGGTCCTTGGGGCCAGCTTGGAAGGTGCTTCTAGGCTTCCACAAAGATAAAGGGATCTGCTGTTTTTTTTAGTGGGTGAGACTATGCATTTGTGCCTTTACCTCCCTAGTTTCACCAGAGAAGCTTTGCTTTTTTTGCTTTTATGCAATAGGGTTTTGAGCAAGATTTCAAAGGGGAAAAGGTTCTATTGCTATTTCCCCATTCCTTCCTCAATGAAGCTTGTTGTTGTTGTTATTATTGCTGCTGTTTTGTGTGTGGTGCTGGCAATGGATCCCAAGATCTTGCATATGCTAGGCAAGCACTCTACCACTGAGCTATATTCCCATCCCCTGAAAAATTTTTGCAAAGCCATTCCACCACTCCCCTTCCATGACCCCAATACCAGGGAAGAAACAGATATACTGGGGCAAAGTTATGTTTGCAAGACTGATGTTAGTGTTACCTTTAGGCTCTCAAAGGAAAAGCCAAAGTGTAGGTCATTGCTAAAGAGCCTATACACACAGGATAGCAGCCTCCAATTAGGCCATTTGGTTGTTTTAAGGACTGGTCAACAGAAACACTGGACACTGAAATAGTCACCTGACTCCCTATCAGAGAGTTCATCTATAGTTAATGTGACCATATAATATAGTGTCCAAACTTGGACATGTATTGTCTAAACCAGGAGGTGCTTATTGCTAATAACTATATATAGGCAACAGGTGTCACTATTAATAAGCAATGAGGACTGCCCAGGACGTACAGTCATCCCAGTTAAAGAGGAAGATTTTATTTAGCAGAATGAAGAAAATGATTCTAAAGGATAATGTGTTATGAAAAACAGTTGCTTATAGGATTTTTCACATTAGAATTGGATAATAATAAGGATTAGTTAATTGATTGCATTACATTATTGTTTTTTTTCTATATCATCTTCAGCCCATCAACTATCAGAAAATAATTCTTTGCACTGTTTTTGTTCATTCTTCTTCCTTATGATATTTTTATTGTACATTCCAAGTATCTGTGGGGGTATATGAGGCTGTGGTTGGGGTGAGGGGATGATTGTTATAATTAAAGGAATAATTTGGTTCCTCAATTTCTGCCAATCCCAACAACCATTATTAATTTTGGAGACACTTATGTCAGAGTCCCTAAAACAGTGCATGATTAATCCAGATCAATTATTTACATTTGACATTTTTTCAACAGTTCCTTGTGTTTACCCTAAGCTGAAAAGGCAGTAAGGTTGGAAATAATGTTTTACAGCTACTTTAAGTATCTAAATTTACAATAAGAAGACACATAGGCATCATATCAGTTTCTAAAGGTACATAAGCAAGAATTGTATCCAAATATACCATCAGTGGAATGTTTGTAAAAACATGCCAAGCATACTTGCACACTTGAGAAAATATTACATGAACTGTTGAAATATGACTACCAGTTAAATAGAATTTAAGGTACAGTGACATGAGGAAGACAATGAATGACCTGGCTTTCAAAACCTATTTGAAATTGAAAATGTTGAAAAAATCCATGTGACTAATTTATAATTAAAATCTTCTACCAGTTTGGGCCCTGAAGCAATTTTTTTTCAGATACAGGGTCACCCCTTCTAACACCTGCCCACCAGCAATTTCCATGTGGAACTAGAACAACCCAAGAAATAAACATACCTTCTTTTGGTGCCCAATAAAATTAATTGCCTTGAGCTTAAAAAAGACATTTTAGAGTAGGAAATGTGTTTCCTAATTGAAGAGACCCACCTTTCCCACTTATCTACAAAGAGATCCTTAAAATCAAATATGACAAGCATCCTAGTCTTGGGGCTACTGATTACATACTTAACTCAGAGATGTTCCTACTTTCTCTTTATGAGTGGATGCCCTACTTTTACAGTTTACTTCTGCAACAAAATGGTTGCAGTTTTAAGTTGAGCAATGATTTGATCACAGCCAAATCTTTGAAAGGCCATTAGCACAATCAAGTTTAAGTTACTTCAAGATAAAGGCACTGCTTCGCTGAAGTAAATGTGCCTTGCTTCAATTTTCTGGGCCCAAACATCCAGTGATTTCAATGCACTCCATTGAGCTTTCTACTCAAACTTCAGAAAAGTCCTCTTAATTAGTAGCAGATGGTTCAAGAATACCCTAGTGCTGCACGTCTTTGTATTACTTATTCCATCTTTATTTGCCATGGTTCATGATACATTTCTTATATACCTGCTTGTAGCAGCAGTTTTGCCTGAAAGGGTGAAGTCTGTTGTGGTCTTTTGGAAATACACAAGTGGTTACATGCACCATGAAAATTAATAGCTCCTACGCCAAAGAGAGTTGCATTCTCATGGTTTCAATTAACACTGACATAATGGGACTATGTCTACACCCCACCCCAAACTACAAGGGCTATAATTAGAAATCATGTGTCTTACCATTGAGATGTCTAAATGACTGTCCTGCCTTGAAAACAGTGCATCACTCTCCCATCATTTCTCTCTATTCGCAATGCCCTGGCACCTACAAGAATACTTAAAAAAAATACTTTGCCATTTCTCAAAATCATTATATATAAACTTAAAAGGCAATCAATATAAAAAAAACTTAAATTTTTTTTTAGTTGTCAGTGGGCTTTATTTATTTATATGTGGTGCTGAGTGTCTCACACATGCTACACAAGCACTCTACCACTGAGCCACAATTTTTGGAATGTAGACTCACTCCAAAAATGTGAGATTCTGGGGATGGGGCTATAGCTCAGTGGTGGAGTGCCTGCCTTGCAGGTGTGAGGCACTGGGTTTAAGATACCAAGTGCAGACATATAGTCAACCCTTAATATTACTTTTTGCTTATGGTCTTAAAGACTAGGTAAGATTCAGACTACAGTGGGGTTAGGAATGGTAGGTGTGCAGGAGGTGCCAGAGCTGAATAAATTGAGATTGCACATGCTCAAAACAAAAATAGAGCCCTCTTCAAGGGGGCAATATGATGATATTTCAACACACAGTTCATAACTGCATCCAGTCACTTCAGACAAAAATTAGACACACTTTCAAATATTAATGCAGCTTCAATTCCATCTACAATGTGCCCACAAAAGTTCCTGAATGAATCCTAGTTTGTTCCATATATTTTGTTACATTCTCAACATTCTATTATCATATAAATAGGAACTTCTCATCCTCCTTTCTGTGCATTGAATTCAAAACTATCTAGGAAATTGCTGAATAAACTCATCACATCCCACAACAAGTGTGGGTTCCCTATCTCTTTCTCTTACCATAATTTTGGGAAATATTTCCTGTTATTTTTATTGAGTACTTATGTTACCAGGCAACAGATAAAATCTAGACCTTTTCTGTTTGTTTGGTACTATTGGCTGTGCAAGAAATAAGATTACTGCAACAAATGTATGTTAGGAACTGGAATAAACTAAAAGGAAATGTGTTTCTAACTTGAGTGCAGCATGTTGACTGCCATCACTGTGTAATGTGGCTTAAGGCTCGTTCTGAATTACTGAAATGAAATCCAGGCTGTGTGAACAGTTCTGCTCCAGCATTTTTCTTTTTGCATGCTGCTTGCAGTAGTTTTTAAAGTGGAGTTTGGGAAATGCAGGTTATTTGGTTAAAAAGCTCAATGTATGTTAAAAGTCTTTGCAGAGAAGGAAACTTTTCTGCAAAGGTTTTTTAATAGCAGATATGGCATGCAGATGTCATGTTAAATGTGTATCATTGGGAAGGCAAAAAGGAGGTGTAGTTTGTTGTGTTATGTTTTGAGATACTGGGAATGGAACACAGGGCTTCATGCATGATAGCCAAGCACTCTACCACTGAGCTGTATCCCTAGCCCACAGTGATTATTTTAAAAAGAAAATGAGAATTCTTCCCCCACTGACTTTTACCATGGAACATAGACTCACTCCAAAAATGTGAGATTCTGGGGCTGGGGCTATAGCTTACTGGTAGAGTGCCTGCCTCACAGGTATGAGTCACTGGGTTCAATCCTCAAGACCACATGGAAATAAATAAATAAATATTTTAAAAAAATATGAGATTCTAAGTCACCTCCTAGAATTACCTTAACATTTAGAAAGGCCTTGATCAAACTCAAAGGGATTTATAACACTTGGAATTGAGTATCAGCATATTGTCATTATGGGTCAATAACTCAAATTCAGTCCAAATGACATTCTCTTTCTATCATACCTGCCTCCAAAGGTAAATATATTTCTCATTTTTTACATAAATAATCTGAGACCTTTTTTCTTATGTATATCAGGCCCTATTTTTTAGTAGGAATTGATAATCTCTGTTATAGTTAGCTGCAGTTCATTCAAAGCTTCAGAACTTTCGTAAAATATGAATTGTTTTCCAAGAGAACTCTTTTTCTCTCCAAGTCCTGCAGTGTTTTCTTGAGCCTTTGAATTCTTTATGAGCAGGGGCTAGTGAGTAATGCACCATAATTGTATATTCTTCCTTACTCTATAACACATTGAGCAGCTCTAAAGATATAGGTCTGGTACTTAGTTAAGTCATTATTATTTTATTACACAATGTGTCCTCTCATTCAAATGTTAGTATTGCTCCACGTAGAACAGGTATGTCCTAAATTGCCCTCTAACAAAAACTGATTCATTTGGTCAGTAAACTTTGAAAGCTACAAATTATCACTAGAAGGCATCCAGCTTCATAGCTAAGAGGTGGAAATACTATACTAGGTCTGGGAGCTGTGGAGAGGGACCAGACCCAGTTGTTACCCTCAAGCTTCCTACAGTCTACAACTCAAAAGAAGCCATTTAGATACACATTAAGGTGGCTGAGGGTGTGTAACTCAGTAGTAGAGCTCTTGCCTGGCACATGTGAGATCCTCATTTTAGTCCCCAGCACTGCAGAAATAAAAAAACAAACAAATAAAACTAGACACACCTCACGAAGGTACACATGCTCTGAAAACAAATTCCTTGGTTTAAATCTTGGCTCTGCCATTTACTGGAAGACCTTGTGTGAGTCCTTTAATTTCTTTAAGCCTCCCTCTAATTCATTGTAAAATGAGAGGATAAATGCCTCATGTTATTATTTGGAGACTTAGATATATTAATAATTTGCAGTCCTAATAACAGAACCTGACACATACTAAGTACTCTATAATGGTATCCCATAAATCGGTAAAATCCAATAAAAGCTATCAATAGTAACTGTCAGAAAAACAATATTTTTCTCTTGCACCTTGGCATCAAGAGCCTCATAGCCACAAAACTATGAAAGCTAAATAAGCATTTTCTCTCTGAGAGCATTAGGCCATTTTTTTGTTGAAAGTGGGCAGTGGAGGAGTATAAAGTTTTCCTTTTCTGGTTCTTTTTGAGAAATAACTATGAAATCTCTAAGATACATCCAAAAAACATGGCTTTTGTAAAAGGCAGTCATAATCCCCAGCCTTAATGAACCTGAATGTTACTGACATGTGGACTCAATAGGCCCTTCTAAATAAAAGAAAAGCATATCAAATGTTAGTCAAGAGCCATGCCCCAAAGTAACAACCAAATTGCATGTTTTAAGTGGCAGGCCATGCTATCCAGAATAAATGCCGAATTTTGGATTAAAGGAATGCCTTGGAGTATAGTTACCATTTTTGCTAATCCCCCTGTGTGGCATCATCTACTACTTGGCCTTTGGTCTTCCAAAGTAAATCTTCTTCAGTTAATAAGTTTTGAGGGACTCAAAGGAAGTAATTGATTTTGATAGTTACCAGGGAATAGAATTTGAATGAACTTGAATTTCTATTCAAAATGAATAAAGCCCTAGAACAAAGTATGACTTGGTCTACTGTTGAATTTGCTTACGGGTGAAAGATTTGTCCCTGGGAGTGTAGAGAGACCACTGGGAACTTATATAGGAATACCCAGCAATGTGTAGTGTATCAACATGTGATAGCAAGAGCCACCACTAGATCAAGGAACCATGGACATTTGCCAGAAATTCCAAAGCATTTTAAATTACAGTACCATATACCATTGTTTGGCTCTTTCTTCCCTATGGTAGTTGGCACATCTTTGGTTCTTTTATAACCTACATTGCTTCTTACAAAAAAGCCCTTGAAGATTCCAAAAGAGAGGCAGCCATTTGGTTTACTCACTGGGGAGTCACACAGTCAGAAGGTAGAACTAATCCTTGGCATTCTGCATCGACCATCCTGAGCATGGTCAGGTTGGTGAGGGTGGAGCCCCAAGTCCTGGAATGCTGTCATTATTGACCCCTTCTTCTGAGGGGCCTTGCAGGACTCTTCTTTCTTTTGGTTTTGTGACATTTTTTTTTGGTTTGATTTGGTACTGGGAATTGAACTGAGGGTTCCTCCACCACTGAGCCATATCCCCAGTCCTTTTTTTTTTTTTTTTTTTTTTTTTTTTTTTTTTTTTTTTTTTTGAGATAGGGCCTCGCTAAGTTGCTGAGACTGGCTTTGAATTTGAGATCCTTCTTCTTCAGCTTCCTGAGGTCACTGGGATTACAGGCATACACCACTGCACCTGACTTCTTGACTGTTTTAAAATCCTTATCTTTAATGAAATGGAGAAAATTATGTGCATGTATGAATATGTCACAGTGAATTCTACTGTTAGGCATAATTAGAATACACCAATAAAAACTAAAAATTTATAACTCTTCTCTTGGGCCAGGAGGCTGAGGCATGGTGAGGATGACAAGTTTGAGGCCTTAGCAACTTAGCGAGACCCTGTCTCCAAATTAAAAAAATAAAAAGGTCTGGGAATGTGGCTTAGTGGTTAAGCACCCCTGGATCCATTTCCCAGTGCTAGGGAGAAGGGCATTCCCTATATATTCAGACTTCATTCCACACATGGGATTTAATTCTCAGGTTCTGAATTCCCTTCATGCATGGTGGTCTGATTTGTGATTGTGAGACACAAGATCAATTTTCTCTAACATTGGTATTTTATATGTCCTTTCTCATCTGAGTTTTCTTATAACTTCATCTCTCTTTTCAGTTATGATATTATTTGGTGTTCCCATAGCATTTTATAGCCAAGTTCCTTTTAATCATTTTTAGTAGTTGCACAACAAATTATGAGCAAAGCATGAGTCAGTACAAAACCAAAGAATGAAATGGAGCCGGGTGGAGTAGCATTTGTGTGTAATCCCAGTGGCTCAGGAGGCTGAGGCAGGAGGATCATGAGTCTCAGCAACTTAGTGAAGCCCTTTCTCTAAATAAAAAATAAAAAGGACTGGGGATGTAGCTCAGTGGCTAAGTGCCCCGGGTTTTATCACCATTACCTGCCGCTCAATGAATGAAATAGAAAAATTCCACCAAACCTAGGTTCATAATCTTCCTTTAAGAAAATTCTACTGTATCATTTCATTTGGTCTCTGATTTTCAAACTTAAGCCATCATTAGCCTGTTTTAGTGGGGGATAGTGCAATATGTAATGCACATATGATTTAACTTGTAACTAAACTATAAATACACTGTGTTATTCTCTACAGTTGCATACCTCTGACTCCCCATGCCAAAAAAAGAAGAGGAATGGGAAAAGGGCTTGTTTGAAAACAAAATGTTTCTCAAATATGACTAACTTGAATTTAAAATTTTTGCTCATTTCCCAAATACCCATGCTACTTTGTGTTTTGTAAAACAGGTTTCATATCTCAATGCAGAAATTCTTACTTGCCTTGCTACCTAACACAAATACCTTGCAGAATAATCGTTGGCACAGAGTAGTGCTCTGTAACTATTTGTTGGCACTTAGATTTTTACATTTCTTCTTATCAGGGCATTGTCTGCTCTTAAGCATAACAGTCAACAATGCCAAGTGCTATTGTGTGATTTTTCATAGTCATCTATATAACTCTTCACCTCTCTTAAGATTCAGCCATTTAACAGATTCACCAATGTGGAACATAGCTAAAATAGGAAAATAACCAATGCCTAAGAATAGAGTTTCCTATCTTCTGTTTAAGAAGGCAGGGAAATGTGATACATCTGGGAAATCTTTTTGTCACAAAAGTTTGATAAGATGCAGTACTGGAATCAAATGTAGCAGGGTGACTGTCAGCAAGTCTTTGGCTTCAGTTTTCTTATCTCTTAAATGTGAGCATAGCTTACAGTGATCTTTAAGGCCCCTTCCTACGATCCCATGATTCTCTGGCTACCTCCCTTCTTGAGGCCTGTTTGCTCATCTGTAAAATGAGAGGTGGACAAATATCAAAGTCCTAACAATCTGTGACTTTAAAGCATAAACTTTTAGCTATCCAGAAAATCTGGTTATCCAGAGGGTCATTCCTCGAGGGTATTGGTTAGCCAAGATTTTACTGTACATTAATACATAGTTAAAAGGACTAATTTAATTCCTAGGAGAACATTTGGGACTGATTAAAACTGTGGAAAAGTTCTAATTCTTTATAGGGAATGTTGACTTTAGTGTATACAATTACCATCTTGTTGTTTTGTTTTTCCATCTTTTAGGCTAGAGTTCTGTTTGGGATGAGGGTGTGTGTGTGTGTGTGTGTGTGTGCGCGCGCGCGCGTGCATGTATATACCACATAGGAACCTGACAATGTTAAGTTTTTCTCCTGACAGTACTAATCCCCTGTTCCTGTTCCTAAGGGCACTGTTGATAAGAAGTATTCACAATAACACAGCAGAGCAGGTGAAGTACATTGCCAGCTACCCTGCATCCCAGCATCTGTTTCCTGAAGCAGTATCTGCTTCTGAAAGTCTGTTTGTAGAACTGGTTGATATGGATAGGGAAGAATGCAGTAACCTTTGATAGACACTCCAAAAGAGGAGAGAGGGACAGAAAGGATAAGACAGGAACTTTCAGTCAGCTGCCAACCAGGGATACCTAGCCATGATCCTTTCTAAGCATTGATGGACACAAGGGGCAGAATTAAATGAAATCTTCTATGCCCAAGACAATTTCACCTTATACAACAAGAAAGTTGGAACCAAGTCCCTTTTCTCTGCAGAGAGTGGCTAGGCTAGTCTGACTTCAGTACTGTTTTCATCCAGGATGCTTCCCTCCCTCACAAACTTTGAGTAGCCCTGTGTGGTGCCATACTGTGTCTTAGTTTCTGCCTGGTGTTCAGGCCCCTCTAAATTCAGGCCACATATACTATGCATTCAACATAATTTCCCCAAATTTCTCAACTCTGTTCTGAAATTTCATGATATGACCGGTATACTCTCTAATGGCTTTTGTTTATTTCATTGTCTCTACCTGAAAGATCTCCTTCTGTACCTAAATCCAATCCCTTTTTCAAAATTTAACAGAAGCCTCTCCTCATCTGTCAGCTGTTCCCTAAGCACCTTGTGCTCTACTGCTCCCAACCCTGGAAGGCCTTCACATGCTCTCAAGTTTAAAGTTATTCATATTCTGCCTCGTAGAATACATTACTCGTCTTCTGTGCAGCTTTTGGCATAAAACGGTACACCCATTGTACCCTTCTCAATCCATCTTGTTTCAGGGGTTAAGGTTTAAAAGGTGGTCTTAGAGTCAATGTGTTTATAAAGAACATGTGCCTGTGTTTCAATCTGGTGAAGACCACTAATTGTAGTGGCCATAGCAGGTCACCTCCATGACTGTGTCTCATAGCTGATTCTGGAAGGTTATTTATAAAAGAACTTTGAAGTAATTGAGCTATTGAAAATGAGTATGGAGAGTGTGTGTATATGAGAGATTGGGAAACAGGAAGGTGGAGATTAGGGGAGGAATGGTCATTTATAGAGTGGGAGATAACATGCAGCTTGGTTGTTGACGGTCCTGTGATGTTCATTCCCACCTCCATCTTCCTCTTTTCAACACAGATATTCCATTTATCTGACCTCAATTTCATTTATTTCATTGGAGGCAGGCCAGGCCTGCTAACTGTGATCAGTTTTAACTTATCCATAAATGAAATTCATGGCCAAGCTTTCAATGTCACTTTAGTAGATTTGCAATTTCTTTGACTATTTTAACCCCTCCTCTACTAATTTTCTTTTTGTACCTTAGGTAAACCCCACAGCCCAGTGTACCCACGCCCTGTTGAAGATGATCTACTGCTCCCATTGCCAGGGTCTCGTGACTGTGAAGCCATGTTACAACTACTGTTCAAACATCATGAGAGGCTGTTTGGCTAACCAAGGGGATCTTGATATCGAGTGGAACAATTTCATAGGTGAGCAAGCGATTAGCGTATTTGTGTTGTTGGAAATGGCTCCACTTCTGGCCACAAAGAATGCTGTAATTGCCAGCTGTGAAATTTCTGTTCATTTTAGTATTAGCTATTTAAGGGTTTGCCAGAGCACTGACCATGCTGACCATTCTTCAAATAAAAGTTCCCTTGAGCTAATGGTGGCATATCTCATTGCATTCGATATAGTGACTACCAATTTTTAATAATGAGAAAGTGCTTTTTTGATATTTTCTGTCTAAAGGTCAGTTTTAGTTGTATATCATAGGTTTGTATCCATGTAAATGCTGGCGTACAGCCCTCTCAGAGCTATGAAAGTGTCTTTTCAAATGGTCTGTCACACTGCAACCAGGTCTCCTACACTTTTCCCAATACCCATTTGTTCTTTGGATCAAGAGAAATATAATTATGAAAATGTAAGGGTTTTGTTTCTATAGCGAATTTAGCAATAATAGACTGCTCTGGTGACTATGGAAGCACCTTTGCCTGACAATTTAAGGAATGAGTGCTCCTTCATAGGCCTTCCACTTGGGAAACCATTATTAGAACCCGGACCACACCCAACCATGGTCAGTTTCTGAGATGGCTAATTATGATTTTGTGGGAAAGACAAAATAAGCATAATTTAAATAGCCATACATCAACTACCTTGATACCTACTTATTGCATATTAGCCCTAAAACATCAGTGACAGTGCTGAAACTCCTAATGCTGCATGTTAGTGGGACCTTTCACACATACTAACACCTCACAAAAACAAACTCATTTTTCCACTCCCAAGTCACATTTGCATAATTGCAGAATTTGAATGTCTTATAGGCACCTATTTTTCAGTTATTTGTCCTCATGGGAACATGTGCGCAGTTTACTGCCTTTTTTTTTTTTTTTTTTTTTTTTTTTGGTGGGGAGGGTTGTGGTTGGGGAATGCTTTTTAGTCTGTGTGAGAGCTAATTACCATATTAACTCTGTTTGAAAGTGCATCAATAAATTGGCTCCAACAGATTCTTGAGAACACTGACACAGGAAAAAAAAAAAGATGTGAATATTAAGCACTTCAGCACAATTGTAGCCTAAATAGCTCAAAGCTGGAAGACCTGAAAAAAAAAATCTTCTACACACAGAAAAGCAGAATCCCATGAAAGGGAAAGCATAAGACCAGCAAATACACACAGGAACAAATGGCACATCATGAAGCTACAGGATAAATTGTTGCTTCCAAATATTTTTCATGAAAATAATAGCTCATGGCATTTCCAGATGTAAAGTTGATGCCCCCCACCAACACCACCCATCCCACCCTTATCCCCACACCAAAATGTCAGGTTTTCAGTTCACTTTTGCTAAGTTGGGTTTATAGAGAAAGATGGTAAGCCTTTCCACATTCCCTATAATCAAATGTTTCTCTGGGCCAAAGAATAGAATTCACCATACAGTACAAACTGCTATATGTCAATAGCAACCCAGCTTTGCTAATTTCCTACATATACATCTGATATGGAGAACAGAAGGGAATTTCCCTCATACTGTTCCGTTATTCTGACATGTCCAGCCACAGTCGTCACAAAAGTCCTCATGTCCTTGTATTAAATACAAATTCTTCTGTGTATTTTTCCCAAGAGTTCACAAATCCATATCAAATCAGAACCATACTCTGGCTTTGTAATTAATGTTTACAGCCAGTTACTCTTAAACAAGAAGGCCTTAGTTGCTGATGTTGTTCTAGTAGTGTATTTTAAAAATCCCATGTGTTATCTTGAAGAAGTACAATTAAACCCAAGTGGAAAATGATGGGATTTCTGAATTGATTTTTCCCCAGTCATTTTCAGTGATACCTTTTGGAGGAATGAGGTATGTAATTGTATCTAAACTTCATTTTTAGTGCGTACACTAGTCTTTATTTCTAATAAGCTGATATAAAAGGCCAGGAGTAATAGCCATTGTTAATCTCTAGTGCTTTTTCATGAATTTTCCACAAGGGTTTAATTAATCTGCTCTGGGTTGTAGAATTCAGTCCCAATTTACATGCCTCTGCTGTAAATTCTCTTTTTTCCTTGTCGTCTTCTTCTCCCCTCTCTGCAAGGAAGTTTTCTTTCCCCTTTAAATGACTGCAGTTAATGAATGGTCAAGGGCCTTTTTTTTTTTTTTTTTTTTGCCCCTTCTTTAAATCAGATCTTGGAGTTAAGTCGGGAAACTGCCTTTTGTTCTTCCAGTCAGGTCGGGAGGCTGAAGATGTGGGTTTCTGATTATTGGCAGCACAATACAAAAGGAATTGCTTTCCCTAGTGAGAAGGGGATGCTTTGTTGCACGGCAGAGAGTGGGGGTGGTGGCAGCAACTCAATGCCAGTATCCTGAGCACTGCAACTCTGCAGTTGGACTAGACCCATTAAAAGACTAAGGGAGGATTTTCCAAGGCTGCCTTCTTGCTGCCATGCCCGCTCTGTCCTCCCAATTGCATCTGCATATTGTCATCAATGGTGACCCTTTAGTAAACGTGAACATCTTGTTCATCTTTATCAGGATTGATCCAAATAGTTGAAACACCTTGGAACTCACCTGAAACCTTCAGTTTGAAAAATAAACCAAATTCCTGCCCCCTCACTCATAAGACTCACCCCAAAAAAAATCATTTCTAGAGAATCACAAATTATTCTTAGGTGCAACTTGTTCTCCATCAGGTGCTGAAGCTGTGTTACATTCATTTGACTCAGAGCCAACCCTATTAATGTCACATGTTGCTGCCAGTGGGTATTTAGTATTGGGGTTGCTGGCAGGGACACCAGCCAGTTCCTGGCAGGAGGCAGGAGCCAGTCAGAGATCCCACAAATAAGAGACCTGTAGTTTATATCAACCAGAAGAAAACCAAAACACCAAGCTAACCATCTTTGAATTTCTCTTGGGGCTTCTTATAAGGGCTGGTTGCTGTTACGGAAGAGCCGATTGATAGCCAATCGTGACTTCCCGCAGGGGTTAGCAGCAGCTTTGGCTCCCAGGCTGTGGGGTGCAGGCAGAATGCATCCTCAGTCGCATTCTTCAGCTGCGCAACACACAACGCCATGGCACCGGCCCCGACAAAGGCCCAGCTTCACTTTCCATTCCCAGGCCCTTGTGTATGGCCGGCAGGCTCAGAGTTTACAAAGACACCAAACAGCCAGAAGAATTGGGGTTTATGTTTCCTTTCAGTCTTTCACAAACACATTAGTGATCTGGCCTTTTCTTGCCACTAGGGGAACAAGTAGTTACCAAATGCACTGTTTTTTTCTTGTTTAAACCTCTGCATTTTGGATGTTTATTATCTGTCTATTCATAATATTTTTATTTGGAGCCAGCGATTTCTTCTTGGCTTACGAAAGAATGTGCTTTCTGTACGTGGCAGCCCTGATGTTTGACAATGATGAACACATTTAAGTTGTGCTCCACTTGTTTACAAAAGTCTCCTTTTGCTCATACATCAAAAGCATTTTTCTCTCTTCTAGCACAATGGTATATTCATGCTGTCAGCCTTTACTTCAAGGTTAGAAGCGTCACTTTATTGGCGCTTCCCACAATGCCATCTGAAACTTCATTTGTTATTACTTTTTAAAAAATGCATTTCATGGAAATCTATTTGTTGTTTCTGACATCAGAATTGTAGTTCAGAGAAATGAACTCACACTTTAAAATGCTGTGTAGCATTTGATCTAGGTGGAGGGTAAAAGGTTGATGACCAAATTCAGTTTCATCCATGTGCTGAGCTTAAACTCCTTTCCATTAGAAATCTCAAGTAGAAGCTCAGCTGGGGGCTGCAGTTGAGAAGGAAACACAATCTTCTGGAAAGTAGCCCTTCATTCTATTAGTTGACCTTGGACTACCTGAAGACAGGGGATCATGGGGGTCTACACTGTTTTTCTTGCCATGCATTAAGCACTAGAGTGTCAAAGAGGAAAATGTAGTAAAAGTTCACTGCTTGTCATTAATAAAATGTCCTTTTTCTCTTTTGGGGGTTTCATTTCCACGTTCTTCTAATTTTTCACAAACAGGTATCAGGCAATAATACTAACCCTCCTAATCCCAGCAATCGTGAATGGTAAGGAAACAAGTACAGTATAATTTGGTTAAGGGATTTGAATATTTACCAGAACATGCTAGGCTCCTCCAAAGCCTAAAAGTGACTTGCAGGTAATTGGAGGTATACATTATGAGCACACAATCTTTATGTACTCTCTTACGTTGTCTTTTCACTTGAATAAAAAAGAGGTAAATGTTTTACTTTAAAATAAATTGAGGCTTTTATATTTCAAATGGGAAGTTTATCTTAACATCAAAATTGCTTTATTTGAAGTTTCATTATTTGGAAACTTACTAAAATGCCTAGAACACTTTCATTTGTATTTTTTGACTATGCACTTGAGGATCTGAAAGTTTTTATTTAAAAAAAATAAAAGCAAATAATTGGTATGCCACAATTTTAACTGATTTGTATTTTCAATATTTGTAAATGGAACCTGAAATGAAAAGATCCTAGGAAAGTTTCTGGGAGAACTGACATGTTATTCTCCCTCAAGCCTTAGGTTTGTCAGCTGGGTGCTAGCTCAGAGCCTTATAGTGATAGCTGTTGACACATGAAGGAATAAATAATCAATATAAAGGAAGGTTCCTGATTGGGTTACCTTGCTATAGAACAAAGCATTCATCGGTCCATTTCACACTTTAAGGAGCTACTGATACTTGATGACTCAATACAGTTTGGTGTAATGGAAATAGATAGAAAAGCAAGAATTTATTATGATGAGTGCCTTCTCCCACCAACCCCATGCAAGAAACAAAGGCAAGAAAATTATTAGATGTATCACCTAAGGCTGAACTAATGATTTACTTTTTATCCTGTGCTATTCCCCAAATCTCTTATTAGATGCCATGCTAATGGTTGCAGAGAGGCTGGAGGGTCCTTTCAACATTGAGTCGGTCATGGATCCCATTGATGTGAAGATTTCTGATGCTATAATGAACATGCAGGAGAATAGTGTGCAGGTGTCTCAGAAGGTAATGAAGGCAGGATACTGAGGAGGAGAGCTGGAAGTCCCCCTGTACTCGCCATATGACTTCCCTAATATGACCACGCTTATTCCAATGCAGGTTTTCCAGGGATGTGGACCCCCCAAGCCACTCCCAGCTGGACGAATTTCTCGTTCCATCTCTGAAAGTGCCTTCAGTGCTCGCTTCAGACCATATCATCCTGAGGAACGCCCAACCACAGCAGCTGGCACTAGTTTGGACCGACTGGTGAGTGCTTTGCAGGGATGGACATGTTTAATGACAAAGAACTGAAAACATTTGCTCAATGAATTTTTAGTTGGAAGGCTTACAAACGTTTTTTTCAGGTATAACTTTTCAAGAAAATTGTATGAAGATGGCATTTTCTAGCTCAGAAAGTTCCTATATAGTCAATAAAATAGGATGCAGTAAGTCTCATCTCAAAACTTCCCTTCAGTTTGGCTGTATTTATTTACTGAGCGTCTACTATGTGCCTATCACTAGGCTACACACAGGGAGGCTCAGAGGAATAAGTCCTTTTCTCAAGAAGCCCCAACAAAGGGGAAGAGGCAGATGGACCAGGCTTTCTAACATAAGGTGATATATGGTAAATGCTATGATAGGAAAAGAGTAGTAGAATATAGGCAGATTGCTTTATCACAGCAATGTGCTATAAAAATATAAGAAAGTGTTAACATAGTTGAAGGAGGGAACACACGGGCCTGGGGAGATATTAGTGGGTGGAGAGGAAGAGCATTAATGGCAAGTTTCCCCAGAATGGATAATACGTAAACTTGATCATGACTGTACAATCCGTGGGTGAAGAGATTGTGTATTATCATTGTATCTACAGGGCACAGGGCATGGTGGGCCTGTAGTTAGGAGGTAGAGTGGGCAGTGGCTGTAGGCAACTCTTTGAGTTTACATTTCAAATATTCATTCCTTTGTGTGATTCTGTACTTCAGGCTACAAATTTGATCTGCATATTTTTCTTCTGACTACAGTTGAAGTTGAAGTGCATAGCACTCTGGAGATAGTTAGGAAAATCAGAAGGCACATCCGTAGGGAGATTTGTGCGGTTTTACAGAAGTCTTTTTTAAATGTTCCTAATTAGGTTACTGATGTCAAGGAGAAACTGAAGCAGGCCAAGAAGTTCTGGTCCTCCCTCCCTAGCAATGTTTGCAATGATGAGAGGATGGCTGCAGGAAACGGAAATGAAGATGACTGCTGGAATGGGAAAGACAAAAGCAGGTGAGCCACCACTGAGTACTCCTCTTCCTAGGAGGCTAGGTGATCTTCAGAAAAGGGTCTCCCAGTTTATAGTGGAGGCATCAGGAAGCAGTTCACAGTAGGAAGCAATAACATGAAAGGTTTCTAGATGTTCTTAGAAATGGGCTTTGCAGGGGCTGGGGATGTGGCTCAGTAGTAGAGCGTTCGTCTAGCACATGCAAGACCCTGGGTTTGATCCTCTGTACCACATTAAAAAAAAGGTATTGTGTCCAACTACAACTAAAAAATAAAATATTAAAAAAAACAAATGGGCTTTGCAGTAGAAGTGTTGGAAAGGTGATCAGCTACTTACAAAGACTACTGGGTCAAAAGTTTGACAGTGGTTATATTCTAGCTTTAGGCTGTTCCAATTAGTCTTGTTATTTAAACAAAAAACAAAAAAACAACAACAACAACAAAAAAACAAACCATGCAATCCTCAATGGCCTGGTCTCATAAAGTTCCAATTCTCAAAAGGTCTCCTCCTCTTTGCGATGGCCTGTGTACCCTTTCCCCCACTCCACCACACACCCACACACTCTGTAACTTAGATAAGTACCCATTCTGAAGGCACTTTACTCTGACCCACCAACCTCCACGAAGAAGACAACTTTGAAAAAGGCCATGGTCAAATTAGAAAAAGAAGATACACACACAAGATAAGGAAAAATTAAAGTTCATTATGAAGAACTTCCACTTAATCATACTCTGTGTAGATACTAGTATCTGGCAGAAATCTTGGCCGATCTCTTATCTTTTGCTTTACTGATCATCTTAATGGGGTCATTTCTCATTTCAGGTACCTGTTTGCAGTGACAGGAAATGGATTAGCCAACCAGGGCAATAACCCCGAGGTCCAGGTTAACACCAGCAAACAAGACACCCTGATTCTTCGTCAAATTATGGCTCTTCGGGTTATGACTAGTAAAATGAAGAATGCTTACAATGGGAATGATGTGGACTTCTTTGATATCAGTAAGCCTTTGCAGTTTGAAAACATGAGTTGTTCTCACATGCCTTGTGATGAGAATAAGTGGAATGAAATCTCTTATTTATTTACTTTTTTATACACAGGTGATGAAAATAGTGGAGAAGGAAGCGGAAGTGGATGTGAATATCAGCAGTGCCCTTCGGAGTTTGAGTACAATGCCACTGACCATGCTGGGAAGAGTGGCAGTGATAAAGCCGACAGTGCTGGTGCCCGTGCAGGGCCACAGCCCTACCTCCTCATCATCTTCTGTGTCTTGTTCCTGTTTATGCAGAGAGAGTGGAGATAATTCTCCAACTCTCAAAAAAAAAAAAAAAAAAAGTGTTCCTCATCAGAAAGTTAACCAAGGCACCAATTATCACTTTTATACCATCCTAGTGACTTTGCTTTATAAATGAATGGACAACAATGTACAGTTTTTACTATGTGGCCACTGGTTTAAAAAAATGCTGACTTTGTTTTCTCATTCAGTTTTGGGGGCAGAAGGGACTTGTACGTTAAGCTGGTCCCTGCTCCTCCAAAATCATGTTAAACGTGGCTAACAGTGTAGGTACAGAACTGTAGTTAGTTGTGCATTTCTGATTTATCGCTCTATTGTTTGTTTGTTTGGTTTTTTTCCTCATTTTGTTTGTGGGTTTTTTTTTTCCAATTACAATCTCACCTTGTTTCTTACAAGAAAACCAGGGTCATTTCTTGGCATGTAACATGTACGTATTTCTGAAATATTAAATAGCTGTACAGAAGCAGGTTTTATTTATCATGTTATCTTATTAAAAGAAAAAGCCCAACAAGCAGTAAAATTTCCATTTATCCCTGTTATTTTAGCTGCCTTATTTGGAGAGAAGCAGAGGTGATTTGAGGATTTTTGTTATTATTAAGTTAGGACAGAATGTGAAGGCACAAGTGGGTGTCTGGGCCACTTGTCAGATTGTATTCAAGCATCTGTACAAGAAGAAGGTTATACTTCATTTATAGCTGGTGATTGGAAGAGACTGCAGACTATCCATTTTGGTTGAGTTGATTTGCCTAAGTTAAGACCACATGTCACTCTGTTTCATGAATCTTATGCGTAGAGTGTAGCCTATCTAAAAAAGATTCTTGCTGTAGTCTCCCTTGAAAGATAAAAGGCATTCATGGAGTCACAGTTATCACATGTTCACACTTGGGTTTGTGGGGGAGTCTATTTTTCTTTCAATCAGGCAAGTTAGCAAACCACCCTGTACAAGTTTTCATGTCCACACTGACCTTCTTTAATTTTTTATCCCAGGGGCAGCAGTAAGTGACCCACATTCTCATTTGGTGCCCCCTTGTCAGAATGATCCAAGTTTCAAACCCAGCTATATAAGGAAGTTTTCTGGGAGCTAGCTAGAATTGGGGTACAGCCTGGGCTCAGGGAATACCTGTCAACACTCGAGCAAAGATTTTTTGTCTGTGCATGTGTATTTGCATTTATTTTTGGATTCCATTTTTTAAGTAAGGGTGTCTGATTTGAGCCTTTTTTCTTGCCCAGCCCCCTCTGATCAGTAAAGCAAGGACTTGCCATGGTTTGCAGCTATTTGCTCACCATACCATCTAAGGAGCCCCCTCAAGGGGGGGTGTCCAGATTTTTTTCATGTTTTTTGGGGGAGGCGGGGAGGGATGGGAGTAGGTAGAGCTAAGAAGACCATATCTTAGGTGTGACTCTTAGCCATGTGGGTGAACTGGCAAAGGCCATATCTGTCGTCCCAGGCCAAAGACTGACAACTGCCTTGCCCCCTTAGGACCCCTTTCCTTGTGTTTTTACCAAATGACAGCTCATAAAACTATGAGAATGTAACAAATCACTTTAAAAGGGGTGCCCTTTCAGAAAGACTGAAATTCTGCAAGTCTCTTCCTGCTCTACACAGCCATTAAGATCCCAGGTGATTCTACAGAACCGAAAACCCACAGAGAAGTCATTTGTGTTATTGTTCAATCTTCAGTTGTAAGAGTAATTCTCTATTTTTATATTGAAACATAATTACTTGATAGCTCAGGGTCTACATTTCATTCAACTTTTTACACCAAATTCTGCAGAATGGTCAATAAAATATTGGGGGCTGTTGTAAACAGAGGCTTAATTTTATTAGAAGTAGCCAGTTATTTATTAAAGCATGATGTTAATAAAATAGGCATATTCTGGCTGGTGTGTATAAGTGTTTTTTTTTTTTAACAAATCACAGAGGACATAAAATTGAAAAGGCACTCCATTTATGTATGAGGAAAAATAGATTGTAAATAACTAAGCTGCCTTGAGAGAACTTGGAAAATGTGCTGATACTTAGTAACTACCTCAGTTGTGAGGAATTTCCTTTTTAGCTTAGACTGCTATTACTTTTACTTGATAGAAATGAATCTGGTCTCCAAAATATGGCTCAAAGAGTTATCCCCATAGACCTTGTTAGATTGTTTTTAATTTAAAACCTTGAACTCTGTCCAGCTGTTTTCTTTCAGTCAAGTTCTCTAAACCAATAACATTTTCCGAATTAAATATTCTTGAAGGTTCTTTTGGACTCTTACTGATTTGTTTTCTTTCTGTGCATTTTCCCCTGTTATCCTTTTATTATTTAAATTGTCTCTTGCTTTTGAACTTGAACTATGAAATAAACAAATCATAGATTTTTCCATTCAGGTCTGACTGGATAACTCTTGGCTTCTAACCAGCTGGCAGGCATACCCTCACACCCCCCCCCCAAAAAAAAAAAAAAGAATAAAGGCAAGTTGAATGTTTTAAAGCCTTAAGAGTTTGGAGTATGAGGTAGAATAAAAGCCTTGTTAGGAGAGGACCTAACTTCCAAAGTTAATAGCATGCGAATGGGTTGTGTTTTACAAAGTAATTTATAAATTATTTTTCTTTCAAACACTTCACCCACTCTGTACCTTCAGAAAAAGCATTTTATGACTCTTAGATTTATGTTTTATTTTAAAAATAGTAATTAACACCTTTTTTTGTGGTATTGGGGATGGAACCCAGAGCCTGTGCACGCTAGGCGAATGCTCTACCACTGAGCTATAGCCCTAGCCCTAACACCTATTATTTTTTAATAAAAGAAAAAGAACTGCAAGTATTTGATTGGCACTTTTAAACTTTAGAGTGTTAGAAACCTAACAACAGTTTACATGACTAAAAATTGTCATTTGTGATCACAGAAGCAAAATTAAAATAGGTGTATAACACTGCTACTCAAAATTGTACTTCCTCTTTTGTGTTAGCAGAATATGTCTACTTATATAACTATTAAAGAGTAATAATAACAGCAGTATCAGCTAGAGGTGGTTTTGTGTGTGTGTGTGTGTAATCTCACTATTAAGCAAATATGAAAATACAACTTCCTACCTTTTTCAAAATGAGACAAACTCCAACTTCAAATTTAGTGGAGAAAATGTAAATCTGTTTTCCATGATATACTTTAGGAACACAGGTTTTTCTATATTTAAACTTCAAATTCTTCTAAAAGTCATTTTGAAGAAAATCCTTTGAAAAATATCTGAAAGATAACATGGCAATAGGATTCAAGTCCATCGCTGAGACAAAGGGCATAAAATATTTACTTGTCTACTTGTTTTTTAGTTAAGTAATATATTGATAGGGTTTTAAAGCCAAAACACATGTAGCCACTGGCCCAGTTTCCCCACATTCCAAATCAGTGTTTTAATTGCCTGTGTATGTCATCTCTCAAAGTTTCTTTATGCATTTGCAAACAAATCTCAATATTGATTTTTCTTCTTTTTTTATACAAAAGGTAGTCTTTTATGCACTGTAATGTCCTATTTCTTTGGGTTACTTAAAAAGGAATATTGGAAGTAGGAACCCCTAAAGATACAGATATATAGTTCAGAATGTAGAATTTAGTTTAGGATTCTATTCTAAAGCTTACCTGCTTGAAGGATCACAGTTTGATTTTTTACTGTATGCTAGCCCAGATTAATCCAGGTAGTTTTTCAAGAAACATTGACCAGAATAAGGAGAAGTTTGGAATTATGGTGCCATAATCCCAGACTGCAAGTTGAAAAGCCCTCCATTTTTGTTAGTTCAGTCTTTGTTATTCATTTTCCTATTGTTCCTGGGGAAGAAGACATTGACCAAAACCATTGGGAAGATCCTCTTAAATCAGCACATTAGTATCACTAGGAATACTTGGAAATGGATTAGAGGAGCTGTTCTGACTAGGAGTGTATGGCATATTCTTTTAACCCAAAGTACTATTTATGTGTGTGTGTGTGTGTGTGGTTCTGGGGATTGAATCCAGTGGCACTCCACCACTGAGCTACATCCCCAACCCTTTTTGGTTTTTTGAGACAGTCTTAATTAGTTGCGAAGCTGGTCTTGAACTTGTGATCCTTTTGCCTCAGCCTCCCAAGTGCACCACCACCCCTGGCAAGCATCAAGTACCCTTCATGCTTTCTGTATCCTGGAGGCCTCAAAGCAGCGTCAGCCACCACACAAAATGGAGATGAGACTATTAGGAAGCTGTGTAACTAGATCTTGGTGACTGTGAATTTTCTGAGCAGTGGGAAGGAGTTATCAGAATATGCAAGTAATTTTTCCAAGTTCAGTTTTTAGCTGGCTGCAGTGGTGCATGCCTATATTCCCAGTGGCTTGGGAAGCTGATGGAAGAGGATCACAAGTTTGAGACCAGCCTAAGCAACTTAGTGAGACCCTGTCTCAAAAAATAAAAGGCTGGGGAAATGATGAAGTGCATCTGGGTTCAGTCCCTAGTATTAAAAAAAAAAAAAAAAAAAAAAAAACAAGTTTGGTTTTCAGGTTTGAATTTGAAGGATCAGTATTTGAAGAGACTTCTGTGTTCACCACTAATCCATGAAATCTGTACAAGTCCATTTCTTAGCATGGGGAACTACCTGTGCCATTAAATGCACATTTCACTGTACTATTGGCATTTTGTTTTTTGAGATGCAGGTCTCTATGTTGCCCAGGGTAGCCTTGAATCCTGGTCTCAAGTTATCCTCTTTCCTCAGCCTCCCAAAATAGCAGGGACTGTAGGTGGGTACCACTGCACCTGGCTTCTTTTGACATTTTTAACTGGTAGAAATTTTGAAAATAAGAAAAAAAGCACAGGGTGGTTGGAAAGAAAGAGATCTTCATGCATCAATCCTACCAAGTAAAATCTGATAAAAAGATAACTAGTATGGTTCCAGAGTAAAGATAAAGGCACATGTGTGATCATCCAAGAGGGTCCATATTATTCTGAATCCTTGCTTTTTTGCATGTTAGTGTTAAAAGGCATCTATGGATACACAGGCACCTTCAGTAATACATGTATTTATTTATTGTGTATTTTCCAACACTTAATCCCAGGTAGGCCTTACCCTGTCACTTATGGGCTGCCTTTCCCTAGCTGTCAATGGTGTATGCTTAGGGAATGTAGACTAATTTTAATAGTAGCCTAAGGGAAACATAATTAGGAAGGTAAGTCTGCCAGGAAAAAAATACATATAAAATGCATTCCATAGTCCAAATAGAATTTCTTAGACTTACCACTGCTTAGGATTTGCTGACTATAACCTACTGTTGATGGTGACTCGCGGTACAGGGCATTTTGGTGCCAGGTTGTCCACAAAGACATAATCATGGTCAGTGGCTGATTTTCACAACCTTCTTTCAGTGCATTTGTGTTTAAAAGCCTTTTGTGCCATTGTTCTTACCTCTTTTAAAATGGAATGAAAATGGTTTTTACTCTGCTGTTTCCATGCTGAATACTTTGCAACAAACTCTGGTAGCAGAAATAAACAAGTCATTTAGACACATTTTATTGTGAAAAGAAAACAATAACAACAAAACACCCTGAGTTATTTGTTGTTTATTCACCTGTAAGATCCTGAATGAGAAGTGAGTTGAAAAGAACTGTGTGCCTGGCACTAGGGCCAGGCCACATTGATTATCTCATACAACCCTGCAGAGTAGGAATCACTCCATTTTATAGATGAGAAAAAGGTTGCAATGATATTCCATGTTGTCTGAATCATTTGGAAGTGACAAGGCTTGTCAGGCTTGCCACCTGTATAGCTGTCCTGGCCCTAAAGAAGAGTCAGATGAGTGGCCATGAAAGGCCCAGGTTGACTGGGCTGACCTGAGTCTAGGCGAAGGAGTCAAGGGCCACCAGGAGACAGCTTGATGATGGAAAGGGTTTCCTTGCTCTGTCAACTTCAGAGCTGAAGGAGCTGATCATGTATGGGGCCTACGTGCTAAGTGGCGTCTATGTGTCAATTCTTGAAGAAATGATGTTAACTCCAGTGATCCTGTCCACTCTCTGTAGGACAACATCATTTGACTCTGTGAAAGGTCCCAGGGTGCTCTGGCAGCTGCAGTTCTGGGAAAGGCTCAAGTCACTTAACATTTAAGCAACTGCCATCTGCTGAGAAAAATACCATTGTTTATATAGGGAAAATTCATACCTGCTTAATCAACTGGGGCTCTGTGGAGAGGTAAATATATCTCGGTATAAGTGAGACCCAAGAAACATGATCTGGGCTTCTTAAAGGGCCCTTGACAAGATCCCATCTTAAAAGCTACACCTGGGTCAGAGAGTGAACAAAAAAAGAGAAAAACAGGCACTACTCTAGCGAGGAGTCTAACAATAGAGTTATGCTGGGCTGGCTTTAGCGAGCAGTAGAAGAGACAACACTTAAAGATCAATCTTGTGCTTTAGAGAGAAAAGATTTTGACTTGTGATTTCCTACCCAGAGAAGAAACTAGGCACTTTCGTTGGTTTTCTAAACACATGTACCAGCATTGCCATCAGACAGTAGGTGCTGAACAAAATGGCCAAGATCCTGATCTCAGGAGACTCTGGACTCTATAGTGTTAGACTTCTACCTTCTACCGGGTCCAGGGAGGAGCAGTAAGATCACTGGGGACTTGAGGGCTCCACCTCACCAGTCTGCAATGAGAAACAGAGGCAATGCATCTCCAACTTCTAGAATCAGGGACTGTGCCCCTTAGAATGAGTAAATGATCCATTTTGAATAAAGAGAAGTTCTGCCTTATTCAGTGAGTGATGGCTTAGGTGATTGGGCAAAAGGAAGATCCTGTAGGTAGATGAGGATCAGCTGATAGTGAATAGAATCCCTGGCAAGTATGAGTGGTGTGGGGTGGGAGGCAGCATCTGAAATGGCAGTCAAGAGATTGGGATTAATGACTGCCTCACCCTGTTCCTTGAGCCATCAGCCTACATGTAAGCCAGAGCTGATGGATCCTTGTATGACATGTATTGCATAGTTTGTCCACCAAGTTCCCTTTTGGAGAATGAATTGTAATTGATTTCCTATCAAAGAATTTGAGGGCCCTAGATCCTTCGCATACTGAAACACAAAATGAAGTGTCCAGAGAGCCCAGTCTTTGGTTCATGCTGTGGATGTATGGGCTTCCAAAACCATATGGAATTTGAGGCACTATTAAAATTTCTGACTTACCCTGGTTTCTGTGTGAGAGGGAAGGAGGTAAGACACAAGTAAGATGGAGTCTCTGCCCCTAGGAAGCTCATCATCTTGGACACAGCTCCCCAGGAGACCTGCTAGTGAATGCACATGCTCTTACCTGGCCTGCAGGTCAAGGGCAAACAGTATACACTGGAATGGTCACCATAACTTCCTGAGGGAGGCAAGGCTTCTCAAGCTAGGAGAGGAGGATTTCAATGAGCATGGAAAAGGGGAAAGGGGATTGTTTCTGGAGCTGCTTGTAGGCAGGACCTATCATTAGTTCCTGTTCCTTGGGTGTTACCAGTTGCCTTACAGTCAATAAAGCACTGGCTGCTTTGGGATTGTGGGAGGAAAGGGAGGGAGATGGGACTAAATGCCTGGGTTTGGTTAGTGGGATGGGTGTGGATTGTGAGGGGCACAAAGGATATGTGTCTAAAAAGCAGAAGTGATGGTTTTCTAGTTCAGACATGGTGAACGATGGGATCAGAATTTGATGCCCTCAAATGCCAAGCTAGGCCATTAAAATTTCAAGTGGGCAGGTTCTAATACTAATTCTTGAGCAGAATCTGTCATGATACGCAGGGTGTATTAAGAGTTGTCCTTGGGTTTGTCAATTTGCTCAGTGCTATACATTGCAACCTGAGGGGGTTCAGCTCCCTTTACACCACACACTCTAGCGTCCCCAGAATGATCTTGATTTTGTGCTTTCTGGTGAAGACAGTCCATTTCAACACAAGGAGTGTTTTTCAGACATTCAGGTTTGGAATGCAGTGAGACATGTTTAAAATGATCCTTCCAATCTCTCGCCCCATCATACCTTTGAATTCTGGGCCAGCCACATGCACATTCTTCCCCAAATCTTCAAACATTGCTTCCAGTTCCCCCTCACTGTCTCTGCCCTGAGAGACATTCCAGAGATCCTAGACCCTATTGTGCTCTGACCTCCTGTCTCTTGAGAGAAGCTCAGAAGGATTCCTGGAGTCGGCTTCCTCTGATATCACCCTGCCGGGACCTGGCCATTGTACAGGAGTTGGGAAACCTCTTCTGGCCTTAGTTAGCCAGCTAGGGGGATGAGTGGGCCTAGTTTAAATCAAGAAGGAACCACTCTGATGAGGGGGTGGGAGGGGTAGAGTCCTGCCTGCTTGCTTTCTCTTTCTCTGCCCCAATTGGCTTATGGCAGGTTTCTACCCTAGATCATAGTTGTAAAACTACAAAGCAACACTTTGACATCTTTCCTGGAATTTTCTCTTAAACGGGGTCATTCTGGCCCTGTCTGCTATACAGTTGTTATGAGAATATTTTGGGAAGGTTTACAGAACAGTACACTTGGGACCTGGAAGGATAATGGCACTTGTAGGTAAGGTGTACCCTTCATGGGTGACACAAGGTGCTCTAACATAGGGCTTCATCCAGAGCAGTGGCTATTTTATGGTACCTTGCTCACCAGGTGTAATGGCCATATAGGCCCTTGGATGGGGGACAATTGTATTTCTGAGACCCAGCCTCTGATCCCCAGCTTCTGCAGTGGGCCCAGGTTGGAATCTAGGAAGAAAGGAATTCCCTGCTTTAAGGACTCTGAGACAGATCATGGCCCCATCTGTATCTTGGCACCCTTTCTCTGGGCTCTGGACTATTAACACTTCGAATGCAACCTGCCTGCAAAGGCTGTCTGTGTACACCTGCCATTGCCAAGTGATACCAGGAGGGCTGCCTTCAGATCAAACCTTTATGTCTGAGGTTTTTGAGAAAATGAACAGATGGGAGTGTGGAGCCTGGTTCTTCCTGGCAAGAAAAGAGTCTAAATCTCTAATAATGATGTCTTCTGATTTAGGCATTCTAAACAGGAAAAACTTCTAATATTCCTTTTTTTTTTTTGCCTGTTCACCTTCCTCTATCCCTAACACATACCTCTTTCTACTCTTTTTCTTTTGATGAGGAGTACTAGGAGAATAAACCCAGGGGTGCTTGACACTGAGTCACATCCACAACACTTTTTAATATTTTATCTAGAGACAGAGTCTTGCTAAGTTGCTTGGAGCCTCGCTAAGTTGCTAAGACTGGCTTTGAATTTATGATTCTCCAGCCTCAACCTCCCATTTCTGCTCTTTCCTATCAATGCATCTATGGTAAAAGAATTCTACATGCTAAGCCTCTTCCCTAGGAGGCAGGCAGGAAAATCAGGTGAATGTCTCTCAGTTGCTTATTCTCCTACCCCATCCTTCTCACCAATTTCCTGCCAGACTCTGAGTTCCTGGGGAGGTGTCATCCTCTTTGTAAGTTAAAGTCCTTCTCTTCTGGTTGCATAGAAAAGTTATTGCCAGTTTCTCTGGTTTCAGGGTTGAAAGGAAGAAGGCAGAAAACTATGCACAAGTGTTACTCAGTATCTGATTCCCATCTATTTTTCCCTAGAGGATCCATAGTGGTCTTAGAAAGCAGGGAATGAGTAGAAGTGAGTTGGTGTCATCAAAAGGGCCTCTTGGTCCTTTTAGAGAATTTACACGTTTCCTCTTAGACTGAGTCTTTAGTGTTTTACACAGTCAAGGGTTTGAGGAAAACAATAAGAGTGTCCTTTAGGATGCATTGATCCAGGACTTCTTAGAATAACAGTTGTCTGCTGGTGATTACCTTCTGGAATAAGCTGAAGTTGTCTTGGTTGCTGAGTTCACGTTGGGAAAATCTGAAAGCCAATTTATCAGTTGTACCCAGTCTAGAGAGAAAATATTGTACAATTTAAAGATCTTAATGAGATAATTGCCTTAGGAATTTGCTGAATTTAGTATGGAGCAAAATATGGTACCCAGCAATTTATATGGCTCATGAGAGCCCTTCCTCACCCAGTTCACAAGCTGGTGGAGCTAATACTGTGTGCCAAGCATGGTGCTAGGCACTGGGGTGCAGTAATGAAGGAAATAGACTTGGTATCTATTCTGGTGGAGCTCACCACTAGTGAGAGAGATGAGATCATCAATCACAGTAATCAAAGTTTAATTGTAGATGCAGATGAGAACCTTGCAGTGCAGAAGAATCCAGCTTCAGCCCTAGGCACTGCATCCCTAGTTAGCAGTCATGACAGCATCCAAAGTCTAAGTGAACCATTCTCTGACTTGAGCTTGTATCAGAATACACTGGAGGCCTTGAGAAGCTGCAGATTACTAGGTCCCATCCCCAGTTTCTGACTCAGTAGTTCTGGGACAGGGCCTAAGAACTTGCATATCTACCAACTTTCCACATGATTCTACTGGTTGGGAGACTAAGAATTATTGGCCTAACCAATGGGATTTGGAGCTTGACCTTTGATAGGGGAGCAGCATCCCTGTTGTGCAGTCAGTTGGAGAACCTCCAAAGAAATACCCAAAAGAAAGGAGGAGTCTGCTAAATTGCTTTGACTGCAAGCATCTTTGCACATTTCAGGAGTACTTCTAAATAGAACTTAAGTTCTTCTACCATACCCTAGGATCCAGAAAAGGCCAAGCATGTGTGGAGAGTCTCTTTCTATAAAGGATCATGGAATCACCTGAAAAATATCACCCCTCAAGGGAAACTCAAGCGAAGATCAGGTTATGTGGCTGCTTGCAGATCAGTGTTGGAAAGGGTGCTTCCCCATACTTCCATTATCTATCCTCTCTAATCTTCTCCCTTATGCCTCATGGATTAAAAGAGTGGTGTTAGGGCTGGGGCTGTAGCTCAGTGGCAAAGTGCTTGCTTAGTGTGCATGAGGTGCTGGGTTCGATCCCCAACACCACATAAAAATTAACAAATAAAATAAAGGCATTCTGTCCATCTACAACTACAAAAAAATTAAAAATAAAAGAGTGGTGTTAGCATGAGATTACTTCAAAGACCTGTCACGTTATAGAAGATTCTCCTGGTTGCACGTGATGATGAATCAAACTCAAAATGACTTAAACAAAAAAGGATTTATTATCTTATATAATAAGAAGCCATGATGTAAAGACACTCCAGGGATGATTAATTTTCAATGTTAGGAGGAAGGATCAAGGTTTGCCATCTTTTGGTTCTGCCAACAACATTAGGTTGGATTGCTTCCTTCGTGGTTGCAAGATGACTGGTCACAGTCCTAGCAATAGGGGATTGAACACAGAGATATCTTTACCACTGAGCTACATCTCCAGCCCCTTTCATTTTTTATTTTGAGACAGGGCCTCACTAAATTGCTGAGACTGACCTCAAACTTGTGGTTCTCCTGCCTTAACTACCCAAGTCGCTGGGATTACAGACATGAGCCACCATGCTCAGCCCCTCAGGTCTCTTTTGAAGAGCTAAGAAACATTTCTCAGAAGGAACTCTCTTCCAGCAGACATCTCTTACTTCTTGGTGCCTAGAATCATGCCCAAACCTGTATAGTATAAAGGCTAATCAAGATTAACATCCTGGAGTGAGGCCATTCCTACCTAAAAGACATGGCTACAGGGAGGAGGATGGACAGTGAACAAATTAGGAGACGATTGACAAGGAAGAATAGCTATCACTAAGGCAGGCAACTGAATTGGCTACCCCTCATACTACCTGAGAGTAACACTTGTAGAAATACAGAGCACTCTTCCTAAATCTGGGACGAAGTGAAGTACTTTTAGCACAGTAGCCATCAGCAATTTTGGCAAGGATAGGAAACTTTATTGAGCTTCATGGATTTTTGACAGATTATAGAACTCACAATGGTACTATGTCCAGATGAACTCATACTAAGTTGAAAATACTGTTAGGTTGAAAGTGCATTTAATCCACCTAAGCTACTGAACATCAGAGCTTAGCAACACAGCACACTGTGGCGTGTCAGTTGCTTCCCCTTGTGATCTTTTTTTTTTTAATTAGTTGCTCAAGACAATACAATGATCTTGACATATCATACATTTGATTCAAATGGGGTGTGAATTCTTATTTTTCCACGTATACAGATTGTGATCTTGAGGCCAAGCGGGATCTGCCCAGCATTCCAAAAATGGATCACACCACATATCAACTAGCCTAGGAAAAGATTGAAATTAAAAATTCAAATAAAAATAATGATTTTACGCCATCATGAAATTGAGAAGTCATAAATAAAACTATTTTAAGTTGAGGACTGCCTGTCTAGAGTCATGTGGAAATCAACCTTCTAGACAAACCATCTCAACTAACTCACCTGGCTCCTTAAAAGTCATCCAGGTCAATCTTGAATTCTTGATGATTGATTGTTGTCGCAACCAGCATGGCCCTTAATTCAGAAACCAGAGGTGTGATGAGGGGATAAAGAAAAGACAAACAGACACACATAGAGAAAAAGCTGAGACCAGGTGGGAAAGCCAAGCCCGGATGGGACTTGACTGCCACCAGAGCTAGCTCAGCATGTTTATTATATAAGTTTTGTCATCAGAAGATTATTTGTGAGAATGTTTTAGCAAAGCAGGCAGTTTGAAGGATGCAGCAAAACTTGCAAGACTTTGAGGTCATCTTGTTATGCCCAGAATCCTCTACCCCGAGGAGGGCTGGTACCTGAGCTCAAGGTTCCAACTGATACACCTTTGCACATAGCCTGCTCTGGCTGGATGTTACCATAGCAACTGAGTCATCTTGACCTGCACCTTCTTGCAGGCAATTCCCAGGCAAACACAGCCATGAGGGGATCAGAAACCATGGCTCAGGTCACTGCTCTCCACAGATTGTCCTCTAATAGTACTGCCAAGTGGTTGCCCAACCAGTGCTTGAAACTTCGAGAGACAGGGATCTCATTTCTTATGATGCTATTCTGTCTTTAGACTCCTCTAGATAGTAGAAAGGATTTCTGCAAACTCCAAAATGTACATACATGTATTGTTTGCTCAGTCATTCTGTGGCAGAGCCTTTGAAATTGCCATCAGTATTTCCACAGCTAATGGAAATTTTCAGACGTTTCTAACAAAAATTTCCTTGCAAATTCATATGTGTTGCCAAGAGATAATTTTAAAAAATAAACAACCAAATTATTCTGGGAAAGAAACGACTTGTCTTCATTAAGATCTTTAGACAGTTTTCAAAATTCAAACCCAGTTTTTGTTTAATGTTTTAATTTTGCTTTTTGGGGAGGGAATACTGGAGATGGAACCCAGGGCCTCAAGCATGCCACACAAGTGCTCTATTACTGAGCTACATTTGCAGTCCCTGAATGCTTTAAATTTTAACACGAGACTATAGCATAACCTAATAAGTAACATTTTTGGAGGGGGGAAGATTTTAAGGAAATGCTTTGCATTAGCTTTAAAAGTAGTCACTATAGGTGAGTGCCATATTACTTCCTACCCAGTTACATTGGCTGAACTTGTGGTTGTCACTGTGGGAGGAGTGGACTAATTCCATTGGTGGCACCACACAGCAAGACATGGATGATGTGTTCACATGAATCCAGATGAATGGAGAATAACAATGGCTCCCACCTTGGTCAATACTGTTCAAGACCTTCACAGCATTGACTGCTGTGTCTTGCAGTGGGTAGAGTTTGAAGGTGGTAGCACAGGGAGGACTTAGGGTACAGATCAGAGGACTATTTGTGCCCCAGTGGCTGTGTTCTCTGATAACATGGATCACCACTGTCTGACCAGACCTAAGGGAGAAGCTCACATTCACCAGAGCCCTGGATTTAAGTCAATTATTTTCTAATCCTAGGAAGTTGCTGTGGAATTCCCCCCCACACACACATTTTCATCTGGGAAGAGTGCCCATAAATATGCCTACATTTCCAGAGCAGTTTTTTGTCTTTTGGAGATGAAATTATTTTGATTTCAAGCTTCATTCCATCTATAATGACATAGATATCAGTATACCACCACATCAATGTATCATATAGCAATGATCATTTTATCATTCATATCACCTTTCTCTACCACCCATACAAAAGTCACTGTCCTTGAAGCATCCTTCCTCTTCCTCCCCACCTCCCTTCTTTGGGCCTGACTGCCCCATGTTCATTGTGGCCTTTGAATTTGATTTTGGTTTGGTCAAAATATGGCTAATGCAGATTCATACCTTTCCAGCAGTTACCAAGAACTTGACATAGCTATCTAATCTCCCTTCAGACAGTTGTTCCCATTTCCTCCCAGGCATGCTTAGCATTTCTTCTCCTTTCACAGATATACCCTCACTTTTCCAGTTTAAGATCATCTTCTCATGAGGTTAGCCAATGCCCCCTCGACTTAGTGAGGAGTGCCTCCCTGCTCTGCAGCACACTTGGGTTCACCTCCACCTTGAGGCATATCTCTAGCCTGTGATCATGGAAATACTTTTTTTCAACATTCAGAAGTTAGTAAAGGCCAAATGTAGAGCATGATCAAAGGGTTCTGCCATTGACCTGATCCTTTTGTGTATAATCTAGGTGCCAGCAAAGACAAGTCCTCACAGGACTCCTTTGCCCTTGAGGTAGGCAGTTTTGTTGAGGAATGAGATGTGATTGTGAAAGGGGGAATTTTCTTATGTGTCTCAGAACTGGGTTCCTAAGGCATGTATCAAAGCAATGCTTCAAGTCACATGAGTGTGCCAACATGGCTGGAGCCAGTCAATGACCTCCCAAGGAATCTCTTTACTTGGGAGGAGCTACCACTTCTTGAAGGTGCCAGTTCTGCTCTCTTGTCAAAAGCCATCAGCCTCCTGACTATATGGACACAGGAGTCAAGGGGCTGATGCAAGGCTGTGACAAGAAGCCCTATTAGCTTGGCAGTAAGCCACATAATTAGCTCTTATCCAGCTTCCTTAAAGGTCAGGCTCTGTCATATTGTCACCCATGACATATTTCTCTGGCAGTCAGTACTGTCATGATCACATTAATCATACCAAAATTTGCACGATCTCCAACCTACAGATTTTGAAACTCAGATTTAAAAAAAAAAAAAAGTTAAACCTTCTTTCTAGTTAGCACAGAGCAAAAAGGATGAGACGTGTGATAGTTGAGCCTGAGGGTACATTTTCCATTAAGGACTTAGGTCTGTTTTGTAGGTAGACACTTTGTAGACATGTGTGAGAGAGAAATCTGGGGCTCACATGCTAATATAAGGTATGATATGCATTTTTTGGTGGTGCTGGAGATTGCTGGTGCTGTCATTTTAGTCCTGAGAAGAAAAGGAAGAGAATACGATTATACACCCACTATTGAGTACCAGATGCACAACCACGAATGTATTAAGCACTACATCTTAGACCATACTTACCACGTGAGGGCCACTCTAATAAATGCTATCACTTAATGCTTACAACAACCACATAAGACAGGGAATATCCGCCCTGTTTTCCAGATGGGGATACTGAAGCCTATAGAATTTAATGAGTTTTCCAAGATCTCAGACTAAGTAGTAGATCCATGGAAGGTTTCTGTTTGTTTTGGTACTGGGATTGAACCCAGGGGTGCTCAGCCATGGAGCTACATCCACATCCCCTTTTTAGTTTTTATTTTGAGACAGGGCCTCACTAAGTTGCCAAGGCTGGCTTTGAACTTGTGATCCTCCTGCCTCAGCCTCTGTAGCAGCTGGGATTTCAGTATGTGCCACTGTGTCCAGCTCCATGGTGGGTTTTTTTGTTTTGATTTTTATGGTGCTGGGGATGGACCTCAGGGCCTTGTGCATTCTAAGCACACACTCTATCACTGAACCACACTCTAAGCCTCTAGATATAGCATATGAACTCAGGCCTCTGAATTCATTATAGCAAGGAATCTCAAATTTTAACATATATGTCAATTGTCTAGGAATATTTTTAAACTGCAGATCTGGTTCAGTAGGTTTGAGGAAGAGCCTGAGATTTCATTTCTCAAAAGCACCCACAGGGTGCTGATGCTGCTGGTCAGGAAACCCTGCTTTGAGTAGCAATGATGTCTGCCATATTCTAATTGGGTCACCAACTAAAGTTTCACTTTATCCAGAATTTTGTGAATAATGAAATCCGCTCTTAGTTCTAGAAAAACACATGAGGAAATCCAGGTTTGTTCCAGGCCCCCTCCACCCCCTACTTTCCTCCCACCCCCCACACTAGAGGCTCTGATGATCTGCTTTCCCTCTGGGAGGACCCTGCAATTTGACAGGAAGCAAAGTTCTAAGTTGAAGCAATTGTCATTGGGGATTTGAGCATGGGTGGAGAGGAAGGGACGGGACAGATGGTTGGAGGCTACTTCCATGTTGCCCAAATCACTTATTAGCTCTGAAAAACACCAGCAACTGGATTGTTTTGCATCCTCAAGAGAATGTGCTACCAAGATGGTCTCCAGAACCTCGCCCAAACTTGCTAAAACCAAGATGGTTTCCATTTAGTCTATACTTTCAGTTCTTCCCTGAGGGAAGAATGGCTCCTCCCATTCACTTTGTTAATAACAGGCAAGAGACTGTCTGGTGATGTGGCCTGACTTGTTGGGTGGCTATTTGGAGAGCAGATAAGCTGAGTGAGCACTCAGGGTTGAGGGTACTCTGAGTGGATGCCAGCCAGACCACCATGGCCCAGGCAAACTGATTATATAGGCGGAACCTACTCTGGAAAGGTCTGGGCTGGTGGGAGAACTAACTGGAGACGGGTTTAGCATCGGACCTAATTTGAGGCCTAAGTAAAAATGTGTGTTTTGGAATGGAGACACTCATATTGAAAACAGGTGCTGTGTGGGCTATGGCCTGCTCTCTAAAATGGACCGTCTGAGGCCCACAGTGCTTTTCTGGCTCCAAAGTCTCAGTCCTGCTGTGGGTTTGGCTCTCTGCTAAGGACAAGGCCTGCTTGAGCCCCTATTTTGGAGGGGACTCCCTGAAGGTCACCATGGACATGGGGTTGGTATGAAGTTACAGACCTCACTTAGTGGGAAAGAGCAGGAAAAGGAGCTCAACTTCTGTCCTTTCTGTCAACATATGTACCCTGAGCACTATGGGAACAAGTTACTAAGCAGCTTTGAAAATCACTGTGAACCCTAACTATATTTGAGACACTTTGTAGACATATGTGAGAGAGAAAGCTGGGTGTCATATGCTAATGTAAGATATGATATGCATTTTTTTGGTGGTGCTGGGGATTGAATCCAGAGCCTTGTGCATGCTAAGCAGGCACTCCACCAACTGAGCTATAACCCCAGCCTACATGCTAATTTAAAAGATATGAAATGCACCAAAGAATGATAAGAGTAGGAGGTAAGGCAACTACCAATCAAGTGGTACAGAGTGTGATTTTCCAGACTGTTCTCTATAAGCTTGCTGTAGATTTATAATTAGAATTAATTCACTCCTTTTTTTTAATCTTTTTTTTAAGAGAGAGTGAGAGAGGAGAGAGAGAGAATTTTTAATATTTATTTTTTAGTTCTCGGCGGACACAACATCTTTGTTGGTATGTGGTGCTGAGGATCGAACCCGGGCCGCACGCATGCCAGGCGAGCGCGCTACCGCTTGAGCCACATACCCAGCCCAGTCATTCACTTCTTAATGCATTTATTCATCCCTTCCATAAACTCTGCTTCCAAGGACAGAGGGCAATCAGGAAAGAGTGGGTTTGATTTTCAAGTGAGGGCTACTTATTACTTGAAAATGAAACAAAACAAAAGCATTTCCTTTCTTTTTATTTCTGCAAACTATGCTCTCATTTTTACCTTGTAGTTGATTTTCAAGTGCAGTCAAAAATTAACCCAGAAAGTGATCTGTTCAAGGGTTGCTACTACAATTTTTTTCCACTCATATGTCCAAGAAACCATATGTCCTTTACTAGCCTAAGTGACATAATTTTTAATATGTTATCATTCTTGTTATATATATAAAAAAATCACCACTCACCACTGCACATTAGTTACAACTGGTCAATGCAGGGATTTACTGAAGTTTTGTGGGTTGGAGCAGTTGCTGTGCTGGCTCTGTAGATGTGGGGCAGGGCTCAGAGAGGTTGGAAGTGGGAGTGATGGTACTCTCTGCACCATGAGCCACTGCATCCCACTCCAGAAGCTTCATTTGGAGCAAAAGTACTGCTATGTTTAGATAATGTTTGGGTGTTTGAATATGATTTCTAAAAGCATGACCAACTCTAAATTTCAATTATTTTAAGATCACTTAATGGATTATATTAACTACACAATTAGGGGCTAGCTAGAAAGCTAAAGAATAGATCCTATTAATAGCATCACTTTTTTTTTGAGATAAAGTCTATGTTACCCAGAATGGCCTGAGAACCCCGTGTTCAAGACACCCTCCTGCCTCAGCCTGCTGAGTACCTGGGATTATAGGCATGTGCCACCACACTCAGCTTTGTTAGGTGTCACTTTTAATATGGCTTATTTTAAAGGGATATAAATAAAATGAAGAGAATAAATTTACCATAAAATGTTTTAGAGTCTTGGGCCACATCTGGCTGTCTGTTGGTATTAATGGAAAGGCTAGGAAAATTACCTGCAAGATTTTATATAGTTATTTGGTCTCAGATGCTTACTGGAATGCAGTGAATACATTGCATGTGGGTATCTGCAGGGTGTCCTGTAGCAAGCTAGACAATTCTTTGTGTTCAGTACCAAAACCAGGCAGTTCCATCCTAGCACTTTGTTCATGTAAAAATCAGGACCAAGTCAGTGTGGCCTTCTCATTCCTGTCATCTGCAGTCCTTCTGCCTCTCTGCAGTCTGATCCTGGAGTTGTAGCCATGTAGCCAAAGGGGATCTGAGATTGGAGGCCATTTAGTTTATGACCATTTTGGGGTCTTAAATGCTCATGAAACTGAATGGGACTTTTTAATTTTGTTGCTGAATTGGGTAATTGCCTTAAATTCCATTTTGCTGTGGCTGGGGACTCATGCTTTTATTTCTGTTTCTTGACGCCTGCACTTGATTTTCCCACTTGGATCTTCTAAAGGTGCTTTCCACAATGGCCCCTGGGGGACCATTCATTGGCTATGTTCTTGGATATTCTGGTAAACAACTGGAAAGTCCTGCTTCTCATCAGTGATTGCAGAATGGGGCCCTTTCAATCACTGTCATGTGAATCTTTCAGTTGATTCTCCTGTGCAGCCAACCTGTGTTAGTTAGCTTTTCACTGCTGTGATTAAAATACCTTATATAAACAACTTAAAGGAGGAAAAATTCATTTTGGTTCACAGTTTCAGGGTTCTCAGTCCATGATTGGCTGACTCAATTGCTTTAGCCTGAGGTGAGGCAGAACATCATAGCAGAAAGGCATGGTAGGGGAAAGCTGCTCAGCTCATGACAGCTAGGAAGCAGAGAGAAAGGGAAAGGAAGGGGCCAGGGTTGGCTATAGTCCAAGGTCATGCCTCCTATGACCTACTTCCTCCAGCCATGCCCCACCTGCCTACAGAAATGCCCAGTACTCCATTCATCTGTCGATGTATTATTTCAACAAATGGATTAATCCACTGATGAGGTCAGAGCCCTAATCATTCCCTACAAGTCCCACCTCCTTTTGAGCTTGCTGCATTGGGGATCATGCTTTCAACACATAAGGTTTTGGGGGGGCACATTCCAGATGCAAGCCATATACAAACACACTAGTTCCTGGAGAATATATCTGTGCTAGGGGAAGACCAGAGGTTTGAGAACAGTCTATATTATATGTGTCCAGAGGGAGGAAAAACAAGGCAGGAGGTGCTTCATATGCCTTTAGAGAAGATTTCCTTCTGCCAATGTATGTGGGTAAAAGCATACATTGTGGACTTGCCTTCTCTAGTCTGAACTCACCTAAGTAAGCTAAGTTATAGACTAAATAGAGATCATTTGAGACTTTCATGGTATTTTCATGAGATTTCCATATGATTAGGTTTTTTTTTTTTTCCACTGCTGGGGATGGAACCCAGGGCCTTCTGCATGCTAAGAAAGTTTTCTGCCACTAAGCTACACTCCCAGCCCTTAGCCATTCATTTTTAAATTCAGGAGAAATTATTCATATGTGTAGATGAAACTTTTGAAAAAATAAAGACTAAAAGGAAAGGGTAGTAAAATATTAGGTACAGGCACAGTACATGTGTTTCAAATTTTTTCCCTGAGACTTTGAAAAGAGAAATGAAGTTTTGCATTAACCAAGTTTATTAGGTTTTCTGATTCCAGAACAGGATAAACTGAGTTTTTCCTTCCCAACTGTAACTTAGAAATTAAACAGAGGCCAAGCTCGTCTTCTTGGACCTAAAAAGAATTTTCCAGGCAGAGTATTTTAAGGCACAGCTTTCCTTGTAACTGATCGGTATATACAAAAATGTTGTAACAAATGCCTTCCTCATGTCATGGCAAATAAGTTGCTGATAAGATACAGAAATAAAAATATAACCACCTGTTCAATAAGGAGTTCCAGGAAAGGGGGGGTGCATCCATGTGTCCTCCACCCAAGGACATTTCCAGACCCAGTGACCTAAGCTACTAAAAGAGTGTGGGTCCCATTCAACCAAGCAGATTACAAGGTTGCGACTGAGCAGGGGGCAAGGCTCCTTGGTTTGTATGGTCATTGTTCAAACACAATTTTACAAAAGCAGTGTCTGAATGAGTTGCTTGAATACTCTTTAATAAAGTACTGAGTAGGCCAAAGCATCAAGGGGATTAATCAAAGTCATTGAAGTATCTTCTAGAACAAAGGAAGGATGTTACACTCCAATTTTATAAACCTAGGGCATTGGGGGCTGGAAAGCGGCTGACAGTAAGGTCATTTAAAAGAAGCCAGTATTTTGCATTCACTGTTTCTTTGTCCTTCTTTGCCTCCCTCCTCATTTATGGATTTCTCAATGCCAGGATTGACCTCCAGAGTCTCCTGAGAGCAGTGCCCTCTTACTGAACAAATAATTATGTTAGGAATGTTAAGATTTGTGTTCAAGTTGTATTTTGTTACACCAACTTCCTTCAGACTTAAAGTGAATTTGGTATGTACAGCTTTAACATGAAATGGGCTCTCTGAAGAATTTCATTTTCCCAGGATCTTTGAATGAAATGGATACGTCTATGGTATTGTTTTCTCCCAGGGCTTACTTGGAGTGAGAACAGAGGGGCTATAGAAGTGTGTACTCCTCTCTTTCTTTGGAGTGGAGATCAAGCAGATAAGAGCCAGGGATCTTCAACTAGCCAGGACTCCCCTTTAGAGTGGGACTGTGAGCAGGTCAATTCTTCGGGCCCTTGATTTGCCAGTGTCTCAGGTTGAGGGCCTGGGTGAGGGGTTGGTGTGTATTTACATATATAGAATTGGACAAGCTAGTCTTCTTGCCTTGGATCACGAGCAGATTGGGTCAAGAGACCCTTTGCTGGCATCTAGCCTTGAAAAACAGTGTTCATCAGCCCAGTTCTGGAATGTACCACTCCTTGCTCCAGCCTGATGCTACCATTAATCAATTCTCCAGGAGAAGGGTGTAGCTTGACAAGCATGTGTATGTGTAGGGATTGTCCCAAGCCACAGGGCAACAGGACTAATTTTAGACCCCACCTGCTGGTGGAAATTGGGCTCCATGCACACCTCCTTAAGATTCCCATTCAGCCCAAGTTCCATCATTCTTTTGATGAGAATAACATCAAAGACAACATATTTTTAAATACATAGAAGATCAGGGGAAAATGTACTTCTTGGGCCAGAAAATCTGGACAAGGGAGTGTCACTGCTTTGTAAATGAGGAAGGAATTCGAGATATTAAAAAAAAAAAGTAAACTGAGCCAGGTACGGTGGTGCACGTCTGTAATCCCAGCAGCTCAGGAGGCTGAGACAGGAGAATCATGAGTTCAAAGCCAGCCTCAGCAACTTAGGGAGGCCCTAATCAACTCAGTGAGACCCTGTCTCTAAATAAATCATAAAAAGGGCTGGGGATGTGGCTCAGTGGTTAAGCACCCCTGGGTTCAAACTCCAGTACCCACAAAAGTAAACTGGGGCACCCTCACATTTTGAAGAGTTTATCTGAGCAAACAAGGATTTGTGAATCGGGCAGCTCCAAGTCAGAAGTGGCTCTAGAGCTCCACCAGGGAAACTCAAGGGGAAAGCATTATAGGACAGCACAGAAGTAAACCCAAAGGAAAGATCTGAATGACTATAGTTATACAGTGGCTCTTGTTTTAGTCGGCTTTTACACTGCTGTGACTAAAATGATCTAACGAGAACAATTATGGAGGAGGAAAAGCTTATTTGAGGGTTCATGGTTTCAAAGGTCTTAGTCCATAGACAGCAGACTCCATTCCTTGGGATTCAAGTTGAGGCTGAATATCATGGTGGGAGAGGGTGGCAGAGGAAAGTAGCTTACATCACGGTGACCAGGAAGCAGAGAAAGAGACTCTATTCTCCAGACACAAAATGTATACCCATGGCTACACTTCCAATTAACCACTTCCTCTAGCCATACCCTACCTGCCTCCAGCTACCACTCAGTTAATCCCATCAGGGATTAATTTGCTGATTGGGTTAAGACTCTCACAACCCAATCATTTGTCCTCTAAACCTTCTTGCACTGTCTCACTCATGAGCTTTTAGGGAACACCTCACATCCAAACCATAACATCTTTATTTGGCCTATTCCACTAGAAAGTCCCCAATTCTATAAGTTTGTTAACTACTTTCTTTCTTTTCTTTTCTTGTCTTGTCTTTTCTTTTGTACTGGAAATTGAACCCAGGAGTGCTTAACCAGTGAGCCACATCCCCAGCCTTTTTAAATATTTTATTTAGACACAGGGTCTTACTAAGTTGCTGAGGCTGGATTTGAGCTTTTGATCCTCCTACCTCAGCCTCCCAAGCAGCTGGGATTACAGGCTTGTGCTACCATGCCTGGCTCTGTGTTTCTTTAATATAGGAATTTGCAAGAAAGTTCCAGTTAAATTTCACTTATGTTTGCGATTTTAATAAGGTTAAGGTCACTGATGAGGCCTAACAGGTTTTGTTTGCTCAAGGTTACTTCTGGCCTCTTCTCCACTTTATTTTAGCACAGATCAGTATTAGCAACCCACTCTAAACTGTCCTAGGCTGTCATTTGCATTTTTGTTGAAGATGACTGTGGCAGAATACAATACAGCCTGTAAATTCAGTCTTTCTCAGGGCTTTTCATTGTTTACGTGATGTCCTCAATTTCAAACCTTATGTAGGTGCTGTTAGACAAGCAAGGACACTGTAACCCTTCCTGCTTCCCATTGTCAAATGTCTCTCCTTGACAGGAATTGCTCAGAGTCTTCCTCTTTAACCTTTTCAAGTCCAATAGCAAGTGGGCTCCACATTCTTTTCTAAATATGCAAAAGCCACCTGTTTGATAACATGGTCCAGAATTTTGCTGGAGCTCAGTGTCAGGCTCACTGCTTTGCAGTTTCCGGAATCCACCCATATTCAGTTTATATTTAGTTACCACCATCAATGATTTCCATCTCTTACATGCTTAGCCAACTTTTGTGTGGACTGTTGCTTTGACCTTGCAGTGAAGTTCTAAGCGTGCATGGGACCCAAAATGAGGAATGGAAAGATCAATTGTACACACCATCAGCAATCTCTTCCATTTATTTCATTTCCACTATGGTTGGGACCCAAGTTAAGCACAGTAGCAAGAGGGACAACTCCTCTCCTACTATCTGATGGGTCCATAGCTTTTGGGTGTGCCAAGGGTTTTGTTATCTGCAGCTCGGGATTTTGTACCTCAGGAGAACTGCTCTCTTACAGATATGCAGTGGTATCCCATTCTTTCTGGGAGCCATGCAGACTGTGGGACTGGGGACTGGTCATAAATGGCTGGTCCATAGCATTTAAAAAAAAGCCCAACCCTCTAGGTTTTTGAGTGCCACAGAGATGTAACAGGGTGTATCCCCCCTCCTAAAAAGAAAGAGGAAATTGCACTGTACAAGTTTTTCTTGTTTAATAATTCCTTCCATAAGATATACTTAAAATGAACATCCAGGGCAAGTCAGCAGAGAGAGGGGATCTTATAATAGTCAAGAGAAGGAAAATGTGGTGAGAGAGGCCTAAAGAAAAGTCCAGGACAATGGAATTCTGGGATTATGTACTGAGCTCTGCACATGAACCCTCATATATTTTTGCATTCACTTTAACACCTCCTATTTAAGTGGCAAAGTAAGAGATACCGTTGTAGCTCAGTGGGAGGGGTCCTGGTTTCCGTCCACAGCACCACAAAAGAGAAAAGGGAGAGAGACAGGATTGGAGAGTGTGGAGTGGAGTGAACCATGGATTGGAAACCCCACGAAGGAGGGGCCCGTGTCTGTATTGTTCTCACTTGTTAACTCCAGTGCCTAGAACAATATCAGAGAAGGAGCTCAAGAAGTATTTGTTGATTTATGAATGGCGGGAAGTTGAAGGAGAAGGGTACAGCTTGACAAGCATGCATGTACTCAGGGACTGGCCCAAGCCACAGGGCAGCAGGACTAATTTTAGTCCCCACCTGCTGGTGGAAATTGGCCTCCAAATATTCTTCCAGGCTTGAATAGAATTAGGGTATGCTCCATCTCAAAGCTGCAAAAAATAGAGGGAGCAGAGGCCATGTCTTCCTCATTCACTGTTGTATCCCCAGTGCCTAGGAACAGCATGAAGCACATCGTAAGTGTTCTTAAATAGTTGCTGAGCTGGGAGAGCTGGATTCCCACTCAGCTGTGTCACTAATTTGCTGGGAGATAGACAAACGCCTGTTCCTTCTCTGGGCTGCTGTTTCTTCATACGTGCAATGAAGAGGCTGGGCCTGCTGCTAGCAAAACCCCCTTCCACTTCACCTATTTTGTGATTAGAAAAGAATCACTCCATTTCCCAGAAATCCGAGCAAGCTGAACCCAGCTGGCTCCATAGGGATTATTGAAGTATCATGAACACCATGACACTTCCTGTGTCCAATCAGCATGCCGTGAGGCCACTTGGGTTTTCCTGTCAATTTCAAGTTTGCTTTTGGTGAACCTGAAAGGAACAAGCATTTCAGATTTTTGCTTCCCACAAGGGAGCCAGCTGAGTGTATGTTCAAATTCCACTTGCGCCTCCTATCGGCAGCAATCCCAAGGAAGCGGGAGGGCCACAAAGGCCTGGTTTTTCCATTGGTGGAAACAACTCCAAGTCTCTGACCCCACCCCATCAGCTGGGTGCCAGTTCCTTCCTTCTGATCACTCTCCTGGTGGGCCAGAGCTGGAGGAGAAGGGCAGAGTGATCTGATCCTATTCCTCGAGGGAGCGAGGCTACACTTTGGAGATGGTGGTTGTACTGCACCCCATGTGGAGGCTCATCCAAGGTCAGTCACTATATCACCCAGAAAAATAATTGTATTTTCTAAGGGGTCTGTTCTCTGAGATTCCCCCAGGCCAAGCCAAGCATGGGGAGGCTTCAGCCTGGCTAGTGACCCAGAGCTGGATGCTATTGGCCTCTTTGAGAGTCAGGGTGGTTAGAGTTATTCATCTAAAAAGGAATGTAAAAGTGGGACAGGTGTTAATGTGAAGTGGCCAAGGTGACTTGGGGAGACAGAAAATGTAACATTTGCCCAGCAAGCAAGCAATCCCGACTGACCCTCTGATTGGTGTGTAACTTCAATGGTTTACCTTCTAGTTTGGTGATGGAGAGTGTCAAATTACTTTCTGAATTGTGCTGGTTCCAAATTGAATTCTTACCTCATTTGCTTATCCTTTGGTTTTGACCCTGTCCATCAGCTCCCCCCAGAAGATCGGAAGCGGCTTTTTTCCCTCGTTAATTTTCAAAGCAGGACCATTTTGAAAGACCTTTTCACACTGCTAGCAGCAGCTGGAGGCAGCCTGACTGCAGGAGGAGGGCTGGGCCCCCAGTTCTGGTTACTGAACTATTCAATAGGACAAGTATTTATGGGGCACCTGTGTGCATAGCTCTGTGGGGCCACAAAAGAAAGAGAAAGCCTGTCTCAGTCCTTTTTGCTAGGCCCAGTCCACTCCCAGGGCCTTGGGAACTTTAAGGGGTAGGAGGGAGCAAAGGTGAGAACCTCAGAACAAAAGGGGACATGTGGCAATTAGGAACTCAGGAGCCTCCTATAGAAATTGCAAGATGGAAAGGTCCTTTTACTGATCACTGCTTGTGCTTCCCAAACCGGTGTCCATAGACCCCCAGGACTCCAGCACTGGGCTGGGGGTAGAGTGAGGGTTGAAATCACGGGAGAAACATTATGTCTTTTTACTTAAAGATTTTGGTTAGAGAAGGGCAGGGAGAAACTTGTGTTTTTTAAAAAACCTATTACTTTTATATTTAAACAAGTACATATGTATTTTAAAGCCAAAAACACAAGGGATGGGGATGCAGCTCAGTGGTAGAATATTTGCCTAGCATATTTGTGGCCCTGGGTTCAATCCTCAGCATCCACCCATAAACAAAATTAAAACTGAAGATGTGCCAGGAGGGTGGTGCTTACCTGTAACCCTGTAATTCCAGCTACTTGGGAGGCTGAGGCAGGAGGATCACGAGTTCAAAGCCAGCCTCAGCAAAAGTGAGGTGCAAAGCAACTCTGTGAGACCCTGTCTCAAAATGCAAAAAGGGCTGGGGATGGCACTCAGTGGTTAAGCACCTCTGGGTTCAATTCCTGGTACCAAAAAGAAAGAAAAAAGAAAAAAAACCCCTGAAAACATGATATTTCACAGAAACCTTATTCATGGCAGGCTGCTTCTTATTATGTTCTGAACTCACTTCCCCTACCTGCTTCCATGGTACTTGTATAAGTTTTTAGTGATGTTTCACTGGGGAAATTTAAAAAGCTAAGATAGTTGTTCAGTCCAGTGCTGTTCAATAGAAATGTAATGCATGTCACATGTAATTTAAATTGTCTAGTAGCCACAATAAAAGGGAGGGGAAAAAAAGAAACACGTGAACTTAATTTTGCTAATATATTTTCTTTAACCCAATACATCCCAAATGTTTTCGTTTTTGCATGGAATTAATATTTAATAATTATTCCAAGGTATTTTAAGGGCTTCAGTTGTAGCTCAGTGGTAGAGCACTTGCCTAGCACATGTGAGGCACTGGGTTCAATCCCCAGCACCACAAAAATAAATAAAGTAAAGGTATCTACAACTCAAAAAAAATTTTAAAGCTATATTAATTTTTTTTGCTACATCTCCAAATTCCAGTGTATATTTTACAGTTATCACACATCTTAATTCAGGCTCACCATATTTTAATGGCTTGATGGTGACATGTGGCCAATGGCCACTATATTGGACAGTGCTGACCTCACCTACTCATTATACTAATTAGGATGTAAAGCCATGCCCTGAGGTTACAATGTGAATCATCTGCCTTTCCTAAACTTCCAAACTTTTGGGTTCTTACCCCAGCTGTTTTACTGTTTCCTTCCTTCATGGTGTGAACACTCTGCTCTTTGAAAAACAGGCAGGTAGACAAGACAGGCAGAAAGACAGACTTGTGCACATGCACCCAAAACATTTGCTCATTTGTTTTGCCATTTATATCCCACATCATCTCCAGAGCCGCTTTCCTAGCCCCACACAGACCAAAATGCTCTCTCCTATGACCTATCACCCCAGGGCCTAGCCTCCCTGACTTACAAACTAGAAAAAATGATCCCTATTCAGAAATGAATGGGTGTGAATCGGTTCATGTGTGACACCTACCTGTTGCTTCTCATCTGCACCCCAGTTGACTCCATATACATTTGTGCATTTTCCAAGAAGTTTTTGGAGATCGGAGCCTTATCCAAACTCTCTCTTTTTTTGTTCTTTTTAGATATACGTGACAGTACATTGTATCTTGATATATTATACATACATGAATTATAACTTATTCTAATTACGATGCCATTGTTGGGGTTACATGATGTGGAGTTTCACTGGCCATGTATTCACATATGAGCATAGGAAAGATAGGTCCAATTCATTTTATCCCAACTCTTGACCGTGGGAAAATTTCACCCAGGCCGTGGCAATGGGAGCAGCCTTTAAGGGTGGGGTAGTTAAATGCTATTACATGAGCAATGCATAGTCATTGTTAATATAAATGAGAAAATGCGGGAGTATAAAGAAGAGGAGGAAAGTCACCCATAATCTCTCTACCCAAACCTAGGCACCGTTTGTACTGTTTCCTTCCTGCTGGAAGCATTCTGACAGCCATCATACAGGTTCAGCTGTGATCAGGACCTCAGGGCAGTGCCGCCCACTGCCTGGCGCACAGCCCCGGCAGCCTGCAAGAGCTTCCCAAGGAAGGGTCACCCTCCCAGTTCCTTCCCCCAGGGTCCCCCTCCCTTACAACAGGCTCTGTCCCAGAGTCTGCTTCCTTCTTGGTGCCTCCAGTGCAGCCTGAGCTGTCCCCTCCTCCGCAGGCCAGGCCTGGAGCCCCTCTCACTGGGTAGCTGCACACACACAAGTCAGGGCTGCTGAAGCAGGAAGTACTGTGGTGGGGGCTGGCATTGTCCTCCTGTGAGGCTGGGGCAGCCTGTGGAGGTTCCTTGACCCCAGCGGGCCCCTGGCTGACCCCCTGCCAGAAGAGAGGAGCCGGGCTGCCAAGAATGCAGTGGAGTCCTGCTGAGGCTGGAGCCTCGGTGGAGAAAATGTGTGGAATGCCATTTGTTAGACACACTGGCCTTTGCACAGAAAAGCTCTTTGGGCTTCAACAAAGGTAGGACCCATTGTTTCAGGACTAAGGGTCTGATCCAAGTTCACTTCACTCTGGCTCAAAAGGAGGACGCCGGCTCATTAAAAACAAGGCAAAGCAGCGGTGCCGCAGAGATGACTTGAACTTGACAAAGTTTCCACCCTGCCTCAAATTTGAGCCTGATGTCAAATCAGATAGGAAGCCACAATAACAACAACAAAAACCCTTGGGCTCACAAAGTGGGTATTTTTATGTGGATAGGTCCACTGTGAGCACAGTGTAAGAGAAGGCTTTAGAAGGGATCACTATTTAGAAAATTGAGTATTTTTATTTGAAAATGTTCATCATTATTATTCATTTTCATTCATTGCAGGAGATATCATTTTGGTGATGGGGACAGTGGGTGTTGATAGGCATCTAATAAAGTAAAATCAAGAGAGGATTGGGAAAGCCTAACATGTGGCTAATACTTGATACACATTTTAAATAAAAAATAAAAACTCATTTTTTCACATTTTAAAATAAAATGTTTAACTCTAGAGATAATCTTGAGAGGTAAGGGCTGTTATGGTGAGATGAGGAAACCAAGGCCACAGAGGTAAAGGGACTACCCCATGTAGGTAAGGCTTATATATTAAAAATAAATGTTAATAAAATAATAACTTATGTATATAATGCTTAATTTGTGCCCTGCCTGTTCAAAGGGCTTTGAACACATAATCTCATTACACTAATTAGTCCTGAGAGAGGTGTTATTATTCTTCCATATTACAAATTAGTAATCTATAGCACAGAGATGGACGGTACCTTGCCTAAAGCCACACAGCTAGTATGTATTAGAGCACATATCTGAACCTGTACCTCTCCACCCCGTAATCCTGGATCCCATCATATTTTCTCCTTAGCAGAGTAAAAAGACCATTTATGACATGTGGATATTGGTACCCATGAAGCTCTGTCATGTTTGACCTCAATTAATTCTTTTAGCATTTGAGTGACTACTATGTGCATGGCTCTCTCTCTCTCTCTCTCTCTCTCTCTCTCTCTCTCTCTCTCTCTCTGTGTGTGTGTGTGTGTGTGTGTGTGTAGGAGAGATGGTGGTTCTGCAAGGCAAAAGGGATCTTTCAGAAATTCATAATATTTTCCCTGCCCTTGTTGTGTTTATATTCTGGGGTGCTACAGGAATGTGTGAACAGTTAATGAGGGAAAGTGTAAAAAGGGCTCATGGGAGGAACTAGCAAGCCACTTAAGGCTCCAGGATCTCAACTTAATGCAGCAATGGGGAGAAGGAAGTAGGCCATTGCCAAGAGGAAGGCCAGCCTGAGAAACAAGGGCAGCACACAAACACACAGAGCAGGATCAGGCCAGAGGGTGAAACCCCTCCCAAGTACACAGAACATAAAATGTAGAGAGGCTTAACAAAGTAAGCTAATCCCAAAAAACCAAAGGTGGAATATTCTTTCTGATAAGTGGATGCTGATCCATAATGGGTGGGGGGGGGGCACATGGGAAAAATGGAGGAACTGTGGTTGGGCAAAGTGGGTGAGGAGTCGGAATGGGACATAGGGGCAGGAAAGATGGTGGAATGAGATGGACATTATTACCTTAGGTACATGTCTGACTGCACATATGGTGTGATGCTACATCATGTAGAACCAGAGAAATGAAATGTTATGTGCAATTGTGTATAATGAATCAAAATGCATTCCAGTATCATATATATCTAATTAAAATAAATTAATTAATTTAAAAATTATATCTCAACAAAGCTGTTAGAAAAACTAAAAAAAATATATTGTAGGGGGACTTGAAAGAGTGAAAGGTGAGTCTAGAAGCCAATTGGGGCCACATGTTTGAATGGAACCCAATGTTTTATTTTTGGCCTGTAGGTGATGGGGAGCCACTGGATGATTTTGAGGGGAAGCATTAGAGAATTGATGTGATGTGCCATGATTTTAAAGAACATGTACAGGTGGGATTGGGGTAAAAGAGCTTCAGCTGGAATGGTGAGACATGGTCTTGAGTTCCCAACTGAATAAGAGATATTGGCTATTGCCTGCCAACAACATTATGTGCCTGTAAGCCACCACCCATCAGATTCAAATGTTGGGGAGGAAAGTCATGGAAATGATCTATTAACAGGTTTTAGAAAGGAGTGAATACTTCCTGATAGAGAGTATTTCTACCCACTCTTGAGGAATACCTATTTTTATTAATTTCCTATTTTTACTGCAACAAATTACCACAATGTTGTTGCTTAAAACAACACTGAGGTACTTGGGAGGCTGAGGCAAGTGGATCACAAGTTCAAGGCCAGCCTACAAAACTTAATGAAACTCTGTCTCAGCATAAATTAAAAGGCTGGGGATATAGCACAGTAGGAGAGCACTTACCTAGCATCTATGAGGCCCTGGGTTCAATCCCTGGTATTGCAAAAACAAGCAAAAAACACACAACACTGATTTGTGATCTTACAATTGTAGAAGTGAGAATTGTTAAAATTAAAGGGTTGCACCCCATAAAAATAAATAGAAACAAAGATATTTTTAAAAAGCTTCTTTTGCTATAGCTCTGAAAAATGGTTTGCTGAGCAAATTAACAATGTAAGCTGGAAGAATTAAAGAGAATGTCTCAACTGAAAACACAGTAGATATATATGCTGACATAAAAAATATGCTGATTGAAAATCATTCTTCCTGGGCTGGGGTTGTAGCTCAGTGGTGGAGTGCTTGCCTTGCATGTGTGAAGCACTGGGTTTGATCCTCAGCACCACATATAAATAAATGAATGAATAAAATAAAGGCCCATAAACAACTAAAATGAAATTAAAATAAAAGAAAATCATTCTTGCTCATTCAGTAGATCTCCTAAGAAGTTCTGTGCAGTCATTGTGTTAGCTGTTTTAGATCATTTTGTATATACATACGATAAGCTTTAGGGCTTTTGCGTCCCTAGACATTTAGTTATTTTATCAACTGTTTTCAAAAAGTCTTTAAATAACTTCTTCCCCCTTCATATTTCATGGTATTATTTGAACTAAGTGTGTTTTGAATGTATTGCAGCTGAGACTCTGGAAATAAAGTAGAAGGTTTTGACTGGTTGGTTCCAGGGCCTAGACTAATATCTACCTAACTCTACACTCTGCTGCCCAATGGCCACCCCTCCTGTGGGTTCTTTCCTGGTGGCCCAGAAGAAACAGGCCACCCCTGCCCTATGCCCTCTGCATGTGGGGCAGACATCTCTCTTGGAATCTGTAGGCTCCGTATGCACTTCTGCCTCTGACTAGACTCCTAACACCTCTAGGGAATGGGCCCTTTTTGATTTGTTTTCTAAAGCTTTTAAAAATGATTTCCATTACACAAGTAGTACCTGAGAATGGTTTCATTGTCACAAAAGAAGGGAAAGAAAAAATATTTCTTATTTGACTTCCCTGTTCCAGCTTACCTCCATATCTTTCCAAATTGTTTTTTTTAGTTTTAATTATAGTTACAAACACATGATGTTAAATTTACCATCTTACCATTTTTTTACAAAATAACTTTATGTATGTATGTATGTATGTATTTATTTATTTATTTATTTATTTTTAGGTGGTGGTGAGGATCGAACCCAGGGACTTGCACGTACAAGGAGAGTGCTCTACCACTGAGCTATAACATAACCCCAGCTCCCCATCTTACCATTTTTAAATGTACAGTTCAGTAATGTTAAATATTCATACTATTGTGCAATTGGTCTCTACAAGTTTTTCATCTTGCAAAATGCAAACTCTATGCCCATTAAATATCAATTTCCCACATCCCTCGACTCAACCCTTGGTAACCGTTATGGTTTAGATGTGGTGCTCACCAAAAGCTCATGTGCGAGAGAATGCTAGAAGGTTCAAAGGAGAAATGATTGAGTTATGAGAGCCTTAACCTAATCCATGAATTAATCCCTGATAGGGTTAACTAAGTGGTGCCTGGAGGCAGGTAGGGTGTGGTTGGAAGAAGTGATGCATTGGGAGCATGCCTATAGGGTATATATTTTGTATCTAGTGAGTGGAGTCCCTATTTCTGTTTTCTGATCACTATGTGAACTGTTTCCCTCTGCCACACTCTTCTGCTGTGATGTTCAGCCTCATCTTGAATCCTGAGGAATGGAGCCTGCTATCTGTGGACTGAGACCTCTGAAACCATAAGCCTTCAAATAAACTTTGCCTCCTCTATATTTGTTTGGGTTGGGTCCCACAATTATACTTTCCTTTTTTTGTTTGATTTTGACAATTTTAGATAACTCATATAAGTGGAATTACACATTATTTGTCTTTTTTGTGACTGGTTTGTTTTTCTTAGCATGATGTCCTCTAGGTTCATCTATGTTGCTGTATATGTCAAGATTTGCTTCTTTTTTTAAAGCTGAATAATATTCCACCATATGTATAAATCACCCCCCCATTTTTTTTTTGTTTTTTGTTTTTTGTACCAAGGATTGAACCACTGAGCCACATCCCCAGCCTTTTTATATTTCACTTAGAGACAGGGTCTTGTTGAGTTGCTTAGGGCCCTGCTAAGTTGCTGAGGCTGGCTTTGAACTTGAGATCCTCCTGTCTCAGCCTCCCAAACTGCTGAGAATACAGGTGTGCACCACCATGCCTGGCATATATCACCTTTTAAAAATCCATTCATCTATCAATGAACATTTGGGTTGTTTTCACCTCTTGGCTATTGTGAATAATGTTGCAATAAGAATGGATATACAGGTATCTCTTTAAGATCCTATTTCGAATTCTTTTGGATATTTACCAGTAGTAGGATCACTGGTTCATATAGTTCTATTTTTATTTATTTATTTTTTAAGGAAACTTCATACTGTTATTCATAGTAGCTGCACCATTTTGCATTCCCACCAACAGTGTACAAGGATTCTCATTTCACCACATCCTTGCCAAGACATGCTATCTTTTGGTCTTTTGATAACAGTCCTCCTAGCATGTATAAGGTGAGAGCTCATTTTGGTTTTGATTTGCATTTTCTGATATTTAGTGATGTCGAGCATCTTTTCCTATTCCTGTTGACCATTTGTATGTATGTGTTCTTTAGAGAAATGTCTATTTAAGTTCTTTGCTCATTTTTAATTGGGTTATTTATTATAATTATAATAATTATTATTTTTTTGCTATTGAGTTGTAGGAGTTCCTTGTGTATTTTGGATATTAATCCTTTATTAGATTCATGGTTTACAAATATTTTCTCCTATTCCATAAGCTATCTCTTCACCCTTGTTTCTTTTGCTGTGCAGCAGCTTTTTAGTTTTAGAGTTCATATAGTATAACTTGTCAATTTTTGCATTTATTGCCACTGCTACAAAAGAAACACAAGTAATTTTTGAATGTGGAATGAGTTTATTAATTTAGCAGATATTTGGTGAATTTTAGGGTTTTCTACATGTGAGATTATGTCATCTGCAAACAGATAATTTTACTTCTTGCTTTCTAATTTGTATGCATTTTCATTTCTTTTTCTTGCCTAATTACTCTGGCTAAGATTTCCCGTACTATGCTGAATAGCAGTGGTGAGAGTGGGCATCGTTGTCTTACTCCTGGTCTTAGACAAAAAGTCTTCCTCTTTCACTATTGAGTATGACATTAGTCGTGGGCTTTTCATATATGACCTTTATTATATTGAGGCAGTTTCCTTCTGTTCCTAGTTTGTTGGGCATTATTAGCATGAAGGAGTGTTGCATTTTGTCAAATTTTTTTCTGCATCAACTGAGGTAATCATGTGGTTTCTGTTCTTCATTATGTTAATATTTTGTATTTGCATTGATTAATTTTCATCTACTGAGACATCTTTTCATTCCCGGTGTATTTCCAACTTGTTGTGGCATATACAATAGTCTGACCTTGTCCACAGTGGATATGCCTCAAGATCCTCAGTAATTCCTGAAACTGTGGATAGTATCAAACTCTATGATTTAATGGCTCTTTCATTTTAATTAGGCACATACCATGCACTGTGGCTGTAACTTATGCATTTTGAAAAACAACAGCAAAGCCTTCATGAATTTCTTTTTCCTTCTACACAATTTCATAGATATAAGATTCATTCTTATTTACTTATTTATTTGTTCACTTATTTATTGGCACTGGGTATTGAACCCATGGGCACATTACCACTGAGCTACATCCTCAGCCCTTCTTTAAATGTTTAATTTTTGAGACAAGCTCTTGCTAAGCTGCTGAGAGTCTCACTAAGTTGTCCAGGCTGGCCTTGAACTTGTGATGCCCCTGGCTCAGCCTCCTGAGTTTCTGGGATTAGAGGCATTTACCACTGTATCCCTGGCTCATTCTTATTTTAGATCTTAGCAACCTCAGCATTTGATTTTTTTTTTCTTTCTTTACTAAGATAATAGGTAACCTTCATCTTTCCACTTAAAGGAAGCACTTTCTGAGTTCTCTTTGGCATATCTGTATTACTGCACTTATATTTGGGGGTCATTATTAAATAAAGTACAAGTTACTTGAACACAAGCATTATGAAACCATGACAGTTGGTAACTGAGATGGCTACTAAGTGACTAACAGACACCTGGTAGCTTTTACAATGGATACACTGGGCAAAAGAATGGTTCATGTCCTGAGTGGTATGGAGCAGAATGACATGAAATTGCATCACATTACTTAGAACAGTATACAATTTAATACTTACGAATTATTGATTTCTGGAAATTTTAAATAAATATTTTCAGGCTACATTTAACCATGGGACTACAACTATAGAATATGAAATTGAAGATAAAGGGGGATTTACTGAAATCCTTTTAATGTGCTATTGAATTCAGTTAGCTAGTATTTTTAAAAATTTTTTTAGTTGTAGATGGACACAATACATTTATTTTGTTTATTTATTTATTTTTATGTGGTGCTGAGGATTGAACCCAGCGCCTTGCATATGCTAGGTAAGTGCTCTATTACCCAGCCACAATCAAAGCCCAGAACACTCCTTATCAATACTGCTTGTTCCCTACATCCCAATCTCTAGGAATCATGAGGGAATTCATAGGTACTGGGATACAGCCACGGGTAAGACAGGCAAGGCTTCTGTTCCCATGGAGCTTACAACCTAGTTGGAGGGGAAAGCTACTAACTTGATTATAAGGTAGTTTTCGATTATGATAAATGTTATGAAGGTCATGTAATGGTAGGGCCTAATGGTTGATGGATTCTTTAGGGAGTCAGGGAAGACCTCTCTGAAGCAGTTGTACCTTTTGAACTGAGTCTTCAAGGATCTATCTGACATGAACATGTGTGTTGAATGAATGCATGAGTGTATAAGAAAATACTGACAGAGTGCATACGTTACAACACTTTGGTTTCTGGTATGAATATATGTTTATGATTTCATGGTTTATATAGCACTGTATGGCAACTGCTGTCTCTAGGGGGTTAACCGTCCATTGTGGATTGGTCATGGTGAGTAAGATCAGATGCCCCAAAGTTAGATGCTGCTATAACTCAAGAAGGGGCTGGGGGGGCTGGGGTTGTGGCTCAGAGGTAGAGTGCTCACCTAGCACGTGGGAAGCCCTGGGTTTGATCCTCAGTACTACATAAAAATAAATAAATACAATAAAGATATTACAAAAAAGAGAAAGGGATCACGTGAGTCAACTTTGATGAACAAGATTTTTGCTAGTAGGTAACTTAAGACTCTGAATGATCCTCTCTTAAGGGAAGGACTTGAGAATTGAGGTACCATGTACTTAGTGCTGATAAAATCACCTGTATCTCACTGTTTGTAATAGGCAATTACAGGACATGTACTTGCAGGGAAGGTTGGACTGAGAAGGAGGGAGGACTTGAAGAATACAGGAAAAAGTAAAGGAGAGTTGGGCTGACATAAGATTGTCCCAGAACAAAGGCCAGACCCAAGACTGTATGTGAGCTCCCTCTATCTTAGGCTGACAGTGAGTGAGATATGTGGGGGATCTGTGGGAGATAGCAGAGAGAGAGAGAGCTGATATCAGATAAAAACATTACCACCATTTGTGGTGGTAATGTTGCCTTTCTGGTGGGCAGCAAAGATAACAACACCTATGGGCTTTGGCTGGCCTGCCCAGAGAATATCCTGTGTCTTTATCCACAAAGTGTGTCAGCAATAGCTTTTGGACAGAGATGATACTTCTCTCTTGCCAAAGTCTCATGTAAGTAAGTTACAATGCCCGTGGGGTTTGGCTGGGTATTCTTAAGTCACTAATCCATGCAGAATTCTGATGTCTTCTGTTTGGATCTTGTAATGGTTTGGATGTGAGGTGCCCCCCTCTTAAATCTGTGTTAATAAAGAAATGTTCAGAGGTAAAATGACTGGATTGTGTGCTTTAAACTTATCAGTCCATCCTAGTTTAATTGTAGGCAGGTGGGGTATGGCTGGAGGAGGTGGGTCACTGGGGGCATGCCCTGGAAGGATGCATCTGCACTGCAACCCCTTTCCCTTCTCTCTGTACTTCCTGGATGTCCTGAGATGGTTTCCTCCTCCACGTCCTCCCACTATGATGTGCTGCCTCACTCTGGGCTCAGAGCAAGAGAGTTGGCCAACTATGAACTGAGACCTCTGAAACTGGGAGCCCGAAATAAATGTTTCCTCCTCTGAGTGGTTCTTGTTTGGTATTTTTGTCACACTGCAAATCTAATACAGATTCTAAGTGGAGGTTACATATCCATGGACATGTGTACACATACACATGCACCCCTAAAAGCCCACTTCATGACAGTGGCCCATTAAATACACTTCAGCCATAATCAGACATGGATTTCAACCTGCTAACCTTGGAGTTAGTACCATCAAATAAGCTGGATTGGGAGTTAGGAGGTTTGGGGTCTCTCAGCCTGTGACATTTACCATGCCTCCTATCTTCTCTGGGTAGTGGTTTCCTCATCTATAAAATGATGAGGCTAAATTAGATTATCTCAACAGCCTCTTTCAGAGTAAGTCAATGATCATATGACTTTTACACATGTAGCTATTCCTCTAGGGCCAATTTTTGCAAACCACAGAGGCCAAATGGGCCCAAGGTTTTTGGGTTTGGAAGAGTAAACACAGTATGTTATTTACAGGATTCTCTAGATTTAGAAGTAGTTGGGTTTGTCAAATATGCAATGAAGAAGGAAACTAGAAACACAAGATTAAATATGAAGAGACAAGAAGAAAAGATCAAAGCCCTGAAGCTTTATTCCCTAGTTGCAAAGTGCAGCTGTCAGGGACTTCCCCCACCCCTGTGAGCTGGAGACGGGGCTGAATGGGGACTGCTGAATAAGGGCCGCAGATTCTGGGCCCTATTCAATGGCCCCTGCCTACCCTTTTAGCTTTACAAGCACAGTCAGCCGAATCCTTATGCCCAAGCAAGCCTCCCATCTAATTGCTCTCTTTCCTTTGTTCCTGACTTTAGAGGACAGAGTGTCATAGAATAGGACAGTGATTCTGGTGGTCAACATTTGGAATATTTCAAGTATTTCTATTTTGGACTTACTTGCTCCCAATGGTGTGAAAATCTACTTTCAACATATTTTTACTTGAATGTTCTGTGCTAATAAGAGATGGCTGCAGAGTTGGATATACTCCTTTCCTCAGATAAATTGAAGGTAACATTAGGTAAAACCATTTTGTCAATGTAATGGAGCAGAGAAACTAAAGGGATCTATCTTTCTATCCCTGCCACTGAAGTTAGGAGCAGGAAGGAGAAATTTAAGGGGTTTTTAATCTTCACAGTATTTTTAAAACAACAGTAGTTTAGAATATTCTGATTTTTATTTTGATGCCACTTGGTCCAGAGCAGGCAGCCAATAACAGGGTCCCTCAGCAAGACCTCCATTCCACATAGGCCATGGAGCCTACACAGTTAATCAAGAAAGTGCCAAAAACCCTGGCTTGGATTTCTGTGAGACTTGTTCCTGCTAAAGTGGGAGGCCTGAACCTGCCTGATTCTCCCATGACTCAGAAGACTGGGCCCTGCTAAAGCCACATGTACTCAACAGAATGAGCTATCTTTAGGGAAGGCATCCTGTCTAAGGTAGGTATGGTGACCTCAGGAAAGGGGAAGTCAAGAAGAGGCAGCAGTCAGGGCCCCTGGCACACCTGATCCCAGGGCAATAAGGGAGTGGCTACTGGAAACTTCATGGGACCTAAAATGTGGAGTTGCCAGATGAAAGACAGAAAAAGAGGTGAATAGGTATAAGGAGGGACATGCTAATGGATGATAAGGGCAGAAATAAGGACAACAACAAGATTCATAAAGGAGAGAAAGAGGGAGAGTGAGGCAGAGGATGATGGCGATGTGGCTCAAAGAAATTAGAGTATTTAAGATAAGATCATCTCATTTTTTGTCTTAGATTGTGTTAGGGAAACTTGTGTCAGGGTGTGACTTGAAGGCCTGGGAGGCCCCGCAGATACTTGCCTCCTGCCCCATCTTGCTTCCATCTGCCCTGTGTCTGAGGCTTCCATTAGAAGTTTCTCTAATATTGACTTGGTGCTCTAGTACCCAACATGCCTTTCCTCTGCCCCATTTTGCTTCTGGCTCCTTCCTCCAGTCCTTTCTCTTTCCTTGTCTTTTCCCCATCATTGCCAGCACTATCTCCCTCCAGCTGGCCCATGCTCCCCCATCTCTAGCGCCTCTAACAAAACTGAGAGGTAGCTAGTATCTGAGGGCTCCATATTATGGTGATACTTCCAGTTAAGACATTGAATATGTCATGTGGTCAATAGGAATGTTGGCTTTTCTCTGCAGAATTGACAAGCCATCCAGTGCCTGTCAAATGTTGCTCCCATCCCCTGGCAATATCCTGTAGGACCTTGCATGGAGACATTTCTGATGACTGGCTTCCTGTCTCACCACAAATGGATCTCAATAAGATCATGCTGATGGTATTTTGTCTGTTGCATTAAGATTTGTGGATTTCCCAGATCAGCAGACACAGAAAAAAACAAAATTAAGATCCAAAGTGAATGTACTTTATAGATCCCAAATGTGGACATCAAGGTTGCCAACTCTTCTTGCCTCCAGCTGAATTCCAAAATCCTGACCCTACCAGCAACCCATGGCCCTGTAGGCCCTGTAATAAGTGACAATAAGTGTGTAATTTTGCCAAAGGGTGACAGAAACAGAACTGCACCTTATGAGACCTTGGTCCTAACAAAATGGTGAGCATATTTTCCAAACACCCTGCTCAAAAAAGAAAAAAAAAATCATAACTCAGGATGTGACCAGGCTGTGTGCTTACATGAACGACAAAGGAAACTATTTGAAATTGGGACTGTTGTATAAAATACAAGGCATGTGTTTGCTAGAATTATGACAAGCATTATTTTCCGTAAACCCAAAGAAAGGGCCACTGCAGGATTGCCAGGGTCCTTTTGGAAACCTGGACTTAGTTCCTACACCCTGTTCCCCACCCCCATACCCTCTCCAGTCCTCACTTGGCTTTTGGGAGCATTTAGAAGGCCTTGTAATTACTGAAGGCAAATGATAGAAGACAGAGTTTTCAAAGAATGACTTTGTTGTTGCACATATAATGGGCATTGTTTATTAGGGTTTGTTGTTTTTGGAGGCAGATAGGAAAGAGGAGGAGGAATTCAATCAAGCCTTTCCAGCTAGATCTCTGTTTCAGGACCTGGATTCTGCTGCTGGGCCAGCATCTGTCTGAGCTAAAGTAAGTCCTTTCTTTTTTGAGTTTCCTCTGCCTACTGCTTCCTGATATATGCTGCAGCTGCACAAGGTAAACAGAAAGATTTCAGGCCTCTTCTGGCAATCTAGCCATGTATTTTAGATACTTCAGATGAATGAATGAATGAACAAATAAATAAATAAAACCAAAGATGAAGGCCCAGGGTTTCCTGGCACAACAGTGGTTTGGGGTGTGGCCTAATAATCTGGAAAGTCCCTTTTTCCATGACCATTCTAAAATTCTTTGATGCCAGCATATCCTGGAGAAGAAAAAAAGCCAAAGTTTTCTTTTGGGAGAAGAATTTAGTCATATGTGTTGATGTTTAATTTTGAAATTATGGAAATCATTGCAGACTCTTTATTTAATTAGGGTGTCCCATGGAACATGTCTGAATTTCCATATGAACTTGAAGTCCTGCACAGGATTGGGCGACTTCCTAAGAAACTGGTATTTCTTCAGATAAACACTAGGTGGCATGGAGAACTTAATAAATAGAAAACACTAATGTCACAAATTGGAAAATAGAGGACGACCCTCTCCTCTGATTTGTAGAAATTGTAAAATCTTCCCATCAAAGTTTAGCAAGGAACAGCCACAATATGACTAAGGTCACTTACTGAGGCATTCATAAAGGGAACTGAGCGAGAGGAATTAGTTCACAAAATCTCCCCTTAGAATCTTTTCTGGAGTATTGTTTTATAAACATGATGATAAATTCAAAAATATAATTGTTACCATAACCAGATTCCTTAATAGAAAACAGTCTATTTCTGTCAGTGTGGATGTGTTTTACATTTGAGAAATCCTAACAGACTTTTCCTCCTCCCTCTTTTTTTTTTATTCTGAAATATTTAATAATTTGTCGAACTGATGTTTACATTTAAAATAAAAAATCTTGTTTGTTTGAAGTGTTAAACTAAAAGAAGGTCACTGATCAACAAGAAAAAAGCAACCTATGAGTTCATTTTTATTTTGATGGAGTTTGAAAGTGTCCACATTTAAGATAATACTCTATGGTTTACATAAAATATTCTATGAATGTGCCAAGCACTTCAATCTAATGTATGAAATATGATATATCAAGAGCTTTGCAATGTTGTGAACAACCAATAAAAAAAAATTTTTCCTTAATAGAGATAATGCTGCTGTTGTTATGTTTTTACATGTTTCCTCCTCCCTCTTTTCCTTTATGAAATCAGCCAAGAGAGTGGAGGCTGGGGGAAAACAAAACAGACTCTGATCACTCATCGCCAAACATCACTTTGGATTAAAAGGCAGAATTTTCCCTGCCATTGTGACATTCCCAACATGTTTGCATCCCTGTGTTTGAAGCTAGAAAGAGAGGTATCCTTCTCATGATGCTGAGTATGAAAACTTAGGGAACAGGTGTCCTAGCTACAGTTTGATGACTAGATCACTCTAAAGATATCACATCCTGTCCTTTGCTTACCAAATCCTGTAGGGAAAAGTAAAGCTCTATCTCACAAAGACACTCTGGGCCTACCAGGTTCTGATGATTAGAGCAAGGCCTCTTTAGCAATCCTCTGCCTTCGAATAGCTGAAAGTCCTAATACACACAAACTTTCCAGTCTTATAGCAATCCCATGGCTCTGCCCTGCCACACAGGCAGCAGGCCGGGAAAAGCAGAAATGAAGGTTATTGCTACTTAGAGCAGTGTAAATATACCCTCCAAGAGCAATTTCTAAGAATAAAAGTCAGGCCCCAAAGGCACCAGCTACCTGAATAGCTAGAAACCTCATGCCTCATCAGAGGACCACCTCATCAGAGGATTGGAAGTAATCACCAGCACAATTCAGGTCCTGTCTCCATAGAGACCATGATTACATGCCAGACAATGCAAGTGTGTGGCTTCGGCCATTTACTCTCTGTCTCTCCTTGAGCCTCTGTATCCACATCTGTGAAATGGGAATTATAACAGCTAAGCAACCCCTCAGAATTGAAATGGGGAGCAAAACAAAGAGAAAGGCACTTTGCTGGCCATGATGGATCACTATGTAGTTATTCCAAGCAAGAGAGGGTGAACCAAGACTATACTTCTCTTGTCTCTGATATTCATCAAAAGCAGCAGAAACTGTGGAATGAAAGTGACCAATTGCCAGTGGTGGTGGTGCACACCTGTAATCCCAGCAACTTGGTAGGCTGAGGCAGGAGGATCACAAGTTCATAGCCAGCCTCAGCAACTTAGTGAGACCCTAAGCAACTAAGCAAGACCCCATCTCAAAATAAAACATAAAAAAGGGCTGAGGATATCACTCAGTGGTTGAGTACCCCTGGGTTCAATCTCCGGTACCAAAAAAAAAAAAAAAGAAAAAAGAAAGAAAATAACCCAATTATACTATATACATATATGAATATGCCACAGTGAATTCTACTTTCATGTATAGCTATAAATCATCAATTAAGGGTTGGGATTGTGGTTCAGTAGTAGAGCATGTGTGAGACACTGGGTTCGATCCTCAGCACCACATATAAAAAGATAAAGGTGTTGTGTCCTTCTACAATTAAAAAATATTTAAAAAATAAAAAGCAACAATTAAAAAATAATAACTAAATAGAAGGAGGACCAGTAGAATAGAGGAAGGGAAACAGGGAAAAGGAGGGAGGGAGGGAAAGGGGAAGTCCTGGGAACTGAAAGGAAACAAATTATATTCCATAAATATATGATTATGTCAAAATGAACCACACTGTTATGTACAATGATAATGCACTAATAAAACATTTTAAGAAGCAGCAGGAAGGGGGCAATCCAATTCTACAGACTGATCCCAGAATTGTGAAGCTAAATGACCACCCTCTCACCCCATACTTAAGAGAGGTCTCCTCACCTATTTTTTGTTTTTTGTTTTTTGTATTAGGAACTGAACCCATGGGTGCTTAACCACTGAGCCACATCCCAGCCCTTTTTGTATTTTATTTAGAGACAAAGTCTCTAAATAAGAAGTTGCTGAGGCCCTCACTAAGTTGCTGAGGCTGGCTTTAAACTTGTCATTCTCCTGCTTCAGTCTCCCAAGTCACTGGGATTATAGGTGAGCACCACCAACCATGTCCCGCATGTGGGTTTGCTTTTGATCATTCACTCTTCTTCCCTCATAAAGGGATCTATACGCATGATCTCTTTTTGATCAATTTTAACTCAAATTTGTAGCAGTCCATTTTTTGTTGAACAAATCATGTTAACTGAACAGAATTTAACACACACATTTAAGCAGAATTTAATAGGCATTTTAAATGGAGAGAAAAATTTCTCTCTTGAGATTATTTTGGAAATTGTAATTACAAATCATTATAACCTGGCTGCATTTTCAATGAAATTTCGAACATGTCTACTTGTTTTATGTTCCCTGGAAATATGTGCCTCAAAATTGACAGACTTCTTTCAAAATTCATCAGCAAAATCCTTTGTCTGTAAAAAATTACCAAATAATCAGTTTTGCAAATATGGATATTTTCTGAGGGAGACTCTTCCACCAATATTCTATTATAAAACATGTAAACAGTAACCTTGAAATCTTTTTTACAGTGAACATCCATACATTTATCACCAAGATTTTGCCACAAATAATTGACTACGCTTGTTTTATCACACATCTGTAGGTCCATCTACACCTCGACTACCCACTACTCCATCTATTTTTTTATGTACAAATATGAATTTTGCCGATGAAATTTGCTCTAAAGGATATTCATCTGTTGGGGCTCCTGCAAAATTCTCATTCTTTAAAGAAAAATCTGTATTCACCTTAGAGACTTCATTTGCCCTGGTGAGCTTGTGCTGTCTCGGTCAAAGGATGAAGCATTTCTCTGCTGATGGACAGTTAGCCATGGCTCAGTGAACTCAAGCCAGACTTACCTAATCCTGTGCTGTGCCTGTAGCTCAACCTAAATGAAGGGTGTTTTGAAACCTTTACGGCTTAGTTTGTCATGAATGACTTGGTGCCATCATGTGCATGGCATCTATTCCTCCCTTTCCACTCCATTTTCCTTGAAGTCGAACTAATCTTCAGTCTCACTACCATCTCCCTAGATTAGGCATGGGCTATCCTCAGCTTGCATACTAGAGGCTTGAACTTTTATTATTCGAACTGGCCTGCAAGGACAGCCGACAACCTATCATATGTTTTTAAGTTTCCTTCATCTTTGATTTTTGTACTTTGATTCTTCTTCCTGGTGGCCCTTCTTTATCTCATCCATGGGAAATATATGATGCCCCTCTGATTATCCATTTGGAGGATAATCAGATATCCATTTGGAGTGTACACTTGTGTTCCCAAAGTCCACTAAACTCAAAAGGTTTAACTCAATCTAAATCTAAAGGTAAATTCAATAAAAAAAATTATTTGCACATTGTAATAGATCCCAGCTACGAGAACACAATTCAGGATTAACTGAAGACATTCATACTAAGGTGGAAGTAGTTAATAGGACACCATCCTCCCAAAGATTGATTGCATTTTACAGGAAAGATGTATTTATTAGTTCACTTGGATCTTCAAATGGTAGTATATGTGAGATATTTTCATGAGGCCCATCCTAGTGACCCTCGTCGACTTTCAGACCTGTGTGCTTCCTGCTCCTTTCACTACCACACACACAGAACAGGGATTTGTTGTTTGACTCTCCAATTTTCAAACCCTACTCTAGACCTCCAGCCCCAAAAGCATCCTTCTCCCTTTGATTTGAGCTTGTTTCCTCTGCCACTGCAGTAAATAACATCTTAAAGTGTCTCAGGTAGTTTCTGAAAAGTGTAGGGGTTTTCTAAACATGGAACAGATGTACAGAACATCTGGGTGGTAGGCCTTTGGCAATGCTTCAAGGGTCCCATTGTCACTCACAGCTGGGGCCCATCTGCCAGGTTGGGTATTCAGAAGCTCCTAAAGTACAAAGTTTCCTGTTTTATTGGTTCACCTCAAATGAGCTATTGGGAACAAAGATCACCAGAATAGATGCTATGCCCAAGCTAGCTGCCCAAATTTCTAAATGTTCACAATGCTCCAAATTAGCTTGGTTCCATTTTTACAAAAATATTTTTGTATTAGAAATTTATTATTTAGGATTCATTAACAAACCCATAACATCCCTAATAAAGAAAGCAATCATAATAATCTCTTACACTTTTATAAAATATGGTTTCCAAAATACTTTGATGTGTATGATCTTATTTGATTCTCATAGCAGTACTGTCAGATAGGCAGGGCAGATATGTAGATTCTCACTATGGAGATGAGAAAATGGAAATTTAGAAAATCGGAACAACTAGCCCAGCTGGGGTCAAACTGCTAATGAGGGTTGAAACTCAATTTCAGATCTTCTAACTCCTAGATTATAGAATCACCTACTCAAGTTGATAAGAAAAGCCAAGTTCTTAGAGCATTGCTTATATGAAATGGAAAGATTTGTGTCAAGGGCAGTTGGTGTATGATCCCTAAGACTTATCTCGAGATAGAGACACTTCTGTTCTTCCTCAACAACTGATTTTAAAAATTATCTGAACTTGGTAGAATGTTCTGTAGCTAAGAATTATTATAGGAAGACAGACCATGCTGAGCTGCAGAGCTAGCGTGTTATGTGAGATCTGGGTGGAGTCTCTGTGCTGTCCATTTCTACAAAACAGGATTAATCTTAATCCAGCAGATGACTCACTATTGCACATCTGAAGACAGTGAGGATTAATTGCAGGCCATGCCATTTGGCCAAAGTAATCCTCAGTGTGGGCTGGGTCACCTTGTGAATCTCTCAAACCAATCCTTCCATCTTCTTAGAGAGCCCAAGGGTTCACATTCTTTCTCTCTTCCCCTTTATTAATAAGTGCCAACTCTGATCAGTAACAGCTAGTGGCAACTGGAGAAGTGCCAGTTTTCAAAGTCTTCAAAGAAGAGCCTCTCACCTTCATCCAAGTCAAACAATACAGACTGGGCCTCACGTAACTAACGCTGTGTTTGCTGTAGTTTCAAAAGAAAACTATAAAATTAAAGCCAACCTCTTATTGATGACTTTTGAACCATTCACCACTGTTGGGTAGTTGAAATGGAACAAATACAAGTTTTATTGCTTAGCTTCAAGCTAGATCTACTTGTAGTCAAAACAATTGGTTGAAAGAAAAAAAAAAAAAAACAACCAGAAACCAAGACTCCCCCCGCACCCAATATAAGGGGGAAAAAAAACAACTTCAGCCAAAGCAGGTATTTTTTTGTGCATGTGTCATCTAGACAAAAATGCATGGAAACAGACTCTACCTGCACAAAAAATTCAGGAAACTGGTTTTTATCCAAACAGCATGTTCAAAAGACAGTTACTTTTTGAAGGCTGGGTCAGACATGAATGATAAATGGAACTAGGGAGGAAGTCTGCTTAAAAGAGACAGCGTTATCAAATAATCAGAAGCAAAGATTTAAGAATCATGCTCAAGTATGAAACACAACTTTTGTCTTTGATGTCGAAAATCCATGTGATTGGAGATGATTTTAATCTCAGCATTTACTGGCTACCATCAAGTAAACTTGTGATCCAAGCCATGGAGATACCGTGCGAGGAACTAGTCATGGAAAACAATTTTTTTTTCATCAAAAATGTCTTAACCTCATTTGGACAGAAATGGAAAATGACATTTTAAACTTTAATCCCTTAATATGTAGTCTGGTTCTTTCCAAAGGTTGCAAGGTTTCCAAGTTCTGGAATTCATAACTAACTAACCATATGGAAACAGAATGTTCTACATATCTTGGCTTCTCAAGTATTGTCAGAATATCAGTGACTCTCATTGACATTGTACAGGAACATACACGCAAGCAGCCGACCCCATTCAGCCACACTCTGTGCCAGGGCAAACCCTTCCGTTTCAAAAAACTAATATCCTTAGTATGCCCATTCAATGTTAAATTTCCTCCACCAATCCTTTGTCCTTGCTGGTCTCCTTTCCCATACAGAGTGCCTTCCTTGCTTATCTTTCAAGAGCTATCTCTGATTCCACCTTCCCATGAAGTTTTCTGTGACTACTCCAGCCAATAGGGATCCTTCCAATTTTTCACAGCTCATGGGACTTATTATTTATATCACACAAGTTGAAATTCTTTGCTGTTCTTGTGGTCCCCACCCACTTTGTTCCAGCCCATTCTCTAATCTGCTGCAGCTCAACTCCCAGACTGTTCTCTCAGAGACAAGAGTGTTTTTGAAATTTAGGCAGATGTATTTGCGACTTAGAGCCCCTCTACTTTCCAGCCATGAGGATGGTTTGAATACCTCTCTAACCCTGCCGCTCAGTTTCTTCATCTAACTGAAACAACAGCACCTATTACAGGGTTGTCATGAGAGAAAATTTGCAATACACCAATGGCACAATGCCTGATATATAATTGGCAGATTTAATAAATAGTATATAAGAAGTATGTACTTCCCCAGGGTACACAAATGTCTAATGGATCATGACTGGATTCATGAATGTATTTTTAATACAGTAGCTTTGAGAACTGGATATAAAATAATAATTCTAGAATCATAAGGATGGGAAAGTTCATAAGAAATCATCTCAGTATGATGTATTGGTTGATATGGAAATAAGTTGACAATGTATCATTAAGGCAAAAAGGCAGTTTCTTAAATAGGATGTTTGGGGACTGTATGCATTTTATATGCATGTGCATACATAAAATGTCTTTCTATCTACATATTATTTGATTGGGAAATACACACATTTTGGTTTCCAGTGCTTATCTCTCTGATTAATACAATTGTAAACTGTTTTAATATTTTGTTTTGCTTATTCTGTATTCATTTTTCTATTATGAACATGAACTACTCATGTAATTAAGATGATAAATATATATTTTTAAAATACAATATTGCCAGGTGTTGTGGTGAATGCCTGTAATCCCAGGTGACTCAGGAGGCTGAGGCAGGAGGATCACAAGTGCAAGGCCAGCCTCAGCAACCTAGAGAGGCCTTAAGCAATTTAGCAAGAGCCTGTCTCTAAATAAAAAATAAAAAGGGCTGGGGATGTGGCACTCCTAGTTTCAATACCTAGTTAAAAAAAACACCAAAAAAAGAAACCTTACAATATTTATATGTAATAAAACTATAGTTACAGATAGGGTTGATAGGTGGAGAAGATATTTTTTTTAAAAAACAACTTTTTAGAGTCATGGAATTATGGCGGCCTTCTCAGTCCCCAAATTTGCTATTTTGTTATTGGTTTGCCATCTTTAAAGTTTTTAGGTTATAGAAATCATTTTCTAAATCATTCCTATGTTTTTATGTTTGTCAAATTCATTTCTGGTCAATAAATGGCTAGGTTGTTCTTGACAGGCAGTGTTCTCAGAAGAAATCTTCTTTACCATCTAGAATCATCTAAATAAATGAAATGGACTGACAGTGTTTTCACCCAATATATTAACTGGCTTCTTTCTGGTAGATTACAATTATTTGGGCTCTGGTGCTCAGTGTCATGTGGATCCTACCTAGAGTGGGAGCTGAGAAACTCTTGTTCTGGTGGCCAGGGAAGGGGTTAGAAGCATGGTGCCTGTCAGGGCTGTGAGTTCTCCTTCCACTCCATCTGCTCTCTCAGTAACTGTTGTACCTAAACCATGTCTCCCACTCTATGCTATCTCATAATGGTGGCCAGTTTAGGACTTATATACAAAGTTCTAACATACAACCTATCTGACGACACAACCTGAATTTATAGCAGAAGTAGACAAGAAAGTGGAACAAGACCAGAGGACCCAGAATAGGGTTGGAGGAGTCATCTACCTTTCTCTGTTGGCATTAGGAATAAATGAGCAGATGCTAAAGCAGTCAACTGCCGTTAGAACTGAGATTGCTTTCCAGTTAATAAGAACAGAACATATTTATTGAACACTTACTATGTGTCAGACACTTGTCTATAAAATGGAGATACACCAATGAACACAATAGATAAAACTCCCCTCTGTCATGGATTTCACATATTGTTTTGAAATCTCTCTGAAACTGATGACAACTTTCCCATTCTGATCAAATAGGAGAATAAGGTAAGGCAGCTGAACTCTGGATTAAGAACTATTGAACACATTCCATATTTCTCAGTGGTGTCGCATATCTCTGAGGCCTTAACTCCCTGTTTCATTCAGAGTATTTTTCTACTGCCAGGAAATATGCATTTTCATTATGAATGATTGCTTCGATTTACTCTGCATGATCTTTGACATCTTCTGTCATTTTGGGAAACAGCTCCAGTGGTCCAGCTTTTAGCTTTTAGACAAGGTATTCAACTTTCATGATGAAATGGTTGAAAGCGTAGTCTATCTTACTACATAGAAGATATACTGTCTGCTAAAGAAGAATTATTTCACATAAAAGGTAACTATGTTAAAACATGATTCATACACAATGTTCTGATTATATTTATATCTTAAGACTGTCCTAAAGAGTGGGAGTTTTTTCCAAAAACTTAACTAAGGTGTCCCATACTTAGCCAAGATCTTTCCTAAGTTGGCTTACAAAATGATAAATCAGAGGTATAAGTTCATCCATTTGGCAGTTTGCTTTGATTAGGGTGTGTGTGGGCAAGGGGGTTGCAGAGAGTAAGAGAAAATTGAGGACATAGAGGAGTTGTTTTGTTTAGAGAACTCGGCCTGAAGCTTATGACAATCCTTTAACGAATCCCCTGGCAGTGGAATTCAAGCATCAAATTTATTAAGCTTTGGAGACTTTGCAATTCTCACTGAACTGAGGTCAAAAGTGGTGGTGCGCTCCCCGGCTGCATGCCATGATAACCACAGCTTCTTGGTATATTATCTTAATGGCCAGTGGCTCCTCCCCCTCCTCCTCCCTACCGTGACTTCCATTGCTTCAGAAATGCCCCCAAATGGCACTAAACGATGTGCAAACACACCAGATGGATTGCTAATCTCTTTTCAAGACTTTCTTAATGGTGCATTCATAGCCCCTTGGAGCAAACTCAATTTCTCTCTGTGCACTCTATTTCCACTTTTACAATTTTTGAAGAAATCATTTTGGCAAACATATTTTGTGACTTGGATGAGAGGTAATTTATACAATTGCTTACCTACTATGACAACAAGCAGCAACCCTGGTCACAGGAGGATGGGTGGTTATTCATCAATCACAACAGAGGCACATAAATGGATCTGAAGCTCTTTTATGTAGCTGAAGCCATCAACTTGGGGCCTACTTTGGAAAAATCTTGTTTCTTTGGGGGAAGGGAAGTGAATAGAAAAATAAAAGTCAGCTCTTTTGATCTTCAGTTTTAATATCAACCACCAAATCTTAAGAGAGCTTCAGTGAGCCCAACTGAGAGGATCAAACTTGAAGGGGACAAATGCCACAGGGCTAAGGATGGCCACTGCCAGGTTAGCTGTGACCGGGATGTAGCTGGGGCCATCTTTGAGGGTGATCAGGCAACTGAGTGACTTGATGTGATCATTTTCCCCCTTAGACTAGTCAACCCACCCCACCCCCAGTAGAATCCCACATCTGCCTAGAAGATGTTGCTTTACATTCAGGTCTAGTAGACATTTTTCATAATTTAAATTTATATATAGATATAGGTATGTAAAACAACCTTAGATGGAGAAATTCCTATCTAGGTCACGGGGCACACTTGCTCCAAGCGAGTGGTTCACAACTTCGGCTGCATATTAAAATAACCTGGAAAATTGAAAATTCTCAAATTCCCCGGCCTACTCCAAACCAAGTGAATCACAACCACCAGGTGTGGGACCCAGGATTCAATATTATTTTCTGAGTTTCCCCTAGTGATTCAGATGTGCCCTGGCTTTAAGCAGTTGGGGTTGATAAAGACCGGGTCTCTAATTTTAATGCATTTAATCATCTGGGGAGCTTATTAAAATGCAGATTCAGTAGGTCTGGGCTTGGGGCCTGAGGCTCTTTTTTCTTTTGTTCTTTGTTTTTTTGGTACTAGAGATTGAACCAAGGGGTGCTCTAATACTGAGCTACATTCCAGGCCCTTTTCATTTTTTATTTTGAGATAGGGTCTCACTAAGTTGCTGAAGCTGGCCTCAAAACTTGGAGTCCTCCTATCTCAGCCTCCCCAATCACTAGCGTTATAGGCATCTGCTACCATGCCCAGCTAGATTCTCTATTTTTAACAAATTACCTGTGCAATTCTGACACTGATGGCCATGAAGCACATGCTGAGAACCCTGACTAAAGATTACCCTAGAGGGCTGGGGATGTGGCTCAAGCGGTAGCGCGCTCGCCTGGCATGCGTGTGGCCCGGGTTCGATCCTCAGCACCACATACCAACGAAGATGTTGTGTCCGCCGAGAACTAAAAAATAAATATTAAAAATTCTCTCTCTCTCTCTCTCTCTCTCTCTCTCTCTCTCTCTCTCTCTCTCTCTCTCTCTCCTCTCTCACTCTCTCTTTAAAAAAAAAAAAAAAAAGATTACCCTAGAGATTACATGTTTCCCAAGCCTCTTTTTTCTCCATGTTTTTTGTTTGTTTTTGTCACTATGGATTGAATTCACGGGTGTTTAACCACTGAGCCACATGTCCAGCCCTTTTATTTATTTATTTTTTAAATACATTTATTTTACATTTATGTGGTGCTGAGGATCGAACCCAGTGCCTCATGCATGCTAGGCAAGTGCTCTACCTCTGAGCCACAACCCCAAGCCCAGCCCTTTTATTTTTATTTAGAGACAGGGTCTCTTTAAGTTGCTGAGGGCCTTGCTAAGTTGCTGAGGCTGGCTTTGAGCATGCAATCCTCCTGCCTCAGCCTCCTGAATTGCTGGGATTTCAGGCATGCACACCCAGCTTCCAAGCCTCTTTTATTAATTTCATAACAATCCTCTCCTCTCCTACAGTTCCCTCTTTTGCCAGTGCACACTTGGGAAGTTATGGCCCCTGGAGGGGTGCCAGGTGTGGCACTTGGCCTTGTAGATACCAGAAGAATCAAAACAATACTAAATCAAATAGGTGCTGAGGCAGGCCATGGGAGTTAGAGATGGACAGAGTATTAGAAAAAGAAAGAAGCTGGGGTTATTGTAGTAGATTCTGGAGAAGAAGTCTAGATTTAGAGTCCAGAAGTCACTTTCCTGGATAGTAACAGTGGGAAAGATCAGCCCTGCAGCACACCACTCAAAAGGTAATATTCAACTTCACCAGGGCCAGGCATTTGTCCTAAGGAATTGGCCACACTGCATCTAGTACTGCACCAAGGACCTCCTACCTGTACAGCATTCCCTTCTTTCCCAGTCTTCTTTTTTTGCTGACCCTCAGGAGAAAATTCCAAGTATTGCTGCTGCTGAGTTACTGTAAGATAAAGGGGAAGGAATGGAGAGCAGAAGAGCTATGGCTAGAAGAAAGAATGACCGACCCTTCCTTGGTGTGCTTTACTGTCTACTCCAGAGACTTGGCGGTGATGTATAATTAAATTGTTACATGGAAAAGAGCATGGATTTTGCATTTAGACTGGGGCTTCAATCTTACGCCACTAAAGAATGGTTTTGCCTTTGTGGTCCCCTGTACTGGCCATCTCTGTTAAGGGTGAGGGAGCATGAAATCAAAAAAGGCTTCAGAGAAGAGGTTGAATGTGCTTGGGCCTTGAAGAAAGCAATGGTACACAAAATGACTGAGAAGAGTGTGTTGTTTGGATTTGCTCCTGGAACCAGTCTAGGGGATTGCTTTGTTGTTGTTAACCAAACTTGTTTTCCACTTCTTTAATGGTTATCCACTCTCTTTCCCCCACCCCTGGTATGGCTTATGTCAAAACAGATCATGACTTAGTAGCTGTAAGTTTTGGTAAGTTGCTTAACTTCTAGAACATTCAGTTTCCTTACTTGTAAAATGGGGATTTAAAAAGTACTCCCTTATAGAATTTGTTTAGAGATTAAATAAAATGCCCTATGTAAAACTCTTAAAGTACAGCCAGGCGTGGTGACATATGCCTGTAATCCCAGAGGCTCAGGAGGCTAAGGCAAGAGGATTGTGAGTTCAAAGCCAGCCTCAGCAAGACCCTGTGACAAAATAAAAAATAAAAAGGGCTAAGGATTTGGTTTGATAGTAAATTGCCCCTGCATTTGATCTCTGGTACTAAAAAAAAAAAAATCTAAACTCCCTGGAACATAATAAATTCTCAGCATTATGGCACTATATCATAGTATTTCCTTTTAAATTTTTACTAATGAGATGAATAAATGAATAAAGGTGAACATTACTCTGTGAAAAAGAAAAAGAATTTTAAATGTTTTAAATGTGGTTTTAAGAGCAGTATTGAAGACTCCAAAGATAAATCCTGTTACAACTAAATTCTCCTCTCATTCATTCATTCTACAAATATTTATTGAACACCTATTACATGCCAGGGGTTGTGGTAAGTACTGGGAACATAATGAACAAGACAGAAAATATCATTCTATATCATATAGAGCTTACATTCTGAACAAGGGACAGAATCAAAAAACAAATGATCAATACATATTAAGTCAAGTCGCAAAGAGTTCTAAGGAAAAACTCAAACAGGGTGGGTGGATAGGGAGATTTGGGAGCAGTGTGGTCAGGGAAGGCCTCACACAGGACTTATCAGTTGAAAATAGACCTGACAGCTCAAGAAATTGAGAGTGGGCAGGCACGATAGTGTATGTGTGTAATCCTAGTGACTTGGGAGGCTGAGGCAGGGGGATCCCAGGTTCAAAGCCAGCCTTGGCAATTTGGTGAGGTCCCAAGCAACTAAGCAAGACCCTGTCTCAAAATAAAAACCACTGAGGATGTTGCTCAGTGGTTGAACACCCTTGAGTTCAATCCCTGATGAGAGAGGGAGAGGGAGAGGGAGAGGGAGAGGGAGAGGGAGAGAGAGAAAAAAAAAATTAAAGAAAGAAAATGAAATAGAGAGTGAGTGTGAGTCATGGGACTATTCAAACAAAGAGCATTCCAGCAGAGGGAAGATCAAGTGCAAAGACCCTGAGGCAGGAGAGCCCTTAATGTGTTTGAGGAATAACAAGGAGGTTTTACTAATTGTGTAAACCCAGGTGTTTGCTTAAAGGGAGATGTAGATGTTGAGATATATATATATATATATATATATATATATATATATATATATATATGTTTTTTTTTGAAAGTCCTAAATAATATAAGTCATGGAGAAGGTGGTTACCTCCAAAGTCTGATGATTCTTCTTGGATTCTCCAATCTCTTTGAATGCACTTCCTGTCCTGTGCTGGGGACTCTGGGGTCATACCTGCCTTCGCTGTGTATGTTTAGCCTAGAGTACCCAGGGAAGGGCAGAACCCTTCCTTTAGCTGGCAGTATAAACTAAGGACCTAGATCCATATATTGGATTTTTATGGATCAGTGGTTGATTCCCTGATTCAGTCCTACATTCAAAAAGAATTTATCACTTTATTTTGGTGTAACAATGTGAAATTCTTTGAAAAACACAAATAATTGTAAAACAAAGTACCAAGACATCTTGAAGCATGTTTGAAAACATTAGGGATAAATCATAATTTTTTAGAACTACACAATTACAGACTTTAAGGACTAAATAGGATGAGAAGACATGAATTTATGCAGAGCTAAGAAGATAGTGACTAGTGTCAATATTAGCTTTAGAAAACTGGAGCAGAAACAGCATGATGTAGTGAATGATGAGCTGTTCAAATAAGGAAACCACAGCAGGAGGACAGGGGAGGGAGCTTCCAGAAAGTAGAGAGAGTCAGGTTGGGCCCTGAAATAGATACAGATGCAGAGAGAAAGAAGGAAGGAAGAAATGAGGAAATTGCCACCATTTTGAGAAGATTGCTCCTGAGAAAAACATATGCTAACTCATTCCTGCTAGCCAGCCTTACCTCTCTGCCATTATGATCCACCATCCATGGTCTGGAATTGTCATAAATGATGTGATACTCACCTTTTGTTATGGTTTGTTATAGATTTGTTATGTATTGTTATGGTTTGTATGCTAATGCAGGAATATTCAGAGGTAAAATGATTAGATTGTGAGAGCTGAAACCTAATTAATCCATCGTAGTTTGAATGGACTAAGTGGGAACTATAGGTAGATGGGTGTGGCTGGAAGTGGTGGGTCACTGAGACAGCATGCCCTGGAAGGGTTCGTCTTCCTTGTGACCCCTTCCCCCTCCCTCTCTCTCCGCTTCCTGGCTGCCATGAATTTGCTCCTTCATGCCCTTCCACCATGATGTTCAGCCTTAACTCAGGCCCAGAGCAATAGGGCCAGCTGACTATGGACTGAACCTCTGAAACCATGAGCCTAAAATAAACTTTTCCTCCTCTAATTTGTTCTTGTCAGGTAAATTTGTTCACAGTGATGCAAATATGATAACCACATGTCTCTAAGTCATAACTATTCAAGAATTTCTTGTAATAAGCAGATACTAATTCACAAAACAATAGTGTTCCCAATTTCCTGAGAACCTGAGCATAAGGTAGTAATTGGTCTCAAGCACAAAGTGTTTCTAGTTTATGAAAATTATTCCAAATTGACATAGGAAGAGAGATGACCTTTTCTACTTGGGTACAATTTGCAGGCAGATGGGAGTAGGTCATCTTGTTTCCAGTTCAGACAGAAAAATACCCCATAGGCCCAAACACCTAGGTCTAATGGCTATGGTGGGCTTGATGAAACTGTTTGCCTTGTGGTCTTCCAAGTTTGTTGGGTGTGGTGAGCTCAGCTCTAGCTATTTGTCCACACAGAACTGGACTGAGCTGGACCTTTGCTTTTCATTACAACAATGTATGGAGAATGGACAGAATTCTGACTCTGGCTCTTATGTCATCTCCAACCATTCCTTTAGTTTCTTTCTTGTTCTTTCTTGCTTGTTTGTCTTTATCTTGAAAATTCTTTTGGAAATCCAAGTTCTCAGGATATTTCCCAGGATTTAAAAATCCAGAGAGTAGATATAGTTTTATCTGCATTAGCACTGTTAGTGTTTGTGACTGTTGTTTTGTAACCATCCAACCTGAGTGAGGGAGCCAGTTTCTATCGATGGCTCCTAACAGTGGAACCCAGAAGGCCTAGTCTAATGGCAAAGAGTTTGGACAATGGATGAATGGACAAAAATATTCATGTGTGTGTGTGAGTGCGCTCACACACGCACAAGCATGCATGTATATTACTCAGCCTTTAAAAAGAAGGACATTCTGCCATTTGTGCCAACATGGAAGAACCTGGTAGACATTATGCTAAGTGAAATAAATCAGACACAGAAAGTACTGTATGATCTCACTTATATATGGAGATTAAAATAGTCAAACTCCTATAGGCAGATAGTATAATAATGGTTACCATGGGCTGGGGTAGGGGAAATGAGGAGCTGTTGGTCATTGGACAACATTGGTGTAAAGTTTAGGTTATGCTAAATGAAAAAAAAAACTATAGGATTTGGTGTGTGACATAGTGCTTATATGTAACAATACTATATTACATACTTGATATTTGCTAAGAGGGTTCATTTTAAGTATTTAGACCACAAAAAGAAAATAGCAACTATGTAAGATGATGAATATGTTAATTAGCTAATTGTGGTGCTGATTTCACCATGTATATGTATATCAAGGTCTTTAGTTGTACACCTTAATACATATAATTTTTTGGCGTGGAGGGTTACCACAGATTGAACCCAGAGGTGGTTAATCACTGAGCCACATCCACAGCCCTGTTTTTATATTGAGACAGAGTTAAGCTGAGTTGCTTAAGGCCTTGCTGAGTTGCTGAGGCTAGCTTTGAACTTGTGATCCTCCTGTCTCCATCTCCAAACATATAATTTTTAACAGTCAAATGTATCTCAAGAAAGCCAAAAATGACTGCTACCACTTATTAAATGCTTAAATGAGGGCTGGGGTGGTGGCTCAGTGGTGGAGAACCTGCCTAGCATGTTTGAGGCACTGGGTTCAATTCTTAGCACTACATAAAAATAAATAAAATAAAGGTCCATTGAAAACTAAAAAATATTTTTAAAAAAATGCTTAAATGATGGGGAAATAGCATAAGTGATCTTCTGAAGTTCTTATAGTTAGTAAGACACAGTCCCTCCAGTTACTAGTGTGATTTGGGGTCGTTTCACTGGTTCTAGTCTTTCTATTTATCACCTTTGCTGCTTTTTCTGCAAAATTAGATGGCAAAACCCCTACTTCACAGGGTGACTATGAAGGGGGATTTAGATAACATCTACGAAGTGCCCCATGGGATCTGGCCTATAGGAAGTAAATGGTAAATGCTCTTATTATTAATTTGGTCTCTGGGCTAGGAGACCTAAAGCCACCCAATATCTGCTCTGGACCATGGACAACTTTCACTGAACTGCCAGAAAATACATCTGTTTGTATCTCCTTCTTTTGGTTGAGCACTGTGTGTGCTCCAGTGCAAATACTAGAACATGTGCCAATTCTATTAGCTCGGGTAAATTGGGCAGGGGCTCTTAACAATTTGAGACATTCATGGAATATACCTGTTGGAATTGTGCATTTGCAGATCGGTCCTGGGGGAATGTTGCATCTTCAGCATCCAGTGTTTGATACAAAAGATTTGGCTCTGAAGTGAATTTGGTGATTCAGATTGCAAGGGAGAAGAGGCCCCGGGCAACGGGACATAAACACCTTTCTGTATGATAGGTTTTATTCCTCCAGTGGACAGTGCCTGGCCACTACAGCATTAAGGCCTGTGACTCCCTCAATCATGCAAACCTGTTATGTGGCAAATGGAACTTGTCCACAGATCCAGGCATTCCAATGAGGAACTAATGAAAATTCAAATATGTGGAAAACTGAATGACCACTGTTAACTACTTCTTTTCCTCCAGCTTTAAGATCTCATTTGATTAAACAAACAAACAACAAACAAACAAACAAAAACCATGGGAGTGATACATGACACTGGGGACAGCAGAGTGAATAAGTAGAGTCTTCTATTGTTGACTTCCTTATCTATAATAGCTCTTTTATGTCAGATACACTTTCCTAAAACACTTCACTTAGCAAGTCACTCTTGTGCTCAAGAACTTTCAATGGCTCTCTATTGCCTCTAGCACTGAGTCCAAATACCTTAACTCATCTCTCTCTCTCTTTTTTTTTTACAACTGCATTCCCTACCTTAGTGATTCATGTAATAATTTTTTATTCAATTCATTGTTTATTGTGTATCTATTATGTGACCCACTGGGCTATGTTCTGGGGACATGTCTGTGAACCGAACTGATCCCTTTGCACAACCCTCTGCTTTAATCAAGCTCTTCTCCTTCTTGTCATTTCCGCAACCATTTCACTTTTTCATTCCCAGTCATTTCATTCTGCCTCTGCATCTGTACACATTCTGGGTCCTCTACTACAAATATTTTCCTTTCTCCACTCTGCCACCATCTGTCTATCATCACCTCAAAGATTGCTATTAAAATGCATGCTTTGCACATGCGCCCACACCTAGAAGTAGCCATCAAGGGCCCACGAGAGCCTGCCTTGCTTAGAGGTTAGAGGATCTGTAGCCAGAAACCATCTGTTTAAAGCCTTTGAATGCAAGTAAAAGAAAAAAAAATTCTTTATATGACCTGATATACTTCATAGAAGATCACAAAGTGTGGATAGGGGGGCTGGAGATGGGGCTTAGTGACAGAGCACTTATCTAGCATGTACAAGACCCTAGGTTCAATTCTCAGCACTGGAAAAAACAGTGGGGGGCTGGAAACCCAGTTCCAGGCTAGAACAATTCCAGAAGGTGATTGACAGAAATTCCAGTAGAACTTTAGTCATCATATGTGTTTGTGTGCATCTGGAAGGCGATTGGGAGGATATGAAGGTTAGGTAGATTGAGCCAGATGCAGTGGTGCACACCTGTAATTCCAGTGACATAGGAGGCTGAGACAGGAGGATATAAGTTAGAGGCCAGCCTGGGCTACTTAGCAACATCATGTCTCAAAATAAAAAAGAAAAAGTGCTGGGGATGTAGCTGGGTGGCAAAGCACCTCTGGGCTCCATCCCAAGTACAAAAGAATTGAGCCATATCAGGGAGATTAATTGTTTGGGGATAAGTAGATAGGATTTCTTAATGTGGAAATAGTTAGACTTAGAGATGCAAATCTGAAATGAGAGAAGCAGCCTATGAGATTCATTAAGTTAACTACATATTGAGTAGCTACTCTATGGCAGACAAACCTGCCCCTGTGTGGGACATAAACACCTTTCTGGCAGGACATGCTCCTTTGGTCTAGTGGATTCTTGGGCAAATGTACAAAGGGGTACAAACTACCATATGTCTAAAGATTGGCAAGTGGTAAATTAAACTAACACTGTTCAATAAAGTGTGTTCTGTCCTCCTATTTTGAAAAAATAAATCATATCTTCATAATGATCTGGAAGCCCAGGTTCAAGTTTAAAATTCTTGGATTCCTCAGTTTCATATGGAAACATTATAGCATAGATGGATCAGTTCTTGGCCCCCAGGCAGCATCATGACTCCATGGCCTCCTTCTCTTGGATCCCAATTCCATCCTAGACCACGAGGGGCTTTACACACATTCAGGTGGATGACCTGACCCCCTGTCAAAGGGGTTTTCTCATTGGTGGTGCATTCTCCACCTCAGGAGGATGGACTGGGGAAAGAAGCCTGCAGGGACTTCCTAGGCCCTAAGTAGACAGATTATGGACTAGAAAGAGTGTAAGCATGCTCTGGCAGGACATGCTCCTTTGGTCTAGTGGATTCTTGCTTCTGGGAGGGACAGAGCTAGGGAAGGGCTGAAGTGAGGTTTCCAAAGTGTGAGACCAGGCATCCATGTACTAGAAATGAGATGCTTATTCTATGCCCCCTATGCCCCCTGTCCTCTTGGCGCTTGCTACCTGTGAAACAGACACACCAGGACACATTCCACTCATCTGTATGGGGATAAATACCTGCTCTCTTTGTTGGAACCCAAAAACACAGAAAAGAATAAGATATGAAACAGCAGACCCAAGGAATTGCAAAATAGGGGAAGAAGAGCAAATGTTTTGTTCCTTTTATTTTAATTTTTGAAATTTGAATTTTTCTTTATTGAGGTATGATTTATATCCATTCAAGGGCTCAAATGCTTCCCTATATAGTTCCATGAATTTTTATGATTCTAGAAATTCCCCCACCCCAGTCTACATTCCAGCCTTAAGGAAACCTCTGTTCTTCCCTTCATCATCATAGAATTAGTTCTGCCTTTTTCTCAACTTTATTTAAATGGAATCACACATTATATATTTTTGTGTTTTTCTTCTTTCACTCAACAGCATGTCTGAAATTTATCCAGGTTGTTGTGTGTAGCCATACTTTATTCTTTTTCATTGCTTTATAGTATCCCATGCAATTGAAATATGAAACTTTATTTTTTCCATTTTTATCTCTCATGGTTATATGAGCTGCTTTCAGTTTGGGACTATTACAAGTAGTGCTTCTTGGAACTTTATTCTTTTTTTTAAAGAGAGAGAGAGAGAGAGAGAGAGAGAGAGAGAGAGAATTTTAATATTTATTTTTTAGTTTTCAGTGGACACAACTTCTTTGTTTGTATGTGGTGCTGAGGATCGAACCCAGGCTGCACGCATGCAAGGCAAGCGCGCTACCGCTTGAACCACATCCCCAGCCTGGAACTTTATTCTTAATATATGTTGGTGAACATTTATATTGTCCTTCAAAAAACATATTTTGAAATAACTTCAAACTTAGATGCAAAAACATTTCAAAGAATTTCTGTATATTGTTCATTCAGGTGTCATTGTTTAAAAATAGCTATATAATGTTCCATTTTACTTAAAAATACCTTTCATTTGATCAAAACACTTAAAGCTTCCTAATTTGTTTCCAGTTATAGAAAAAAATGTTGCAAAATATATTCTTAGCCAGCAATCTATATTTATTCTTTGACTTAAAAGACACAGTTGTACTTACTTTGGATTTTCCATTTTACCAGGTTTTCAAAGTTTGTGCTTGTGCTTTGCAATTGCATGATTGTTTTTCCAAAATAACTATAGCTCCTTATGCTTCTAGTTGAAACTTCCTGTTGAAATTCTTTTCAGTTCTCCTGCATTCTTGAAACCAATCTGCTTTTTGCCCCCTTTGAAGGGTGGGAGAAAGTATTTCATTTTCCCCCAAACCTGCTTCTATTCAGCAAGGGCTACAAGGGGCAGCCTGGATTTTAGTCTTTGTAAGCTTCTTTCCATGTGAGCTGACACTGCTGTGGTAGAACAAAATGGGAACCTTAGCAGTTTAAGAGCTGCCAGGCTGTGGTTTTCCAGACTGACACAAGGCAGCTATGCTTACTGACATTTCACCACAAAGGCTTGCAGTGGGTAACAGGTACCTGGAAAAGAACCACAGTAGCAGAAGCAGGAAACAAACAACAGGGACTGAACAATCCCCCTTAGGCTCAGTGCAGTAAAAGGCCCTAGGCTGTCTGAGCTAAAAGTCCCCAGGTTGTTGACAAACTTATATCCATATAAGGAACGAAGAATGCAACCTCCAATAGAATTGCTCCAACTCCCTTGCCTTGGTGTACCCCAAACTTGCTTATATATAAAAGTAAAAGCCCCACTGTGCTTGGGCTCAGGCTTTGGGAATTATCCCTCTGGGCTGTGGTGCCACTAATAAAGTGTTGCTTCCAGATTTGGTGTCCTGACCCTCATTTCCTGCTACAGTACCACTGATGGTCTGGCTGTCAGACCGACAGCATATGGTCAGTAAAGGGCTGTTTAATAAACTTCTATTGATGAGAAATCATCACACATACACATGCACACACATACACAAGCTCGGAGAGATTGAACAGACATTTCTAGGGACTTTGATAAAGGGATGTTTTGTTTCAGATAGGTTTAATGAATGCAAAATGGATTACCCACAAAACACTAATCAGAAGACTCCATTAACAGCAAGACATTTATGTGAGGGATTCCTATCCATATGCATTGTGTACCTCCCCTGTTCTTCCCACCCCAATCCCATATTATAATATTCAGTGTGCATAATGGTTGCTCTATTTCCCAGAAGACAATGAGGTTCGATGCAAATTGACGTAGCCCCCTTGATTTTCCCCATAGTTGAATCGTCACCAAACCAGGATTATTTTGTTCTTCAGGATAGTATGACTATCTTGCTGAAACTCTACTTATTCCTGGCTGTCTTGAGTTAACTGCCACCCAACACAACAGGTGCTGACACTTTTCTTGTTTGATGGAGGCAAAATAGTCAGGCAAAGGGGACAACAGACTAGACCACCAACCTTTCAAAAATCCCTTCTACCCTATTTTTCTAAGATTCCCTCATTGTACACCAATCCAATAGCATTCCCGGGTTTTTGTACATTCAATCCATATGCTTCTAAAGCATGCATGTTTCAATTATCGAAAGGCAGATTTAGAAAAGCAATTCATTGTCAAAGATCCCTTAGGATCCATCTTATTTAACTATGAACCAGATGTCTTATTTTCCCCACTAGGAAATAGACTTTGAACTTAGAAAGTTCACATTCTGTTTTCTAGTCATCTAACACAGTAAGAGGATTTCCAAATTGGTCAAGTGAGCCTCTCCCCTCCCAGAGCAATGGAGCATGTTCTTTATTGTGTGGGCCATCACTGGAGTTGGGCTAGCACACAGGAAACCTGTGCTTTGCTTCAAATCTACTCCCTGCCTCCCACCAAATTCAGTATGACCTTTGGGAAGTCACACTTTCTGGGAATCTTTGTTTCAGTGTAGAATCATGCCTTGCCTACCAGGTGAGATGAGAGAAAAGAGATGTAAAAATGTTTTGAGCATGCCAAAAAAAAAAAAAAAACAATCACATAATCCCAAAGAGACCAGCATCACAGTAATCAGATTTTTAAATTTTGTGGAGACCCTGTGCGATTCAGCCCACTTAAATTGAATGATGTCCTCATGTGTTTGTAGAGATTTCTAAAGTGTAAAAAGGATCTTCAGGGCTTGGGGCAGTGGCTCAGTGGTAGAGCACTTGCCTAGCACGTGTGAGGCACTGGGTTTGATTCTCAGCACCACATAAAAATAAATGAATAAAATAAAAAGCCCAGGGCTGAGGCTGTAGCTCAGTGGTAAAGTGCTTGCCTCGAATGTATGAAGTATTGGGTTCAATCCTCAGCACCACATAAAAATGAATAAAGATCTTGTGTGTTCATCTACAACTACATAAATTTAAAAAATGAAATGAAATAAAAAGTCCATCAACATCTAAAAAAAATTTTTTTAAAAGGATCTTTGGGAAAACCACCTATTCAAGTTGTGCATCTGGCCAATAAAAGTTTTGGTAGCTTCCTGGCAGAGGGCCTCTGCTTGAATCCTACCTGCTCACTCCTGCCTGAACAGTTCCTTTCTTTATTGAACCACTTTTGTCACTAGCAAGGCCTTTCTTAAATTGAGGAATAATCAGTGGCTGCGTGACTTCTACCTGCTGCTCCTCATTTTCTCCTCTACAATCACAAAGCTCACGTATGTGCTTTCTTTCCCAGAGTGGCTCTGCAGATAGCTGAAGACAGCTCTCTTGTCCTTCTTTCTCCAAAGAAGAGTTATTTTCTTTAGCATCAAATTCTATGCACCCTCCCCCACTGTCAATCCCAGAAAGTCCTGGGCCTTGGGCATGTTCTCTGATATTCCCCAAGAGGAGCTCAGGAATCTCATCCAAACAATTCCACTCATAAGGGCTTGCCCTGAGGTCCAGAAGGGAAAGCACCCAGCAGCCCCTCCTTCAGCCCTCTTTCAAGTACCCTGAAGGGCCAGAGGGGTTACATTTTCCAAACTTGCATACTCTTTGAGCCCTGTGGATTCTTGGAAGGTCTTGGAATTTCTGAAGGGAAATTGTGATAATAGCATGTATTGAAAAAAAAATCTGAATTGAAAACCAAATCATCCTCAAATTATTGGGTGCAAACTAAGGGGTAGGTCTTTACTGAACACTTCTGAAGGCTCCACATTTATTTTCTTGGTGAAGACACAAAGGCACAGTGATGGGGATGTAGCTCAGTGGCATATTGTTGCCTAGTGTGTGTGAGGCCCTGGATTTAAACCCCACTACTGCAAAAAGAAAAAAAAAAGATACCAAGGCACAGAGAGGTGTAGCAACTCTCTCGAAGTCACACAACAACGATTTTGAATTATCTCTTTGCTAGGCCCTTCTTGTTCCACTAGGCAAAGGGGTCTCTTTTATTTGGCTAAGGTGTATATAACTCCTCTGTAATGAAAAGTTAGGAAAATTTCTTCTAAAATGTGTCCTCCCATATTCATCTAGGTACTCAGGGGTGGCTTTGTTCTGTAAAGGACTCATCACTTTCCTGAGCCCTGGGGCAAACTCCTGGATCTTTCAGTATCCCCTGCAACATAGGAGCTAGGATCTCTTGGGAGGGCTCATGTATCAACCACTACTTCAAAAGCATTGCTGAGACCCAAGGCTGGCTTTAGGAGAATGGAACCCAGGCAGTCACTAAGGTCCTCACCCTCAGAAGGGCCCAGCAGTTAATGTTACACTATAACTACCTTAAATTATTTCTATTTTTGAACAAGGGGCTCCAGATTTTTATTTTGTATCCATTCTCATGAATTATGTAGCCAGTCCTGATTAGGTGAACGCTGTTCCTATACTCCAACAAGAAGGACCTATTCATTACCATTAAAAGGACCCCCTCCATCCACTGGTGTGATGGTAAATGTTTAACATATGGCTCTGTAAGGGGAAAAAAAACGACTTTGATTTTCAGCATTTGCTGAATTCCACTGCAGCCAGATTTCAAGCTACCAATGTGATGACACTAAACCCACAGTTGGGAAGAAAAGCCTGTATGAGCCAGTTCTAATACACAGTTGTTATAACTCAAAAACTGAAGAGATGAATGAAGAAATGAATAAACACAAATGAGCTTCTCTCACTCAGGACCTGTAATTCTAAATATTTAGTTTTATTTTTTATTTTCTTGATACCAGGGGTTGAATCCAGGGGTGCTTAACCACTGAGCCACATCCCCAGCCCTTTTCATATTTTATTTAGAGACAGGGTCTCACCAAGATGCTGAGGGCCTTACTAAGTTGCTAAGTTTGGCTTTGAAGTTGGGATCCTCCTGCCTCAGCCACCCAAGCCACTAGGATTATAGGCATGTGTCACTATACCTGGAACTAAATATCTATTTTTATGAGGAACTCTAGTCACACTCCAGGGATGGGTATCTGTGGGAACATCAAGGGCTTCTAGAGACCTTTGTCTTTCCTGCCCTGCAGGGAATTGTTACAGCTGAGGAGATCCTTCTTGGTACTGAGTTGTACCAGGCTGGCAGTTGGAGTGACACAGGTAAAATGTTCCCCATGATCTTCTATGTGGTCATCCTCAGTATTGTTTTGCTTTGCTTAGTCACTGAAAGTTTTAAATTGTACTCCAGAGCACTCCTGGAACTATATTCATTTGTGGGTAGTGGTTAAATCATTGTTTTGAGGGGCAACAAGGACTGGGATTTTCTAGTCTACTATCTTGCTGATGTTCTACATCTATTTTTTAATATCTTTATTTATTTATTTATTTTCTTATATGGTGCTGAGGATTGAACCCAAAGCCTCACGTGTGCAAGGCAAGCACTCTGCCACTGAGCTACAACCCCAGCCCCTACATTTATTTTTTAATCCTTCAGTCATGGGTTGGCAAATTATGGCCCACAAGTGGGCTGCCTGATGTTATAAATAAACTTTTATTGGAATACAGCCACACCCATTTGTTTACATATTATCACAGATTTTGTGCTACAATAGCAGAGTTGTAAAGATAGAGACCATAATAGCTGCAAAGTAGCCAGGTGCTGAAGCTAACCCCTGTAATCCCAGCTTCAGCAACTTAGTGAGACCCTGTCTACAAATAAATATACAAAAGGGTTAAGCTCCCCTGGGTTCAATCCTTGGTACCAAAAAAACCCCAAACAAACAAACAAACAAAAAACTGCAAAACCTCAAATTTTTGCTATCTGGCCCTTAACAGAGACAGTTCACTGATCTTTGCTTTAGGTCATAATTGACAATTTCAAATGTTTTGTGAAATATATTGATTATAGCAACATAAAACACAAACTGATTTTGCTGAAAAGAAGGCAACAAGAATAAATTTTATTGAATAAATATGAAATAATTCTTGAATTATGTATGTCTTTAGTTATTACTCATCCAAATATTGCTGTCCCATCAAAAGATCACCCAGACCTGCACAATCATAATTAAATTCAGTCATCTTTGATATTGTGCTGACTTTCAATAGTATTAAACCATCACTTTACACATATTTATTGGCTTTGCTTTTATAAAAGTTTACTTGTCAAATAGGAGATAAAACATTTTATATGGAAGTTGATTGCCTTTACTTATAATTTTTAATTATTAGGCCTATGGTATACAGACCTGTTTGTATTCTTTTTTGGGCTCCCTCAATTGTTAGCTGGAGGAGATGTGGCTTAGTATGCATGGCAATACTTAGATGTCAGGAACCATTTTTTGGTCCATTGAGATCTTGTGATCCAAGGAAAGTCTCAGATGTCCTGCCAATGTTTAAAGAGCCTACCTGCCTATAGCCACTTCAAGCCATAGAAAGAGAAACCAACAGAACACCCCCTGAGGATTGAATTACAGCCTCTCAAAATTCACAGGCTGAAGCCATAACTCTTGAAGTTACTATCTGGAGATAGGGTCTTCAGGAGTTAATCAAGATTAAATGAGGTCATTAGGGTAGAGCCCTAATATTGTAGGCTTATGGACTTATATGAACAGGAAGAGGGGCTAGAGTTGTGGCTCAGTGGTAGAGTGCTCGCCTAGCATGCATGAGGCCCTGGATTTGATCCTCAGCACCACATATAAATAAATAATAAAAAAGTATTGTGTCCAACTACAGCTAAAAATAAATATTAAAAAAAGAGAGGAAGACCTCTCTCCTTCCCATCTCTTTCTTGTGTGTGTGTGTGTGTGTGTGTGTGTGTGTGAGAGAGAGAGAGAGAGAGAGAGAGAGAGAGAGAGAGAGAGAGAGAGAAACAGTAAAGTGATGGTCATCTGTAAAACAGGAAAAGAAATTTCACCAGAGATCAAATCTTGCTAAAACTGAGGCAAGAGTTTAATGATGACATGATGGTAGAGGCAGGGTATAAGAAAAATGCCAACTAGAGTATAAGACGGGCAGATGAGTCATCATGTTCCTGTTTATGATGAGTCCCATTACCATGGCAACTCCTGCCACAAGTTCTGTATTCTAATAAGGTAAAAGTTAAGTAACCAATGGGAACAAATAGGGCAAGGTCTTCAATCAAGTCCATGGGGAGGAGAACAAGACACAGCTCAGCATGTGAGACAAGACTCACCCAGACATAAGGTTCTTGAGATACTCTCTCTTACTAAGAAGTGTACTTTCAGTAAGTTTCCATTCTACCTGTTACTTCTAGATGTGTTGCTCAATTCTTTGTTCGGGCAGCCAAGAACCCTGCTGGTATCAGAACCTTGGTCTGGTATATTCTAACCCCCCAGAACTGTAAGAAAATAAATGTCTGCCACCAGTCTATGGTGTTTTGATATGATCGGTAGCCAAGAAGACTGATAGATTTTGGCACTAAGTGGAGTGCTGTGGTTAAAACAAAACAAAACCCTTAAAATTCAGAAATGGCTTTGGCTTTAGAAGTGGTAATGGGTAGAGGCTGGAGTTTTGAGGTACATGCTAGAAATATGGACAAAATATGGGCAAAAACAGAAATGAGAAATGTGTTATTGCAAACTGGAAAAAAGGCAATCTTTGTTATCAGGACACAGTGAATTTGGCTGAACTGCATTCTAGAGTTTTGTAGAAGGTAGAACTTGGAAGTGATAAAAATAGAAATTGAGCTGAGCATATTTCTAGGCAAAATATTGAAGGATTGGCTTGGTTTCGCCTGACTACTTATAATAAAATGCAAGAAGAGAGAAATGAATTAAAGGAGGAATTGTTATGCAAAAATAAATTTTAAATATCAGAAAATAAACATTTGGAAAATTCAGTTTGTCTATAACACACACACAAAAAGGGAACCTTTTTCTGAAGAGAATACTGAAGCTGTAGCTGAACAACCATTTGATAAGAAGATTGTGGGTGGGACTTATGGTTTAATCAGCCATCTCAGTAGAAGCCAGAAATAGAAGTGAGATTATATGGGGGCTGGGGATGTGGCTCAAGCGGTAGCGTGCTCGCCTGGCATGCGTGGGGCGCTGGGTTCGATCCTCAGCACCATGTAAAATAAAATAAAGATGTTGTGTCTGCCAAAAACTGAAAACTAAATATTAAAAAATTCTCTCTTTCTCTCTCTTCTCTCGCTCTCTCTTTAAAAAAAAGAAGTGGGATTATATGGCTGGGGCTAGGGCTCTGTGAAACAGTGCTTGCCTACCACGTGTGAGGCACTAGGTTCGATCTTTAGCACAACATAAAAACAAATAAACAAAATAATGTTATTGTGTCCATCTACAACTACAAAACTATTTTCAAAAAATGAAGTGGGATTATACCAATAAAGATTCTGTCAATTTGGATTGAAGGGAACAGAGAAAGCTGGAAGGAATGAAGACAGGCCTTTGGAGTTCTTAGAATTTTTTAAGGACCTGACCACAGAATGATTTGGCTGCAAAAAACACCAGTCTTTAAAAAAGTCCATTCAGAGACAGGCTCACCCTCCTACCACAGGCCCAGAGGAGAGACTGATTCCTCCTTGGTTTCAAAGAGCAGGTATGCTTCTCCAGTTTCAGGGCCTGGATGACCCTACTCAGTGCTTTAAGGGCAAGGCAGTCCTCACAGAGTTGTGTGGGCAGGACTTTTGTAGAGAGCTAAAGGGACATGGAATGATGCTGCCACCCAAGTGCACCTGAAGGACAGAATATTGAACCAAAGATGATTATTCTTGAGCCTTAAGGTCTAATGGAGGGCTCCAGTTGTGGCTCAGTGGTGGAATGCTTGCCTAGCATGTGTGAGGCACTAGATTCGGTCCTTGGCACCACAAAAAAAATAAATAAAATAAAGGTATGGTGTCCATCTACAACTAAAATATTTTTTTAAAAACCCATCTAATGGAATTTGACTTCTGAGATTTAGACTTTCTTTGTACCCATTACCCAGTTTATTTCTTTTGAGTTTTCTTTTGGGGAATTGGAATATCTATCCTTGTCCTATGCCTGTATTTTGAAAGCACGTAACTCATCTGGTTTCACAGGTTCACAGCTAAAGAGGAATTTAGCCTCAGGATGAATCACAACTCGAGTTTCTTCCATACCTGATTTAGATAATATTTAGATGATATTTTAGACTTCAGAACTGATGCTGGAATGTATTTTGCATATGGAAAGGACATGAATTTGGTGGGCAGTTCCAAGAGGTTAAGACTCTTTCCTTTAGTACACTTTAGACAGGATTCAGAATCTTCTTTTTTAGGCACTAAGGATTGAACTCATGAATGGTTTACCACTCAGTTATATCTTCGGCACTTTTCATTTTAAAGTTTGAGATAGGGTATCATTAGGCTGTCAAAGCTGGCCTCAACTTGTGATCCTCCTGCCTCAGCCTCTGAGTTGCTAGGATTACAGGTATGCATCCAGCTGATCCTTCTTTTTGATAAGTCCTCATTCCCATTCCTATCCTTGATGAATTCAGTTTTAGCAGAATCCGGCTAAGTCAGTTTAGCAAGGATCTCCCACCCTTGACATGTGATCATCCTGACCTGCTTTTAGCAAGAATACTGCTAAGGACTGTGGGTGTAGCTCAGTGGTAGAGCACTGCCTTCTATGTGTGAGGCCCTGGATTCAATTTCCAGTATCATAAAAGAAAAAAAATCAAAGAATCCTGTTAAGTTGCTATAGCAGGAATTTCCTACCCTTGATGTCTCTTCTTAGTAATTTTCCATCCAGATGACCACTCCATTCTGTTGTTTAGCTATAAATTCCCATGTGTTTACTACATTCAGAAGTGAGAGCAACTCTATCTATACTGAGATCTCTTTCTCTATTGCAAGAGTTTCAAAGTAAAATCTATTTTTTACTTCTTTAGCTACTATTTGGCTCTGGGTATCTTTAACAAATGCTATGGACTAAATTATGTCCTCCCTCCCCCTGCAAAATCCATATGTTGAAGCTCTAACCCCAGTGTGACTGTATCTGGACATAGGGTTATTAAGAGGTAATTAAGGTTAAAAGAGGTCTTAAGTGTGGGTCTCAAATACAATAGGATATGTCCTTTTAAAAAAGATGTAAAAAAAAAAACATTTTTCAAGAGAAACCCATCCCTACCCAGACACATTAGGACACAGCAAGAAGGCAGCCATCTGGAAGCCAAGAAGCAAGCCCTTCCCAGAATCCAACCCTGCTGGCAACTCGCTCTTGAGTTTTCCATCCTCCAAAACTGTGAGAAAATAAATATCTACCATTTATGCCACCCATTCTGTGGTATGTTGTTATAGTAGCCTGGGCTGACTAAAAATAGCACCTCCATGTGTTCAAAGCTGAGATACATGCATGTGTGTGCATACATGCCCATTTGCCAGAAGAAATTGGTATAGAGTGGAAAAGGAAGCCTGAATAAGGAGAATCTGTATAACATGGTTATTAGCACCCTTGGTGAGAATCACAGGGGTGAGGGGTAGGAGGAAGAGTGACTGGGGCCTCTGCTACTGCTGGGCTTTGTCCTGTTCTCTCTCCAGATCTTCCTCATTGGCAGTGCGTATAGCCTGCAAAGTGAACAATAGACGGGCCTTAGTCTATTGATCGTCCCACAACCCAAGAAATAAACAATACTGTATATTGTTGCCTCCTTTTTCCCATCTCCCCAGGAAGCCTTTGTGCAACTGGTTGGGTAGAAGGATAAAAACTAGATTCCTCCAGAGAAGTTTCTTGATCAGCAGATGAAGAATCCTTTCGGGAGACCAGATCCAAGTTCTTTTGGAACAATATCTGGGAAGAAGTGAAGTTTCTTATCTATCTCCTTAAGATCTCTAGAGGCTCTCAGTTGGCAATCAGGGCATGTAACAATTTTTCAAGCTGGAAGCAAGGTGGATAGATTTAGTTCTTCTTAAATTAGTAGGAAAGACACTTGTGGGACCTATAGGGATGTCCTGGTGTGGTGAGCAGAAACTGAGTCAGATTCTAGGTGGGGATATCTTGGTTCATTAACATAAATAGGTTGTATCAAAAGTGTGACTAGGGATGGTAGAGGGAAGCATTGGTTTCTTCAAACACTAATTTTCATTTTTAAAAAAATTGTTCTAATTAGTTATACATGACAACAGAATGCATTTCAAATCCTTATACACAAATAGAGCACAACTTCTCATTTCTCTGGCTGTACATGATGCAGAGTCACGCTGATCATGTAATCATACATGTACATAGGGTAATGATGTTTGTCTCATTCCACAATCCTTCCCACTCCCACACCCTCTCCCCTTCCCTCACTCCCCTCTGCCCAATCCAAACTTCCTCCATTCTTCCCTAGCCACCCCTCCATATGGATCAGCATTCGTATATCTGAAAAAACATCTGGCCTTTGTTTTATGGGGACTGGCTTATTTCACTTAGGATGATATCCTCCAGCTCCACCCATATACCTGCAAATGCCATAATTTCCTTCTTATTTAAGGCTGAATAATATTCCATTATGTATATATACACGACAGTTTCTTTATCCATTCATTGGATACATTGATGTGGTTATGTCACTATAGTATGCTCATTTTAAGTCCTTTGGATATAAACTGATGAGCAAGGTCAGATGGTAGTTCCATTTGTTCAAGCACAATTTCACAAGGGTCATCTTTTCAACCACATTTTGACTTGTCTACAGATAAATGTAAGAGAAAAAGATACTAGGGTGGTGTGAAAGCAAGACTATGAGGACTGTAAGAGAAGGTATATAGTTAATCACATGAGATGTCACTCCATTTCCATCAGGATGGCTATGATCAAGCAAATAAACAGAAAATAAAAAGTGCCAGCAAGGATGTGGAAAAATTGGAAAACTTGTGCAATAATGGTAGGAACGTAAACTGGTTCAGCCACTCTGAAATACAGTCCATGGTTCTTCAAAATATCTAAAATAATGGCCATATGATTTGACAATTCTACTTCCAGGTATGCACTCAAAATAATTGAAAATAGAGACTGAACTAGGTATCTGTTCACCCATGTTCAGAGCAGCATTATTCACAATAGCGTAAATGTGGAAGCAATAGTGAATGGATGAAAAAATATGGTATATAAAACAATGAAATATTATCCAGCCTTAAAAAGAAATAAAACTCTGACACATGCTACAACGTGGGTGGACCTGGAAGGTACGTGAAATAATATAAGCCAGTCACAAAAGGTCAGAAACTGTATGATTCCACTCATTGAAGTACCAAAAATAGTCAAATTCACAAACACAAAAATCAGAACAGTAGGTCTCAAGGGCTGAGGATGGTGGGAAATAGAGGATTATGGTCTAATGAGTTCAGAGTTTCTGTTGTGCATGATGAAAAATGTTCTGTAGATGGACGGTTATAATGATTGCCTAGCAATATGTTATGTACTCGAAGTCATTGAACTATACACATTAAATAGTTAAAACTGGTAATTTTATGACACACACACACACACACACACACACACACACAGGCATACTTCCACAATTTTTTTTTAAATTAAAGGAAAAGAAAGAGAGAGAAGGCAGAGGAAGGTGCCTTTTCTTTTTTTTTTAATGATTTTTTTTATTGTTGGTTGTTCAAAACATTACATAGTTCTTGATATATCATATTTCACACTTTGATTCAAGTGAGTTATGAACTCCCATTTTTACCCCGTATACAGATTGCAGAATCACATCAGTTACTCTTCCACTGATTTACATATTGCCATACTAGTGTCTGTTGTATTCTGCTGCCTTTCCTATCCTCTACTATCCCCCCTCCCCTCCCCTCCCCTCTTCTCTCTCTACCCCCTCTACTGTAATTCATTTCTTCCCCTTGTATTATTTTTCCCTTTCCCCTAACTTCCTCTTGTATGTAATTTTGTATAACCCTGAGGGTCTCCTTCCATTTCCATGCAATTTCCCTTCTAACTCCCTTTCCCTCCCACCTCTCATCCCTGTTTAATGTTAATCTTCTTCTCATGCTCTTTGTCCCTACTCTGTTCTTAGTTACTCTCCTTATATCAAAGAAGACATTTGGCATTTGTTTTTTAGGGATTGGCTGGCTTCACTTAGCATAATCTGCTCTAATGCCATCCATTTCCCTGCAAATTCTATGATTTTGTCATTTTTAAATGCAGAGTAATACTCCATTGTGTATAAATGCCACATTTTTTTTATCCATTCGTCTATTGAAGGGCATCTAGGTTGGTTCCACAGTCTTGCTATTGTGAATTGTGCTGCTATGAACATCGATGTAGAAGTGTCCCTGTAGCATGCTCTTTTTAGGTCTTTAGGGAATAGACCGAGAAGGGGAATAGCTGGGTCAAATGGTGGTTCCATTCCCAGCTTTCCAAGAAATCTCCATACTGCTTTCCAAATTGGCCGCACCAATTTGCAGTCCCACCAACAATGTACAAGTGTACCCTTTTCTCCACATCCTCGCCAGCACTTGTTGTTGTTTGACTTCATAATGGCTGCAAATCTTACTGGAGTGAGATGGTATCTTAGGGTGGTTTTGATTTGCATTTCTCTGACTGCTAGAGATGGTGAGCATTTTTTCATGTACTTGTTAATTGATTGTATGTCCTCCTCTGAGAAGTGTCTGTTCAGGTCCTTGGCCCATTTGTTGATGGGGTTATTTGTTATCTTATTGTCTAATTTTTTGAGTTCTTTGTATACTCTGGGTATTAGGGCTCTATCTGAAGTGTTCCCAGGATGTAGGCTCCCTATCTACCTCTCTTATTGTTTCTTTTGCTAAGAAAAAACTTTTTAGTTTGAGTAAGTCCCATTTGTTGATTCTAGTATTTAACTCTTGTGCTATGGGTGTCCTATTGAGGAATTTGGAGCCCGACCCCACAGTATGTAGATCATAGCCAACTTTTTCTTCTATCAGACGCCGTGTCTCTGATTTGATATAAAGCTCCTTGATCCATTTTCAGTTAACTTTTGTGCATGGCCTGAGAAAGGGATTCAGTTTCATTTTGTTGCATATGGATTTCCAGTTTTCCCAGCACCATTTGTTGAAGATGCTATCCTTCCTCCATTGCATGCTTTTAGCCTCTTTATCAAATATAAGATAGTTGTAATTTTGTGGATTAGTCTCTGTGTCCTCTATTCTATACCATTGGTCCACCCGCCTGTTTTGGTACCAGTACCATGCTGTTTTTGTTACTATTGCTCTGTAGTATAGTTTGAAGTCTGGTATCGCTATACCACCTGATTCACACTTCCTGCTTAGCATTGTTTTTGCTATTCTGGGTCTTTTATTTTTCCATATGAATTTCATGATTGCTTTATCTATTTCTACAAGAAATGCCGTTGGTATTTTGATTGGCATTGCATTAAACCTATAGAGAACTTTTGGTAATATTGCCATTTTGATGATGTTAGTTCTGCCTATCCATGAACAGGGTATATTTTTCCATCTTCTAAGATCTTCTTCTATTTCTCTCTTTAGGGTTCTGTAGATTTCATTGTATAAGTCTTTCACCTCTTTTGTTAGGTTGATTCCCAAGTATTTTATTTTTTTGAGGATATTGTGAATGGAGTGGTTGTCCTCATTTCCATTTCAGAGGATTTGTCGCTGATATACAGGAATGCCTTTGATTTATGCGTGTTGATTTTATATCCTGCCACTTTGCTGAATTCATTTATTAGCTCTAATAGTTTCTTTGTAGACCCTTTTGGGTCTGCTAGGTATAGAATCATGTCATCTGCAAATAGTGATTATTTAAGTTCTTCTTTTCCTATTTTTATGCCTTTAATTTCTTTCGTCTGTCTAATTGCTCTGGCCAGTGTTTCGAGAACTATGTTGAACAGAAGTGGTGTAAAATCTGTCTTGTTCCAGATTTTAGAGTGAATGCCTTCAATTATTCTCCATTCAGAATGATGCTAGCCTGAGGCTTAGCATAGATTGCTTTTACGATGTTGAGGTATGTTCCTGTTATCCCTAGTTTTTCTAGAGTTTTTAAAATAAAGGGATGCTGTACTTTGTCGAACGCTTTTTCCGCATCTATCGAGATGATCATATGGTTCTTATTTTTAAGTCTATTGTTGTGGTGAATAACATTTATTGATTTCCATATATTGAACCAGCCTTGCATCCCAGGGATGAATCCTACTTGATCATGGTGCACAATTTTTTTGATATGTTTTTGAATCCGATTCGCCAGAATTTTATTGAGGATTTTTGCATCTAAATTCATTAGAGATATTGGTCTGTAGTTTTCTTTCTTTGAAGTGTCTTTGTCTGGTTTAGGAATCAGGGTGATGTTGGCCTCGTAGAATGAATTTGGAAGTTCTCCCTCTTTTTCTATTTCCTGAAATAGCTTGAAAATTATTGGTATTAGTTCCTCTTTAAAGGTTTTGTAAAACTCTGCTGTATACCCATCCGGTCCTGGGCTTTTCTTAGTTGGTAGTCTTTTGATGGTTTCTTCTATTTCCTCAGTTGATATTGGTCTGTTTAGGTTATCTATATCTTTCTGACTCAATCTGGGCAGATCATATGACTTAAGAAATTTATTGATGCCTTCACTATCTTCTATTTTATTGGAGTATAAGGATTCAAAATAATTTCTGATTATCTTCTGTATTTCTGAAGTGTCTGTTGTGATATTGCCTTTTTCATTCCGTATGCTAGTAATATGAGTTATCTCTCTTCTTCTCTTTGTTAGCATGGCTAAGGGTCTGTTGATTTTATTTATTTTTTCAAAGAACCAACTTTTAGTTTTGTCAATTTTTTCAATTGTTTCTTTTGTTTCAATTTCATTAATTTCAGCTCTGATTTTAATTATTTCTTGCCTTCTACTTCTTTTGCTGTTGTTTTGCTCTTCTTTTTCTAGGATTTTGAGATGAAGTATTAGATCATTTATTTGTTGGTTTTTTCTTTTTTTAAGGAATGAACTCCAAGCAATGAATTTTCCTCTTAGAACTGCTTTCAATGTGTCCCATAGATTCCGATATGTTGTGTCTGTGTTTTCATTTATCTCTAAGAATTTTTTAATTTCCTCCTTGATGTCTTCTATAACCCATTGATCATTCAGTAACCTATTGTTCATTCTCCAAGTGATGCATGATTTTTCCTTCCTTCTTTTATCGTTGATTTTTAGTTTCATTCCATTATGATCAGATAAGATGCATGGTATTATCTCTACTCCTTTATATTGTCTAAGAGTTGCCCTGTGACATAATATATGATCTATTTTTGAGAAGGATCCATGTGCTGCTGAGAAAAAAGTGTAACTACTTGATGTTGGGTGGTATATTCTATATATGTCAATTAAGTCTAGGTTGTTAATTGTGTTATTGAGTTCTATAGTTTCCTTATTCAACTTTTGTTTGGAAGATCTGTCCAGTGGTGAGAGAGGTGTGTTGAAGTCTCCCATGATTTTTGTATGGTGGTCTATTAGACCCTTGAACTTGAGAAGAGTTTGTTTGATGAACATAGCTGCACCATTGTTTGGGGCATATATATTTATGATTGTTATGTCTTGTTGGTGTATGGTTCCCTTGAGCAGTATGTAGTGTCCCTCTTTATCCCTTTTGATTAACTTTGGCTTGAAATCTATTTTATTTCATATGAGTATGGACACTCCTGCTTGTTTCCGAAGTCCGTATGAGTGATATGATTTTTCCCAACCTTTCACCTTCAGTCTATGTATGTCTTTTCCTATCAAATGCGTCTCCTATAGGCAGCATATTGTTGGGTCTTGTTTTGTGATCCATTCTACTAGCCTGTGTCTCTTAATTGGTGAGTTTAAGCCATTAACGTTTAGGGTTATTATTGAGATATGGGTTGTTCTTCCAGCCATATTTGTTTATTTATGTTACTAAACATGGTTTGTTTTCCTCTTTGATTATTTCCCCCCCCCCTTTACTGTCCTACCTCCCACTGTTGGTTTTCATTGTTATTTTCCATTTCCTCTTCCTGTAATGTTTTGCCGAGGATGTTTTGAAGAGATGGTTTTCTAGCTGCAAATTCTTTTAACTTTTGTTTATCGTGGAAGGTTTTAATTTCATCTTCCATCCTGAAGCTTAATTTCGCTGGATACATGATTCTTGGTTAGAACCCATTTTCTTTCAGTGTTTGAAATGTTATTCCAGGATCTTCTAGCTTTCAGAGTCTGTGTTGAAAGATCAGCTGATATCCTGATTGGTTTACCCCTAAGTGTAATCTGCTTCCTTTCTCTTGTAGCTTTTAAAATTCTCTCCTTATTCTGTATGTTGGGCATCTTCATTATAATGTGTCTAGGTGTGGGTCTCTTATGATTTTGCACATTCAGCATCCTGTAGGCTTCTAGGATTTGGGATTCTGTCTCCTTCTTCAAGTCTGGGAAGTTTTCTCGTATTATTTCATTGAATAGATTGCTCATTTCTTTGGTTTGGACCTCTATACCTTCCTGTATCCCAATGACTCTTAAGTTTGGTCTCTTTATGTTATCCCATATTTCTTGGATGTTCTGCTCATGGTTTCTTAACAGTCTTGCTGAGCTGTCTGTTATTTTCAAGTTGAAATACTTTGTCTTCATTGTCTGATGTTCTATCTTCTAAGTGATCTACTCTGCTGGTAGTATTCTCAATTGAGTTTTTAAGTTGGTTTATTGCTTCCTGCATTTCTAGGAATTCTGTTTGTTTTTTATAACCTCTATCTCCCTGTATAGTTGATCTTTTGCTTCTTGGATTTGTTTATGTAATTCATTGTGGAAGTGATCTTTCATTGTCTGATTTTGCTGTCTAATGTCTTCCTTGAGACTCCAGATCATCTGAAGCATGTATATCCTGAACTCTTTTTCTGACATTCCATCTGCTGCAGCTATTACCTCTTCTAAAGTTGAGTTGACCTGCATTGCTTGTGGTCCTTTCTTTCCTTGTCTTTTCATACTGCTCGTGTTTCTTTCTGCTTGGTGAAACTGTTGTGTTTTTGAAATTTTCCCCCTATATATTTATATTGCTCTTGTATAGTTGAAAAGTCTTGGGGCTGGGGATGTGGCTCAAGCGGTAGCGCGCTCGCCTGGCATGCATGCGGCCCGGGTTCGATTCTCAGCACCACATACCAACAAAGATGTTGTGTCCGCCGAGAACTAAAAAATAAATATTAAAAATTCTCTCTCTCTCTCTTTCTCTCTCTCTCTCTCACTCTCTCTTTAAAAAAAAAAAAAAAAAAAAAAAGAAAAAAGAAAAGTCTCCCTTGCAGGGCGGGCAGCGGCTTTGCTCCTCCTCCAATTGGGGTGATCTGTCTACCATGCTGACGGGCCTCTGGGCCTGCTCTGCCGGTCAGTCGCAGGTCTGCCTACCTTGCAGGCGCGGGCGGCGGCTCTGCTGTGCCCTTACTCCAATTGGGGTGACCTGTCTACCACGCCGGCGGGTCGCTGGGCCTGTTCCGGGCATGGGCGGCAGCTCTTCTCTGCCCCTACTCCAATTGGGGTGATGTGACTACCACACCGGCGGGCCTCTGGGCCTGTTCCGGGCGTGGGTGGCGGCTCTGCTCTACCCCTACTCCAATTGGGGTGACATGTCTACTATGCCGGCCGGCCGCTAGGCCTGTTCCTCTGGTCAGTCGCAGTTCTGCCTACCTTGTGGGTACGGGCGGCAGCTCCGCTCTGCCCCTACTCCAAATGGGGTGACGTGTCTGCCGCGCGGGTAGGCTGCTGGGCCTGTTCTGCCGGTCGGTCGCAGGTCTGCCTACCTTGCGGGCGCGGGTGGCGGCTCTGCTCTGCCCCTACTCCAATTGGAGTGACGTGTCTACCATGCCAGCGGGCTGCTGGGCCTGTTCCGGGCGCAGGCGAAGCCTCTGCTCTGCCCCTACTCCAATTGGGGTGACGTGTCTACCACGCCAGCAGTCCACTGGGCCTGTTCCGCCGGTCGGTCGCAGGTCTGCCTACCTTGCGGGCTCAGGTGGCGGCTCTGCTCTGCCCCTACTCCAATTGGGGTGACGTGACTACCACGCTGGCGGGTCGCTGGGCCTTTTCCAGGCGTGGGCAGTGGCTCTGCTCTGCCCATCTGGCTTGATGACAAAGTGAGAGAGACTCGGGTGTATGTGACTCACTTTCTTTACCAGGAGACCAACTGTTTCTGTTGCCACTGGTATCGATGAAGTTATCTCCTCTGCCGCTTTCTGATGACATCAGATCTCTGCCATGTTGGTATCCCATGCAAATGGCAGCATTTCGTTCCCTTTGCCAGGTGACCAAAGCAATGGGTGAGTCCTGACCGGCCCTCACAAGCCCCGTCTCAATCCTGTTGCCACTGCCTATGAAGGCTCGGTTGGTATTTACCTCCACAGTATTCAGCAGGACCCGGACCGAGAAGCAGTTTCCACGGGTTCTTTAGCCCTGGGCCAGAGCAGTTCCGGGAGCCGGAATTCGGCCACTCTGGGCTGGGTGTATGTTCTGATAGGAGCAGGCTCCAAGAAGCAGTTTCCGCAGGTTCTTTAGCACTGAGCCTGAGTAATTTGTCTGCAAGACGCAGGCGAATGGCAGCCTGAAATTACCTGTTCTATAGCTGAATGATCTGCGATCAGTCGAAAACAGGGATGGTGACGTCAGCTCTCCACGATGGTGGCCGCTGGCTTCCTCTGTGGTCTGACCTGTGTGGAGAACCGAACTGGACCACTTCCTTCCCCCGTCTCAAACCCAGAATTCAGCACTGAGTACAGTGATTGCACAGCTGGCAGGAGCCCACAGAATCCGCAGCGCTGTATCTTTGCGTTGCTATCTCATCGTTTCCCAGTGTGCGCCGCAGACTCTAGCTGCGGGGCGATTTGCTGAATAAGCAGCGTGACCCTCCGTGTGGACAAATCGCTCGCGTTTGAGCCCCCGTAGCTGATCCTTGTGCGATGAAAATCCTTCCTCTAGGTTTTGGAGCACCCCAATTTTGCTGGAAATTCCTAACAAGATAGCTTTTAGCCGTTCTAACTCGTCATGCTCCCGCACAGTGACGCGGTACATGGGGGTGATGAACTCCCTTCGCCGCCCTCTTCCTTGGTTCAAGAATCAGAAGGTGCCTTTTCATATCCCACTATATCCCTAGGCTGGCATTTCTTAATGTTATAATTTGGCTGAGAATCTGAGTTGGACTCTGACTACAATCACCTGCAAGTCTTTAAAACTAATAATGATTTTGTGTACTATGAACTGAAATGCATTCTGCTGTCATGTACAACAAATTAGAACAAACAAATAAATACATTTTTAAAAGTGCATAAAAAACTAAAGCTTTGTAATGTTTTGAACAACCAATAAATAATAAATAAATAAAATAAAATAAGGAATGAAAAAAATTAAAAAATAAAAGTGCATAAAAAAATAATGATTTTCAATTCAGAATTTCTTTCCCCCCACCCAAAAGCTGCCTAGGTGACTCTACTGAGAAGCCAGGATGCAGAACCACTACCTACAGAGACGTTCTTTATAGACCCATGCTGCTCAAATTTTTAGGAGATAAGCTTGAGGGAGTTTTGCAGGAGTGGCAAAACATATATAAAATTTATCATTTAAGACATTTTAAAATATACTATGCAACAATGCTAAATACATTTGCAATGTGTATAGTCATTACCATTATGTCATGCCAGAAATTTTTCATCATTTCAAAAGGAGACTTTGTACCCAGTGGTAGTTATTTGCCATTTCCCAGGCCCCCAGCTCCTGGCAACTACTAATCTGCTTTTTGTGTCTATGGATTTGCCAATTTTGGATATTTCATGTACATGGCATCATACAATATGTTGTCATTTGTGACTGACTTCTTTTACTTAGCATGGTGTTTCTAAGAAGCATTTATTAGTACTTTATTCTTTGAATAATATTCCATTGTATGGATATACTGTTTATTGTTTATCCATTCATTGAATGATGGACAGTTGTATTGTTTCCAACTTTTGTGCATTTTGACTAATACTCCAGTAGACACAAGTGTGCAAATATGTGTTCAACTCTCTGCTTTAAAATCTCTCAGATATTCACCTAAGAATATAATTGATGGGTCACATGGTAACTCTATGTAGTCCTTTTGAGGAGATGTCATGTTGTTTCCCCAACAGCCACATTTTTTACAGTGTACCAGCAATGTGCCAAGGGCCTAAGAGATGATTTTAAGTAGTCCTGGAAGAAGAAGAGACCCTAAGAAGGTCACCTATGTGAAGGAAATGCACTCACTGGTCCTTGTTTTAAAGCCAGTTCCCTTTATGTCTGTTTTAAATACATTTTCAAATTATGCTGAAAACATATGCCCTGTTTTTCATCAAATTTTGCCAGTCACCTCACTTTGGAAGACTTTCAATCCCTAAAAGGTTTCTGAGGAACTTCATGACACTGAAAGGGCAGCTTCTCACTTCCCAGGAGTATGTCACATAATTCTACTTGCCCCACTTGTCACATTTGGACTCCAGGAAGGGGTGAGAGCTACCATAGCTCGAGTTCAGCCTTTTGCTTTTGCTTCCCTTGGCACTGGCACCTGAAGCAGCTGAATGAGCAGTCTCCCAAGGCCTGAAGCAAAGCCTTCCCAGCCAACTGCAGCCTGAGATGACACTTCCTTCTGCCTTCTGGCCTAATGTGCTTTGCATTAAAATACCCATTTTGGCTTGGCCTTTGAGTATATTCTCAGAGGTGCAATAAAAGATGAGTCATTAACATGTGGCCCACGGAGATGGAATGGATTGAGAAATGATGACAATTCATGCAGTTCAGGCCCCTTTGGGCACTTTCCCCACACACCAACAATGCCTGTAATGTTATGTGTCCTAGTCCCAATTCTGCCACTATCTGGAGGTGCAATCTCAGCAAATCCCTCACCTTCTTGGTCTCAGTTTCTCCATCTACTAAACAAGCAAGGGTTTCCAAGGGGCATTTTAAACTCCTAATAGTCTATGAATAATATTCAAGCACACTGGGCATCCACTCTGCAATAGAATGACAGGCGATGTTTTGGAAGAGATTGTTTCTTAGCTGAAATGGTATGGAAAAAAAATCTTTTATAATGATACCCATCTTAAACCCTCTAAAACTAAGAGCTCCATCCTTGAGGCATTATTGGATAAGTTTTTATTCGCAGATTTTTTTGTGTGAACTTTTCTCAGGCACAACATTGTGTTGTGGGGAGGGGGAGAGGTAGATGAGAGTGGGAAATACTGGATTGTGATTAACCAGATAATGAACCCCGTCTGCTTTTAATCAGCCCCTTCCTGTTCTCCCAGACCTCTAAACTTTTAATATTAATGGAAACAGATTTGAATTCTGGAAAGAGCTATTCTGGAAAATAATTGGATATTTACTAGGTGAAAAGTGAAATTGCGCAGGCATTTCATAGGGTTTGGTATTTGACAGGTGCCATTTTTCTTTCCAATGTGTTGCATACCTCTGTTTTATAAACCAATATGGATAGTGGCATTAAAGATTACAGGTTTACATGGTGGCAAGTCCTGGGAATACGTCTGAGGGGGTTGGTGGACAGGAAGAGAAAACTCCAACTGGGGACAAGTCTGAAATTCTTGAGTTAGTAGGGTAGAATTATTTGAAGGCAAAAAATATGTCTTTAAAAAATATAGCCACTGTCATAAATGGAGATTGATTGGGTGGGGGAGAGAGAGAGACAGAGAGAGAATGTTGGCTTACCTATGGAAGTCTCACTCCATACCAGAAGATTACTCCTCCCTTGGCTTCACAAAGGACTCTGTATTTTATGAAGGCAGGAAGGCACTGGGAGAGAGCAGGGAGATTTTATTAAAACACAGAACAGAGCCCTCCAGCGTTGAAGGCAAGCAGAACAGGCTGGAAACAGATTTGTGAGGAAGCAAAGGGCTACCCCAGAGGGTTGAGTCAGTCTTCTTGGGTTCTTTCCCTTGATGGTCTCCTAATTGTGACTGCTGTGATTATCAGGACTCACACATGTTCCTTTTTTAATATTCCGGCCCTAGTGTGGACAGAACACTCCTCCGGGGGATACCTCTGGATATGGTTGAAACAGACTAGTGTGTGTGTTTCTTTACATGAAGAAAGGACAAAAAGAAAATGCTTTACAAAGACTACAACAACACTCAAAACAGCTCTCCATAGTAGATATTTCTCTGAGCTGCCATAATATATGGGTAGTTCTATAGAACTGGTCTAGTTTTACCAGAATTGTACTTGCTTTTTGGCCCTAGTAGCTCATTTTCAGTCTCCATATGGTAGCCACCATCTTATTTCCCATCAGTAGAAAGTGAATACCCAGTCATATTTTCCTTTCTTGCCAAAGAGTGGAAGAGTTCATTCTCATGTTCCTTGTTTTTTCTCCTTCCAATTGGTGGTTCTAGTTTTAAGCTGAAGGATGCTCACTAGCAGCTTACTGTGTGTCTTTCATCTGTGAGGGTCATATTGGTTACAGGTCAGGCTGAGCAGGAACATCTGAACTGTCAGTGCCAATTGAGCCACTGTGCTTGGAGAACAATTGAGCCCCCTCCACCTATTGATGAAGTAACATTCTTTAAAATTCTTTTTTTAAATTTTTTTTTTAGTTGTTGATAGTCCTTTATTTATTTTACGTGGTGCTGAGAATCGAACCCAGTGCCTCACACATTGCCAGGCAAGTGTGCTACCACTGAGCCCCAGCCCCAGCCCAATGAAGTAATATTTTATATCTCAAGGACCAGAAAGAATTGCTTTGCAGGAATGAATATATATTCCTTAGGAAAGAAACTATAAGAGTATTAAGAAAGTAGCTCAATCATATAAAATGCTTTCTTCTGAGAAGGGGTCTTGGATGGGTGTATATGTCATTCTGCCTTTTCAATTTTTTAGGTAGTTACTTGGAAGAAAAGATGAAATGATTTAGCTTCCACAGATTCCTTAAAAACATGTTGTGCTTATCCTGAAAACTGACTTATCTTAAAAGCCAGATACTGTTCCTGATAATCTGTTAATCTTGAAAACTAGGCCTTTTGAAGTAATGCTCTTGCAGATGAGGGAAACGAAGCCAATTTAGGGAAAAGGGCTTGTGAAAGTCACTCAGGTCTATCAGAGCCAGAAGTAGCCTTTAAGCTGTTGAGTGCCAGGGCAGTGCACTGCCAGGAACAGAGATTAAGCCCAGGACCAAGGGCATCTAAATACTGACCCAAGGTTCTAAAGGTGGCCCAAAAGCAGGAACCCAAACAAGAAAAGCTCCCTGTATTCCCATCAGGTGTGTCACATCATCTCATCTCCTTGATTATAGCTAAAAGCTGGTCCTTAGCAGAAAATTCCTGTTATTTCCACTCCCAAACATTGCCTCCACTCTACTAAACTTATACTGGACAACACGTTCAGGCCAGAGAACTCACAGGAGTTTTGTCTGGAGTGAATCCAGTAGGAGAAGAAGTAGATTGTGGACAGAGGGAGGAACAAGATTCCTTTATTCCATGTGCAAAGCTCAGTCCAACGATGGGCCATATTTCCTGGGGTGTGCCATCTCCAGCAGACTCTCCCAGGAGCCCTGCTATTGACCAGATACCCTCCAAGGACCAACTCCCCTAGTTTACAAGTTTTCCACTCTGAAAAAACCACCACCCATTTTATAGTTTGAATAATAGTGATACATTTTATCTGTATGCTGGGTAATCACTTCATGGGACATCTATGGAAATTCTTTTCTATTGAGGTGAAATTCACATGGCAAAATTAACCACTTCAAAGTGAATACTTTGCTGGCATTTAGTACATTCCTGATGTTGTGCAAACACCAGCTCTGTCTAGTTACAAAACAATTTCACCACCCCCAAAACAAATCCTATACCCGAAAAGCAGTAACTTCCATTCTCTCATCTTCCAGCCCCTGACAACCACCAATCTTCTCTATGGATTTACCTATTCAGAAGATTTTATATAAATGAAATCATATAGTAGGAACTTTAATGTCTGGTTTATTTAATTTAGCATGTTTTTAAGGTTCATCCAAGTTGTAGCATACGTTAGTACTTCATTCCTTTTTATAGCTAAAATTTTCCACTGTGTGCATGTACCACAATTTTGTTTATGTATTCATCCAGTGATGGGCATTTGGGCCATTTCTACCTTCTGGCTCTTGTGAATAATGCTGCTTATGAATATGTGTGTACATGCATTTGCTTAAGGAGCTTTTTATAATTTTAGGGGTATATACTGGGGAGCAAAATTGCTGGGTCACATGTAATTCTATTTTTAAGTTCTTGATGAACTATATGGCAGTTTAATATAATTTTGATTTCTCTTGACCATCTCTCAAGGTCTATGACCATACCTTCCCATTCCACAGCTTCTACATGCACAGGTTATAATAATTGGTTTTAAGTTAGTCTAAATCAAATGCAGCTTTTCAAATAAGTTTTATTGCGAATTAATCATGAATCAAATAATTTTCTGTTTATTTTGTCATTATAGAGTAGCATTATCTAGTAGAACATTTTGCATTTTCTAATATGGCATCCACTAGGTACATGGGATTATCAAGCACTTGAACTGTGGCCAGTAAGTCTGAGGAACTGAATTTCAAGTTTAATTGAATTTTATTAATTGACACTAAAAGAGAAATTTAAACAACAAATGTGCCTAGTGGCTACTGCAGTTGTAGACTGCAATCCCAATCTTTTCCACAGAGTATCAATTTTTCCCCAAGTACTATTTATTTTCCACATTAGTGGAGAGAGAGAGCCTTGGGTGTGCTGAAAAATAAATATGCTTTTCTTTATAAATATCAAGCACAAATATTCAATAATGCTAAGGGTTGTTAAAAAATAATATTTTCAAACAGTGCTGGTGACAGTGTAAATTTTTTTCAACTAAATTCACTTCATTCATCTATCCTCTATTCGATATATGTTTTAGCTGAATGCCTATTGTGTCACTGTGCTATGTGCTGGGGGTACAAAGATGACCAAAATATGACCCATCCCCTCAAAAGCTCACAATCACATAGCCAGATAAACACATGATTGCAATATATTGTGATAATAATGGTTTACATTTTTTACTATATTCCAGGCACCAGCCTATGAACTTTATATTGATTATCTCATTTAATCCTTGCAATGACCCTGTGAGTTAGATGTGATTATCCCATCCCCTTTTACAAACAGGAAATCTATGGCTTAACTTAGCTGCGTGGACTAATGTTACATCATGACTGCTATAAATGAGGTATAAATAAGGTAGAGTTCTTCTGCAAATAAGGGATTGATTTACCATGCTGGGAGTACAAATTGAAGTAGAGAAACTTTGAGCCAAATCTTGAAGGATAAGTGAAAAATATACCCCATGACTATCCTTTTAACTAGAAACTTTAGTTACAGCAACTTTAAAAAATTTTCAGCCATGTCAGGGAATTTATCACAAGGAAATATCCAAAAGTAGAAGGGGAAAAAACTTACATGAATGAGGTGCTTATTTCTCTACTATTTCTAATACTGTGCAACTAACATGCTTAACAGCAAGGGAATGGTTAAATAAAATATGGTTCTTGCTCTATGGACTATGTTTTTTTTAGAGAGAGTGAGAGGGGGGGGGAGAGAGAGAGAGAGAGAGAGAGAGAGAGAGAGAGAGAGAGAATTTTCAACATTTATTTTTCAGTTCTCGGTGGACACAACATCTTTGTTGGTATGTGGTGCTGAGGATCGAACCCGGGCCGCACGCATGCCAGGCGAGCGCGCTACCGCTTGAGCCACATCCCCAGCCCTCTATGGACTATTAATGTAAGCATTAAAAATTGTTAAATGATAAGACTACATAACAACATCAAAATTACTTATGATATGATAAGTGAGAAAAATAAAATTCACATTGCATATTCACTTTGAATGAAATTATAGAGAATATGATTGATTATATATGGATGGGTTAAAAGACACACATGCAAAGGGTTGCATTCAAGCTGTGGGATCAGAGGTACGAGTTTATTTTTTAAATGCACTTTAATGTTATTGTATCTTTTTAATTATCATTTTTGTTTGTAGTTGGACATAATACCTTTATTTTATTTATTTATTTTTATGTGGTGGTGAGGATCAAACCTAGCACCTCACATGTGCTAGGTGAGTGCTCTACCGATGAGCTACAGCCCCAGCCCTATTCTTTTACCATAGAATAAGAGGAACTTTAAGAAAGAAATATATAGCTTTTTTTTTCTGGTTTTAATGTGACTTTGACTTGTTCCAAATAGTTATTTTCATTAGAAAATTTAAGATCCCTTTTAAAGTGAATTGAATATGGAAAACCATGTGGTTCATTCTGTCTTAGCCAACTCAGAATCAGTCTCTGGGTAATCAAAGTAAGTTGAGAATTGTTTTCTTTGCACATGTTTCAGTGGTCTTGATTTCACTGTGATATACAACAGAAATCCCATTTCTGTCAAATATTTGCTGATGTTTATGGAACTATAGATTTGGAATAAGAGAACTAATGAGCAACACTCATTCCACTTTTGGAGGGTCTGTCTTCTGGGACCAAACTTGGGTTCTGAGTGTATTTTTTAAAAAATTTATGTGATGACATTCACATAAATCCAAGCCTAGATTTTTATAATGTGCTGCGGTTGATAGACAAATGTGAACACAAAAGGGAGGGATTGATTTTTCTTAAATTGTTGGGATGATATAGCTCAACAGATATAACCTCAATAATTCTGTCACCTTGCTTCAATGTGGGCTAACCCTGGCAGGTATAATTCCCATTTACTAATGGGACATTCTCCAGTCTGCAATAAGCAATATAGAGGTACCAGTTTTGTTCAGAGTTATTTCTCATCTAGTGCATAAGGTGGACTATTACACTCAGCATGACATGGTGACATAGTCACACAGACCAATCCTCAAAACTTGGCATCTTCATTTGCTTTCTGTGTGACTTGAGCAAGTTACTTCAGCTTTTTATGCCTTAGTCTTCTCCTCCGGAAACAGAGAACAGTGACAGAGCCCATCTCATAGGATTTTTTTTTTTTTAGTATTATATGAGATACTACTTATTACTTATCCCAGTATCTGGTACACACAAATAGCTCAATAAATGGCAAACACTATTATTAACATATTCAAGCCACCATGCTAAGTAGCTAGGTTTTTTCTTGACATTTTGCTCTATTACATTGTAAGTTACTTGAGGGCAGGGTTATGTGTGAGTTGTTCACACATCATCCAGGACACAGTAGCTACCAAAGAAATATTTATGCAATGAATATCAGGAATGCCTGCTGATTTGCAAAATACTCAAAAGTATCAGATGTAATCCCTGCCCTTCAAAAGCTTATGGACACGATGAACTAATAAAAATGAGTTCTTGTATTTCAAATCCATGCCTCCATAAACAATGGCAAATATTTATGGGGGAAGATACGCAGAGGCATCTGGGTGTTTGCAGGAACAGTTAATCAACTTAAAATCTTTTTTAAAAAACATGTTTTCATTTTGCTGTTCAGCTTGTTAACTGTATGGCTTTTGGAATACCAGTCACTCTTCTGAGCCTCAGTTCCTCAGCTCTAAAATGGGAATCATCATCTTCACAAAAGTGTTATGTATTTATGTGAGAAATGTTCATGAACATGCTCTGTTAACTGAAAAGCAGTATATAGAACATCATTATTTTAAATAATATCATTGCTATGCTGGAAATGGTAAGTTCCAGATGTGTGGGCTTTATTCTAAGAGTTATAAGAGCTCCAAAATGAGAAAGACTACAGACTGAGAGTGAGATTACTATTATTATATTGGGTTTTCTGTTAAAAATTATATTATTTTTCACTTTTTAGAGAGAGAAGAGAAGGCCTACGCAATAGTCTGCATTTTATCATTTTATCTAATCTTTGCTTAAATTGTTTCTAAGATTGAAACTGTTGCTTGGGAACTCTTTTGAGTGTGCCAAATTTTCCTTCTGTTGAGATCATAAATGATGTTGAAACAATTTGGAAGTGTGGTAGTGAAATTAAAATTTGGAGTTTTGCTATCTACATTTCAAGTGTCTCTCCTGCCCTCATCCTCCCAAATGGCTCCTCAAATTGTCTTAATCAGAATGTTCTGGTAGAAATCCTAAAATGACTTACTCATAGAATGGGTGATAGGCACAATTGTTTTTGTTACTGGGGATTGAATCCAGGTATGCTTAGCCACTGAACCACATCCCCAGCCCTTTTTATTTTCAGACAGGGTCTCACTTAATTGCTTAGGGCCTTGATAAGTTGCTGAGGCTGGTTTTGAACTTATGATCCTTCTGCCTCAGCCTCCCAAGTTGCTGGGATTACAGGCACGTGCCACCACACTTGGCATACAAATGGATTAATTCTAGTATTGATTTAATTACTGGGCAAGGGGAAGACATAGATGTATTTGAACATATATACAAACATTTAATTTGTCTTATTTTTCTTCCTTAAGTAGATGATTGAGATTTCTAAGAATCTACTTGGTGATCTGCTCTTGCTGTTGGAAATGCCAGGTTGGATCTTTGTGTTTGGCCTGAAAGGAGTGGACCTAATTGTTCCCCAGGTCCTGGCACCACAAAATCCATAAACAATGGCAAAAACCATTTCCTCATTTGTTCAGAAAAGACTGTCATAAAATTGTGACTCATGCTCATCAATCTTTGAACATAACAACATACTGTGCTTGATTCAGTTAACTTTGAGTGCCCCTTACTCCTTTGATTCACTGGGGTCTAAGTTATTGTTATCTAGTAAGATGAACACAGACTGAGATCACACATTTTAAAGTTTAAATCCCAGTTCTGCCTCTTACTAGCTGGAGTTATCTCCACTGATTCCACCTCCAGTGAAGGCCTAGCAGCAGTTGGCTCCATGGCAGGAATATGTGTGGGAGTGGGAGACCACAGGGCAAAACAAGAAGCCTGAACTAGGGGGAGGGGCCAGGTTTGTTTCTTTTGTAACAACCCTCTTGGGAGAATAAACCACTGGGGTCTCCCAAGAATTACCTTAATCCCTCTGAGGGTAGGTGCCCCCAGTGATCACCTACTAGTCTCTACCTCTTAAAGTTCCCATCAAATTCAACATTGCCACCCTGAGGACCAAGCCTCCAACACATGAGGACATGCCCATGGAGGACATACCACACCCAAACCATACCAGTGTGGTATGGGCCACTCAACCACTGAACCACATCCCCAGCCCTATTTTGTATTTTATTTAGAGACAGGGTCTCACTGAGTTGCTTAGGGCCTAGCTTTTGCTGAGGCTGGCTTTGAACTTGCAATCCTCCTGCCTCAGCTTAAAAAGGGTTCTTTTACTATGGAAGAAGGGTTTGGAAAGCCACTTCTGTAGTCAGTGCTACTGCCAACTGAACTATCACTATTATGTTATCCCTTCTGCCTCGAGTGTTCCTTTCTCCCCCATGTCCATCCCCATCTCTACCTGCAAAGATCCTACTCAGACTTCAAGGCCAGGTTCAATTTTTACCTCCACCCAATATTCCTTCCTTCTGTTCTTGCACACACAGCGACAATCTCTTCTAATTCTGTATTTTCTTGGTTTGGTTTGTCCCCTACTTGTAGGGATGCTGAGTTGTTCCGGTTGTCCCTGGCATAAAGGTACCAGAATGAGAAGACAAATAGGGGCTCTCTTTTGTCTAGACTTTTTTTTCTGCCTGGATTTTTTTTCTTCCCAGCTCCTACCTTTATCTGACTAATTCCTATTCGTTTTTTCAGCTCCCAGCTTGAATGTCACACTCTCTAGTATCCAAGATCAACACCAAGTTCAGACTAGATGCCCATGTACACACATACTGTATTTCCACTATTATACAGTATTGTAATTTATGTCTCTGTTTCTTCCACTAGAGTGTTAACTCTCTGAAGGCAGAAAGCACACCTGTCTTATTCAAGCTTGTTTTTCTCTCCCTTCCCTCTCACACCTTTCTGATATACAGTAGAGTCCATTAATTGTTTATTGAATGAGTACTTGAATTCCAGAGGTTCATTAACTCTCATTCAAGGAGAGCCCTTTTACATGGAAATGCAGGTAGTTCCAGGGGTAAATTTAACTTTATAATAAAGAAAGATATATTTTTAAAGGATTGTCTGTTTCATCAGCAGGGCACAGAATGACATACACCTAGTATTATGGTTTAGATATGAGGTGTCCCCCAAAAGCTCATGTGTGAGACAATGCAAGAAAGTTTAGAGATGAAATGATTGGGTTATGAGAAGCTTAACCTAATCAGTGCATTAATCTACTAATATGGATTAACTGGGTGGCACCTGTAGGCAGGTAGGGGATGACTGGAAGAAGTAAGTCACTGGGGGCGTACCTTTGGGGTTTATATTCTGTCCCTGGTGAGTGAGCAGAGCTCTCTCTGCTTCCTGGTTGCCATGTCCTAAGCTACTTTCCTCTGCCATGCTCTTCTGCCATAATGTCCTATGTTACCTGGGGCCCAGAGCTAAAGAGTTGGTCATCAATGGACTGAGACCTCTGAAACCATGAGCCAAATAAACATTCCCTCCTCTATGTTGTTCTTGTCAGGTCCTTATGGTCACAGTGATGAAATTTGACTAAAACATCTAGCTACACCAATCCAGACATATAGATCAAAAAGAAGAGTATGTATTTCAGGGGAAAATTTTGCTGCATTGTTTTAATTTAGACAGGGCATCTAGGCACACCCCCCTCATTTCAGCATTCCTTTAACTGTTGTTTACTCAGAGGCTATGGTTTGCGTCTTGATTTAGTGGTTGTTTCTTTTCCCCCGAGGATTAGAATGTTTTCAGCCCAAGTAGCATTTATGAAACTCCCAACCAGATGTGTTCTCCATAATCTGAACTCTTCCTTAAGCCCCTTTCATGGTTCTCATCATGATACCTAGTGTTGCAACTATAAGTTTACATATCTTACTTACCCTCCTACTCTGTCAGCTTTTTGAGGGCAGGGACTGTCTTCCTTCATTTTTACAGCCCAAATTCCTGGCAAAATGCTTAGAATGTAGTAAAAATCAGGGAACATTTGTTGAATGAATGGGCAAAATAAATATCTGTCTTGAGAACAGAAACTCTCACTTGTGCCTCTGGCAAGGTCTAAACAACCTATAATATAACATATAAGCTTCAGTCTCTAGTCTTCTATTCCTTGTCTCAATCAGTAGACATTCCCTTCTAAATGTTTTGCATATCCTATATTTATTTAACTAAAACAAACAACTACATTGAAAAAGATTAATGTAGATAAAATGAACGTCATCAAAACTTCATTCTTCAAATAACACACTTAAGAAAGTGATAAGACAAATCCACAAGATTGGAGAAAATATTTGAAAGACATATTTCTGATAAGGGTCCAGCATTTGGAGGATATAAATTATACAATGCAATAATAAAAAGATAACTAACCCAATTAATACCTAGGCAAAGGATCTGAATACACATATCTCCAAAGAAAATATGTAAATGATCAACATATACCAGAAAAGATGAGCAGTGTCATTAGGTGTAAGAGAAATCCAAGTCAAAACAAAATGATATACCACTCCACGCCTACTAAGATGACAACAACAAAAATAGTAGTGAAATGGAATAAGTGTCTTTGAGAATGTGGAAAAACTGAAAACCTGTTACAATTCCGTGGGAGAGTAAAATGCTGCAGCCACTTTGGAAAATAGTCTCATAGTTCTTCATATGGTTAAATCAAGTTATCATACAATCCAGCAATTCCACTCCAAGGTATGTAACTCAAAGAAGTGAAAACATGCATTGACACAAAAACTCACATGTAAAAGACAGAAACACTATTTATGATTGTTGCAAAGGAAAACAACCCAAATGTTCATCAACTGGGTAAACAAAATGTGGCATATCCTTACAATGGAATATTTTTCAGTCATAAAAATGAAGTACTAATACATTATTATAGCATGGATGAACTTGGAAACATTATACTATATGAAAAATTCTGTAAAAAAAACCATGTAATATATTATTAAAATTGGATGACATGTCCAGAGTAGGCAAAACCACAGAGACAGAAAATAGATTAGTGGTTGCTAAGGCCTTTTTGAAGAGAGTGACTACTTAATAGATATGGGGGCTCTTTGGGGGGGGGTGATGAAAATATTCTAAAAGTGGTGGTGATGGGTGTATAAACATGTATACGTAATAAAAGCCTTTTGAATTATATGCTTTAGTGAGTTTTGTGATAGTAAATGATATGTATCAAAAAAGCTGGTATTAAAAAAAGAAATGAAGCACTGAGGTTGTGGCTCTGTGGTGAAGTGCTTGCCTAGCACATGTGAGGCACTGGGTTCAATCCTCAGCACCACATAAAAATAAATAAAATAAAGGTATTGTGTCCATCTACAAATATATATATGAATGAACTGGGTGCACTAGTGCATGCCTGTAATCCCAGTGGCTCAAGAGGCTAAGGCAAGTGGATCACAAGTTCAAAGCCAGCCTCAGCAACTCAGCAAGGTCCTAAGCAACTCAGTGAGACCCTGTTTCTAAATAAAATATAAAAAGTGCTGGTGATGAGGCTCAGTGGTTGAGTGACCCTGGGTTTAATCTCTAGTACCAAAAAAAAAAAAATAAATGAATGAATATAAATGTTTTATCACCACATGCCCAGTCCATCAGTGCATACACATAATACTTATTTTTATGCTTGTAATCAGCGAGTGCTTTACTATTTTGTGTGAAACTTTTTCATTTTATATTTCATACATGTTTCATGTATGGTGTTAACTTTGTTTATATGTCATTTTAAACAATAATTTTTATCTAACTCTAACATGTATGATATGTAGAATATTACGCGAATTATGTGAATTTTCCCAATGTGCATAAACACATCCACTTATCATTTTGAATAGCACAAATGAAATGCATCGTGTTTTTACATCATACTTTGCTCAGCTATTTCTCTATTTTGGGGGGATATTTTAGGTTGTTTCTGATTTTTCAAACTATAAAGAACAGAGCTATGTTCATATTTATTATTTCTCTCCCAAGTTATTTCCAAAGCAAGAATAATGGATTAAACATGTGTCTAATACTGGTAGACACTTTTTTCTGAAAACACAAATTAACTTATAGTTCCACTAGCAATGAATCAGTGTATGAAATTCACCATGGTTTCACAAACATCAGGTTTTACCATTTTAACTTCTCCCTAAATTTATGAGGCATTCACATAACCCTTTCAGGTTGCTAAAACAAATTTCATTTGTGTGGGTAATTAAAAAATAGAAACTAATTGCTTAAATAGTTTTGGAGGCTAAAGAGTCCAAGGTCAAGATAATATTTGCAGATCTGCTATCTACTGAGGGCCTGCTCTCTGCTTCAAAGATGGCACCTCCTTCTGTGTTCCCACGTGGCAGAAAGAGGCAAGGCAGGTCCCTTCAACCTCTTTCTTAATTTTTCTCTTTTTCCTAGCACCAGGGACTGAAGCCAGGGGTGCTCTACCACTGAGCTACATCCCCAGCCCTTTCTATTTTTTATTTTGAGAATGGGGGTCTCACTAAATTACTGAGGCTGGCCTTGAACTTGTGACTCTCCTGAGTTGCTGGATTACAGGTGTGCACCACTGAATCTAGCTCTTCAATCTCTTTCATAAAGGCACTAAACCCATTCATGAAGGTAGATTCCCCATGACATAATCACTTCCTAAATGGCTCTACCTCCAAATACTATCACATCAGGTATTAAATTGCAACATATGAATTTGGAAAGCATCAACTTTCAGACCATAGCAGGTGTGTAATGACACTTTACATCTGTTTTGATTTCTACTTTTTAAAAAAAATATTTATTTTTAGTTGTAGTTGGACACAATACCTGTATTTTATTTATTTATTTTTATGTGGTGCTGAGGATCGAACCCAGGGCCTTGCACGTGCTAGGCATGCACTCTACTGCTGAGCCACAACCCCAGCCCTAATTTCTACTTTTTAATTGCTAAAGATGGCTCTTCATTTTTCTATAGTTTATTGTTTATAGTTCTTAAGTATATGCTGCCATCTACCCTGACTACTTTCTTAATGGTGGGAAGATGCTGATTTCACATCTTTCTGAATTCTAAATACAACATTTAATCTTACTAATCATGTTTTCACATTTGCTTTTCTTGTAGCTTTAAAAATATATTTCCTTTATGTCATTGTAAATATATTTATTAAAACATGATAAATGATAACCTCAATTTATATGATAAGAGAATATTTCCCCCCTTCTGAGGGTGGGATAAAAATGTTAGTGCTCCCTACCCCATACTGGCAATTGAAACCAGGAGCGATTTACCACTGAGCTACATCCCCAGCCCTTTTTGAAAATTAATTAATTTATTTTAATTAGGTATATGACAGCAGAATGAATTTTGATTCATTGTACACAATTGCAGCACAACTTTTCATTTCTCTGGTTGTACATGATGTAATGTTGCACCATATATACAGTCATACATGTACCTAGGGTAATGATGTCCATCTCATTCCACCATCTTTTCTGCCCTAGCCCTTTCTAATTTTATTTTGAGACAGGATCTCACTCAGTTGCTGAGGCTGGCTTTGAACTTGTGATCCTCCTGCCTCAGCCTCCAGAGGTGCTAGGATTACAGGTGTGTACCACCATTCCAGGCAGTGATATTCTTTTTGATATTTATGCTTATATTTAAGTCTTTGAATCACATGGAATGTACTGTACTCTATAGCTCAAACTATAGATCCCAGTTAACTTTACCCATATTTAGAAATCTATTAATTAAGTAGTGATTTCTTTTTCTATTACTCCATTGTTTCTGGCTGGCTGTATGTTGAATTATTAAGTAGCAAAAGTATTTTGGAATACTAATATGTCCTTGAGCATTTAAAAACCAAACATCAAAGAGTTTTGATATTTTTGACTTTTAATGTGTTTGAAAATCTTAAAGGATAAATTTATAATTATTGTATACTTTCAGAAGAATTTTCTTAATAACTTGTCAGATTCTGTACAACTTTTCTCAGTGGCTTTCATTTGCACTACATTAAATTTATATGCAAACCTAGCTATTTTTATGATACATGGTCTCTCCTGTATTATTTTTTCTTGGTAAATAGCATCATTTATTCATGTCTTCCTTTACTTCTCCCATTGGTATTTTATAATTTTCTCTTAATATATCTTTATTCTCTCAAATTAAGTGAATAACCAAGTACTTAATATTTTGTCATTACTGCAAACCTCCTTTTTCATTATATTGTCTAGCTTTGTGTCACTCTTATTAGAAATGCAACAGACTTTTGTCATTTATCTTATATTATGCTACTTTGCTGAACATATTTATTATTTTTAATGAATTTTGTGTTGATGTCCTAGACATGTTCCTTATATAATCCTGTCATTTGGGAGAGTGATATTTTTATTTCTTCCTTTCACATATTTATAACTCATTTATTTTCTTCAATCTCATTTTATTACAAAGTTAATTAAGACTGACGAAAGAGACATCCTTGTCATATTTATGTTTTTAATAGAATATCTCCAGTGCCTCTGGCTCTTGATTTTAGGCTTGTATAATGGTCCTGTTAAAACAGAAAACTTCTCATGGTTTTTTATTTTGTTTAATCAATAAAGTTTTGAATTTTAAGAAATGTCCTCTTGCTAACTTTTGAAATATCAAACTTCAGTTCAAATGTCCTCAGAGAGGGCTTCCTTAGTAGCCTTATCTAATGTGACTCACCCTCACCTCTGGTTATAATTCATCATATCATCCTGTCTTATTTTCATCAACATGTGAAATTATTTTCATTAAAGGCTTATTTGTGTTCTGCCCCCATGCCCCCTACCCACCTACTCTCCTGCCATAAAAATGGAAGTTTCAAAGAGAACTGGGATGTTTGCCCATCTTGTTCATGATTGTATCCTCAGGGCCCTGATATATACTATATCATCAATAAATATTTATTGAAGGCATAAAATGGATATGAGTTTTACATTCTTTCCATTAATGTGATCTCTTATGTTCACAATGTTTCTAGGATTATTACTTATTTTATATGTAGGAAGGCCGGGTCACAGCAATTAGGTTATATCTTCTGTATTCATTTTGTTATAGTGTTTTAGAGTTGTTGGTGTCTGTATTCATAAAATCAACCTATAATTTTCTTTGTATTCTTTCTTCATATTTAAATAAAAACTGTATGAACCTCATAAAACAAGTTTGGTAGGATACCCTTTTCTATATTTTTGAAACAATTGTTTAATGGAAGGATTGTTTTTTGGAAAATTTCCCCAGTGAATGGATCAGAGCCCAGTGACTGATTTTATAGCACTTGAATATTCATTTTCTTTGATTTCCTCTATGAGTAGTCCATTCATGCTTATTTTCCTGTGTCACAGTTGGTATTTTACACACACATACGCACACACACACACGTATACATACATATATATTTATATATTATATATATATATTTTTGTAGGCCCTCATTCATACCTACTCAGTTATCACTTTCATTGGCTAAGTGACAATAAGTCACTCCATTCAATCATTCATTCATTCAACAGTTATTTAGTCACTATCCCTTGGTGCTGGTTGCATGGAGATAAATAAGACACAGTCTCTGTTCTCATGCGCTCTATTTTTTCATTGTAGAGTTTACTGGGTAGTCTCTATGTCCTTCTTAACTCCACCCTAGCCCATTCTGTCCCTTGCTCTGTGCCCTGGGAGACTGACCTCTATGGACTCAGTTCCCCAAACTCCCCTGACTTCTGACTTCAGGCAAGATTCCATCTTTGGAATGGCAGGAAATGAGAGGTAGGGAGTAAAGAGGTGTGCATATTTATTCCCCTGTCACCCTGCCTTCCATGCTCTGAATTGATGGTGGTGTCATCCTTCCACCTATTGCCATTGCCCTGGTATGGATCCCCTCTCTCTCTAGTGCAGTTCTTGCCATGTTCCCCTGGTATCATTCCTGTTCCATGTCCCATTGGGCTAGGGGCAGTATTGACTTGCTGATATTGCTAGCATCAGGGTGCTCCAGCATCCCTTCTTGATTCCTACAACCCTAAGTATATTATTGCAATGATCTCTTTATTAGATTCTCTTCAGTAAAGTCTTTTGGAGTATGCCATCTGTTTCCTGCCAGAAGCCTGGCTAATACAAGGAAACAGATGAATAAACATATAATTAAAGTATTGTGCAATACATGTTTTAATAGAGATATATGAAAAATGCTATAGAAACAGAGAAGAGGGACATCAAACCCCTAGTATTTTGGATTTCTCTCCTTCCTATTTGTTGCTAAATCTCTTTTCTTGTCTCTAATTTATTATGTTGTGTTTTTTTCCTCTTTTGTAAATCATTTGGCAGGGGTTGTTAGTTCTGCTAATTTTTCAAAGAAATAAGTATTGGTTTGTTTACCAAATGATTCTTTTTATCTTTTCCATTTTGATTTCTTTGGGGGGGGCATGGTATTGCTAAGTTGCTGAGGCTGGCCTCAAATTTCCAATCTTCCTGCCTCAGCCGCCAGTGTTGCTGGTATTATAGTCATGCTCCACCACACCTGGCTCCTTTTAAATTTTTTTCTATTTCTATATTTTATAGGGTTGCTTTCTTTCCTTTTAAAGGGATTTAGAGATTTAAATTCTCTTGTTCTCTCTTACTTATTACAGCAGCATTACATGTATTATGAAATGCTATATTTTTATTTTAATTTTTAAAAAAAATATTTTTAGTTATGCATGGACACAATATTTTTATTTTGTTTATTCATTTGTATGTGGTGCTGAGTATCAAATCCAGTGCATCACATATGCAAGGTAAGCACTCTGCCACTGAGCCACAACCCCAGCCCTATATTTTTATTTTTAAAATATTCATTTTGTTCTGCATTTCTTCCTTTACCTGATGTAAGAGTAACCTAAGAGAGTTTTTTTTTTAAGTTCTGCATTGTTGTTTACTCTTTAAATCCATTTTTGGTACACACACACACACACATATATATATAACATTATACATGTATATTTATGTGTGTGTGTGTGCGTGTGTGTGTGTGTGTGTGTGTGTGTGTGTAGTGCTTGGGATGGAGCCCTGTGCATGCTAAGCAAGTCATTTTCTTAACATTTCTATATTATCCAAAAGTAAACTTTCTTCCATTGCCTGAACATGAAGTTTTCCTCATGGGATAATGCCATGCATCCCAGTGAGGAGCCTTTACAAAGTCATCCCAACCCCTGCTTTCCTCACCAGGTGCCACCACTTAAAGGGAGTCTCCTCAGGCATGCATTCCTTTTGTAAAACCAAAACCTGAACAAGTTATCTGATTCAAACCTCATGGCCAGTCCTGTTGGGGGGGGCGGTGTTTGTTTGTTTGCTTGCTTGTTTTTAGGGGGTGACATGGAGGTAGTTGTTACTAGTTTGTTTGTTTTTACTCTCCTTGCCACTGAATTTATTTTTTTCTTTCTTCTATTACTTTGAACCACCCTTTGAATGAATGAATAAACAAATCCTTTTTTTCCCCTTTGACAACTTTGGTTGCTCCTTTATTGACTATCACAATTTTAGGTCACCACACATAATGCATCTTCTGTACTTAAGCCTAGCAATGAACTCAGGGACAAATGCTACCCTACTTTATGTAATGGTTGACTCTGTTTAATTGTCTGTCATTTGCCTCTCTGTGACCAGGGCAGCACTCTGGCCCATCAAAAATAATTATGCTCCCTATTGAATAGTGGGAAGTGGCTGAAAAACCATGGACTACATTTCCCAGCCCCCTCTGCATGCAGGTGTGGTCATGTTCTCTCGGATGGAATGAAAGCTTAAATGGTCTGTGTCACTTCTAGGCTTGGTACCTTTAAGAAGTGGTGGCGCCTCTCCAATTTTTCTTTCCCTTTCTGATGGTTGGCAGCAGAGAACTTCAGGATACTAGGAGAATGGCGGAAACACAATGGAATGAGCCTGGTTTCTTAATTATTAGAGAATTGAAAGCTACTCACCAAATCAGGAACACCTACATTCTACTATTAAGTCAGTGAGAAATTTCTACTCTATTAAGCTACTGAAATATTGGAATTCATTTTTATTGCTACAGCTAGCATCACCCAAACTAATGTACTCTCCCAAGTGTCCTATCTCAAATATTAATATCTCTAATTAAATTTGAGTCGCATTTCTAACATTTCTCACTTCATTTTTAGATGTATGCTGTTACTTTGAGATTTGAGACATACTTGTTTGGATTATTAGGTTTTCTTATCTTGACCATAGTCCTTTGTTTTAATCTTCTATTATTTTTCTATGAAATCTATTTTGTCTTATAGGATTAGGAATAGTTTTTTTTCTTTTTTTTTTTAGCCTGCATGTGCATGAACTATAATATATCTTAAACCAGGTCTAAACTTTGTATCAACTTATGTCTTTTTCAAAAGCAAGTCTGGTGTGCAATTAGGCATTATAGTTTTTAAAACTCATTCTTCCACTCTCCTTTTTAGAGTGAATTCTACCATGTACTTTTCCTATAGCAGATTTATTGCCAGCATGATTTAGTAAAAGGAATCCTCCATTTAGAGTCCAGATCCATTTAAGTTTGAGTTCTACCATTTACTAGGTATGTGACCTTGTGACCTTGGCCAAGTACTCTGTATCCTCTAAGCCTTAGTTGTCTTATCTATTAAATGTGAACCACATACTTGAGAATTGTGAGAATTAAAGTAAAATGTGAAAAGTCCCCGTGGGCTTTGTTGACAATTTGCTTCAGTTTTTCTGGAACCTAAAATATATTGCTTTCCAAAAGAAACCTCAATTTGATTGGATCCTTTGGTAATAGCTCCAATTCACTTAGTGCTGCATCAATTTTCCCTCATAACTTTTTTTTCCTTCTCCAGAGCATGAGGGGCAAGTTTTGGAAGTATCCTTTAAATTTAATTTTTTCCCCTTGGGCAAGTCAATAATATCCTTCATCTTAAAGTACATTTGCTATGTAGGTGGCAGGATTCATAGGCAGATTTTATATTAAACCCCACACTCTTTCTAGTGCAATCACTTCCCTCATCATCTCTCACTACCACTACCATTAAAGCAAAGCCACAAAACCAATGACCCTTTACATAACTGGAAAACCCACGAAAGGTGTGGCATGTAGTTTAGGTCCATAGAGGTTTTATTGAATTCTGGGAGTTTTTTTCCCCTTGTCAATTAACTTGGTAATCTGTAGATATAAAAGCTTTCTGGATGATTAAGAGATTCAGAAACAGTGATGCAACATAAGTCATATGAGAGACAACCTTACAATGGTGCTTATTTGTTGACCTAAGCCTGAATGCTGGTGATGCCAAACAATGCTTTGTTGTTCTCAGAAACTCTGAGAGAGCAACTCTGGCATAATATCTTTCACTTCCCAGAGAAAATACAGCTTTCAATGAGCAATCCAATTGTGGGTTTAGGCAGAACGTTTTCTGGGGACAGAGAATGAGCATCCAGTGTTGTGGTTTTGCAGTGAGATCCATAATTTTGTGTTCCCAAGGGAAGAGGTTCAAGAAGGGCATCTCAGAGAGAAATTTCAGCCCTTCTCTGTGGCTTAAGTATGACCATGGGAGCCAAAAAGTGGACATATAAAAAAGGTAGAGCCAGGTCTGGTTTTCCAAAAAGACAGAAGCTCACCTGGTGTACTTTGACGGGCATCAGCAAAACCTCACTTCATCTTGCCCCGACTCACCATTGATGCCAACAATATTACCTGTGCATTCTTGTGTTAAGCATTGCCATTTTTAAAAGTATGTCACAATAGTACCGATTCTTCCATATGAACGTTTTCTCAGATCTCTTTGTTTTCCTCTCTGACCACAGAAGTGAGGCTTTGGTTGCTTTGGGAAGAAGAGTGGTCTGGGAATGCAGAAAGGGCTGATACCTGCTCAATTCACATGTTCTCCAACCATTTTGGACTCACCTGGCATTAGTAGAAAGCTCTTCTGCACATCAACTGTGCTCCACTTAATGCTTCAGGTTCCCAGAGCCTTGCCTCTCAGCAGGAGCCCCAGAGGGGTTTGCAGGAGTTGTTCTCTGTGGCAAGGTAGTGTTGAGATTCTCAGGGAGCCCTGTGTCTAGGAGTGCCTGCCATGATGCTGGCAGAGGTAGATAGGAGGTGGCCCTCTGCCTGGGGAAAAGAGCTGGAACTGCTCCTCCTCAAGTTGGATGATATGCTTAAGTTCAAGGCCACAGTTGCCTTTCTAGCCCACCTGCCACTCATCCATGAAGGAGACCCTAACTCATGAGAAGAGGAGGCTCCTTTGGGCTTCCTTAACAGTGCTTGCTAAGGATGTGGGGAAATGACACAGATAATGGAAGACAAATGTTGAAATTCCAAAGGGGAAGGGTGGCGTTCTGAAGAAGGGAACCACTGATATACATATGTTAACTCCTGTATAAAAGGAAAAATAAGATATCTGACTCTCAGCTCATGGAGGAAAGAAAGGAAATGGGGATAGTGGTGAGGAAGGAGACATGGTCCCCTGTTCTGGCTCCCCAAAACCTAAGTCAGCCGCCTGTGTGGGTTCCCTCCAGGTTCATAAGGCTGGGAACTTTCAGGGCCATTAGCTTTGTTAGAAATATCAGGGTGCTGCAAGAAATCAGGCATGTGCTCAAAAGTTACTTGGCAAGGCAAACTTTCCTTCTGCAGAAGGGCGTGTTGGAGAACAAAGCCTGGCATGCAAGCACACCTGGACAGGCAGGCCTCCTGTTTTTATCTCTAACATAGCACCACCCCTTGATCTGATAGGAGGAGCTCAAAGTTAAAATCTATGTGATTGGCTAACTTTAAAACTGGGGTGGATAAAGGGAAGGGCAATAGTTAAACTGGCTCTAATTGGATATGGGGTTGGGAAGCTTAAAGTGGCTATGATTGGATCTTAAATCCCAATTTCACATTGAAGGCTAAATACTATATTCTGAAAATGGACAACTGAACTTTCTATTTCTCACAGCCTGGCAGTGAGAACCTAAGGCCAAATGTTGAGGCAGGTACAGTTGAGCCTTGCTGTTCCCCTCCTCACTTGTGCCTTCAGTTCCCAATCCTAGGTCCACTTCCCCTCTTTACAGTCACTTCTCCTTTTAATATTCTGAGTTAGGTGCTTCTGTGTTCTCTCTCCTCCTTTAGGAGAATGAACTTAAGGGCTCATTCAAAATTTAGAAAGTGGCATCCTCCCCACTGGAATTACCTTTTTACAAATATGGTGAAGGCAGAAATGACAGTCTCACCTCTAGGCTTGAGTCTCTAATGGGGGACTTTGGGATAGGGGGGATAGAAGTCAGTGTCCCTAGAAAGGAGGGTCCTGATGTTGGAAACATCAAAGGACAGCCCAAGATTTGCCACCTCTGGAAAGGGAATTCTCCAACCGGTGACTGTTCTGGGCTCTGTGCTGCCCCCCAGAATGCCCTTTTCAAGCATTTTGGCAAAAGCAGAGCCACCCTTTCTTTCTGCCTACTCTCTTCAGTGTACACAATGATACTTTAGGCTGAAGTTGTGTTTGAATGAAATCCAAACAGTCCGCCCTGCCTTAGATCATAATTCAGACAAGCAGGAAAATTCTCAAAACCTCACCTGTTTGTGGTTAATCTCCACCAATCACAGCTCTGCACTATAAATGCAGTTACAGAGAATTAGAGTATGTAAACGGAGGGGAGAATCTACTAATCCCCCTTTCCCAGGGCCAGAACCAAAGAGAACTGAGCAGAAAAGATGGCTTTTAATGGAGTCCGAGAGCCTTCTAAACAAATGTCAAGTTTAACATTAATGTGTTTAGAAAAGTCACCCAAGATCACTCTTTTTAAATCTACTCTGTAAACTGCCAACCAGCAGGCCTCCCAGGATCATTTTTAATTTATTGGATCTCGCATATGAAAACTGTCCCTCAGAGACCCCAGGCAGCTGAAAACATCCTCCTATTGATAAGTGAAAAAGAATTTTAGAACAAGAGCCGAATGGATTCTAAGGCAAATTCAAATTAGGACTCTGCCTGAAGAAACATGACTGGAAAATGACCATTCCAGCCTCCATGAGGGAGTTTTCCATTCTCTGCGCCAGCTCCTTAACTGCATCCCTGTGGAACGAAACAGGAGTTCCCAGGCTCGGTCTGAAGGCAGTTGTGTGAATCAATTGCCTTCTTGTTTGGTAAAGAGAGTAAGCCATTATTTACAATTGTCTCTCAGGAGCCTCGGGAGATGCAAAAATAATTGCAGTTCCCAACAATGTGATTAAATTGTGCTTAAGAGATGCCCCGCAGCAAAAAGAGAAGAGAAAAGTGAGGAAGTACTTTGTTCCAATGGGTGTTTAAATTGGAAAAGCTCACACAAGACATTCCAACCAAACAAAGGAAGAAACTTGAAGGACATCCTTCAAATGCATTTTTAAAGCTTGTTGGGGCAAAAGTCTTTCTTGGATTTAAGGAATCACTTCAGATTGGTGTCCCCAGAGCTGATTGGAGCCAGGGGAAGCCCAAGCCATGTGAATTACCAACCTGGCCTGTGCCTGCTCAAAGCCTAAGGTTAGAATGGGCCCTTCTGGACTCTCAGAACACAAAGGGGCTTAGGAAAGAGTCTCAGGACTTTGTGGCCAAGAGAAATCCCAGGGAGTGGGGAGCTAAAGAGGGGGAAATGGAGCAAGGGGAAAGAGTTATGGGAAAAACAAAAGGATAAACATTCCAAAAGGTGAAAGGGAAGCCCCCAGGGAATTTCTCTTTCCTAAAGCTGCGACTTGACATTTTAGTGTGTACACATTTTTTCCCTTTCCCTAATTTCTCTTTGCTATAAGGCAAGCACACCTGCATCAGGGTGAAGGGAGCACATTTCCTTCCATCTTAGCATTTGTCTTTCATTTGGGGCAAATCAGGAAAATCAGGAAAGGAATTCATCTCAATGCAACTACTCTGTAAATGAAAGGGGGAGGCTGGGGCTGAGAAGGAAAAGAAGGCTTGCTGGCAGTTGGTAAACTTAGCTTCTAGACCCAATCTTCCAGCTCCTTCTTGTTATATAATCTTGGATAAGCCACTTAGAATTGCTAGTTTTCTTACCTTGAAAATGAAGACATTAGGTTGGTGTGGTAGCACTCACGGTAAGCTCACATACATCTAAAACACCAGTACAATGCCTGGGATATAGTCACATTCAATGAAGTCTTTATTGATGTCGCTATCACCTGGTTAAAAAGTTAACCACCTCTGCATTTGCTGGGGTATGTGGTTAGAAGCACCTGCTTCTTTCACACTGTCAAATGTTTGCTGTTGGATTCTCTGCCTCTCACATGTTCTTCCCCCAATAGTGTCCATAGCTTCTCCACATAGCTTCCTCTTCTCCCTCCTCCTGTTTTCAACTTTTCCCCCTTGTTCCCACCCTACCTCCCTATTCCTCACATACCCACCCTTACACAAGCACCGTTTGTACCTGTCTTGGCTACTGTCCCGATTCAGTCTAACTCAGAATATGACCTTGAAGTTAATAACAATTCTCTCCTATAAGTTTATGCATAATGACATATTTAAAACCTCACAATGCTATGAGGCAGCTACTATTAGCACCCCACTTTTATGGATGAAGGCATAAAACACAGAGGTTAAGGAACCTGCTCAAGGGTATATAGCTAGAGAGTGGTAGAAGGGGGATTCAAACCTGGAGAGTTGGGCTCTAGATTGTGGGTTTCCAGGACCTATGCTCTTAGTCACCACAGGATACTGCCCCAGAGAATCAGAGACATGAGACTCTTGTGTCTCCACAGTTGGTCTAAACAGCCAACATCATACTTATTGATAACTGAAGACTTTGAATATCCATGGTGTCAGAGGTTGTCATACACTGGGAGTTGAATCTTTGCTTCTCTAGGTCATCTCAGTGGGAAGGGAGGGAACAAGGTGGAGTGGTGGAGTAAAATTGTGTATGGGTAATGATCATAAGAACAAAAGTGGCCCTTCAGTCCAAACATCCCCCAAGTTGGATTCCTGAGCAGATACTGGAAAACCAGCTGCAGATACCAGAAAGCTAAGGCTTCTACTTAAAAGCCACCTTTATAATTACACCTTGAATGGACTTTGTCCTCCCCATTGTGGCTGAAGTGGCTAAGGGCTCTCTTCCTACCAGAGTTAATGGCTGTGTCTCTTGCACCAATTTCTCTATCTGTAAAATGGAGGATTTTCATTTCTACCTTTCAGTGAAGAGTAACTGTAGCTTCCAAGAAAATAGGATAGAACTGGGATTGTGGCTCAGTGGTAGAGTGCTTGCCTCACATGCCTGAGGAACTGGGTTTGATCCTCAGCACTACATAAAAAAATAAATAAATAGAATAAAGATATTGTGTCCACCTACAACTAAAAAATTCTGGGAAAAAAATAGAAGACAGGATATACAAAGCACACTCAGTACTCTTCCTGGCTTGAAGCAAGCAAGAACTCTATTTTTGTATGATGCTGAGGATTGAATCCAGGGCTTCTTGCATGCTAGGCAAGCACTCTACCACTGAGCTTCACTCCCAGCCTTAGAGCAAGCACTTTTAATGGGCTTCCAAAAGGATGACCTGTACCTTTTAGATTTTGATCCTCTTCTTTTGAGAAATAGAAAGTTCTGTGGTCCGTTTTAAGAATATAGTACTTAGCCTTAATTAGGATGTAAGATCCAATCAAAGCCATTTTATCCATAGTCCTTTCCTTTGCCTGCCCCAGTTTTATAATTAGCCAGCTGCATAGATTGTAATCCTAAGATCCTCCTATCAGAGCAAGGGGCAGCGCTATGAAGGGGATAAAAGCAAGTGGACTGCTCACCCAGATGTGCTTGCTTGCCAGGTTTTCTTTGGTAGCTCAACTTTTTGCAGAAGTAAAGATTGCCTTGACCAGCTACCTTCAAGCACGTTTGCTTCCTTACAGCACCCCAGTATTTCTAACATTCTTCACACCACCCCACTCCCAATCACTTGTAAAAATCGAGTAACTACTACCCTGGGAGAATTCCTTGTCCATCTGGGACACACACTTTTCCACCTTGGAATAATAGCCTTTGACCTTTCTCTTTAGAAATTTTATCTAAGTGTTTGTGGCCTCTTTCTTCTTTTGCAAACCACTTCTGAAGGAAAAGTTTTTGTTTTCCTATATCAGATAAAAGTTATGTGCATCTTTAAATATTAGTTTGCTGCAGCTGTGAGAATATTTTCCCACTGGTTAGCTCTTTAAATTTATTCAAATTCCATTGGTTCTGTACAGCAAGTCCTTTCTTAGTGTATGAATCTCTAATTTATCTGGTGATAGAACTTACCTCTTCATTCTCCAAATTCATTGACTTGCAAACATAGGCAGGAATTGGATTTGCAAGGCAAGGATGAGATTGCTTTCAGAGCAATTGGTTAACCTTTCAAGTTATCTGACATAGTCAGGCAATGAGGAATTCAGGTTATCTGGTAAGGGATTGAGAATTCCTCCTTATACAATGAAGTGGCACTGGAGGAAAAGTTTTTTCACATACAAGTGGGATGTAGAGTCTCAGGAACATCACTCTTCACTGTGCCTCAACTCCTTTGAAAGTCAAAAATTTCAATCCCAAAATAGCAAAAGGGAGACTCATTACACCATGTCCTATGGATCAAATCTGGCCCACTATCTCTCTATGTGTACCTATTTTGCAAATTAAGAATGATTTTTTATATATTTTAAACAGTTGAAAATCAAAATAATAATATTTGTGACACAAGGAAAATAAAATTTCAAGACCATAAATAAACTTGTATTGGAAAATAATTATGCTCTTTCATTTATATATTGTCTATAGCCACTTTTACAATATAATATTGGAGGTGATTACGAGCCTGAATGGCCCATAATTCTAAATAGTTACTAGTTGGCTATTTCCAGAAAAAAAAGTTTGTCAGTGCCTATGCTACATTTTCAGACCTCGTGTTGCGGACTTTAAATGAGTTTCATAACAACCCAAAGTGCTGCCTGCCTCTTGTCTAGGAGAATAAGCCTAGAGGGTGACTAGCAATACCTTCTCAGCTCCTCCAACCTTGCCCTAGCCCTTCTCATCATAGATTCCATAGATTAAACAGGCAGAAGGCAGAAAGCATTAAACATCTACCTCCTTCATATCCCTGGGGTGGGTATTGTTTTGAAATGTTCTGGTTTGAGACTCAGAAGAAGAGGTGGGGGGGAATCTATGGTCTATAGAGCAGACTTTTGCTCCCAGGGGCAGAAAAACCAAGGAGTAATGCTGTTTTATGTATGACCTTCTGAACACAAATGAGACAACCTCAAAAAATAGCTTGGAGTCAAGCAAAAATGGGGCATTTGCCTGTAATTCCAGTGTCTCAGGAGGCTGAGGCAGGAGGATCACAAGCTCATCAACTTAGTGAGAACCTACCTCAAAATAAAAAAAAAATAGGAAAAGGGCTGGGGATGTAGTTCAGTGGTAGAGCATCCCTGAATTTTTCAAACCCTACTACTAAAGGGGGTTGGGGAACTGATCAGAGTCATTCTGACAGCTTCCAAATAGCCAAAGGATTTCCAGAGGGAGGCAGTCAATTTGCAGATATTTTTCCACCTTCCAAAGTTATCCTTTCACCTATATGCAGGTATAAAATCTTCATCCTTTCATGAAAAAAAAATTATTTCAGAAATAAAAGTTGAGGCCTAGTCAAAAAGCAGAAAAACGGCTTCCAAGAGCCACAAAAGCAATGTATTTTTTAATATTTATTTTTTACTTTTAGGTGGACACAATATCTTTATTTATTTTATGTGTTACTGAGGATTGAACCCAGTGCCTCATGCATGCTAGGTGAGCGCTCTACCACTGAGCCACAGCTCCAGCCCCAAAAGTCAATGTATTTTAAATGGTGGTGAGAATGTCTTCTGAAGGCTAGAGTCCAGGGGAACATCACATAATAGAAACTTGCACACCCAGCACATGCCCATCATGGGACTCCCACTTCCTCCTTGTTGCCTGGCTTGCCCCCAAATTTTCCCTCTGCCTGTCCCTTTGTACTGGTTTTGTGTTTCCTCTACTGTCTGTCCCCTATCCCTATATGTCTTTAATATAAAAATGAAGAAAGCATTTAATTACTTGTAAATAGTATTTATGGTTTCAACTGTTGCTTTTTAAAAGCAATTAAGTGAAATGGTTTCTGTTTCTCAATTGAGAGAAAACTGTGTGTGTGCGTGTAGTACTAAGGGGGGAACTCATTAAGAATGGACACTGTGTTAGACACTCAAAATGTTATCAACTCATTTAATACTCACAAGAATCCTATGTACTATTATATCATTCTCATTTCAAAGGTGAGGCAATGGAGGCACTGACCTTAAATGTCTTATCCAATGTCCTCCAGCTTGTAACTGGCAGAAAGGTTGAAACCCAGGTAGTCTGATTCCTGGGCCCACATCCTTAACTATGAATTTTAACTAATGGTCTTGTTGACTGTCCTTCAGCTTAGAGAAGGTACAAAGGTCCCCACATTCATCATCTAGTTTTCTGTGGGGGAACTCATGCTTTGGGTATGTGGCTCTTCAATCAACCTACTTTTATTTTCCTAGCAATATTAGTAGAGGTGTAGAGACAAGCCTGGAATCCTCCCCCTCTCCCTCATCCTAACTAAAAGGTGACTTATTTTCTTAAACTTGTGCCTCCCTGTGCCTTATACTAGCCCTATGTAGAAGTCTTTCCTTTACTTTTTCTATTTCACAGGGAATGAAAGAGGTGGGGTTATTGTCCCCTGATATTTCCAGAGTATTATTTCACTGCTCACCAATCCCATTGATTTTCTTTTTCTCTTTTTTCTTTGCAGTGCTGGGGATCAAACCCAGAGCCTTGTGCATGCTAGACAAGTATTGTACCACTAGCTATTGATTTTGAAGCTTGTTGCTGCTACTGTTAACCAAAGAGAATACCTAGATGGGACAAACACTAACCCCAAAGGCATGAATTTCTTATGGTGGACACATCGGTACTCTGAGATAAATACTGTATCAGGGGACCTTGTAAGAAATGAAAATTGTTATTATTGATTATTTACTTTGTGCCAGACTTTGTTCTAAGGACTTCACATATATTATCTTATTAATCCTTATTTTATTTTATTTTTTATTTTTTGTTCTTAGTTATATATGATTAGGGATCAGGGATGTAGTTAAGTGGTAGAGCATTTGCCTAGCATGTGTAAAGCCTTGGTTCAAGCTCCAGAATCCACCCCCCACACACACACATACACCACTATTAACATCCTTAGTATATGGGCTGGGTTTTGGCTCAGTGGTAGAGTACTTGCCTAGCATGTGTGAGGCTCTGGGTTCAATTCTCAGCACCACATAAAATATAAATAAAATGAAGTTATTATACCTACTTACAACTAAAAAAATATATTTTAAAAAAGATCCTTACCAACCTAGATGCCCTTCAATAGATAAATGAATAAACTGTGGTTTATATGCATGATGGAATATTACTCAGCATTAAAAGAGGATAACATCATGGCATTTGCAGGTAAACAGATGAAGTTGGAGAATATCATGCTAAGCAAAGTAAGCCAATCCCCAAACCAAAAGCCAAATATTCTCTGTGGAAAGTGGTTGCTGATGCATAATGAGGGCTGGACATGGGGAAAATGGAGGAATTTTGAATTGGGCAAAGGGGATGGGGGAGGGGAAGGGGGGCATGGGGACAGGAAAGATGATGGAATGAGATGGACATCATGACCCTAGGTACACGTATGACTGCACATATGGTGCGATGCTACATTATGTAAAACCAGATAAATGAAAAGTTGTGCTCCGTTTGTATGCAGTGAAACGAAATACATTCTGCTGCCATGTATAACAATTAGAAAAGATTTTTTTAAAGATCCTTATGAACAGTTTGTGAGGGAGATTGAGTTACAAATGAGAAAACAAGGCTCAAAGAGGTGAAAACTTTATCAAAATCGTACATCTGGTGAAAAAGTGGTTGAAACCCAGATCTAACTTTAAAGCTTGTTCTTAGAAGCACACTACTACATTGATGACAATGTTGCAATAGAGACAGTGAGCCCCCTTGATCTGTAAGGATCACTAAGTCTATGGTGCTACCTAATCCTCATGGCCATCATTTATGATGACCATATACTAGTCCTTTAAGTGAATGAACCACAATCTACTTAATTTCTCTATTTGGGGCACTTAAGTTGTTTTCAATTTTAAGACGAATCTTGCCCCCACTGTGTGTGTGTGTGTGTGTGTGTGTGTGTGTGTGTGTAGCAATTACCATGTTTTAATGAGGTAATCATAGGGTTTTTTACACCATGATCTTTTAAGTTCCATTTTTACCTGTTTCTTGAATCCAATTAACATCATAAGGACATTTAAAAATAATCAGAATAACACCCCATTCACCTGGTTCCTAGAGGGTTTCCAGGTGGCAGAGGTTGGAGTGTGGACTAAAACCTCTCTCTGTGCTATTTGTTTGGGGCTCTATAGCAGGTGGTTTCCTGCACCATGTGCTCAGCCCCAGCAGACGCCCATCAGATAAGCAAAGGAAAGAGATTATCCCCCTAGTTTACTACAGACTTTGCTCTAAGCTCACTCACGTGGAAATAATTTACCTGATAGGGGGCAAGAGATTTTGAATAAAATCATCTTACTGTTGTTATTGGTCTCTGTTTTGGGGAGACATTTTAACTTCCCCCATCCAGTGGGTTAGACTAATGATGGATTTAGAAGATCTCTTTTAATGACTGTTTCAGAAATTAAAGATCAAGAGGTTGAAATGCCACTTACATTAGAAACTGCCATTTTAATAGCCCTTTGGATTTCCTCTCTTCCAGCCCTGGAGGACTACTTTGAGCCTCAGGACTGGGCTCAGGTAAGGTCATTAGAACATATACTATAGATAGTTGCAATTGCCTCTGGGGAAAAATTTAAGGGGTGGGCACACTCAAACCTTGCATTTTAAAAGCCAAATTAATGGGAAACACCTATGAGAAACAAAATATTAAACGTGTTTTGGTACTGGGGGTTGAACTCAGGGGCACTCAGCCACTGAGCTACATCTCCAACCCTATTTTGCATTTTATTTAGAGACAAGATCTCACTCAGTTGCTTAAGACCTCACTTTTGTTTAGGCTGGCTTTGAACTCACGATCCTCCTACCTCAGCCTATCAAGCTGCTGGGACTACAGGCATGGGCCACCGCACTTGGCAAAATATTAAAGTTTTAAGATACAGGATCTTACAGTGTCACTCCAAGCCATATTGGAGCCAGAAGCCAAAGAAAAATGTGTGCCTATATGCATGTTTTTATACAACTTTGAACAGCTCATTTTTCCCCTAGAAGTAGCTTTTGAAAAAAAAAATTATTGATGTGCTTGCTTCCATTCAACCAGGAAAGTAAAATGATACTAAATCCTATTTAGGGTATAAATAAAATATTTAAAGTTCAAATAACATTGTGTTTTAATACACCTACTTTTAAATTTTTCAGTATGTTTTTCAACTACTTTAGTTTCGATCCTGTGAAATAATTGTCGTTCCCCCTGTCTGACCTGACAAATTCATCCAACATAGCCGTAAACATGTATTAATTACTATCTGCCCAGCACTGGGCTGGATCCTGGGGGTGATACAAATACAAGTAAAATAGAGTAGTACTAGGAGAGCTAGGGGAAGAAAATCATCAAATGTGACAGAATGGGGAAAATGTCACAAAAGGAGTTCAGACAATGCCCTCCAGAGCTTCAGAAGAGGGAGGAGCTGCAGGAAACCCATAAGCTAGAGAAGACTTTTTGGAAGAGTAGCATTTTAGGTAGAAACAGAATGTGCACATGCCAACAGTCTGAAAGAGGCAGAGCTACTGGTCACAGCAGAATGAGTAGAGGGAACTAGAGGGAGAAGAGATGGTAAGTAGGCTGCTGTGGTTGAAATGTGTCCTCCCAAAGTTCTCCTGTTGGAAATTTAACTCCCTAATGCATATGTTAATGAATTTGGAGGTGGGGCCTTTGAAAGGTAATTAGCATTAGATGAGGTCCTGAGGCTGAGGACCCCAGGATGGCATTGACTTTCTAAGAGAGACCTGCGCAGCAATCTTGCTTTGTCTTACCACTTGATATCCTCCAGCATGTTGTGATGCTTGCAAGAAGACAGTCATCAGATGCCAGACTCATACTCTTAGATGTCGCAGCCTCCAAAACCATGAGCCAAACAAACCTCTATTCTTTATAAATTCTGCAGTCTGGTATTCAGTTATAGTGATAGAAAATGGACTATGACACGAGGCCAGAAATGAAGACTCTGATAGGGTCATGGAGGATGGACTGCAGAGTCTGATAGCTCCAGGTTCCACTCTTAGCTCCAGTACTTTCTTGCTGGGCTAGTTATTTTGCCTCATTTGGTTTTCCTGCAAAAAGAACGTATGCTGGATATTCTCTGCAGGGCCCTGCAGATCCATTCTCTCTCTACACGTGACTTCTTGCTTTGATTTCTTAATAGACAATATCAATAGGCTCCCATCCACTCTGGCTTCTGGTTGGCCTGGCCAATGGGAGGTACTATCAGGAGACCTGAGATCAGGTGGAGAGTGGGATCAGGGTATTTATTTACTCAGCTTTCTCCTTGCTTCATGTCTGCAGGTAAGCTGTATCCCTCTCTCCTCCGCCACCTACAGTTTTGTTTAGGCACAGATAACCTAAGCCCCAGATCTTTTGTTCCCTCAGCCTAGAGATTGTAAGAGCTTCCCACTGATGCTAGGTTCATTGTCCTTTGTCAGTCTCCTTAACCTTGTACAAACTCTTTTTTTTTACGTGTTGAGTGTGTCCTCTTTTTTCTGTCAGCTTGGTACATAGTAAGTGCTTAATAAAGAATAGCCCTTACACTTCCCTGCCTATGTGAAACCTCACATGGTGATGTCTTCCATTGGAAGTCTCTATCCAGATAGCATTTGCAAAGGTCTGCCTGGAGTCCCTGGGTTTGCCCACATGTCAGCAAAAGAGAACAAAGGATTTCTCACTTTGAAGTCAACAGCTGTGCCAGAGTAAATCTCAGGATCAGCTTCTCCAACAGGCTGGCTCAGTGATGCCAGCCAGATAATTATTCCAGGCAATTTCTCCTTCCATTGTCCCTTTGGACTAGGTCCATCATTTTGTCACCTAGTTCAGAAGCTTCAATGAGCAATGGATCAACATTCATTATGAGGGACTGTGTGTTTCTGTTTTGGTTTCTGCTTCTGTCTTTGGATTAGTGCAGGTCAACCACTCCCTGAACTCACAGTCTATAAAATAAAGACCTTGGCTGAGGCTCCTGCTTCCTCCCTCACATTCACATATACCCAGACTGCAGGCCAGGAGCTCAGCCATGGGCACCATATCGAGGACCTCCCTGGATAGGGTTTACATTGTCCTGATCCATCAATGAAGAGGAGTTTTCTTTCTGTGAATGTTGTACACCACCAAAATTCATGGCCTTGGCAGGGAGACCATGTTGGTCTCTTTTCCCCCTAAGGAAGCCAGAAATCCCAATTCTGTCCCCTCTCCCTTCATTTCTGGTATCATCACTGAGGCTGTATCTCTCAGAATGGTGCCTCTGGTTGATCCTGTAAGTCTTCAAAGGCTACAAATAATACTTGCGACTCCAGTGATTTTATAGTTGCCTACAAGGTACATACTTGACACCTACTATGCACTGATTCCTAGAGACCCTTTGTTTATTATTGGCCTTTTACTTTACTGGTTCTCACTAAAGCAGAGCACAGTAACCATGGAGTATTAGGAAGCATGGGAAGAAAATAACGGCACAGATGATCTTCTAAGCCATGAAGAAAGGAAAGGGCCTGCGGATTTGACATGAATTCTCCCACACCACCCTACACTCTCCATTTAACCTGCAAAACCCAACCTTCAGATAAAATCCTGGAAGAATCTGTCAAGTCCTGTCCCAGAGAGACCACACAGACCTTACTTATTACTACCCCCACTTGAACAAATAGTGTAGGGTTCCCTCAGCTGCTTGTCACTCCTGAGAAAGTGGGGGGAGGCCAGCTGCAATGCAGGCATGGGAGCTACATTTCCTGTCAGCCCTTTTTTCATTTCCTTTTTTTGGGGGGAGAATACTGGGCCTTGAACTCATGGGCACTCGACCACTGAGCCACATCCCCAGCCCTATTTTGTATTTTATTTAGAGACAGGGTCTCACTGAGTTGCTTAGTGCCTCACTGTTGCTGAGGCTGGCTTTGAACTCATGATCTTCCTGCCTCAGCCTCCCAAGCCACTAGGATTACAGGTGTGCACCACCATGCCTGGTTACACCACCGTGCCTGGCTTGTCCTTTCCTCTTTTGATAAAATTGGAGAACAAGAAAAGGCCAATAGGTAGGATGCAATAGCCAAGTGGATAAGCAAGTTCTGCCTGCCTCCCACAAATTTCCAGCCATCTTTCTGCCCATGCTGCTTGGTGAGAGGATATGCCTACAGCATGAGGAGTGGGGCCATGGCTTGGGTGGCATTGCCTGTCTGCTTGTGAGGCATTCTAGGTAGGCAGCATTTGCATTATTTCTGCAGTTTCCAGCCCTCCAGGTCTCTCTAGTGTCCTAGGTCTGGGAAGCCCTCTATTCCCCTCTGCAGAGACAAAGACAAGGACTTGGGATTTGGTCTTAACACTTCTCTAACAATTCCAAGCCCTTCTCAGGTCCATTTGAAAAACTGATCTCTGCACACGTGATCTGAAGTACAGGCATATGAAAAGCAAATAGTCACCCTTGATTCAAGGGAAGGGAGGACTGTTCAAATAGAATGCACAGTGCTTGAAAGCACCCAGCTAATCTACAGTATCATTAAAATTCTGCTTTGGCTGATCACTGGCTCAGTATTGTGTTTCCAGGCAGGTCCTTTTGTTTGCTGTGTCACCATGTCATCCTTCCACTGTTTGCTCCCTTTCTGGAGTTGATGGACTCAGATTTCAGTACGTGCTTCACTACTCCACAGATTTGGAACCGCTGCAATGTTTAGTCCCCCTTTCATTTATTTTTATTGTGAGCTTAAACAACTCTTTTAGGAAAAAAAAGTAAAGCCTCAGAACCTAATGTGCATTCAATTCTATTTGTGTCACTCCGTGTTCACTTATGATCTTGGCTGATGTACAGACTGGGTTCCTGCAGGGCTGTAATCAAAGTGTACACACTGTTTCACTTAACATTATTGTGTATACACATTTCCATAGATCAACAAAGTCCACATTCTTGTCATCTTTAATGGCCATAGAGAATTCCACTGTGGAACCGAAGCACTTTAGAAGACATCACATTTGCATGATTTTCTATTTGTGGGTGGCACTTCAAAATGTGCTAGCTGTAAAGAGAGCTTTGCTTAACTCTGACCACAAATCAATAACAAGACAATATGAATTAAGTCACATGGGAACTAAATCTCACCAAGTTGAATTTAATTAGTATGTATTGTTACTGGGTAGTCCATTCCCTCTTGGGTTAGGCCTGTCATGTTTACAGGTTTCACTCATTATTCATTCAACTGACTTTAGAAGACATGACTTGAATCAAACCCTATCTATTTTGATGCAGTTCTAAGTGAACTTGACTCTCATTAATCTTCATGACCCCTGTATTCTAGTGGGTTCCTCTGTGTAGCTCCTTTACATTGATACCACAGGGAACTGGATCTGCTTCACTTGCCTCTGAGAGATCATGTCTTTCTGATTTCCTAACTGCTGTGGTCTGACAAAGCTTCACTGACCTTAAGCACCACAAGGCGGCCATGCTAAGAGCTGGCAAGATACTCCAGCACTTTATTAATTCATGTTACTGCTGGTTAGTCTAAAGATCATTAGGAATAGTTTGCTACTGGCATCACAGAGTGTTTTACTTTAAGGGAGCGATTTTCATTTTCAGACTCAATCTGTTTTGTAGCCCTTGCCAGTTGGAGTTGGTGCTGGGTTCATTTTCCTCTCAGTAAGGGGTAGGTATATGGTCTCCTGCTGGGGATAGACTAGTCCCTTGGACATGATCATTTAAGGCTATTCAAAACTTTGTGACTTACCTACCTTTTCCAGCCAAATTCTACTTTGGGAGATTATACTTCCTATCTGTGACAGATTCTACAGCAGCAGCAACACGTCTGCCATCTTGAAGATTTCATCATTTGCAAGGCAGGTCAGTTGGATGAGAGAGGCCATTAATGGGTTTGTTCAAAAGAAACTGCTTTGTAACTGGGCATGGCTGTGTATGCCTGTAATCCCAGTGGTTCGGGAGGCTGAGGCAGGAGGATCTCAAGTTCAAACCCAGCCTCAGAAATTTAGTGAGACCCTAGGCAATTTAGAGAGACCCTGTCTCAAAATACAAAAGCAATAAATCCAAAATAAAAAGGGCTGGGGATATGGCTCAGTGGTTGAGCATCTCTGGGTTCAATCCCTAGCACCAAAAATAAAAAATAAAAAAAGAAACTGCTTTGTAGCCAAGAGGTGCACCATGTCCATGGGTGACACAGCACTTCATTTCAGAGCAGTGGAAGCACTTGAGTATAGTAGTCCTCTATGCTGAGATGGGCTCTATAACAGTCATCTTTGCATCACTATAACAGAATATCTGGCACAGGATACTTATAAAGCCAAAAGAAGTTTACTTTTGCTCAAGGTTCTGAAGGTTCAAGTCCAAAATGGGGTGGCTGCATGGGTTTGGCTTCTGGTGAAGATGGCACATCATGGTGGGAGCATATATTAGAGCATGTTCTCATATCATGAGCCATGAAGCAGAAAGAGAATTATGGCATAGTCCCACAGCCCCTTCAAGGTCACATTCCCAATGACCTAATGCCCTTCCACTAAGGCCCCACTTAATAAAGGTCCACAGAACCTTCCCATACTTCCACCCTGGGGACCAAGCCTTTAGATATGGACCTTTGGGTGACACTCATCCAAACCATATCAGATTTCAAAGGAGCTAGGAGGCCTAATATGGAGGGTTTGATGTCCTGGTCCACAATGAAACTCTGACAGGCCATCAATGGGACAGATAATTTTATCTGCAGGCTACAAACTCTCTAAGGCTCATATGTGAAAGACTCTTGTAACAATTGGCTCACACTGACAGGTTACCTGGTTAGAATTAGGGATGCAATCTATGATCAGACTACAGAATTAAGAGAACTGGCCTACATTAAAACAAAGTGCATGAACTTGGATTCCTCTAACTACATTCTAAACAGCTGAACTTACCAGTTACAACTCACAAGCCAACCCTGCTACTGGAAAACCTATTCTTGCACATTTCCTACTGATAACACGATGTAATAAACCAGTACAGTGGGTGGTCCAGGAAATTGGTCTTTCCAAGTCTGAAGAGGAAGTAACTAGTGTAGTAGTCCTTCTTAAGAAATTGTTTAGTATGCATAGGAACTTTGCACGAACAAGGTTTTATCCCCTTTTTAAGTCAATTCATGAATTCATTTAATGATCTCATTTGCCAAAAAATTATTAAGCATGTTATATTTGTCAGCATTTGCACTAGGTTTACAGACTATACAGGTAAATAAGGCAGCTTCTCTTCTAGAAGGCCTCACATGGAAATGAATACTACCACTACTAATAATGATAATTGCCAACTATTATAATTATTATACTATTGTGACATGGTAAGTGCAGAAACCAAAGCATATACATGTACTATGGGATCATGAATGAAATGAGTAATTCAATCGTAGAGCAGAGGCTTGTCAGGGAGAATGTCACAGACTAGTTATTAAGGATTATATGGAGTCACCAGCCAAAGACTAGTGCGGATTCACCAGGTTATTAAGATCAGGCAGTTATTCATTTTAATGCAAAAGAAGAAAATGTCTCTTATCATGTTTATATTTTTCTTAACTTCATTTGCATATACATTCATTCATTTAATATTCATTGAGTATGTACTATGCAATATTCTAGATGCTGAAAATACAGCTTTCTATAAAAAGATAAAAATTCCTTCTCTCTTGAAGCGTCCCTTCTATAAGTAAGGAGATAGGCAGTAAAGAAATGAGCAAAATACCTAGCATAGTACAGGGTAATGAGTTCTCTGGAGAAAAAGTAGGGAACTGATATGGGGGATGGGGTGCCCACACTTAAAGGCCTTGCTGAGAAAGTGGAGAGGCAAGGCATGAGGCTATGGAGGGAGAATGTTCCAGTTAGGCCAGTCAGTATGACTAGGACAGACTGGGAGGGATGGTAACAGGAAATGATATCAGAAAGGTAATAGGAGGTTAGACCACGGAGAACCTTGTAAAATATAGTAAGGTATCTGGCTTTTTCTCTGCGACAAGAAGCCATTGGAAGTCATAAAATCATGGAAGCTGGTTGTAAATGTCGCTCTCTGGCTTTTGGGTAAACTCCTGCAATGAAACAAGCCTTAATATTTTCCAATGTAAACAATAAAATGTATTTTAAAAGCTTTTTTGCAATAAAGTGAGTTTAAAAACTTACTTTAAAAATACCTTCATGAAGTTAAAAAAATTAAGAGATTTTTATTAAAGTCATCTTTTTAGAATCTTCTCTTGCATAACTCAGTATTTTCCTTTAATATGACTTACTTCTGATTCGAATGCCCCTGATATTTTCCCTCCCCTACCACATTTAGAAAAAAGCTGAGCATGAGATTACAGATGGGCTGATAAGAATATGAAAAGCACATCACTGAAAATTGTCTCCAAAAATGGCAGGGAGGAGCACACAAATGGAATGACAGAGAATGAGTGTTTAGGGGATCATTGGAAAACTCTTACAGCTCCTTCTGGCCTCTGGAAAACACTCGTGATGAGAATTTTAAATAGATAGGTCAGTGAATTGGACAACTGCAAGATTCTATCTTTGAAGACTGTTGCTGCTTAAAATTTATTAACACTAGCTGGGTGCAGTGGTGCAAACTACAATCCCAGCAACTCAGGAGACCGAGGCAGGATGATTGCAAGTTCAAGGCCAGCCTCAGCAACTTAATGAGACCCTGTCTCAAAATAAATATGTATATGTGTGTGTGTGTGTGTGTGTGTGTGTGTGTGTGTGTATATATATGTATATATATATATAGAGAGAGAGAGATATAGATATAGATATAGATAGATAGCTGGGGATGTAGCTCTGGGCCTCTGGGTTTAATCCCCAGTAGAAAAAAAGCATTACTAACATAGAATGTGGCATGCTTACAACCACATAGAATCTAAATACATAGTTCAAGCATTCCCATTTGGCACTCCCTAAAAACACTACAGAATGGACAGAAATGACAGTTCTCTTCTGGGTATTTCTCCAAATGGCCACTGAGTGGCAGTCCAGGTAAAATTATCACAAAGTACAACCTTGTTGAATACTTATTTATTAAATGAAACTAACATAATGCTGAGTGTGAAACTATTTTCTGCTATGTGCTCTTCAGGTCTCTGTGTCCCCCCAGCGAGCCACTGGAAACAAAGACAGGGTCATTTTTCAGTGGTACGCTATTAGCAAAGGCCACACACCTTTCACGGCCTGTCTGGGAGCTGTGTAGGGGTATTGTAAACAGTTTCCACATATGTATACAGATGTGGGTCATGAACATTAATCTGCTAGTGCTATTCAAATGGCACCTAGCAAGTTTCTCATTTAGCTACATAATGTACTCTAAATAGAACTAAACCAATTTGGGAATGCAGCCCCACTCAGCAATGAGGTGCAGTAGTAGTGAGAGAAAAGGGAAAGAAATAATGCTGCCAGTATTTAATAGTTGAGATTGAAATAGAAGGGATTAAAATGGAGGCTATTGAAATTTACTGTTACTTCCTTCTCCATGTTAAGGCTACTACTCATTTTATTAGCTGACCTCTGGTACCCTATTAAAATTTGTAGGTTGTAGTACTTTATCTCTGAATGGCAATCAAATACCAACATTCCAGGAGATTGAACCCTTGGCCCCTTTCTCTTATACAACCTTTTCCTGGACACTCCCATCCACTTTTTATTTTGGGGAGGATTCCCACTCCTGATCTGCCCCACCAACTCTAAGATATGTCAACTGGTTGTCCCACAAACACTTCAATCAATATATGACCTGCTATGGGTTCAATTATCCCTCCCTAAATTCCAACCCCTAATAATTCAGAATTTGACTCTGTTTCAGGATAGCAGTATTAGATAAGTGAATTAAAATGGGTTATTAAGATTAGCCCTAATCCAATCTTACTTTCGTCCTTATAAAAAGAGGACATTAGGACATAGAAGTACAAAGGGAAGACCATATGAAGAAGATAAAGAGAGAAGATGGTTGTCAATAAGGCAAGGAGTGAGAGGCCTAAGGGGAAACCAAACCTGCCATCACCTTGATCTCCTAACCTCCAGAACTGTGAGAAAGTAAATTGCTGTTGTTTAAGACATGCAGTCTATAGCACTTTATTTTTAATGACAGTTCCAACAAATTCATACCAACTCAAAGCCAACTCATTTCCCCTATTTCTTTAGTTGATGACATTCCTATTTGAACATCATCCAGGCAGAGTCATCTTAGTGTCCTCCATCTTCTCTTCTCCCTCAACTCCCTTGCTACTCCCATAAAATGGCACTCCAGGATCTGCCAATTCAGTCACTGGAATATCTCCTGAATCTATCTTTTCTATTCAGTCTCATTTCCACCATCTTAGTTCAAACTCACATCATCTTCCATCTCATTCATGCAATCGCTTCTGAGAGGATTTTTAGCCTCTTATCTCTCCCCTCCTCTGTCATTCACTCTGCTACCAAATGGCACTTTAGATGGAAGAAACAAGAGCATGATTATATGCCCATAGGAATAATCCAGTGAAGAAGGAAAAAAGATGTGTCAAGAGAGAAATGGTGCAATTTCTGCCCTAATCATGTGGTGTAGGTGATATGGGAGAGGATCTAGTATACAGGAGTATTAGCTCACAAGAGTGACCTTAGATAGAAAGGCAGACAGTTCATCCGTATTAAACAAGAGAGAAGGTAGAGAACACGGTATAGGTGTAGATAGTGTTGTAGATTTAGTTGCAGTACTTTGTAGATGTTTTCTTCTGAATACTGTTATTTTTTCGATGGAAGAGGAAGGGAGGCCATCAATAAATCACCAGAAAGTGACATGAATAAGGATGAGTAGAGGTAGAACAGAGGAAAGGCACGAAATCATCATCTAGGTGTGTGGGAAAGTAACTGGCCTGGAAAAAGATAGTGTGATCCTGGAAAGTGTCCACAACCACTGGAGGTGTGTGGTCTTGGAGGTGAAACAGCATTTGGCAGAGTTTGGTACTTTTCTCCAGTTATAGTGAGATGCACAGGTACAGATATGGTGCTGGTAGAGAGATAGGTTGAACCATGCTGAGGTTTTGCCAGGTGAGAATAACAAGGACGTGGAGACAAGGGAATTATGTATGTAAACAAGGGAATAGCCATATGATGGACTATGGAATTTAATGTCAGGAAGAAAGTAAAGATTTGAAGGGCTGAGGATAAGAGTAAATGTAATCAATGGGCTTGAGTACATAAAGTTGAGGGATTGTTGGAGGGCAAGTGAGCTGGAGAGTTAGGAAATGATACCCAGAGTAAGAGACTTGAAACTGGGTGTCTAGTGAGTGGCGGACATTGCTAGTAAGATTCTGGCATGAGAGGCTAAAGGAACTCGGATGACAAGATCATTGGTGAAGGGGAGGTCAAGGAATTGAAAGGCTAGGTGTGGAAGTATCATCTTGTGTATGTTAAAACTACTGGGAGTGCTTGAGTTATAGTTCAGTGGTAGAGTACTTGCCTAGCACATGTGAGGCACTGGGTTCGATCCTCAGCACCACATTAAAATAAAGGCATTGTGCTCATCTACAACTTTTTTTTATTAGTTGTTCAAAACATTACAAAGCTCATGACATATCATCTTCCATACATTTGATTCAAGTGGGTTATGAACTCCCCTTTTTTACCCCAAATACAAGTTGCAGAGTCACATCGGTTACACATCCACATTTTTACATAATACCATATTAATGACTGTTGTATCCTGCTACCTTTCCTATCCCCAGAGAATCATCTACAACTTAAAAAAAAAAAAAAAAACACCTGGGGCTGGGGATGTGGCTCAAGCGGTAGCGCGCTCGCCTGGCATGCGTGTGGCCCAGGTTCGATCCTCAGCACCACATACAAACAAAGATGTTGTGTCCACCGATAACTAAAAAATAAATACTAAAAAATTCTCTCTCTTTCTATCTTTCTATCTCTATCGCTCTCTCTAAAAAAAAAAAAAAAACACCTACTGGGAATGATAACAGGTATACAGTTTTAGAGACTTGGTGATCCCACAGCTAAAAACAAAATAAAAAATATGTACTTTGAGCACTTTATAAAAGACTGCACTCAACCAATACCCACCAAAGCTATTTACAATTTCTGACAATGTCACTTTCAGTGTCTGTCATGCTTACTCACTACCTGTTGACTAAAGCCAAACCTATTGTCTTTACTGCTCTGATACATGAAGACTTAGCTAACATGTACCCATTTGCCAAATCAACTGTCTTCACTAAAGCGTTTTCCCCCTAAAAATTTCCCAATATCAGTCCAGCTCTTTTTTAAAATATTTTATTTTTTAGTTGTAGTTGGACACAATACCTTTATTTCAGTTATTTATTTTTATGTGGTGGTGAGGATCAAACCCAGGATCTCACACGTGCAAGGTGAGCACTCTGCCACTGAGCCACAACCCAGCCCTCAGTCCAACTCTTTGAACACATTTTAAATGCTTTCAAATATGAGCCTTTGGCATTTACAGACTTAACAGTTCAGATCTCCACCTTCAGGAAAAATCCAGGATATCTATGCCATATAGTGATTTGCAGTGCTGTGGAGGCATGAACTTGAATTTCATTCCCTATCAGGCTAATGTGCAGAGTGAGACACCCAATGACCTATACCAGTTGAGCCTCTACAGCTCAGAGCAGGAACTCCTATGAAGCCCAACAAATTTTTCACCCATCCACTGTAAAAAAAAAAAAAAAAAAAAAAAAAAAAAAGTGCCAATTGAGCTTGCCTAGCATGCATAAGGCCCTGAGTTTGATCCCCAGCACCACCACAAGAAAAAAAAAAAAGAGAGAGAAAAGAAAAGAAATCCAGCTGCTAGCACTAGCAATGAAAGTGAGCAGAAATGACAGGAGTCTAAGAAATTGATGATTCTTTTGCAGAACAGGGACGTTATGAAAGAAATCACATATTACAGTGACATTTGGGGATTTCAAGGGCTTCCTGTACAGCTGTTCAGAAGAAAGACAAATCTACATATTCTTTCTCAAAACATTTTGTTCTGGAATAGGCAAAACATCCTCTCTACATACCCTCCCAACATCCCCCCAACAAGTACTGTTTTGCAAAGAAAGTACAATAATAAACACCTTATTCATGCAAGAAAAATAAAAATCAATAGTTGGCTCTTCTCTACATCTTATAACATAGGTTTCCCTTTTATAGAGATTAGAATAAAACTAGTAATTTTTAGGTCTTGTCAAGCTTGTTAAAATAGGGTTCTACCTGTATAGGAGAAAATCTCACAAAAGATAAGAAAGATTTAGGTCAGATGCAGGAGGACTTTAATTATCAGCTATGCACATTTTCAGCTTTTTGTGAAATCCCCGGGCTGCCTGCCCCAGGTAACTACTCTATTATTGAAGTGAGTTGGAGAGGCCCTCTTCAGGAGAAATTATAATTGGAAGTGTCATTTATCCTAAACTTCTACCCTAAAAGATAAGATCCTGGGCACAAAACCAAGAACCCCATATATTTAGAATATTTTTAAATGCTTGAACAAGGAAGCATGCTTTGGTGGAAGTTTAATGTTCAGGGTTCTCTTGAGACAATATTTTTAAAAGGAGGGCAAATAATAGATACTTGACTTTATTTTAATGATATCTTTGTGGAAATCTCCAAGGTCCTTTCCAGGCCTAAATTCTTATGATTCCAGGTCTGATTAAACTATTTTAAAGGGCTCACTCAAGAGACAACTACAAATAAGCTTCCTTGGGGGGATTTCTTATGTTTTTATTAGTGCATTATAGTTCACTAGTGTTCATTTTAACACAATCTTATATGCATGAAATACAATTTGCTCCCTTTCAGCCCCCAGTACTTTATCTTCCCCTCTCTTCTTCTCTCCCCCTCTTCCCCTTCCTGTACTCTGAGTCATCCTTTTATCTATTTATAGTTTTGTTTTTTAAATTGGTGTTATATATATATATATATATATATGTGAAATTCACTGCAGTGTATCCATATATGTACATAGCATAATTTGGTCATTTTCATCCTACCATTCTTCCTTGGCGGGGGGTTCTTTAATGATCAATTAATCTGTATTGTAAGAAATGTTAAGACAACATCTTGAACTACTTGGTATCTACCATGGGGTCTATCAGGCTATCAGGAAGTTAGGCCTATAAAATTTTCTCTACTTAATCCCTCTGTTGATGAATTACTTGATAAAAATGAAGTTGGGGGTACATTCTCAGATAAATAAAGACAAAGGATTTCCTTATCACTAGACTTGCTCAATGAGAAATGCTAAAGGGATTCTTCAGGTTGAAATAAAAGGAGTCTAAAACAGTAATTCATACCCTCATGAAGACAAAGACTTCTGGTAATGGTAAATATATGAACAAATAGTATAAAAGCCAGTGTTGAGCCAGGTGTAGTGGCTGCACACCTATAATCCCAGTGGCTCGGGAAGCTGAGGCAGGACGATCGTGAGTTCAAAGCCAGCGTCAGCAACTTAGGGAGGCTCTAAACAACTTAAAATACAAAATGGGGCTGGGGATGTGGCTCAGAGGTTGAGTGCCCTTGGGTTCAAACTCCAATACCAAAAAAGAAAAAAAAGAAAAATCCAGTGTTGTAATTTTGTTTAGTAACTCTGTGTTTTCTATGAAGTTTAAAAGATGAATGCACAAAAATGATTATAAATCCATAGTAATGACTACACAATTATAAAGACATTATTTGTGATATCAATAATATAAAATGTATACAGGAACAGATGTATAGGAGTACAGTTTTGCATACAATTTAGGTTAAATGGTATCAATTCAAAATAAGAATTTTATATCTTCCTTTTGTATAATCCTATGGTTAACACAAAAAGAATACATATATACTATACACAAAAGAAAATGAGGATATGCCATTACAAAAATTTAAATAAATGCAAAGGAAGTCAGTAATGATAGAAATGAGGGATAAAAAGTTCTGTTTCTACATGCTAAAAATGAACAATCTGAAGAAGAAATTAAGAAAATATACAATATTAAAGAATAAAAAAACACTTAAGAATAAACATAATGAACGTGAAATATTTGTACACTAAAAACTATAAAATAACCTCAAAAGAAGTTTAAAACAAAAATAAACCAAAAGACACCTATGTTTATGCATTGAGACACAATATTGTTACAATGTCCACACTATCCCAGATCATCTACAGACTTAATGTAATCAATCCCTATCAAAATCCCACAGATCACAACACTATTCATAATAGTCAAGAAATAGAAACAACCTTAGTGTCCATCATCTCATGAATGATTAAAAATTATGCAGTGCAGATATGCAATGGAATACTATTCAGCAATAAAAAAATGAAATCCTGTGGTTCACAACAACATGGATAGAGCTGAACATGATTGTTAAATGAAATAAACCAGCTACAGAAAGACAAGTACCACATGATCTCACTCACATGAGGAATATAACAAAGTTAATCTCACAGAAGTTGAGAGTAGAATGGTAGTGACCAGAGACTGGAGAGAGTAGGAAGATGGGAGGGATGGGAATATATTAGTCAATGGGTACTAAGTTATAGTTAGGAGTAAAAGGTTCTGGTGTTCTGTTGCACAGTAGGATGAATATAAATTACAATTATGTACTGTGTATTACAAAAATCTAGGATTTTGAATTTTTATCATAAAGAAATGATAAACAGTTGATGACATGTTCAAATTGATTTAAATATTACACCATGTGTACATGTATTGAAATATCACATAGTACCCCATTAATATGATCAATTTTTATGATTTTCTGTATTTAAACATTAAATAAATAAATAAATAAATCCCAATGGTGTTTTGCAGAAATAGCGAAATCTGTCTGAAAATTCACTTGGAATATCAAGAATCTCTGAATAGTCAAAATAATATTGATAAAGAACAAAATTGGAGGGCTTATTTTTTATTTAAAAACTTACTACAAAGTTTTGGTAATCTAAACGGTGTGATACTGTAATAAAACAGATACATAAACCAATGAAATAGAATACAGAGCCCAGAAATAAACCCTCACATATATGGTTATATTATTTGGTGGGGGAGGTACTGGGGATTGAACTCAGGGGCACCCAACCACTGAGCTACATCCTCAGCTATATTTAATTTTTTTTAAGAGACAGGGTCTCACTGAGTTGCTTAGTGCCTTGCCATTGCTGAGACTGGCTTTGAATTTGTGATCCTCCTGCCTCAGTCTCCTGAGCTGCTGGAATTACAAGTGTGAGTCACCATGCCCAGCTGTTTGTTATTTTTGAATGGTGCTTAGACACCACAAGAAAAGACTCCTCTCAACAAATGGCACTGGGAAAACAGAGTATCCACATGCAAAAGAATGACTTTGGATCCAAACATTTTACCAAATAGAAAAATCAATTCAAAATGGATAGAAATCCCAAATATAAAAACTATGATTAGTGCTTATCTGCAAATGCATTTGGCACCCTCAAGAATGTTGCCCCTTTCTCTAGAGTGCTGTAAGCAGAAGTTGCAAGACCATGCATCAGAGAGGAGGTTTGGACTAAAACCTTACAATGTCAAGTGTGGCCCATGGACCAGAAGTAAAGTAGAAAAAGAGCTGTGGTAAGCAGATAGGGAACTTGGGCCCTAACAAGGTCAAATGCCTGTGTAACAGAACAAAAAGACCACAGATGCAAGCGTGAGCTTAAAAAAAACAATTGTGATATTGAAACATCTGTGGACTACTGCCCAGACTCTTTCCAAAAAATGACAAACTGCAACATGTATAATCCTATGGTTAACACAGAGGGGATACATTTAGACTGATTGGACAGGAAGCTCATGAATACCAGGTACCCATTTTTTTAATTGTCTGTGGTCTTCAAGCCACCTTACTCCCCTCTAACTTTATCATATATAAACCCCTAAACAACAGACACCTGTCAGCAACCCTCTCCTGGGACTCCTTCCCACTGTGGGTGCTTTGCTTTCTGTCTTTCTATTACTTTAATAAATCCTGTCACTTTACTCACCCTCCATGTCTATGGATCTCATTCTTCAAATTCACAAAAACAGAACCCACCTGACTCCACACTCCATGCTACAGAAGCATTGGTATCACCTGGAAGCTTTTAAGGAACATGGACCCTCAGGCCTCACCCCAGATCTACTTCATTTAAAAAAAGGATCTCCTATATTTCTATGCACCTCAAAGTATGAGAAGCTGTGCATGACATGATTTTTAAGGCCTCTTCTAACTCTGATATACTAAGATCTCATGACCTTTTGTTGCTAAATCTGGTAGCTGTGTTAATGATAATTGTTACTAGGAACTATGATACTGACTTTGCGCCCCTGTAATCCCTGAGGCTCAGGAAGCTGAAACCAAAGTTGAGACTAGCCTTGGCAACTTAGTAAGACCTGTCTCAAAATAAGGACTGGGTATATACCTTAGTAGTAGAACACCCCTGGCTTCAATCCCCAGTACTAGAAAAAAACTTTCCTATTGCTATGGTTCAACTCTCAGATACAGATATCAACTGTAAGTTTTGCAAGGGTGAGCATGCTGTTTAGTCTTAGGAGTGCTATGATTACTCTATCTGTCCATGCAAAAACCTCAAAACAGGGCCTTTAACAGTGCTTCTCAAATGTAAGCCTGCATCAGAATCACCAGGAAGTCTTGACAAAATACTCATTGCTGGGTCCCACTCCCAAAGTTTCCAATCCACTAAGTCTTAGGTGAGTACTACAACTTGCATTTCTAACAAGTATCAAGGTAATGTTGCTGCTACTAGTCTGGAAACTACACTTTTGAAATCATTTGCTCCTATTAAAAGGCCTCAGTCTACTGGAGAACTTGATCAAATCAGCAACCTCCTCCAGCTTAAGAATGGCCCAGATGCAATTTAACTTGCTTTTCTGGAAATTCGCTGAGGTTTCCAGCATAGTATGTAGTCCAGCCATAGTATGCATAGCCATGTGCTATGAGTCAGATGGGCCTGCCTGTCAGTGGCTGCCACCCATGAATGTGAAGGGCTTGATGTGGAACTTGTCGTATTGGCCTGGGATTGGTTGAATTTTGCTCAATGAATGGGACATGCACTGGCTTTCCAAGATCAGTTGTGGTATTTGATATGACCACCACACCTCTGCCCAGGCTTTTATGTACAGTGCTTCCAAAGGAAGTTATTAAATTAAATCCATTTACAATCACAGGTGAACTTGGCCTTTATTATATATTACCTTGCTGAAAGTCTCATGATCACAAGCATCCCTGGCCTTTTTCACTGTGTGGTTTCAGAAGCCCTAGCCTTCTTTTTCTATAGTGGTTTGAATTCTGAAATAAAACTTGCCTTTGGAGCAAAGCTGCTTTTCTATGACTTTTCTTACAGAAACAGGTTAATCTCTGGGAGCATCTCTCTGCAAAGTGATTTTGAATTCTTTATATTTCCTTGAGCATGTCTCTTTCCCCAATGTCTTACTGAAGTGAGTCTTTCATCTGAGCTCCTGTCTTTCCATATTAGAAACTTGTACTGATGACACTCAGCTTTAGTGGGTTTTAAGCATTTCCTGCAAGGTGTAAGTGGGCAACAAGACGTGACTAGTTGTTCTTACTTTTCTTTTCTTGTCTTTCTTTCTTTTTCTTTCTTTTGGTACTGAGGATCAAAGCCAGGGCCACTCTACCACTGAGATACATCCCCAGCATATTTAATTTTTTTTTAAATTTTGAGACAGGGTCTCACTAAGTTGATGAGAGTCTTACTAATTTGTTGAGGCTGGCTTCAAAATTGTGATCCTCCTGTCTCAACCTCCCAAGTCACTGGGATCACAGGTGTGTGTCACCATGCCCAGCTGCTAGTTGTTCTTTGAAAGGGCCAGGTTTATAAATGATTTGGTGCATGTTGTTATATACAAATTTGATCATGCAATAATAAGATAATAAAGTTTTAAAGTATGGAACAGAGTTTACTTTTTACTTCTTTTACATGAAAGAGTTTACTTTGTGATGGTATAGCAATTAACGTTTGTTGTGTGAGAAACTACCCCAAAATAAATTACTCCAAACAATGTAGCTCAGAATTCCCTGGGCAGGGTTCATCTAGTGGTTTGCACGCCCTTGGCTGTGTTTTCCCTGAGAACTTAGGTCAGCTGCTGGATTGGCTGTGGTTTGGCTGCTCTAAGATGATTTGCTTCAGCTGAAGTGGCACATCTTGGTTCTGTGGTCTGTCATCCTTCAGCAGGCTAACCCTGGGTTGCTCACATGGCAACTTGGCAAGGTCCCAAGAGAAGGGGAAGAAGTGTGTACGGTCTCTTGAGGCCTAAGGTCAAAGCTGGCATGGTGTCATTTCTGCCATATACTACTGGCCAAAACAAGATACCAGTCCAGTCCAAATTCAAGAGAAATAAAAATAGGCCCACCTTTTGGTGGGAGGAACTGAAAAAGTCACATTGAAAAGGCCGTGGATTGAAAGAGGAAAGAAATATTGTGGCCACTGGTGTAACAGACTGCAAAGAGCCACCTCAGGATCTTTGAACATGCTGATGTCCCTTCCTGGAAATCACTTTTGTCCAGTCTTCTTGTGGCTGTCCTTCTCATATTTCAGATTTCAGCCTAATTATCACTTTTCCAGAGAGGTCTTCCTACTAACCTGTCCTGTTATTCCCTATCTAAATCTGTTTCTCTTCTTCCATGTACATATTTCATTCTGTAATTGTTGTATTTATATGTTTACTGGTTTCCCTCAATTATATCACCAGACTAAGAGTTCCATCAAGTTAGGTAATGTCATTATAAATCATATTTTAGCATTCATTTTTTAGCATTTTTTAGCATTCTGTTAGTAGTATTTAACTTAGTTTCTGACACATAGTAGGCCCTCAATAAACATGTGTCCAAAGAATGAATTGAACAAAATAGGAAGTTGATATGATTGATGTTATTGAAGATAGGATTGACCATCTTAGAAGAGGATAGAAGGGCTGACCTGGCCATTGTAATAAGTGAAACACAGAAAAAAAGTCAATAAAAACTTCCTGTGACTTTTTACCACCTGCATGGTACCTTTAAAATCTTTCTGGTAAAGGACTTTCTCTTCAAGATGGTTCTCCATACAGGAGGTTAAATCATTTAGGGGCTTGAAAAGGACCAGAAACCCAAGAAGACTTATTTCCAATCAAGAATCAGAGCATATAGTTTGCCAAAGGATCATTTTTTTTCTGATTCATGACTGTGTGATAGAATACTAGACATATAATTAGAAATAACAATTTTTTTGTGGGGGGAACTACCAGGGACTGAATCCAGGGACACTTAACCATTGAGCCACACCCTCAGCCCTTTTTTGTGTTTTATTTAGAGACAGGGTTTCACTGAGTTATGTAGGGCCTCACTAAGTTGCTAAGGCTGGCTTTGAACTTGAGATCTTCCAGCCTCAGCCTCCCTTGCTACTGGGATTATCGGCATGTGCCACTATGCCCAGCAGGAATAGAAATTTTTGAATGTTTAACAAATCACTATTACCAGAAGAGTAAATGGACAAGAAATCAGGATTTAGGAGGTTTCAGGGGCAGTAAAAGGGTGTGTTTGATTGCCATGCTTGAAGGCCACCTAGAACCTGGAATTATTCCATCAGAGTGTTAATCCTTTATAAACTGAGGCTTTTGGCATTCAACCTACTGCTAACCTACAATTTTCTTGAGGACCAGCGGTATTCTTAGTCCTACTTGTAAACTATAGAAAAATGGTTCTTACCTACACTGACTTTCCCCCCATTTTTTAAAATATTTTTTAATTGTAGAAGGATACAATACCTTTAATTAATTAATTAATTAATTAATTAATTTTTATGTGGTGCTGGCGATTGAAGCCAGTGCCTCACATGTGCTAGGTGCTAGGTGAGTGCTCTACCAGTGAGTCACAACCCCAGCCCCACCTACCAGTTTTTGACAATGTCTACATACATTTTTGGTTGTCCAAATTGGGGGAATGCTATTGGAATACAGCGGGTAGAAACCAGAGATATTGCTAGACATCCTACAATGCACAGTACAATACCCAGAACAACTGTTAGCCACTCCAAAATGCCAGTGTTGTCAAGATTGAGAAACCCTGTATTGGTGTACAAGATCTGGGATAAAGAGCCTTGGGTTTTCTGAGAATAGGGAGATCAGAAGTTACTTTGTCTTACCATGAACACATTTCATGCCACCAGAACTAGGGTAAGGGATGTGAGGTGCTTGGAGCATGAAATGTAAGGAAGCACTCATTCTACATGTTCATGGTTGTGAAAATGAATGCCTCCATAAGTTTTGCACCCTGAGCCCTTCACTTGCCTCATCCTTCTATGGTCCTGAAAATGTGGATTGGTCACACTACAAAAGTCTCAGCCTTGACATCTCATCACCCTGTGGATCTGCAACCAGACCCTGAGGAAGTGAAATGAGGCTCATATAGGCTCCCTAGATAGTGACAAGCATGGTTTCTGGGAGATGGACCAATTATTGGCCATTCTCCCAATTGTTATAGAGTCTGACAAAAAAGACTCTGTATGCACTGCATCTTCTTACCATCATAAATAGGTGAAAACTGCCACTCCCACCTGCTCCTGTGTCACCATTTTGCCATGAAGTTTGGCAATGCACTGGGACACAGAATGGAGGTGGGAAGAGCTGAATTCAAAAGGTTACATACCTGTCTGGTTGCAGGGCTGGCAGAAGTAGCAGCTGGAGGAAATCCTCTGTTCTTCTGGACCCTGAGTCTAGATGAACTACCATCCCATTTGCCAAAGATTTATAAATCACATAGTCAGTTTCACAATTTGGGGTCAAAAATAAGTTATCCAAGGAACAATAAATACCAAAATACAGATAATAAAAGGAAATTCTGAAGCAAAGTGCAAAATTTTAGGCAAGACAGGTATGCAGGTAAAAGCAAAAGTGGTAAAGCACTTCTGGGAATGGCTGAGTAAGGACCTTCAAAAATCCACTCCTTTCATGAAAGCAGTGACGGTGCCAGAAAGAATAATCAGAATCAGACTTTTTCAGAACTCTGGAAATTAACTGGAGACTTTCAATAATCCAAAGCATATTTATTTTAAAAAAACTAAATCTTGATAAGAACAAGATTTAACTTGCCCAGTTCCAATGTCACTCTCCCCAGCTCCATGGTAACCAGGAAAACCATAAACCTAATGGCTACTGAAGAGGAAGAAGGGGTTTGAAGCTACTCTGAAGCCCTATCCCTAGGGAATTATCACTATTTGAGCTTTCTGAAAGTTCCCTGAAAAATTCCAGTCTTGGGATCTGTCTTTATTTAATCTGATTCAGAGTTTGCTCTGTGTGAACAGTCTATCCCTAAGTCATTTGTGGAAAAGAATAAGTGGCAATGGCTTAGTATTATAACCATCTGGGGTGATGTTAACAGGGCTAACAAGAGGGTGACCAGGGCTGGGGATGTGGCTCAAGCGGTAGCTCGCTCGCCTGACATGTGTGCGGCCCGGGTTCGATCCTCAGCACCACATACCAACAAAGATGTTGTGTCCACCGAGAACTAAAAAATAAATATTAAAAATTCTCTCTCTCTCTCTCTCTCTCACTCTCTCTCTCTCTCTCTCTCTCCCCTCTCTCACTCTCTCTTTAAAAAAAAAAGATGTTGTGTCCACCGAAAACTGAAAAATAAATATTAAAAAAAAAATTTTAAAAAAGAGGCTGACCAACAAACTCAGAAGAAAAAAAACTGGAGAATGAGATGCCCAGAGGAGGATTTGAAAAGCTCCAGCATATTCTTGGGACATAGATATCCACCCACGCGTACAGTACTGGGCACATGCCTAGAAAAGACCTCAGACAGCCCCAATCTCTCATCTCTAACTGACCTTGAGGCTATGCACATACAAGAGGTGAAGCCTCAGGCAGAATTGTAAACTGTCTGCCAGGCAATGAAGCCATGCCCCAACACACACAGAGCCGCCTTTGACAAAGACTGGGAGATACTGTTTGAAGGCATTAAAAGAAATCTCTGTCTATTCATTACCTCACCTCTAGGCCAAGTTTGGCCTAGACTTCAGTGGCATTATGTAATAAAGATTACAGATGTAACAGAAAAAATTGTTCTGAAAATCCATTAAACAAACAAGCAGCAGCAGCAACACAACAACGGGAGAGAAACAACAACAAACCCTGGGGGAGGATCTGATTTCACATTAAAATATTTAAAACATCCAATGTTCAACAAAATGTTATGAGGCACACAAAGAAACAGGAAAGTATGGTCCTTGCACATGAAAAAAGAACTAATAAGTGAGTTTAGCAAGTTTCAAGGAAAAACAAGATTCATATACAAAAAATTAATTGCTTTTCTAAACACTAGTAATAGTCAATCTGAAAAAGAAACTAATAAGACAATCCCACTTAAGAGACTAAAACACATAGGAATAAACTTAACAAATGAATGCAAGATTTTTACATGGAAAAATATAACACATTGTTGCATGAAATTAAAGAAGTCCTAAAGAAATGCAAAGACATCTTGTGTTCATGGATTGGAACATGTTGTATTGTTATGATGTAATATGGCCATAATTTAACGTACAGACTCAATGTGATCTTTATCAAAATTCCAAGTTTTTTTTGCACAAATTAACAAGCTGATCCTAAAATTCATATGGAAATGCAAGGGTCTCAGAATAGCCAAAACAATCTTAAAAAAGAAGAAAAAATTGGACAGCATACTTGACAATCTCAGAGTTTATTTTGAAAAAGACAGTAATCAAGGCTACGTGGTACTGGCATAAGAATAGAAACATAGACCAATGGGGGAAAAAATGTGTCCCATATATTTTTGGTCAATTTATTTTTGACAAGGATGCCAAGATAATTCAATGGGGGGGTGGGAACAGTTTTTTTTTTTCAATTAATGGTGACAAGACAACCAGATATCCACATGCAAAAGAATGAGGTTGGATGCCAACTTTGTACCATATAAAAATATTTAAATGGATCAAAGACCTAAATATAACAGATAAAACTCTTATGGAAAATGCAAGAGTAAAACTTTATGACTTTGGATTAGATAACTTCTTCTTAGATAAGACACTAAAATGTATAAGTGAATAAAGGAAAAATAGATAAGTTGGACTCAATTAAAAAAAAACCCTTTTTTCTTCAAAGCATACCAACAAGAAAGTGAGAAGATGACCCACAAAATGGCAGAACATATTTTCATATTATGTCTTATAAGGAACTCTTATATTCACCATAAGTAAAGGATTCTTGCAAGTTAATAAGAGGATAAAAACACAATTGAAAAATGAACAAAGATATGACACCAAAAGCACAGACACAAAAGGAAAAGGACCAATAAATCAGACCACATCAAAATTAAAACCTTTTGTGTATCAAAGAACACTATCAAAGCCAAAGAGGTGGTGCATGCCAGTAATCTCAAATGACTTGGGAGGCTGGAGAAGTAGGATCCACAAGTTCAAGGTCAGGCTCAGCAACTTAGGGAGACTCTGTTTCAAAATAAAAGAATAAGACTTGGGGATATAGCCCAGTGATAAAGCACATCTGCATTCAATCCTCAGCAGTAGAAAAAAATAAAGCATACTATCAAGAGAGAACAAAGATGGTGGAATGGAAAAATATTTCCCTGTATCTGTTAAGGGGTTAATGGCCAGAATATATAATATATTATATTCTGTTTTACTGTTCCTACAACCCAACATTAAAAAAGCAAACAAGCCAATTTAAAAATGGGTAAAATGAGTTGAATAGATATTTTTTCAAAGAAGATTTACAAATGGTCAATAAGCACATGAAAAGATAATGACATAATTTCCCTAAGCATTAGGGAAATCTAAATCAAAATCACATACCCATTGGAATAGCTATAATTAAAAGACATGGAAAATAATAAGTGTTGGCAAGGATGTGGAGAAATTAGAACCCTTGTGCATCACTTATGTGGCGTGGTAACTGTGGAAAATAATAAAGCATAGAATTGCCATATTATCCAGCAATTCCATTCCTGGGTATGTTCCCAAAAGAACTGAAAGCAGGAACTCAAGCAGATATTTGTACACCCATGTTTGTAGTATTATTCACAATAGCCAAAAAAGCAGATGCAACCCAAGTGTCTGTTGATGAAAAATGGGTAAAGAAATGTGGTATATATGTATAATTCCCTTTTTTTAAAGAAAGGGAATTCTTATACATATTACAATATGGATAGCTGGGTACGTTGGTACATGCCTATAATCCCAATGACTCAGGAAGCTAAGACAAGAGGATCACAAGTTCAGGTCAGCCTTCGCAACTTAGTGAGGCCCTAAGCACATTAGTGAGACCCTGTCTCAAAATAAAAAATAAAAAGGGCTGGGGATGTGGGATATGGAAGCCAAAAACAACAATATGAATGAACCTTGGAAATACTATGCTAAGTAAAATAACCAGTCACAAAAGAAGGAATACTGCATGATTTTAATTACATGAGCTATCTACAATATTTAAATATAAAAACAGAAAATAGGATTGTATTTTCTAAAGGTTGGGGGTAGAGGAACATGGGAAATTACTATTCAATGGGTACAAAGTTTCAGTTTTGCAAGACAAAAATGTTTTGGAGATGGATGGTGATGATGGTTCTACAACAATGTAAATGTACTTCATACCACTAAACAGTACACTTAAAAATGTTAAAAGAATGATCAAAGTAACCAAATAGATATTTATCCTAGAAAGATGTACAAGTGGCCAATAAACACATGAAAAGACTCTCAGCATCATTTGTCATTAGGGAAATGCAAATCAAATCCAGATCCTACTTAACCCAGAGGATGGCTACAATCAGAAACAGGCAAAAAGAAGTGTTGGCAAGGTCATGGGGAAGGTGGAACCCTCAGTCAGACCTGCTGCTGAGATTGTAAAATGGAGCAGCCACTTGGAAAAACTGTCCAGCAGTTCCCCACAAAGATTAAAATATAGCTGCCAAGTGATCTAGCAGTTCCACTCCTTAGTATATGCACAAGAAAAATGAAAACATAACCACATAACAACTTATACACAAAGTTTTTACAGCAGCATTATTCCTAGTAGCCAAAAAAAGGAAGCAGCCTAAATGTTCATCAACTGCTTAATGGATGATCACAACATGGTATATGCATACAGTGCGTTACTATTTGGTTGTTAAAAGGAATGACTGATAAATCCCACAACATGGATGAGCATTTCAATGCATTTCATTAATGCAAAGTGAAAGCTATCAAGGCTCACAGGCCTCAGAATGAAACAGTCCAGGGTTGTTTTCCTGATTCTGGTCATTACAAGCTGCATACCCTTGAAGAGTTTTCTTTGAGCCTCTTAGTTTCTGTTTCTGCAATTTTTTCATGGCATAATAAGAGGACTGAACTCGTGGGATCCTAAGGATAAAATGCGTTAAAGAACATGCAACTCTGTAAACATAACACTCTCTCAATAAGATATAACTTCAAACATCATCATGATTATCATTGTGGTTGGGGGCTGGTTTCAGTCATGCTACACCTCTTTGTCGCCATGGAGCTATTGGAGGGCTCTTGGTGTTGGAATGTCACTTTATAGTCTTTGAAATCAACTCTTCAGTCCCCCCCAAAAAAGCTTTCAGGCACCCTGAAACTACTGTCCCTCAGCTCTCCTCTGCCAGGTTCCTACCCCTTGTTCACTGTAAGAACAACCATTTTAAAGCCCTATCCAGCTGGGTGCAGTGGCACAGCCTGTAATCTCTGCAGCTCAGGAGGCTGAGGCAGGGGGATCACAAGCTCAAAGCCAGCCTCAGCAACTTAGTGAAGCCCTAAGCAATTTCGTGAGACCCTGTATCAAAATAACAAATAAAAAGGGCTGGGGATGTGGCTCATGGTTAAGCTCCCCTGGTTCAATCCCTGGTACAAAAAAAGGCCCTATCCAGCCCATTTCATAAAAATAAACAAAACACTTCTCTTTCAATCTTCTCTCTATCCTTTTTTTCCTCAATCACTCTCTCAGTCCCATTGTCTGTGCCTGTATCTCCAGTGTACATATAACTTGCATTCTGCCATGCCATATTATCACAGCCTAATTATTCTTCCTACCCTTGAGACAGGGAGGTAAACTGGGGTCAGAGAGTGTTCAGATAGGTTTTCTTTGTAGTTTATCATAACCATTCATGTGGCTTCAGTTGATTGCTGGAAATGATGAGTCTTCAGTGCTGACACCCTGTAAAACAGCAGAGGCCTGGCTTCACAGTGCCTTTTGCTGTTCTCTGTGGGCTTCAGAAGCATGCAGAGCAAATACCAAGATGCAAGGCCAAATCCATGACTAGGAATATTAAGGGATCTAAGGCGGCAGCAGCAGCATAGATGAAGTACAAATTCAGTCTGGATTTCGTCTCTGACATCAACAGGGGAGAAATACTGTAAACTGCTTTTCTGGCTGGCAAGGAGTCTAGAAATGTATATTAAACTATGCCAATGGTTTTAAAAGCAGATTTTGATTTCTTCTTGTTCTCTAAAGCGTGCAGAGCAATGCCAAAATGAGAATTTCCACTCAGCAGAAGCCCCCTATAATGGGCTTCCATTAAAATGTCTTGTTTTATGTGGTTCCCTTAGTTCCAGTGTCTGTGCCCATGGAAATCAGAGAGATCAAAGGCACTAATGGTTGTGTAAATACCAGGTGACCTCTTCTTGGTATTTCATATGTTCTTGATTTGATGACTGAGTACTTCCCTGCTAGTCATATTTAACAAAGATACCCTCTTGGAGAGTCCCAACATGCTCACTGTGCTGATCTTTATCCCTGGCTGTCTATGTGTTTTATCCAGTAGTTGTTTTGTTGTCATAGATCTGCACTACAACTATTGCTGTGGGTGTAAAATGGTGTGGCCACTATGGAAAATGGTAAGGAATTTCCTCAAAAGATTTAAAATATGATTGCTGTATGATCCAACAATCTCAGTTCTGAATATATAGCAAAAGAATCAAAGGAAGATCTCAAGGATAAGCTGGGCAGAGTGGTGCACACCTGTAATCCCAGCAACTTGGGAGGCTAAGGCAGGAGGATCACAAGTTTAAGGACAGCCTCTGTAACTTAGAGAATCTGTCTCAAAACAAAAATTAAAAAGGATTGGTGATGTAGCTCTATGATAGAGCACCCCTGGGCTCAGTCCCCAGTACCACATGGTTGTACAGGCACACACATGACAGAGAGAAAGAAAGGGAGGGGGATGAGAGAGAGAGAATGAAAGAGGGACAGAGAGAACACACTTCACATACTCAAGTTCTTTGCACCATTATTTACAATAGCCAAGCAGTGAAAGAAACTTAATTGTCTATTAATGGATAACCTGATAAAATATGTTATGCACATATAATGGAATATTATTCAGTCTTTAAAAAAGAAGGAAACCTTGTCACATGCATAAATACTGAGGACTTTATGCTAAGTGAAATAAGGCAACCTCAAATACTAGAGAATGTGGTAAATAATGTTAAATGCAAGTGATGTCTTTGTGTTTTTTCGTATTATAATATTAGTTTGTTAAATTATCTGAAATAATTTCAATCCTTTATTCTTAATTGTGGAAACCAGAAATTGCTTCTCTCCCTCCTTTTTTTTCAATATCCTCCCTTGCATTTAAAAATCTTTGTTATCATTCTCTCCCCATATGATTTTTTTCTCCCTCCATTTTCTTTTTCTTTGTCTTTTTTCTCTTTCCTCTTTTTCCTCTATCATGTCTCCTTTCTCTCTTTTCCTATTAAATCCTTGCCCTCTCATCTCCTACTTACCTCATTGTCTTCCCTTCTTTCTCTTTCCCCTTTTTATCCTCTCTTCTCTCTTTAAATTTAAGAACCCCATAAAGGAACCTTGGAGAGGTGTGGAACCACCACTGAACTAGCACCCATTGTCCCCACTAGAGGGAGACAGGCTGTACTTTCCTCTTAGTGGCCAGAGGTACAAATATCATGTCCTTTCCTTTGGAGGGGATATCTTGGCATGCCACAAACCACTGAATATCAAAAGCTTCATTGATATGATAGGTTATCTCAATCTTTTTGTATTTTTATTTTACCCTCTGGATATAGGTGTCTTACCAAGAACTCCATGTGCTAACTACTACTTGCTTATCTTGTTAAATTAACATGATATCACCATTATAGTATACCAGTGTAATGCTTTAAGGGATGTCCACATCCCTCTGGACTATATGAAGATAGAGGGCTGGCAAGATGAGAAATCCTAGGAAACCTTGGGAAAAATGAGAAATGCATGTTATTGTTTTGTCAGTCCCATGTGAGTGTGAACTGCCTCTGGCAATCTTTCCTGATAAGGATAGAAAAGAACAGTATTCTCTAGATGTCAATAACCACATGCTATACCTTGAGATTCCATTCATTTTATCTAGAAAAGATACCATATACAAATCAGCAGTTAAAGTTAGGGCTACTATTTGGTTGGGTTTAGAATAGTCTACTATCATTTTTTCAGGATCTATCTGGTTTTTGTGATGCTCAGTGTGATGAACTACATAGTGATATCATGAGAACAACTGCCCTACATCATTTAGGTGTCTAAGGGTGACACTGATTTCTGCCATTCAAAGAATTTTAACTCACCATTTTGGGGGGGGGAGGGAGTAAGAGGGCAGTTTCAATAATGCATGTTGTTTCATAAAGCAGAGGCCTCTTCCTTGTTTAAAAACAAGGGAGGAGAATACTAGCTTTGTACATGGAGGAGTGACCCACATCTGCAAGTCTGGAAGGGTCAGAGGAATTAGGTAGTCAAGACTTTTGAGGGCATCAACCCAAATTCACCAGTCTAACCTTAGCCAACTCATTCCTAATCAAAACTGTAACTTCAGCATATCAGATTTGATAGAATTCTACCTTCTCTGGAGATCTGTTACTCTTTATCTTTTCAACTTTATTGAGGTATAATTGACAAATTGAATACATCTGGTGTGTATGTGATGTTTTGATATATCCGTACATTGTGAAATGATTATCACAAATCAGCTAATTTATAATTAAATCTTAGCTGGTTTTCCCATTGCAAGGAGCTTAACATAAGGTCCTAAGCACCTTAATGTGCGTTAGTTTAATTATATCATGTCTCTCTCTCTCATAGCATGACTCAGAAGAGACCATGAATTCTGAATTGAAGATTTATGGAAGCAAACCCTCAATGTAGGGATGTGGATAAAGAAAGAAGAAGCAAGAGAAGAATGGCAGACAGAAAGTACACAGAAGAAAAACTCCACAAACTTGGCACTTTTTGTCCTGTTGCAGTATTCGATTCCATCTGCAACTATGTGCTAATAAACCAGGTTTTCACAAAGCCCCAACCTTGATGGGTGAAGAAACACCAATATTTAGCCCTGTCTGGGCCCTGTGGTAGATGTAGATTTGTTTACTGTTAGCAGGGGATTCATGTCTTCCCTACCAGAATTCTTGGCCTAAAGATATAAATAAGTTGTAAGTACACTAAGTTGCTCCTGACTCTGGTGCCATCATAACAAATCATTTTTCTCATTTTCATAAATGAATAATTACTCTGGCTCTCTGAGCAAAGCAAATCTGAACACTTTTATTAACAAATGAGTATGTAGAAATACTTTCTTGAAACCACATACCAGAAAGAAAACAACCAAAGCTGAACGATTTTCACTAGATTACAGGCAGGGCTTGGGGAACCCCATGGGCCTTAACAACAAGTGATCAGATGGTCTTATTTTCTGGCACCTGATAAGGGTATGTATAGGTAGCAGAAAGAAAAACAAACTGAATTTGCACCTTCCCTGTATGGAGCTGGGAATGGCTTCCTCCTGCTGTGAGTAGAGGGTGAAGGCTCTGCATGGGACTCCCCCTCTACCCCACACAGAGGCACTAAAGAAGAAGGAAACAGCGATTGCCCACTCAGGCAGGTCTAGCTGCAGGCTAACTAAATCTGCATATGTGTATCACCTGCCTTTGTCACTTCCCTGCCTCTTTTCCTGTCAATTTTCAGAGATTTCAAAGCTGGAACTTTTGGAACAATGAAGAATCTTCCATCTTCCTTCAAATCTGGCTTTGAATAAAACCTATTTTCCTACCAATTTGACTCCAAATATTTCTGAAGCAGTGAGAATTATGTCTCTTTCCTTCCCAGCAGAGATCTCCTGTGTCTCCCCACCCCCAACAAAAGAATCTGTTCATCCCATGATACTTTTGTTTTGCTGTTTTTGTTCCAAGTAAGAAGAATATGATACATCTGTTTAATCATTTATGATGTCTATCCTTACTACCACCTCTTCAGCTCAATTATTTCTCAGACTTTTCCAAGACCATTGAAACAATCTTCTAATTGATCTTCCTTTCACCAGTCTCCTCACCTTTGAATCTCTTCTCCCATCTGGCCCAGATAAGTGCTTCTATCCCACAAGCCTACCCACAGCACTCCCTTCCTTAAATCCCTTCACTTATCTAGGCTTGTTGGCACACGCCTGTAATCCCAGTGACTTGGGAGACAGGCAGGAGAATCACAGGTTCAAAGCCAGCCTCAGCAACTTAGCAAGATCCTGTCTCAAAATAAAATTGAAAGGGTTGGCTATATAACTCAGCGGTAGAGTGTCCTTGAATACTGGAAAAAAAAAGACCTTTGCTTATTATATCAGCTTTTGGGAATCAGAAGTCTGGGCACATTCTAGCAGGGCCTCTGCTCAGGGATCTTACACAAGGCTGTAATCAAGCTGCAGTCTGAGGCTGCTGTCTTATCTGAGGTTCAACTGGGAGAAGATCTGCTTCCAATCTCAGGTGATTCTTGGCAGGATTCAATTCCTTGTAAGCTTCCTGAGGACTTCAATTTGTTCTTGGTTGACAGCTAGAGGCCATCCTCAGCTCCTTCTCCATATAGCAGCTTGCCTCTTTGAGGCCAGCAGGGGAGAAAACATCTTTCTTAGCAAGATGACCATTAAAATCTTATGTGAGATAATCACATATATGTAATCATGCCTGTTCTGTCATCTGTGCCATATTCTATTACTTAGAAGCACTCAGGGTCCTGCCAACCCTCCAGGGGATAGAATTTTACAGAGCTGGGCACACCAGGAAGAAGAATCACATGGGCCAACCTAAAATCTGTCTGCTGCAATACATCACCACCTAGACTTAAAGTCACCATATTGTACAATTTCCTGGAGTACTCAGTAAATTTTTGCTAGATGAAACAGTACATAAACCAGAAGTAGATCACCTTAGGCACAAAAGTAGTTGAGGCATAGCATTATAGAAAGAATTTTGATATAGGGATCCAGGGTTTCATTTGTGTGGGTCTGTTGCTGTGACAAAATGCCCGAGAGAAACAACTTAAAGCAGGAAAGATTTGAGCTCACAGTTTCAGAGGTTTCAGTCCACGGTTGGCTGGCTTCATTTCTATGGGCCTATGATGAGACACAGTATGAAGGCAGAAGGGCATGGTGGAACAAACTGTTAACCTTGTAGTGGCTGAGAAGGAGAGAGAGAGAGAGAGAGAGAGAGAGAGAGAGAGAGAGAGAGAGAGAGAGAGAGAGAGAGAGCGCGCACGCATGGATGGGCTGGAAACAAGGTAGTCCTCAAAGTCACACCCCCCATGGACCCACTCCCTTCAAGTAGATCCCACCTTCTACAGTTCTATCACCTCCCAATAGTTCCAACAGTTACACCAGAACTGATAGATTAATCCATTGATAGATAAGGTCAGAGCTCTCATGATACAAATGCTTCCCAAAAGCCCCACCTCTGAACATTGCTGCATTGGATACCTAACCTTCAATACAAGAACCTTTGGGGAACATTCCAGATCCAAGACACAAGAGTTTTCTTATCTACAAAATGAATGTCATAAACCAGATGATCTTTAAGAACTTTTAAAAAAATCTATAAAAGTCTGAAATTCTGCCAGGCATGGTGGTACATGCCTATAATCCCAGAGATTTGGGAGGCTAAGACAGAAGGATGGCAAATTCAAGGCCAGCCTCAGCAACTTAGGAAGACTCTGTCTCAAAACAAAAATAAAAAGGGCTACGCTTGCAGCTCAGTGGTAGAGGGTCCCTGAGTCAATGTCTTGGAAATTTTTTTCTTAAATTCTAAAGAATCTGGGGCTGTGGTTGTGGCTCAGTGGTAGAGCACTCACCTAGCATATGTGAGGCCCTGGGTTCGATCCTCAGCACCACATAAAAACAAATAAATAAAATAAAAGTATTGTGTCCAACTACAACTAAAAAAAATTAAATATATAAAACAAATTCTTCAGCATCTATTTTCATCCTACCTTCATTCATCCCTACCTTTTCATGACCTAGTAATAGCTAATGCGTATATCACACTTACTTTGTGCACACATTCTTTTAAATGTTTGGATATTTTAAATTCATTAGAGGATAGGTTTTATTTTATGGATGAGACAACTGAGATTTAGATAGTTAAGTAACATCAATTTGACCCCAAGTTGTATGAAGTAACCCCTATGCAGTAGTTTATCTCTAAATGAAGCAGGAAAGAAAGAGAAGGAGAGAAATCTCGTTTACAAAGCCTGGCTTGCCATATTTAGGACTTCCTTTTTTCCAAGGATCAAATTGAAGGTTTATGCTCCATGCATCTGGGGAAAAGAAAACTAGAAAGTTATTCTAGTTCCTTCTCAAACCTGGCATCTGCTCAGAGCATAGAAGGGATATTAGTGGGACCAAAGCTCAGTGCCAGCCAGCAATGAGAGTGGGAAGGAGAAGACTGAGAAGTTCTAATAGGGAATTAAAAGACTCAATATGGAATCCCTCCGCCCTCTCCTGCCCCAAGCAGTGACTGGCAGGCACCATCTCCCTTAGGTCCTTTCTTATCTGTCTTGCTGAACAATGCTCTTTCCATGTTGGGAATTTCCAAGGAGAAAGAAAAGTAGTTGGGGGTCAGGCTGGTATAGACAGTGGGAGGGAGTTGGTGAGAAAGGCAGCAAAGCAGAACATACCCAAGAGTGACAGTTTCCTGTTCATTAAATGATCAACTCCCTGACAGAACAGACTGAGTCAAAGTAAATCCTTATTAGGCCTGAACTGGACTAGCCTACTCCTGACACTTTGCTCTATAAGTCATTCTTTTATTTCTCTACTAGGCATAATCCTATATCAAAGAGCAAGGTGCATTCTGACTTTTTATTACTTTCCTATGAAGTGGTGGTTTCTGGTGCAGGGAAATATGTAAGGCTAAATCATGCATTGTGATCTCTCAACCCCTCTGTATCTAAATTAAATAGAAAGTCAGAATCATGGCAAGCTGCCTACTTTGTCCCACCCTTGGAGACTACATTTTAGCTTTTATGGAATGGAATCAACAATTTAATGGAGAGGAATAAAAATTTATGTCCTTAATGATCACCTGGGAAAGAAGGAAAACGCTTGTCAACCTCTTTGACCCAGGCTACAGAAAGAAAAGATGATATGTGGGCTGAAGATACATTTGTTCCACACTCTGGGGTGTAGAAGGGGCAGGGATGATCTCTAAGTCTCTGGGGTGCCATTTATAATTAGCTTGGAATTGTGCCTGAGAAAGTTAGTCCTGTGAGGCAAAGCAACCTGCTTGCTGTAGTGTTTATGAATATGCTGCCTGTTTATGCTTCTCACATCAAAACAGCTTACAGAAGTTTCAATTTAATGGGGGAAACAGTGTGATGAAAAATCCTTCTGTTTGAATGAATAACTAGATGGTTTTAAAGATGGAGAATTCAGAAGTTCTAGCCTAGCATAAGAACATGATGGTTGGAAATGTGGGCTCTCAAGCTAGACTGGTTTCAAATCTGGGTGCTCCTGTTTATTAGCTGTGCAACTGTGAGCAAGTTACTCAACTTGCCTGTGCCTCAATCTTCTCATTTGTGCAATGAACATAATAATAGTACTGTTATAATTTGGATGTGAGGGGTCTCCAAAAAGTTCATGTGTGAGACAATGCAAGAAGATTTAGAGGAAAAATTATTAGATTATGAGAGTCTTTTTTTAGGAGAGAGAATTTTTTAATATTTATTTTTTAATTTTCGGTGGACACAACATCTTTATTTTATTTTTATGTGGTGCTGAAGATCGAACCCAGAGCCCTGCGCATGCCAGGTGAGTGAGTTACCGCTTGAGCCACATCCCCGGCCCGATTATGAGAGTCTTAACCCAATGAGTGGGTCAATCCCTTGATGGGATTACCTGAGTGGTAACTAAAGGCAGGTGGGGTAAGGCTGGAGGACGTGGTCATTGGAGGGCATGGCTTTTGGGCATATATTTTGTATCTGGCGAGTGTACTCTCTCTGTTTCCTGATTATCATGTGAGTCCCTTCCCTTAGCCACACTCTTCCACCATGATGTCCTGCCTCTCCTCGAACCCCCCAAAATGGAGCCTACTGTCCATGGACTGAAACCTCTGGAGCCATGAGCCCCTAAATAAACTTTTCCTCCTCTAAAATTGTTTTGGTCAGGTCTTTAAGTCACGGCAGTGAAAAAGCTGACTAAAACAAGTTCGTACACCCATAAAAGTATGTTATGAAAATTAAATGAGTTAAAATTTGTAAAGTGCTTTGAATACTGCCTGACACCTATTAAATATATGAAAGAGTAAAATAAACATTTATTCACTGCCTAATTTTATTAAAATAGAGATTTTTCTCTCTGGTTTCACCTGACTACCCTGGAAAGTAGATACTGTTATTCCTCATTCATTGATATGGAAGTTGAGCCTCAAATAGGTGACTTCCCCAAGGTCACATAGAGTTGGACACACCTAGATTTTAAGACCAAGTCTACCTATGTAATAGCTATTATTATTTAAGAAAGTTAATCTCATCTTTCTGGACTTCAATTTTCTCATCTGGAGAATGTAATCAATAAAATAGAACTCAAAGTGTTTTGAAAATTAAATGAGGTGAAGGGAAGAAAATATTCAGAATGATGCTTGTCACATATACACCAGGAAACTTGAGCTCCTTTATTGCAGAACAACATTCTAAAATCATAGACTACGCATTTTGACCAATAGCACCATAATTTATACTTGAATTCCTTAAAATCTTCAGATGGATATTGCCTGGTCCTATCCCCCATGACTGATCTACACTGACATAGTTTATAAACTAGAATCAGAACATCTTGTGCACTTAACATATCCTGATCTTGTAGGTCTACATTATCTGATTCAAAATCCAATATATGGAGGAAATGACAAGAAACACTACACAACAAGCAAAGGGAAAGTAAAAAACACATTTCAGGATGGTAACAGAATATGTTTCTGAAGCTGGCTGCAATATTATTCATCATCCTACAAGCTTTTTTTTTTTTTTTTTTTTTTTTTTTTTTTTTTTGCAATGTGGTCTTGCCATTCCTCCCAATGAGAATGAATTTGAACTGGGACTGATACCACCAGTTATCAGTGACAGTCCTGTTTCCTCACATGTCGAAGTTTGAACATTAGAGAAGTGCACCCAGGCAAGCATATAAAGCAGGGTTTATTTGAAAAGGGGTAACATAGACCCCTCCTGGGAGGGAGAAGGGGGCCATAGCTGGTATCCTGGTATCCCCAGAAGGATGTGTTCTGCCCTTTTAATGTGTCCTAGGCTTCCTTTGTTCTTCTGCCCTCTTCCCCTTATCTTTCTCCTTCCTTCGTTCCTGACTAGGCCCAGGGATGCTTGGTGGGCTGGCCAAAAGGTGGAAAACTGGTGGGCTGAAGGGTGTAGGGCAGGATGGAGCAGTCCAGGACACATTAATTAACAACCTTATAGCTCCCTGTAGGGAGGGGCAATTCCTGGGGCAGGTTATCTTAGCAACGGTTGGAGCAGGGGGAGGATCTTGATAAGGGTGGAGGAAGGGCTCTGAAGGAACGAACATTTCAGTCCCTCAGGGGACAGTCTCCAACTTTCAGGACTCACTCAAAATTGGCCTGACTTGTTCTGACCTGACTCAATTTCCCTATCTATACTGACTGCCTGTCTAATTCTGGCTTCAGTTCTGTAGCCTGTTTAGATCAGCAGAATGTGGCAAGAGTAACAGCATATCTTCAAAGGTTAAACCTTTGAGAGATCTTCATTTTCTGCTTTCCTGTTTGGAATATTTATTCTTGGAACCAAGCCACCATCCTGTGAAAAAGCCTGAGAAGACCCATACAGAGGACCACATGGAAGAAACCAAGGCCCTCAATGAACAGCCTCAGCTGAGCTCCAAGCCAGGGGCCAGCACAAATTATCAGCTCCATGAAAGAGGCCATTTGGAACTCCTAGACATCCCAGTAAGCCAGCCAATACCACACAAAGAAGAAGAATCATCCAATCAATCTGCATATCGTAAGAAATTAAAAATTGACATTAAAATCATGATGTTTAGGGGTGTTTGTTACACAGAAATATGCAAATGACACTGCCATATTTAATCATTATGTTATATCCATGTGTACTGTTTACTTGAAAACATCTTTATTTTATTTTAATTTTTGATAAACATATTAATGAGGTTCAATGTGATATTTCAATAGATGTGTACAGCATAGCATACTCTGATCAAATCTAGCCTTCCTTTATTCAACTTCCCACTCCTTTCACCTCTTAATAATCATTATTCTATATTCAAGTTGGCTTTTTACTTTCTTTAACTTCCATATATGAGAGATAATATGCAGTACATGTCTTCCGTGTCTGGCTTAGTTCATTTAACATAATGTCCTCTGGTACCATCCACTTTCTGACAAGAGATTAATAACCAGATGACATAAGGACTCCAAAAACTCAACAACAACAAAAAGTAATCAAGTTAAAAAATAAGCAAATTTTTGAATAGATACTTCTCAGAACAAGAACTACAAATAGCCAACAAATATATTAAAAATGCTCAGAACATTAGCCATCAGGGAAATGCAAATCAAAACTACACTAAGGGCTGGGGCTGAGGCTCAGTGGTAGAATGCTTGCTTGCACATGTGAGGCACTGGGTTCCATCCTTATTGTGTTCATCTATAACTAAGAAATATTTTCAAAAAACTACACTGAGATATCTCATCTTAGCTAGAGTGACTATTATTTAAAAAGATATAACAAATAGGGCTGGGGATGTGGCTCAGGTGGTAGCGCGCTCACCTGGAGTGCGTGCGGCCCAGGTTCGATCCTCAGCACCACATACCAACAGGGATGTTGTGTCCGCCGAGAACTAAAAAAAATAAATAAATATTAAAAAGTCTCTCTCTCTCTCTCTCCTCTCTCACTCTCTCTTAAAAAAAATAAAATAAAAAAAATAAAAAGATATAACAAATAAAAGCATCTTTAAATGATAAAAACCAGGAAAAAAGAAACCTATCATATAACTTCATAACATATTTGAGAGGCGATGCTCTTAAAAAATTAATGACACTTCCATGCTAATAATATGTAGATCTATTCATATTTATAGAAGTGACCTTTTTACTATTATTTTAATGTTTTAAGCAGATATGCATAGTGGTCAGTGTGAAGAATATGGGTCTAGTTCCTATTGTGATTTTTATTACTAACCATTAAAAAAAATAGCCTGCTGCTGACGGAGGTTCAAATGATTGAGTTCTCTGTAAGACATTCATATAGCACTGAGACCTGCTGAGGGAAAATATATATCTTTTTGTGCCATGCCTTTGGTTGCTATAATTGATTTTTTCCTTATCGTTGCTATAAAATCTTATTTTATTTCTATGTTTCATGAATGGACAGGAATATGAGACCTATCAAAGAAATATAAATCAGGAATCTTAACATGGGTGGCATGTATGTTGTGCAATTCTTCACTTATTCATTCAAAAGTCATTGCTTCACTTTCAGGAAAATGGATGGAACTATAGATCATCATGTTAAGTGAAATAAGTCAAACTCAGAAGGTTAAGGGTTGTATGTTTTCTCTCATATGTGGAAGCTAGAGAGGGAAAAGGAAAAGAGAGGTGGGGTCAGGGATCTCATGAAAATCAAAATGAGATCAGTAAAGAAAAAAGATCAAGAGATGAGAGACAGGGAGGAAAGAGGGGAAGTGCTGGGGAGTGATATTAGCCAGATTATATTATTTTATTGTGTGCATCTATGGATATGTAACAACAAATCCCATCAATATGTACAACAATAATGCACCAATAAAAATAAGGAAATAAAAAATAAAAAGTAATTCTCAACTAATTGTAGATCAACTAAATAGATCAAAATATATTTTTTAAAATTAGATCTGTATGGAACATGTTCAGACTTTTACCCTTGCTATTATTCCCTAAACAATAATGTAACAACTATTAGTATTCTCATTCTTTAGGAATTATAGGTAATGTGGAGATGATTTAATATATACAGAACATATGTACAGGTTATATGCAAATACTGTACCATTTTTTAAACAGATTTCAGGCTCTGCAGATTTGGTTTCCTGAGGGGGTTCTTAGAATAGATCCACCACAGACACTGAGGAATGACTGTATACAATTGTGCAAATGTAATCCAGCATCTAGTTCAATCAGCTTTCCACATATGCCTAACTAGAACTCATGAAATGATCCTAAACCTGGTGAAGACCTTGACAAGAACCTTCTCTTTTGCAATAGAACTACCTGCCTAATGTTCTATTCTACATCCAACAACTGGAGATGTATACAAGGAAGAGTGAAAACCATATTTTGTAAACCTACCCTAAATGAAAATTTTATGTTGACAAAACACAATCCTAATCACTAATTATTGTTCAGCCATTGTGTCTGGATGCAGATGGTATTTGATCAGTGATAGCCAGAATTTTCAATTACTACCAATGAATTCTGAGTAAGAGAAAATTTGCCTTCAAGGTGAAGGAGCAAATGCTCACTTGATTTGTTGTTGCAAATAATTAATTGTATCTGAAATTAAAGGATCTGCAATGAAAGACATTTAAATAATGACCTACTCAATGCAAGCCCAGGATGGGCCTATTTCTTCACTGCCTTTTTGACCAGTTTCTTTTTCTCTAAAGGACATTTTCCCCCAAATAACTGTGCTCAAACAGTAGATAAAGTAAGCCTGTGATGCAGGTTATTGCATCCCAATTTCATTTAAACTACAATTCATTATTTTCTTCCTGCACTTAGTCAAGAACCCATTGTTCATTACTCTTTCATCACTCTGTGATTAGAACAATTTGTATGTGTCCCTTGTACATTGGCCAGATAATGAAATAATCATTTGTGCATCTACAGAGTGTTTTACACTTATTGTTCACAGTCTAATTCACTTTACAAAACCATTTTATCATTCTCTAACAAGAGGGGGATCTCTAAGACTGGTGGTCATTGAAGACACCTCAGGGAAGACAGGCATGCTTCTAGGCACTGGGGAAACAGAATTCCTGCCGTCTTGGAGCTTACACATTAGAGAGGGAAGATAGGCAATAAATAAAGAAGTAAAATGTATGATATGTAAGAAGATAAAAAGTGCTATTGAAAGTGATATAGAGAAGGGGAAAGGCATACTTGGTGTGAGATATGTGTAATTTAAATAGGATTATTTAAGAAGGCCTCACTAATAAGATGGCATTTCAACTAAGACCTGAAGGACGTGAGGCAGTTGGCATGTTATATAGATACCTGGAAGAGGTGTCCAGGAAGGGAGAATAACTAATATGCAAAGGCCCTGAGGCAGAATTGTTCCTATGTGTTGGGTGCAGAGCAGGTTGAACTGTGTTGTCTGCAGGGCAGGCTGATCAGATGTTGGCTGCAAGATAGCCCACACACTCAAACCCCCCTCTATCTGGTCCTTTATCACCTGTTTGTGTCAAGTCCCGCTCAAGGCTGAGCACTCAACCCCACTTGGGCCAACAAGGCAGCTTGCAGACCCAGAGGCCCCATTAGATTTGGGCTATAAAAACTCCCTCCTGCCAGTTCCCTCTCTCTCTCTTGCTCTTTCTCTCTTGCTCTCTCTCTCTCTCTCTCTCTCTCTTGCTCTATCTTTCTTGCGCGCGCTCTCTGTCTCTCTCTCTTGCTCTTGCTCTCTCCCTGTTCATCTCTTCTCTTCTTTCTCTCTCTCTCTTTCCTTCCTTCTTTTCTCTTTGTTGCACTGCTGCAATAAAGATCTTTTGGTCACTCCGAGTGTTGTGGTCACTTTCCTTTCATTGGTGCCGAAACCCGGGAGAGGGTTAAAACCCACTTTTGGGTCCCTCTTCCTTCAGAAGTGCCACTCACCGGATGGCCTGAACCCAGGCCTGAACCCATTTTCTCGACTGCCAGAACTCCATCCACCACCGACCTTCGATTGGTGAGTTTCCCCTTCCTGGAGTCCTAAACCCAAAGGTGGTGTCAGGAGGATTTGACCATTGATTGTCTGGCAAACCTCTTTGCCCACCTGCGGGGAGGAAAACACCCCACCACAGCCTTCAAGGCCACGGTGGCCCTCAGGGACTCCTTCCTAGGGCAAAATAGACTCCTGGGTTCAAAATTATTCCCTTCCCTTCCCAGCTGGTAATTTCCCAGCATAGGCTTTGTAGCTCTCCCTCGAAGGACTGTGTAACCTCCAGGAACACACGACAGAGAACTGAACATCACACCCCACCCAGACCTTCACCATCTTGGTGGCTCTCCTAAAATCCTAGTCCTCACACCTTCAAGACTCGGCCACCAGAGAGACACTTGCCCTCCCCCTCCTCCCTCTTCCCCTGTCTCTTTCTTTCCCCTCTTTCCGGCCCTGGCCCTGCGAGTCTCTGGCCTCTCCAGGAGGGGTCCCGAAAAAAAAAAAGCCTTGGCCAAGGTCTCCCACTGCTCCGGCTCTGTCCAGGACGAGAGCTTTGACTGTCAGGATTCGGTGACGACCAATCTCTGCAGCTCGAACCTGCCACTAAGGCACTCCTGATTTTTGGCTCTAGCGGGGACGCCCCTTTTGCCAATAAATCAGTTTCCTCCTTCTCTCTTATACTACGGTTGCATCTCTTTCCTTCTCCTCTATACCAAGTTTGCGTCCCCTTCCCTCCTCCTTATACTACTTTGCGACATGGGTAATGTGTCCTCTCTGCCAGTCGACTCTCCCCTACAATGTCTCTTGGATAACCTCAAAACTCTCTCCTTGACACCAGACATCAAACCCCCAAAATTGATCAAATATAGCACCCAGGCCTGGCCCATTTATCCCTTAGACAACCAAAGCAGATGGCCCCCTTTTGGGTCCCTGGATCCCTCCATTCTGAGGGATCTCTACAATTACTGTGAGCATTCGAAAAAATGGGTAAAAAGCTGCTACATCAAAGCTTTCTTCTTGCTTGTGCTCTCTGCACCTCTTGCAGACCTCTGCAAATTTTTCTAGCTTGCAAACCAACACCCACAACCACTGATCCCCAATCTTCTCCTCCTCCGGACTCATCCACTACTTTTGACCCTACTGATGAATTTCCACCCTATCGCCCGGCTCAAATAGGTCCTCACCCTCAACCTTCTGCCCCAGCCCCTCCACTGTCTCCCCCACCTGAACAACCTGACTTCTCCTCTCCACTCACTAGATCAAAAACTAAACAACTGCCTTTCCTCAAACCATTGCCTCTTTTCTGAGGTAGCAGGTACTGAAGGAATCCCTCCACCCACTCACTCCTCTCTTCTTCTGTCAATGCCCACACCAGGTCCCACCAGGTCCTCTTACCAGCTAACCCAAAGCTCAAACAAGCTGAAGAGAGCCCTTGGACCCCTATCAGAGATCTGGTGAAAATGGCCTTTAAAGTTGCTTTGTCATCACTGAAAACAGGTTACTAAGAATTGTCCCTTACAGGCTTTTTGGGATATTCATTCCCATTCTCCCCTCTGCTCTACCTGTTCTACTGCTCATGTTTTCCTTGCTAGGGAAAATCCTATTCTTTTACATCACTCCTTCCTCATTCTCAGATCCACCAAGCTGCTCTCAGGCCCGCCTTCCCGTCTTCCCCCTCCCTACCCAGGCCCACAGAAAAGGCTTAACTGATCTTCTCCAGAAATCTTCACCATGGCTGATTTTAGGACTTTCAGCAAAAGAATCTCTACCAAAAAAGTTGAATGTAGATAAACTTCCTATTTTCCTGTTGCCCTGTTTTACTTGGTCACTGGCTGGAAAAGTCAGCACTTGAAAAGCTGAACACCCCCTTACTAGTTTTTCCACAAAATATGTGAACAAGGCCTCTGGCCTTGAGCTGGGGCTTCACAGAGAAGGCTACTTGTCTAAGATAAGGAAGCCCAACTGGGCTCCATGATAACAGCTGGCAGGGGTGGGGAGGGTGGAGGGAAGAGGAGAGAAAGGGAAGAAAAAGCTCTCCCCCTCCCAAGTGTCCTTGAAGGGTTAACTTGCCCAGAACAGAGGGAAAAAAACTGCTTTTTGTGAACTTCTGCAGACTGTGAACTCCTGAGCCCCTTCCCTTACATGTTGGGTACAAAATTCTGAAACAATCTAAACTTGGGGTTCAGGGGATTAATTGATTACAACAGAAGCAGTGCGCTCTGAATCTGGCTGCAACCAAATGAGACTGTTTCCCTATCTTCGGTGCTATCTTAGGTGCCTTGCCTTGTCTGTCCCTACAATTCTACATACCTAAACATTGTTCATGTTTTCATAAAATGGTCAACAGATGTGATTAATTGTGTGTTGCAAATAACAAAATATCTCTTGTTAAAATGGAATTATTTGCCTAAATTCAGAAATTTACAAGGATTGTTTCAAAGTGTGAATAAAAAAAGAGTTAACAGATAGTAAAGAGAAATTAGAAGGTTCTAGGTATGGATTTAATAGAAGGAAAATGTGTTTCTGGATAAGAGAGTCTATTAAGTAAATAAGAGGGTTTAAGTAAGTGCTAAAGAAGGTCTGTATATACAACTATGGTTAAACAACAACTGTTATTTTGCAATATTGTAATATGTTATTTCTTTAAGAGCTAAACTTGATTAATATAAAAACATCAATAATAATTGTGGTACTATTACTCTTCTTTGTATATTAAATGCATTCATATTTTCCAGGTATATGTCATTAAAATAGAAGCTTTAAAAAACTATATCAAGCTGGTGTTCTCCAAAAGGTTGCATGGTTATTTTAGGCTTATAAAAATAACATATCGGAGATTTATTTATATCATTTAATGTTCTATAACTGGACCTGTTATCAATAAGATTAATATAAAGTTCTATACACTGGGTACAATTTAAATGTAATATACTGTATTACCTAGTATTCATGTGACATCAAGCAACAACATATATGTAAACTTTATAAAATAATATTTTAAAAAAAAGATCAGCTTCAATACTAGAACACTTTACCTAAGATTTATAAAGAGCCCTGGCTTACCTGAGATAAGGCTATGCCTCCCATCTTACTACATATCAGAATGACTCCAAAGTAGGCCAGATTTCAGATAAAGCCCAATACTCTTAATTTAGGGTGAAACTGACTTTGCTGGATGTTTGAGATCAAGACTTAAAGTTAAACTAAAATGGCCAAGAAAACCAATATTTGGCTCTGGCCCTCTGAGTCAGTCTGAATTCAGGGAACAGGGAACTTCTCTAAAGAGCTTTGCAACTCTGGGCCACATAACCTCCTGATCAGGGAGATTATTGAGACCACTGGAGAATGGAAAGCCAATCAGTGCACTTGCTGTGAATAGGAGGGTCATTGGAGACAGGAGACATCCCTGATGCTTCCAAGGGAAGCCACATGGTCAAGCAAGACCTGGACCCATCCTAGCGCAAATGGCACTAGTAGAACTGAGAAGCTGCTCTCAAGTTTCCCCACGAGTGACCCCTATGGGAACTCGGCTGACTCTTAACAATAGATAGAAATAAAGTCAATTTTGACCAACTTGATTTTAAACACCTATCAAAACCAGTTAAGCCAAAACCAGTCATTCCTGGGAGTAATAAAGGACAAGAACAGCTAAAAAAGAGGAGACAGCAACTAAGCCAACAGGCTCCATGGGGAATGTTCAATCAAGTATGGCCTTGGCTCCCCCCCCCCTCACAGGACCCCTATTAGTCCTCTCTATGTTTCTCCTAATAGGACCATGTCTATGAAATTGCCTACAGAAGTTCATGCAAGATCAGATACACAAATTCACCAACAAGCTGGTCAATCAACTACTTCTTTAAGACTACCAGCCCTGATGCCCAAGATGGAGACCTGTGACTCATGACCAACTCCTCTGGCTCCAGAGACTCTGTGCCCTTCTAAAACCCTTTCTAACCCCTTTTTCCAGTTTTCACAACCTCTCTTTCACTTCATAGGAATGAGAACTACTCTCCAACAGGTCCACTCTGCTTATTCTGTCTGCTCTACAGTATCCCCACAAGAAAGCATCAAACCTAAACTCCCCCTGGTACCTTTTCTCCCACCTTAAAAAGGCACTTGTTCCAAATGTCCAGTCCTGGACTTCCACCACGCCCACCAAACTCAAAATTTCCCGCCAACCCTCTTCTTCTTTTACTAATCATTATTCTCTCTCAAGTTTTTATCTCAAACCACAGATACTGCTTCTACATCCAAGCGACATGATAACAGGATGACACCACCCACTCCCAGTTTATGGGTCAAGGTGATTGCCCTTCCACTGGCTGCAATCGGTCTGTCACCCTTAACATTACTGGATTCAACCAAGCCACCTCCAATACTTCATAGAGTCCCTGCTACAGGACCAGTGGCTGATACCAAGAATCTCCTCCATCCAGGACTGGTTTGATGCCATCGAGGACTTGTGGCTTCAAGAAACTTTTATGGACTTTACCCCTACCACAGTAGTTGTCTGTAGCCACTGAGTGTTATTTCTGGCTGCCCTAGTGTTCTCAGACCTGTCCCCCGAACATTCCTCCACTTCCCCTTCTAGGTCTAACGCCGCCCACCATTAAGCATGAAGTAGCCAGAGGACTTTACGCCATCCCTCATATCACTTAGAAAAACAAAAAGGGAGGAATGTTGGGTGCAAAGCAGGCTGAACTGTGTTGTCTGCAGGGCAGGCTGAACAGATGTTGGCTGCAAGATAGCCCACACACTCAAACCCCCCTCTATCTGGTCCTTTATCACCTGTTTGTGTCAAGTCCCGCTCAAGGCTGAGCACTCAACCCCACTTGGGCCAACAAGGCAGCTTGCAGACCCAGAGGCCCCATTAGATTTGGGCTATAAAAACTCCCTCCTGCCAGGCCCTCTCTCTCTTGCTCTTTCTCTCTTGCTCTCTCTCTCTCTCTCTCTCTCTCTCTCTCTCTCGCTCTCTCGCTCTCGCTCTCGCTCTCTTTATCTTTCTTGCGCGCGCTCTCTGTCTCTCTCTTGCTCTTGCTCTCTCCCTGTTCATCTCTTCTCTTCTTTCTCTCTCTCTCTCTCTCTTTCCTTCCTTCTTTTCTCTTTGTTGCACTGCTGCAATAAAGATCTTTTGGTCACTCCGAGTGTTGTGGTCACTTTCCTTTCACTATGTATGTCTGAAAAACAGAATAGAGGCCATGTGTTTAGAGAAGAAGGAGGAGGAGGAGGAGGAGGAGGAAGATTGGGAAATGAAGTCCTATAGTTAATACACAGAGCTATTATTTAAGTTCTTATAGGCCACTGTCAGGACTTTGTCTTTTATGGGACTCTATTAGAACATTAATTGACATTTTAGCAGAAATCACTGTTTGCTACATTGGTAATTGTGGCTAAAGGGCAGCAAAATCAGAAGCAGCAGGATTAATTAGAAGGCTACTAGCAATAGTCTAGGTGAGAGATGACAGTGATTTAGAACAAGGTGGTAGCATTAGACACGGTGAGAAGAGATGACATCTGTATATATTTTATAGGTAGAAAATGCATGATTTAATAGCAGATTTGATAGAGACTATGAGAGAAAAAGAAGTCAAGGGTGACTCCAGGCTTTTGATCTGAGCAACTGGCATTGTGGGGTTACCATTTACTAAAATTGGAAGGCTGGTGGAAAAGCTAGTTTTGGTAAAGAGTTGAGGAGGCAGCTCTTTTTAAATATGTTAAGTGTGGTGTGAGGTGCATATTAGACTCCCAAGAAGATATATCGTGTAGGTAGTTGGGTATATACAACTGAATATAGGGAAGAGGTCGAGGCTGGGGATACAAATTATGAAGTCATCACTGTAGAGATGATATTTAAACCGTGAGGGCTGATGGAACTCTGCAGGGGTAAAGATAAATGGAGAAGACATCTAAGACATGGACTCTGGGCACTCCAATGTTTAGAAGTAAGTGCCACAGTCTGGCTGGGCACAAAATCACAAGCCAGTCAAGCAGGAACAAACTTTATTTCCAAAACTCCGTCGAATGCCACGCATGTGGCCTTCTCCCGGGACACACTACACTAACAGGAAATCCCTCCTCCGGAATTCCCTCTTATCGCACTTCCCCAACCAATGGGAACTATCTGGGAGCTCCAAAGTAGCAGACCAAGGCAGATGGCAGGGGTCTAATCTCCAATTGAATGCACATCTTAACATAATCATTATCATTATCATCTCAATGGCTTGCTGGCATCACCTTTCAACCAAAAATGCCATTCCTACTTGGCTATGGCTCTTAGCAAGTAAGGGAGAATAAGGAACCAGCAAAGAGTCCTAAAGAATTGACTAGCTTGCAGCTAGTTGCAGCTGTGTAAGGGTTGCCACCTTTCTGTGGACACATGTTCATAATTAGAATCTCTTGGTTAATCTAATTAATTCTCTAACAAAGACCCTCCAACAAAAGGGAAATTAAATTAAAGAAATAAGAAGATTCTTTGTGTTTAAAGTACTAGAATTATAGAATCTTTCAATGCAAACAGACCTTAGGGATCATCTAATCATCCTCCTTTAAAGTACACACACACACACACACACACACACACACACACGGAGAAACTGAGGATAAAGTCATAAGGTGGCACACCTGGAACTCAAACTGAGGTCTCCAGGCATTCTGGCTTGTGTTCTTCTATGTTAGTCAGCTTTCTGTCACTATGACCAAAATATCTGACAAGAACTACTTAGAGGAGGAAAATTTCATTTTGGTCTGTGGTTTCATAGGTTTATCCTTGATGGGCCAACTCCAGTCCTCTGGGCCTAAAGTGAGACAGAATATCATGGCCTAAGGATGTTGCAGCGGAAAGCTATTTAGCTCATGGCAGTCAGAAAGAGAGAGAGCATGAGGAGCCAAAGATAAAATAAAACCCCCAAGGCTATACACCCCCAGTGATGTACATCCTCTAGCCATACCCCACCTGCTTGCATTTATCACCCAGTACAATAGTCACTTTAACTGATTAGATTATAGCTCCCATAATCTAACCATTTACTTCTGAACATTCATGCATTGCCATATAAGCTTTCCAGGGAATATCTTATATCTGAACTATAACATTGTCACTACATGGCTAGCTCCCCTGGAGCATTATGGGTGAGAATGCTCAAATAGATTCAAACTTTGAGGAGGTAATGAATAATGATTTTCTCTAAATGCCAAGAGTTGAGGTAAATAAAAGAATTATGACATCAAGGAGGAAGATCGCCAGCTGGTGTTTCCATTTCCTTTTTATAAATCTGTTTCTAGTCAATTAATTAAAAAGACACATGTTTTGCTCTCCAGATAGCACATATTATTATGTAAAGGCAAGCTCAGTTTTATTTAGAAAAGGTCAGAGCCTGCATTTTAATGCTATGATGAGCTACTATTTCCCTCAGAAACTTTGTAATCATTAATTCATTGAGATCTTATGATGCTAAGTGGTTTGGGGGTCAAAAGATTAGATATCATCATTTACTAAGAAATCGCCCAGAAATGACAGTATAAATTTACATTTATTTTCTGACAGTCATCAAGGGAGCTAGTTCAGGCTATCTACCTCCAAAACAATGAACTTCCCTTGACAAGACCAATTTAGCATCTTATATAACATATGATAGTCACTGGGAAGGCTTTCTCACTATCTATCCCCAACCTGTGTGAAGCACGTGATTGCACATGATAGGATGAAAGGTCTGAAGTTCAGAAATAGAATTACATCTTAGGCAGGTCCCAGCACTTAGAGGCCCAGAGTTGAGCTGAGCACAGAAAGGTAACTATGGAAGGACTGGGGCTCTCATGTGATTTTTTGCTTTCTCCCTATACAGTGCTGATGTAGTTAGTCATGAGTAGTCCTGAATAATTTTGAAATAGACTATTTTGAAGTAGCTGAAGTTTGATGGTATCAAATTGAGCTGGCCATTTCCTCTTTATACCTATCTACTAGGGGAAGGGATGCATTAGCTCAAATTCCCTAGGGAATTATTTCTGTGAAATTCTTGTTAGAACTAGGGCAGAGCTGAACCTCTGCTAGCCAGTGGTCATCTAGTCAACTGTGAAACATGCTCACTTAGACCAGATGAGGGCAGCAAAAGGCTGATCCTGGAGAATGGCTTTGTCTAGGGTCAACTAATTAGCCCAGAAGGCAAATACACAAAGATGCATATCCGATCTATGGTCCTTATTAGGAAAGACGAGGCCCTAAGAATTAAGCAAATGTGAGAGGGAGTGTGAGATATTTTAGGGATAAATGAGGGAAATTCAGAAGCACACACAGGGGAGGAAAATATATGTGCATGAGAGCCAAATTAAAAATATGAAAGGAAGGAAGTAACTCTCTGGTACCTATTTTGAACCAAGTACTTTACCCATGATGATAACTACTATCAGTTTAAAAGAGAAAACCATTTTTCATTCAGCCACTATCTGTTAGATATTGTGCTAGGTCACTATATGTTTATATACATGTATAAAATGTGTATATATGCATGTACATACACATATCCATTCATGTATACGTACATATGTGTGTGTATGTGTGCAGGTAGATAATATTTAAGCCATGACAGATGAAATCACTGAATCCCTGGGTACTCTATTGTTAGGAAGAAACAAACAGAAGAACTTGCAAGAAGCCCTAAAAAAGAACAGCTAGTTGTTGTAATATAAATTATTCATTTATGTAAAGTGAATTATATATATATATAATAATTCACCACATGATTTTGGTTGTGATGTCCCTTAAGTTATTTCTGATATTGATTATTTGTATCTTTTTTTCCCATTGTTCAAGTTAACTAGAGTTTACTCGCACTAGCCTGGGTTCAATGAAGAAACTATTCATACACTAATTTAAACAAAAATTTAATACAGATGATTTTCAATTTATAATGGTTTCACATGATTTTTTACATTTTATGAGGGTGTGAAAGTGATACGGCATACTTAAAATTTTGAATTTGGTCTTTTCCTGGGCTATCAATATGCAGAACTATACTTTTTTTGTGGGAAAATAGAAGGGATACCAGTAGAGTATATGTAGGGTACCAGCAGGAGGGAGGAGGGAAGAAAAAGCAGAGGTACTGGGGATTGAAATTGTCCAAATTATCTTGTGTGCATGTATGAATATGTCACAACAAATCCCACTATTGCATATATTGTTAATGAACCAATCAAAATAAAACTATTTTACATACTTATCTACCTACACACACATATGTATACATGGATGGATATGTGTATATACATGTGTATATATACAGTATACTCTAAAGTATACTGTTATTAAGCTACAGTGTTTTGTAGGTTAGTTGTACTAAACATGGTTTTGCCTTATGATATTTTCAACTTATGATTGGTTTATCAGGCCACATTCCCATCTTAAGTCAAGGAACGTATGAACATACTAAGCAGGGTGGGGGTATAGCTCAGCAGTAGAATGTTTTACTAGCATGCATGAGGCTGTGGATTCAATCCCAAAACCACATATACACACAAAAAAATTACGAAGCTAAGGTCAGAGAATTTCCTCAGAGCAATGAAACAATTTATATTTCTGCAGAAGATAATACATAATTAATATTCAAAAATTTTTTGCTCTGTTATTTTTATAGTACTGGGGATTGAACCTAGATCACTCTACTCCCTGAAATATATCCCCACCAGTTTTTATTTTGAGACAGGGTCTCCCTAATTTTCTCAAGCTGGGCCTCAAACTTGTGATTCTCTTGTCTCAAACTCCTTGGTTGCTGGGATTATAAACATGTGCCAACTCTATGTACTTGGACTGGGTGTCTTTTTATTTGTGAGAAGGGTAACAATTTTCTCACTTAGAATATTAAATTGGGAATGGTGGTGCACACCTGTTTTTTTTTTTGTTTTTGTTTTTGTGGTGGTGGGGATCAAACCCAGGGCCTCATGCATGCTAGGCAAGCACTCTACCACTGAGCCGCATAATTAGCCCTGGGGATGCACACCTGTAATCCCAGCTAGGCTGGAGGATGGTCGAGTTCAAGGCTAGTCTTGGCAATTTAGTGAGATCCTGTCTTAAAAAATTAAAAAGGCTGGGGATGTAGTCAGTGGTAGAACACTTCCCCACCCAGTATGTGTGAGGCCCTGGGTTCAATCTCCAGTACAAACAAGACAAAACAAAACAAAAAAACAACAACAAAAACAAACAAACAAACAAAAAAAAACAAAGACACATAGTGGAAAAAGTCATTTTATCCATATATAGCTGTGTGAATTATTTCTCAAATTCAATCACAGTCCCATTGAATATTCTGTGTATATGAAATCAAAATAGGAAAAGATAAAAATAATTAGTGCATACTAATTAATATATGCACATTATCAAGCAAAGAGAAAATGTGAGAATCTACTATAGTTCTTGTTTCTCTAATTATTCATAAGGTTATAATTGATTATCTATGGCTATTTTCTTCAACGGGTAGCTTTTTTTTTTTAAATAAATTCCCTTTGCCCTCAGAAGCAACTTCAGTTGTTCTCTGTTTTTTTCATGGCAGAGTACTCCAGACTTTTATTCCTGAAGGTTCTGATTACTCAATCATTCTGTTTGTTGGGATTCGCTGTAGTTTTCTATTAACATTTGTTATTGGACATGGAAGTATCAAGAAACAACCCTAAGAATCTCCTGGATTTTAGATACAGTCTTTCTTGACTTCATTGTGTAGCAGCAATCAAATTTCTATTTTTTTAATCTGGATCAATCATTCCAGTCAGTAATTCAGTACTTTTTTTTTTTTTTTTTTTTTTTGCCTGTTGGTTCAGTGATATAAGAAGCCCAAAGGAAGCTGGACACAGTGATGCATACCTGTAATCCCAGCTAATCTAGAGCCTGAGGCAAGAGGTTTACAAACTAAAGGCAAGTCTGGACATTTAGTGAAACTCCGTCTCAAAATAAACAATAAAGAACTGGAGATGTAACTCTGTATAGAGCACCCCTGGGCCCCATCCCTGGTACTAAAAAGTAGGAGGAGACAAAGTAGTTTCAAGTGTAGTAACTTCTAACTTAGTGTAAATATTTTGTGTCTTTTGGTAGAAAAAGTTGATCACCAAATCAACAGAGCTTAAAGTTGCTGGAATCAAGGTAAAAATTAATAATGAGATAAGTCACTCCCACATTTATGTCTTGATTCCTGGTCCCATGTGATCTGGCAGTGGGTGATTTCTTCCAATCGGATTTATTTCAAGTCCCTAACCGTGCAGCTAAACCATTAGCAAATGCTTAAATAATTACTGTGGCACTGTGGAATGTACTTCTGGCCATTCTTTAGTTTTCAGTTTTTAGGTGGGATAAAAATATCTTGCAGTTTGTAAAATAACTGGGTTGATTTTTTTACGGGGAGGGGAGTACTTGGGATTGAACTCAGTCAGGGGCACCCCCAGTCCCTGGAGATAGGTTATTGAAAAACATAGAAAAACACCTAGAGATGTCAAGATAATATGTATCTCCACTTCCAGCCCAAGCTTGCTTCCCTTAACTTGACTAAGTTTTGGGGAACAGATGGAGGGCATTCCAGGACATGATGTTATTTTCCCCTTTGCTTTAGGGACTATACAGATGCTATCTTAAATGAGAATGTTTTCTTGAGTTCTTTTTCAGATACATATTTATTGATACAAAAAAGATGAAACTGATTTTTGTAGGATGATTTTGTGTCTTGCTATTTTAATTCATTCATTATTAGTTCTAACAGATTTTTGTATCTATACCATCTTTAAGTTGTTGTTGTTATCATTATTATTAATTGCTTCTTTTTAGATACACACGACAGTAGATAGGATTGTTATGGTTTGGGTGTGAGGTGTTCCCCCAGAATCACATGTGAGACAATGCAAGATGGTTCACCAGAAAACTGATTGGGTTGTGAAAGTCTTAAACCAATCAGTGAATTAATCCCCTGATCGAGATTAACTGAGTGGTAAGTGAAGTGATAGGGTGTGGCTGGAGGAGGTGGGAATTGGGGGCGTGGCTTTAGATATATATTTGTATCTGGCAAGTGGAGACCTCTCTCTCTGCCTCCTGATGTAAGCTGCTTCTCTTTGGTACACTCTTCAGCCATGATGTTCAGCCTCATCTCAATCCCAGAGAAATGGAGCCAGCCTTCTATGGACTAAGACCTCTGAAACTGTAGGCCCTCAAATAAACCTTTTCTCCTCTATAGTTGTTCAGGTCAGATCCTTTAGTCATAGCAGCAAATCAGCTGACTAAAACAAGAATCATATCATTTGCAAACAGAGATTATTTGGAATACAAGTGGCAAATGTGGGCCTACTTATCTTGTATCAGATCTTGGAAGAAATGCTTTCTATTTCCCTATTCATTATGATATTAGCTGTGGGTTTCTTGCAAATGGATTTGATTATGGTGAATAAATTTCCTCCTATACTTATGTTGAGAATCTTATCATGAAAGAATGTTGAGCTTTGTCAAATATTTTTTCTGCCCTAGCACTGACCAAAAAAAAAAGCTTTTCTACATCTGTCCAGATGATCATCTGGCTTTTATCCTTTCATTCTGTCAATATAGTGTATCACATTGATTGATTTTTGAATAATAAACCCAACTTGAATCTCAGGAATAAATCCCATGTCGTCATGGCATATAATATTTTTAATGTGTTTTGAACTCAGTTTGCTAGTATTTTATTGAGAATTTTTGCATGGATATTCATCGCAGATATTGGCTTGCAGTCTTGTGTTATCTTTGTCTAACTTTTTATCAGGGTGATGCTGGGATCATAAAATGAATTTGGAAGTCTTACCTCTACTTTTAGGTTTTGGAAGACTTAAAGAACAATTGGCATTGATTTTTATATGAATGTGTTTGGCAGAATTCACCTGTGAAGCCATCCAACTCTAGGTTTGTTCTGTTGGGAGGTTTTTAGATTACTACTCAAATCTATTTGTAATTGGTCTGTTCAGGCTTTCTATTTCTCTTGATTTAGTTTTGTTAGATTGTACATTTTTAAAATTTATTCATTTCCTTTAGGGCATCAAATTTATTGCTGTATAATTATTTGTAATGGGGTGCTTATACCACTGAGAGACTGAGTAGGTAGGATATTTAGATAATGAGAAATAGGCAGGCAGTTAGGGCAATGTGTTCCCAAAAGTCTTCTTTAAGTAGAATTTTGGTCTGACCTTACTTCAGTTCCTCTCATAATGATCCATTTGATTGAGAAACACAGCTCTTTCTTAGAAATATCCTGAGTCTCTGGCTGGGGCTACTCCCTAGCATGACTCAGGATCTCTGAGGATGATCTAAAACCTAATTGCATAAAGAGATTTGCCTTTACTGCAAACCCGATGGTGGGGGAGGGGCAGGCTCACTTGGAGATTTCCTTAGACCACAAACATGTTCTGATGACTCTGAGGCAGAACTTGCCCCATTAATTGATCAGTGCTGAGTGAGATATCTCCTTTTCTCTTTGCCAGACCTGTGACAACTTCTTCAAGGGAATATGGAGCCTGTTCTCAGACACTTTCCCACTGACCCATGGTTTTTACCAGCTTATATTTATTTTGTCAGACTATGGGGAAAGATAATCTTGGCCCCTGAGGAAGAACATTGGGTCACACCTGCCCTGCGTACCTAACCTAGCAAGTCTCCTCAGGGAAGAAATTCTGCTTAGAGACCCTATTGCCTTCCTCCTAGAAGTCCTAAAATATTTTGTTCATTGTCCCTTACAAGCTAACTTGCAAATAGACTGTAGAGTCCATTATCATCTGCTCCTTCTCTCCCCTGGAGCTCAAGTTTTGAGCCTGTTACAGTAGGTACATAACTCCTGGCTATCTAAAGAAGATTCCTTGTAGAATGAACAGAATGGGATTTTAGAGGCCCTGGTTACAGTCATAATGGCAAATGTGGATATCTGGAAGAGCTGAGAAAATTGATCCAGGGCACATGACCCTTAGGACTGTCCCTCCCTTAGTACCATAACTGAGAAAGCTTTTGACCATCTCTTCTTGGATGCCCAGCCTCATGACTGGTGGTGGGCATAATACAGAGAAACTAGGGTTTTTCCCTTTAATGTTAAAAAGATTAAAAAGTATGCATAAAGGGACTTTGAGTGGCATATCAGTCAGGGCGACTATTCTACGACTATTCTACTGGTTCAAGGTCTTAGGCATGATTCAGTAGATGGTCACCATGGCCTTGAAACCCACAGGGTATTCAGGGACACCTTGATCTAGTTCACACAATGGAGTGATGCTGTAACAGTGGCTCCTTCACCTTCTGAATATAGCCCTCTAAGGCTATTTTTTTAAAAAATTTAGTTGTAGATGGACATAATATCTTTATTTTATTTATTTATTTTTACGTGGTGCTGGAGATCGAACCCAGTGCCTCAATCGCTCTACCACTGAGCTACAACCCCAGCCCAAAGGCTATTTTTTTTAAGAACATGTTTGATTCTGCAATCTGTGTTTGGGGTAAAAATGGGAGTTCATAACCCACTTGAATCTAATGTATGAAATATGATATGTCAAGAGCTTTGTAATGTTTTGAACAACCAATAAAAAAAAAGAACATGTTTTTTTTCCTCTCTTCTCCCCTCTCCCCCTCCCTAAGAAGATTAAGGAGACAGTGTTATCTTTTCTTCCCCTAGTTAATTGCCCTTGAACACACCCACTACAGGAAGATGTCTGCTGAGGATCTGGGAAGTGATTATCTCCCAAATTAACTAGTTAATCCTAACCCACCATCTGGGCCCTCTGGAACCCCCTACCAGAGCACACCTGAAATGTCACCCTTGAAAAGTGTCTTTAACCCCCCCCCCATCCCTTCTGATGAGGAAAGTCACAGCTTTGGGGAGAGGAGTCCCCTGTGTTTCTCCTTTTCTAGCAAAGCAATATACCTATTTTTTTCCCTTTTTTCTCAAAACCATGACCTCATTATTAAATTGACATTAATTATAATTAATTCTTCTACTATGTCTTTCAGATGGCTGAAAGATATCTAATACAAGCTCTCTTTTAGAGTATATTCAAAAAGTGGGATTCCTTTCACCCTCATACCCTGAAGAAAAAACACCTAATATTTTTCTGTACGAGCCTGACCTGAACACCAGGTGGAGGATGGGGAGAGATGGCCCCCTGAGGGAAATATGAACTCTAAAACCATCCTACAGCTAGACTTGTTTTGCAAAAGGGAGAAAAAAATTGGTCAGGATGCCTTATTTAATGCCATTTGCCTCTCATGCTCTAAAGGGCAGATTTCCTTGCTCCTTAGCTGCCTCCTGATATTTATCTGGAATGTAAGCTGCATGAACAATTGCCCAAACCAGTTTGAGACCAGAGGGAAAAATAGTGTCACTTTAAAAATATATATTTATTCTTAAGTTTTAGGTGGACACAATGTCTTTATTTTACATTTTATGTGGTGCTGAGGATCAGATCCAGTGTCCAGTACATGCTAGGTGAACACTCTACCACTGAGCCACAACCCCAGCCCCAATAGTGTCACTTTTAAATGGATTCTGCTCTTTCAGTAACTTCCTCCCTAAATGTTAAAGAAAGGGGGAGACAAAGGAGAAGGGGATCTGGAAAGGCCATTTATATCAGGTTCTAGACGTTTTGAGGATGCTTAAGAGGTCTACATTCCATTTTGGGGCAATGCTGATGTTACCCAAAACTGTAGGGACTCAGTTTCAGGTAGCTGAAATATCACAATATCTTTATTTTATTTATTTATTTTTACGTGGTGCTGGGGATCGAACTGAAAATTGGGAATGTCAGGGAATGCCCTACTTTTCAGGCACAGGGAAGGAAAATACAAAGATCCCATATGTACAAGTTTTTTTTAAAGAACCTTTTCCTTAGGTTCACCCTCTTGTAGACCTCATAGACTTCCACTTTATTTAAATATTCACGCTGACTCTAATGTGATCCAAAAGTGTGCTCTGATCTAATACAGATGTTCCATGCTTGTTTGTTACAGCAATTACAGTGATGTCAGTTTTTTTAAACCTCTGGGTTTTTGTTTTTGTTGTTGTTGTTGTTTTTAGTTCATGATTTGGTCCTATGCAACTAAATTAATATATGTTCATTCTGATTAGTCTTACTCTAACCAGAGTTTTTTAGCTCTCTGTTTTTTTTTTTTCCCGATGTCTTTATTCAGAGGCCAATTAGTCAAGTAATAACTCTCAAATATACTGGAAAAGGAAAGAGATCATCCTCCTTAGAAGGTCCTGAAGAGGAGAATAAATAGTGGTGATGACTGACATGGATCTACCACATGGATAGACAAGTGGCCACCTAAAACATTGATTCAGTGACCAGACATAATTGGTAGGCCCTTCCTAGCCATACCCAACTGCATAGACCTCCTCCAGGTCTATGTCATCTATTCTATAATCTATTTATTATTCACTGTCACGCAAAGGACATCTGTGACAGGTATTTTGGAGTTGCCAGCACCACACCACGATTGGTTCCTGCTCAGGAGGTATAAGCTGCCTGGGAAGTAAAATGTCTGAAACAATTAGTAAGAAATAGAGGCAAAGCCAGAAATTAGATATAAAATGTGGAGTTTCTGATAGGTCTTCCAGTCCTGATAGGAGCTGGAACTGAAAAACTGAAAAATGGCCCAGATTCTTTAGTTTAGGGGGAGTACATTAAAGACAGGGATAAAGGTTCAGGAGGAGGAGTCTTGGTTCCGTGCTTGCTTGGTATGGGCGTCTGGGTGTGGCAGGGGTCTTGCTGTAAATAGGTTGATTGGCATTTTGGCAAGTCACACCCATCTCAGAGGTTGTGTGGCTCCAGCGAGTCATCCCATCTCTGATGCTGGGCTGAACTTGTGATGGAGCTGGGTAGGACACCACATGAACCAGACATTCTCCAACCAGCAAGGTTGCTGCTAGGAGTTCCTGATGCCAGGCTTTCCTGTCTGATGGCCTCAATGTCGTTTTAGGTCACACACATGGCTCAGTTCACATATGGGTCATGGATGGTTTCCAGTAGACAGGCTCTTTTTTAATTTCTAAAGGGTTATATCTGATAAACAACATGTAATAAACATCTGTATTTCCTTTGTCTCCTACATGTGGGAATCATCTACCTGGGTAAAAGGTATAAAACATTAATTTCCTTTCTGTTTTATGTATATCTCTGCACACTTGTATATTGTATGTTGTGTCTACATATGTGCTTTTAAAAAAATGATAATGAGATTCAAATGCCTTTTTTTTTTTTTTGTAATGGGGATTTAATCCGGGAGCACTTAACCACTAAACTACATCCTCAGTCCTTTTTTTAATTTTTTGGTCTCGGTTGTAGTTGGAACAACACCTTTTATCTATCTATCTATCTATCTATCTATTTATTTTTATGTGCCACTGAGGATCAAACCCAGTGCCCTGCACATGCTAAGCAAGCATTCTACAACTGAACAACAACCTCAGCCCTATTCCCAGTCCTTTTTTATTTTTTATTTTAATTCAGGATCTTCCTAAATTGCCCAGACTGGCCTTGAACTTGTGATTCTCCTGCCTCAACCTCTAAAGCCACTGGAATTATGGGTGTGTACCATCACATCCATCCCAAATACCTTTTAGTTCACATGACTTAAACTTTTAAGAAAAAGGTCAATATAAACGGGTTAAATAGATAACAGTAAAGATACCTTTTAAATTACTAACCTACATGTTTTTTTCTATGTGGCCAATCAATCAAGAGAGTGGAAGTTTCTATAAGATATTTAAAGTGTAATGTCTATTGGTTTTATTATTTTTCTTTGGCAGGAAAAAGATGACTTAAAATGTTAACTAGACTTGTCTGATATATTGTCTGATATGGTTTTCATGGGTAAACTAAAGTTAAGAGTTAAAATGGTGTTTTAGTCAGCTTTTCTGCTGCTGTGACTAAAAGATCTGACAAGAACTACTCTAGAGGAATAAAAGTTTATTTGTGGGATCACAGTTGCGGAGGTCTCAGTCTATAGGCAGCAGTCTCAATTTCCTGGGGCTCCAGGAGAGGCAGAACATCATGGTAGAAGAGTGTGGCAGAGAGAAGCAGTTCACATGATGATCAGTAGGCAGAGAGAAACTCCACTGCCAGATACAAAATATATGCCCCAAAGCCACGCCCCCAATGCCCACCTCCTCCAGCCACACCCCACCTGCTTCCAGTTTCCCTTCAGTTAATTCATCACAGGATTAATTAACTGATTAGGTTAAGGTTCTTACAACCCATTTCTCCTCTAAATCTTCTTTCTTTGTCTCACACGAGCTTTTGGGGGACACCTCACATTCAAACTGTAACAAATGGGTAAATTAGATTAACATAAATAAAATTAATCTTCATAAATGTTTTTTTAAAAAGACATCTGATTAATTTGCAAAGTGGAAATATCAGCTTCTAAATATAAATCCAAGTACTTGGCTTCTTGAATTCTATAAAGCAACAAATATTTGGGTTTATTAAAATGTATTTTTACAAGATGGTGATACATGGAAAAACATTTTAAGATTGCTTTGCTTCTAGGTCTTCACTAAAGGCAAGGTTACTAAGAGCTAAAATTCTAACAGATGTAATTCTATATGCAAGGAGTACAAAAAGTCTCTGTTGTGTTTTGATTAAAGTACTGTAAAATGTAATGTATTTCATCCTATTAAAAAGGAGTAAATGGGAAGTTGGGGTTGTAACTCAGTGGTTGAGAGCTTGCCCCTCATGTGTGAGGCACTGGGTCTGATCCTCAGCACCACATAAAAAATAAAATAAAGATATTGTGTCCATCTACAACTACAGAATTATATATATATATATATATATATATATATATATATATATATATATTAAAAAGGAGTAAAATTGGAGCTGGGATTGTGGCTCAGAGGTAAAGTGCTCACTTAGCATGCATGAGGCACTGGGTTCGATTTTCAGCACCACATAAAAAAATAAAATAAAGATATTTTAAAAAGGAGTAAATGGAAAAAAAATTACATAAATTTCATAAGAATTGATTCAGAATGTAAATTTAAGAAAGTCAGCAACTGGAAAAAGATATGAAAGTTATAGTTATGGAAATGTATGTCAGTACAAAAAATTAAAAGGAAAATAAATGTTTCTGGATGAGAAAATATTTTGTGTAGTGAAGTAAAAGTTTGTCCTAAAGTCTGAGGTAAAAAGAGAGGACAAAACTAAGGATCTAACTAACTTGCAGAAGGTTTGTAGAACACAAATCTTAAAAGTTTGTGTGTGTGATTTGGTTGGCTATAATTAATGCAGTAAGTTTAAGATATGTAAGGGTTTTTCTAAGGTCAAATTTTAATGTGTTGGTATAAAAGCAGAATCTAATCTTTATGCAATGAAACAACAAGGGTTTCTTAAAAACACTGATCTTCTCTTATCTATCAAGATAAAATTTTGCTAGATATGCTGGAGCATTCCTGCAATCCCAGCTACTGGGGAGGCTGAGGCAGAAGGATTGTAAATTCAAAGCCAGCCGCAGCAACTTAGTGAGGATCTAAGCAACTCAGTGATATTCTGTCTCAAAATAAAAAAATAAAAGGGGCTGGTGATGTGGCTCATTGGTAAAGTGCCCCTTATTTGAATCCCAAACATCAAAAAAAGAAAAAAAAAAGATAATTTCTTGTATCCGTTAGGTTTTACTACTTAGGGAAACTGAAAGGAATTAGGGTTTATACCTGTTTTTTTTTAATATTTTGTAGTCGTAGATGGACACAATACCTTTAACTTTATTTATTCATTGTTATGTGGTGCTGAGGATTGAACACAGTGCCCCATGAGGCAAGTACCCTGTCACTGAGCCACAACCCCAGCCCTGTACCTGTTTTAAAATATTGTAAATGATTACTTAAACTGGTTGATTAAGCGCTTGCTTCATAAATAAGTAACAGTTATTTAAGTTATTACAATAAGGTTGGCATCCTTAATATATGTTACTAGAGATTATATATATCTGAGAACGAACTATGTTTGTCTAAGCTTTGTTATGTAAAAGTTTTCAAAATGAAAGATATGTAGGTTTAATATAGGAAATAAGTGCTCTCACCAATAAGTACTCTTCTTCATACATTGTATCTGACAAAAAGAGACACACTGCCATTTTAAAACCTGGCTTTACTCCTGTTTGCATTGACTGCATGTATGTTTTATTATTGTATAAACGAGATGCAGTTACGTGTCAGAAAATAAGTCTATTTCTGATCATTAATACTGTTTGATAAATGTCTAAGAATTTGTAAGAAGTTGTTTGTAATGATAGTTTCTTTCAGATTTACATAAAATAACAAATTTTGTTAGTTATGTCATTTAATGTTTTGTAATTGGATAAATATAAGCTGTCATCAATACATGATATACAAAGATTGTGCATTACTCTTTGCCCAGAAATGGGTATTTAAATGTAATAAATATATTTTTGGAAAGGTAATAAGGAGAACCTAATTTGTTTAAAGGTTGACGGTGTAGAATATGAAAGCATTATGCCATGTTTTCACAAAAGGAAAATTAAGAGCTTTATTAACCTTTCTGTTTGATTCATGTTTCAGATGTAATGCTGTATTATGTTAACATACGTTCACATAGAATTAGCAAACAATGTATGAGAACTTTGTAAAATGATGTTTAAGAAGGAAACAAAGATCAACTTCAAAAATAAAACACTAGGGCTGGGGTTGTAGCTCAGTGGAAGAGTGCTTGCCTATCATGTGTGAGGCTGTGGGTTCAATTCCCAGCACCACATGTAAATAAATAAAATAAAGGTCCATTAACAAGTAAAAAAAAAAAAAGACAAAACACTAAGATTTGTTAAAAGGTCAGCCTCACCTGAATAAGGCTTTGCCTCTCATCCTACTCCATGTTAGGATAGCTCCAACGTAGACTAGAATTAAGCTTATTTAAAGGTATGGTCATAAGATAGGTTTTTGTTACAAAGATTATTGTGATCTCAAAATGAAAAGGGATTTAATACTAAACTAAGTAAGGGTTGTATAAATTATAAAAGTTATTAAAGGTTGTAAAATAGTTTTTAAAATAAAGTAAAACTTGTAATGAATTTCATATGCGATTGAGCTGATATGCTATGAGTCTTTGAGGCTAAATAGATATGAACAATACATTAGGGTTATTATTACAGAAATTTTGCTTTTGGTTTGAACCTATTATGCAAACCAAATATGCTTTTGCTCTTGTATTTTCATTGTAAAACTTTATAACTCTTGCCTGTTTGTGTTTTGCAGAAGTACTAGGATATAATGCTGACTTCTAGTACCAATACTGACCTGAATTATGTGGAAGGGGTAACTGTAAAATTATAAACATTAAAGTTAAAACCTAGTACTTCCACTTCAAGATTGGTGAAACAGGCCTGGTACATGTGTAAAACTAAAACTTGGAGACCAAATTCAAGGAGGTAAAAGGACTAAGTTTTCACTATATCCTCAAACCTTTTTACTTTTTTAAAATTTTGAGACAGGGGCTTCCTAAATTGCTGATGTTCACCTTGAACTTGCTATCCTCCTACCTCAGCCTCCCCAGTTTCTGAGATTATAGGTGTGTGCCACCACATTTGCCTTGAGATCAATGTTTTTTATATTCCATGTATAAGTGAGATCATGTGGTATTTGTCTTTCTGTGTGGCTTTTATTTATTTAACATATCAATCTTCAGTTCCATCCATGTTATCATCAATCACAGGATTTTCGTCTTATTTTGTGTGTCTGAATACTATTACACTGTGTGTAGGAACCCATTTTTAATCCTTTTATCAGTTGATGGGCACTTAGATTGTTTTCTTAAAAATCTTTTTATTTGTTCTTTTCAGTTATACATGACGGAAGAGTGTATTTTGACATATCATACATACATGAAGTATAACTTCCCATTTTTGTGGTTGTATATGTTGTAGAGTTACACTGGTCATGTATTCATAGATGAACATAGGAATGTTATATCCAATTCATTCCACTGTTTTTCCTAGTCCCCAAAATTGTCTCTTTAACATACTAATTTTATTTCCTTTGACGATATATATAGTAGGGAAATTAATGAAGCATAAGGTAGTTCTTGTTTTACTTTTTTGAGAAATTATACTATTTTCCGTAATGGCTATTATGGTTGGATGTGAGGTGTCTCCCAAAAGCTTTTTTTTTTTTTTTTAAATTTTAGTTGTAGATGAACACAATATCTTTCTTTCTTTCTTTCTATGTGATGCTGAGGATCCAACCCAGTGACTCACATGTGCAGGTGCTCTACCACTAAGCTACAACCCAGCCCCCACCTCCCCAAAAGCTTTTGTGTGAGACAATGCAAGGTTTAGAGGAGCAATGATTGGGTTATGAGAGTATTAACCCAGTCAGTGAATTCATCCCCTAATGGGGATTAGCTGATTGGTAACTGAAGGAGTGTGGCTGAAGGAAGTGGGTAATTGGGGTTGTGCTTTTGGGGTATGTATTTGGTGAGCTGAACTTATTCTCTCTCTGCCTACTGGTGATGTCTTGAGCCACTTTTCCTCTGCTGAGCCTTTCTGCCATAACGTTTTGCCTAACCTCAAGCCCTGAGGAATGGAGCTGGCTGCCTATGAGCCAAGGCCTCTGAAATGGTGAATCCCACTCTCTTCAGAAATGATAAGCCCCCAAATAAACTTTTCCTCCTCTAAAATTTTTGTGTCTGGCCTTTGGTCACTGCAGAGGAAGAAGGCTGGCTGAAATAATGGCAGACTAATTTACATTCCAAACAACTGTGGGCAAGGATTTCCTTTTCTTCACATCCTTGCCAACACTTGTTATCTTTTTTATCATTTTGATAATAGCTATTGTAACTAGAGAGGGGTGTTATCTCATTGTGGTTTTGATTTGCATTTCCCTGATGATTAGTGATGTTAAGCCTTTTCTTCTTATATCCTTTGACCATTTTTCTGTCTTCTTTTGAGATTCTCTTAAGGTCTTTCTATTACCCAATCTTTAAATCTAAGTAATTGTTCTTTTTCTACTGACTTCTTTGAGTTCTTATTCTATTCTGGACATTAACCACTTGTCAGATGTACAGTTTGCAAATATTTTCTCCTTTCTGTAGCTGTCTTACCACTCTGTTTATTATTTGCTTTGCTATGTAAGAGCTTTTTAGTTTGACTTTTCCCATTGGTCTTTTGTTGCTTTTGTTTCCTGAGCCTTTGGAGTTTTGTCCCAAAGATCTTGTCATTTCAAATATCCTGAAGTGCTTTTCCTGTTTTCCTCTACTCGATTAATAGTCTCAGGTCTTACATTTAAGTCTTTAATCCATTTTAAGTTGATTTTTGTAACTGATGAGAGAAAGGGGTCCAATTTTGTTTTTCTGCATGTGGCTATCCAATTTTCCCAGGACCATTTATGGAAAAGATTGTCTTCTCCGTTGTGTGTTTGTAACACATTATTGAATATCTGTTGTCTGTAGATACATAAGTTGAATTCTAAGCTCTCTATTCCATTCTATTGTTCTGGTATCATTTATGCCAATACCATACTGTGCTGATTACTACATATATTTTGAAGTCATGTGGTGTAATGCCTCCTGCTTTATTACTCTTGCTCAAGATTGCTACATCACTGAATAAGGTCTAAGAAGGTCCACAGAGGGGACAACTCAGCCTAACTCAGCCCTGGCAGGTTCTTTCCTTATACCATAGAAAGGAATATCAGAGAGGGTCAAAAGTGGCACAAATAGAGATATGTTTAAGAAAGCAAGGAGATTTTTGTCAGGAAAGCAAATAAAGAGGAGGAATACTCAAAGGGAGAAAGAGTGTGGGTGCCTGAGAATGAAACATGTCCTGAGTGTCTCAGGCTTCTTTTAAATGATAAATAGCATGAAGGTGTGATGTCAGCATAATGAGCTCCAATTCCTTTGATTGTGGAGTACAGAGCAGGTCTTGATGACCTGGCAATTTTCAGAATCTTCAGGTTGACATTGTCTAGTTAATATATAGTACCTGGACATACAATACCCATATCATGGGTCTATAACAATATCTCTCTATAATCTTCTTTTAATCAGTTTAAAAATACAGTGTGTTGGGCTGGGGATGTGGCTCAAGCAGTAGCTTGCTCGCCTAGCATGCGCGGGGCACTGGGTTCGATCCTCAGCACCACATAAAAATAAATAAATAAATAAATAAATAAAGATGTTGTGTCTACTGAAAACTAAAAAATAAATATTAAAAAAATTCTCTCTCTCTCTTTAAATAAAAATACAGTGCCTACAAGGTATATAGGTACTAATTAACTTGATTTACAGTATGCTAAGATTTATTTGATCTTTTGAGAATTTAGGCTGAGAGGAAAACAGGCCTGAGGGGTGAAGGTAAGGGTATTCATGGAGTTTTTAGCTCTAAAGCTACAGTCCCTCTTTCCTTCCCTATTTGTGTCCTTTCTACCTATACTTATTTCTTATATCTTACCTCAGCTTTACTTATCTAGGTTAATTCAGTATTTAAACCTAATAGATGACTATTCATATTGTTATATTTCCCTTTACCATTAGCTATGTTCCAAAAGTTTTGGTATGTTTTCTTCATCTCATTGATCTCAAATTGTTTTCTGATATCACTTTTGTTTTCTTCTTTTTTTGTGAAGGGATCATGATTTTTTCATTACTCAGGGGGAAATGATTTTATTTTATATTTTTACACAAACTATTTATCTAATGGCACAGTTGTCTAAATTTGTCATTTTCTCAGTCAGTTCTTTTTTTTTTTAAAAAAGTGTTATTTGTTTTAATTAGTTATACATGGTAGTAGAAAGCATTTATACATTTTGATATATCATACAGATGGGATATAATTTCTCTTTTATATCCTGCTACTTTGCTGAATTCATTTATTAGTTCTAGAAGTTGTCTGGTGGATGTTTTTGGAACCTCTAAGTATAGAGTCATGTCATCAGCAAATAGTGATAGTCTGAGTTCTTCTTTACCTATTTGTATCTCTTTAATTTCTTTCTTTTGTCTAATTGCTCTGGCTAGAGTTTCAAGGATGGTGTTGAATAGAATTGGTGAAAGAGGGCATCCTTGTCTTAGTCCAGTTTTTGGCAGGAATGCTTTCAATTTTTCTCTATTTAGAATGATACTGGCCTTGGGTTCAGTGTATAGCTTTTACAATGTTGAAGTATGTTCCTACTATCCCCAGTTTTTCTAATGTTTTGAACATGAAGGTGTGCTGTATTTTGTCAAATGTTTTTTCTGCATCTATTGAGATGACCATATGATTCTTGTTTTTAAATCTATTAATATGATGAATTACATTTATTGATTTCTGTATGTTAAACCAACCCTGCATCCCAGGGATGAACCCCACTTGATCGTGATGTTTTTGTATATGATTTGTGTCATGAGGGGGCAAAATTGTGACGTATGCAGTCGAGGGGAGAAATAAAGAATGTCCACACACTTCTGCCCCTTTCAATGCTTTATTCCCTCAAATTATTCAATACAGTTTCACTCTATAGGTTCTAAATCAAGAAAACAACAATCCTTAATGTTAGGCATTGCAATAGTCATAATCAATTCACAGCAAACAATTCTAGATTAATTCTTAGCACTGCAAAACACACTTAATCATGACAGGCTAATGACAGACATTCCCTCTGCAGGCTAAGTTCAAATGTCAGATCAAAAGTCTTAAGTCTTAGGCTTTGAGTCCAGCAGATGCACACTCACTCAGAATGGGGTGATCAGGTCCAGAACCAAGGCAGGCTTTTCCTGGCGTGAAGTGGATGACTGGTTGAGGAGAGGTCTCAGGGAGAAGTTGAGGCTCTCACCAAGGTCCAGATGAGGCAGTAGAGTTTGAGAGTGGTGACGATCATGCAGAGGCTCAGGAACGATGACAAGTGATGGGATGTCAGGTCCTCATCAGGCTCTCCAGCACCCTTGTTTTGGCTGGTGGAATCCCTGTTCATTTGCTCTATAATTTATACTACATTTGGGGGCTTGTCACCCTCCTTTCAATTTTTATCAGCTCACGGGATTTCTCAGTGACATCATTTACCCTGGGGTCAGAAACATCTGGTCTGGTGGTCTCCACCCTGATCTTCTCCCCTTTGCCTCTTATCAGGTGACACAGCCTTCCAGGGGCTTCACTCAATTTATCATGGTGAGGGGAAGTAATTTGTTTGTGGCCATACTGGAGGGCTCTGTGACATGCCTCATGAAACTACAGTTTTTAAAATGGAGTTGCTTAGGCTGAGGCCTAAGGCCATCCTCACAATTTGCCAGAATTTTATTGAGAATTTTTGCATCTATGTTCATCAGGGTTATTGATCTGAAGTTTTCTTTCCTTGACGTATCTTTGTCTGATTTTGGTATCAGGGTGATATTAGCATTGTAGACTGATTTTGGAAGGGTTCTTTCCTTTTCTATTTCATAGAATACTTTGAGGAGTATTGGTGTTAATTCTTCTTTGAAAGCCTTATAGAACTCGGCTGAGAATTCATCTGATCCTGGGCTTTTCTTGGTTGGTACGATTTTGATGGCATTTTCTATTTCATTACTTGAAATTGATCTGTTTAAATCATGTATGAGCTCCTTATTCAGTTTGGGTAGGTCATATGTCTCTAGAAATTTGTCAATGTCTGATATTTTCTATTTATTGGAATATAACTATTTATCTTCTGTATTTCAGACATGTCCTCTATGATATTTCCTTCTTCATCTTGTATTTTAGTAATTTGAGTTTTCTCTTTTTTTCCTCTTTGTTAGCATGGCCAGAGGGTTATCTATTTTATTTATTTTTTCAAAGAACCAACATTTTATTTTGTCAATTTTTCCAATTGTTTCTTTTGTTTTGATTTTTTTATTTCAGCTCTGATTTCAATTATTTCCTGTCTTCTGCTTTTGGTGTTGATTTATTCTTTTTCTAGGTCTTTGAGATATAGTGTTAAATCATTTATTTGTTGACTTTTTATTATTTTAATGAGTGCATTCAATGCAATAAAATTTCCTCTTAGTACTGCCTTCATAGTGTTCCAGAGATTTTGATATGTTGTATCAGTGTTTTACCTCTAAGAATTTTTTTATTTCATCCTTGATTTCTTCTACTATCCATTCATCATTCAATAGTGTATTATTTAGTGTCCATTTGTTATAGTAGCTTGTATTTTTCATTTTATTGTTGATTTTTTAATTTCATTTCTTTGTGATCTGATAGAATACAGGGTATTATCTTTTTTTTTTTTTGTATTTACTAAGAGTTGCTTTGTGGCATAAGATATGCTGTATTTTAGAGAAGGAAACATGTGCTGCTGAGAAGAAAGTATTTTTGCTTGTTAATGGATGAAATTTTATATATATATATATATATATATATATATATATATATATATCTGTTAAGTTTAAATTATTGATTGTATTATTTAGTTGTATAATTTCCTAATTTAGTTTTTGTTTGGAAGATCTGTCCAGTAGTGAGAGATATGTGTTAAAGTCAGCCAGTATTATTATATTGTAGTCTTTTTGACTCTTGAAATTTAGAAGGGGTTGTTTGATGTACATAGATGCTCCATTATTTGAGGCATAAATATTTATAACTATCCGGCTTATACATACTTCCCTTAAGAAGTATGAAATGTCCTTCTTTATCTTTTCTGATTAACTTTGGTTTGAAGTCTACTTTATCTGAGATAAGAATGAAAACCCTTGCTTATTATGCAATTCATATGAGTGATAACTTTTTTCCCATCCTTTCACTTTCAGCCTGTGATGTCTTTGCCCATGAGGTGAGTCTCTTGAAGACAGCATATTGTTGGGTCTTTCTTTTTAATCAAATCTGCCAATCTATGTCTTTTGATTAATGAGTTTAGGCCATTAACATTCAAGGTTATTATTGAGATATGATTTGTATTCCCTGTCATTTTAATTTATTTCTGTTTTTTTATTTGTCTTAGTTTCTCATTTGGTTGAATGTCCCTTTAATGTAGATTCTCCCTTTGCTGTTTTTTACTTTATCCTGGTGGAATATTTTCTTGAGAACGCTCTGTAATGTAAGCTTTCTAGTTGTAAATTCTTTTAATTTTTGTTTATCATGGAAGGTTTTAATTTCATTTTCAAATCTGAAATTTAATTTTGCTGGATATAGAATTCTTGGTTGGCATCTGTTTTCTTTCAGAGCTTGAAATATATTATTCCAGGACCTCCTAGCTTTAAGGGTGTGGGTTGAGAAATCAGTTAAGATCTAAATTGGTTTCCCCCATATGTAATTTGATTTTTTTTTCTCTCACAGCCTTTAAGATTTTATCTTTATTCTCTGTGTTAGTCATTCCCATTATAAATAGTCTTGGTGTGGGTCTGCATTAAATGTGTACATTTGGGGTCCTGTAAGCCTCTTGTATTTGATTTTCCATTCCATTCTTTAGGTTTGGGAAATTTTCTGCTATTATATCATTGAAAAGATTGTGCATTCTTTGGTTTGTATCTCTGCTCCTTCATCTATTCCAACGAGTGGAAGGGGAGCTGACAGAGATTGGCTGTTGTTTGGAGAAAAGTTGGAAAGAAAATAGATAAGAGAGAGGGAGAATACAAACAAAGAAAAAAATAAAAACATAAGAATACAACAAGAGTTCAAAACACTATTCATATGTCATTGTCCTCCACACACTGATGCATAAAAAAGAAAAACATTGTTTTCCAAATATGGTAGAGATATTAGCAAATCAAAAAATAAAATAAATCTTGCTGGAAAGTCCAACTGTCTCTGTCAGTGATCAACAGTTTCTCAGCCCTGTCTCTGATTCTCTTGGGATCACCAAACTCAGATGAGACCTCAGAAACCCAGTCTCTATCCCACTGAACTGGGCTTCAGATACTATAGGCTCAGCCATGCTGCAGTCCCAAGATCTCAGTGCTGCTCCTATTTACAGAGAGACCACCAGGGATACACTTAGGCAAAGGAGCAACCTGAGATGCAGCAGCAAGACAGGAGCCACCAGCACTTTCATCAGGAAGACACCAGGCTTCTCCAAACCTGCAGTTTCCGGCTGGAGTATCAAGACAAAGACTCTTGTGGTGGTAAACCTGCTGGCACTTAGGCCCCAGGCCCTGGCTGGTGTCCCAAAATGGGTAAGACACGTGCAACCATACCTGGAGTCTCTCCCACAGCAGTCCTCTAGGCTGTGGTAGCAGCAGTAGTGGCAGTGGTTATTGCCAGCAGGCAACAAGTCAGCAACAGTGGTGGCTGCAGAGGCAGCTGCAAGTGCAGCTGTGAAGGCAGTGCCACCAGGCGACCTCTGGGGGTCAGCAGCAGTGTGGGCTTCAGTTTGCACCCAGGGCAGCAGCACCCAGGAAGATCTCCAGGTGACCTCAGGCTGGCAGCAGTGGAATCAGAGGCAGCCTGTTTTCTTCTTAATCCATTATTTACTTAAGAACATATTATTTAATTTCCACAGATGAGGGAGGTTTCTAAATTTGTTTCTCGTCATTGTTTTCTATTTTAATTCCATTTTGATAAGAGAATATACTTTGTATTCTGGAGATACCTGTTAGCACTAATTGGTTCACAGTGTTATTCAAGTCTT